>NC_135796.1:4125000-4725000 GCF_051106095.1 Pogona vitticeps | reverse complement strand
TTTCATAGCTATACGTAGGGGTGGCCCTGTCACACCCAGAAAAGATGCCGGTGAACCCAAAAGTAGATCCCCGCTACTTCGTACTCATCAGGCCCCTTCCCATCCCCACCCAGAAAGGTCTGAAGGTTCAAGCTCGAAGCGACACAATCTATAACTGCTGGGATGTCACTAGAGAGCAGGTGTTCCGGGAGAATTATCATCGGAGGGCCAAACAGCTCGAACAGCAGGGTTATTTTACCCCCAACTGGAAGCCCTACCAGGATTTCGGAGACCCTCTTCACCTTGATCCAAGGAAACTTACTCTCTATGGTCTGGGACAGCTTCCACCGGTAAGCAGGGTGTTCTATAAATATATCATAGTTTATCTTTATCTTCTATTTCAGCAAGCTTTTCAAACCGTTCCACTTTAAAAGCTCTGCTGAGATTATATATTTAACATCAATAGCCACCGCCTGATTTTATTTTATGTTAATTTTAATTGTTGTTTGGTCAATTACATGTTTATGTTGTTTTTGTTATGCAGTGCCCAGGGTAACCAGTGGTCAGAGGGGCAGTTTAGAAGTTCAATCGGTCAATACACTCTTCATTCAGAAAAGGCTATCAATAAATGATAACCTTACAAATAAGAAGGTAATGCCGAACCTCAGGCTTTTTAATTTTTTGCAGTAGATAGTTTAGGGCTCTGCTGGAAGGTGTGATTTGTAGTAGATGGGCAAGCATTGTGGATCTCTAATTGTTTAGCAATGGCAAAAACAGAAGACTGGTGCTGTGAATATACGTTTCTGAGCTATGGGATCCTATACACCAGCAACTTGTATCAGACAAGAAAACAAAAAGCCGAGAGACCAAAATATGGCACCCCTAAAGACTAACTGCTGTATTTTAATGTGAGCTTTCATTGATCAACTCATTAAAATATAGCAGTTAGTCATTAAGGTACAACAACATTTCTCTCCCTCTCTCTTTTTTTGATATGATTTCTTTGATTTGTCTTTGAAAGCCACTATTGGAAACTCAGTGTTCTCCACTGATAAGATGTTCTAAATTTTTAAAACCTAGTTCCAACCCCGCTGGCTATTTTTTAAAACGTTCTCTCTCGTTTTTTTAATCTGCTGTGGCAGACGATTTGCCCTCTAATAAGATTCTATGGAGTAATTGTGTCGTCGCACACAAAGGTGTGACCTTGTGCTAATCATTTGTCTCCCCTTCTCTGTGGTCCTCCTCACCCTATTAAAGGTGAGCGTTCACTGATGGCTCTCTGCAGGTGTGCTGGCAAGTTTTGGAACTTTTCTTTCTGCTCTTCAGCTGCAGTACCCCGAGTGTGGCTTTGTTCTTACTCGTATACAAGGCCACAACAGTGTTTTGTTCATGGGTTTCATTAGGTGCATGGCTCCTCCCCCTGAGCTGCCATTTGGCATCAGGTTCTAACCGTAAGTCAGTCATCTGTTCTAGTTAGGGGAAAAAATCCCACAATCCTGATGTTTTTCCACACGTGACCTAGAAAACATGACACAAATGGAGAAGCCAGGGTGGCTCAGGAATATGGAAGGTGAAGCCCAATGGATTTGGGGAATGCCAGGTTGGGGAAGACCGGTGTCACCTGTTATACCTCTGGAAATCCTTTAGGACAGTGGTCCCCAACCTTGGGCCTCCAGATGTTGTTGGATTACAACTCCCAGAAGCCTTCACCACCACCTCTGCTGGCCAGGATTTCTGGGAGTTGAAGTCGAAGAACATCTGGAGGTCCAAGGTTGGGGACCACTGCTTTAGGGCACTGGAGTTTGTATGTAGTTAGCCCTTTTCACTCCAACGTCTGCTAACCATCCCCTTCCCCGTTTTTGTTTGAGATATTGGGACTCTAACAAAGAATATTATGTCCCCCGGCTAGGGCTTAAGTTTAGTAAGCTATCTGAAGTGTGTGTTCTTACATTTTGGGTGCATAGACTCTTGTTAAGTGATAACTAAACTACCCAAAGTAACTTCTGGCACCATTTTTATACATTAAGCTTCTGCTTCTGGAATGTTGTAATCAGGCATCAAGTTACCTTGAACATTCACAGAGCAAGAGCAGTTTCTGCCACTTCTCTTCCCTTACTGAAAACCATCTTCCCAATTAGCTCAGTGCCAAAGAATGAGTCAGCCTGGACTTGAAGGCCTCTTTCACACCAACAAGCTACAGCCGGCTGGTTCAAAGTAGTGACTACAAAACCTGAGTATTCAAAAAGAGCACCGAAGTCTGTGATCTCTCAGTTTCCCCACGTTTTGACACAAAGCAATGTGAGAGAGATGATCTGGAAAGTCCCCAGAGAGCTAGGCATTTAGAAAAGAATCGATATTTTGTAGGACTGGTGATGGGGAGAGAGGGAAACAATTGTTTCCTTTATTTTGCTGCCCCCCCCCATTATGCCATATGGCTGATGTCTGTGCATGTGCATCTCCTGCCTACTTCAGTTGTGCATGCGTGTTGCTGCTGCGCATGTATTTTGGTATGTGTATACGAGTTTTGCTTCCAAACTCAAGTGGTGGGAAGATTGAGCAACTCTGAGAATGACATTGTCTTATCCCTGCTATTATGCAGGTGATTTTTGGGCTGGTTTTGAATGTGCAACTAAAACCCATTAGATTTACAAAAGACCTTCAGCTGATGGAGCTGAGAACAGGCACCATTGGTTTGTTTTTATTGAACAGGATGGGTGCCTATATTTTTGGATTCACTTTTGCAGCTATGGTTATGGGGACTGTCATGAAGAGCAGCAGCTGGGCTTCGTTTACCACTGCTCTGATTTGCTGAATGGACACAATTTGGCCTGCTATTGAGGTTTGCCTAGCCTTAAAACTGTCCCTGCTATTTTGACTCAGGGAAGCTAGGATCGTTTTCACAGCGTGACATTTCCAGGTGTTTCTTGGCATGCTATCACCACTCTTCTGTCACCAACCTTCTTTGGATGTATTCCCTGAATGGCCTGGTTGAGCCCTTCTAGCATTTATTTAAAGACTGTGAAATGACTGAGTGTTGTTTTTGAAAGTCAATGGCTGATCTCCAGAGATGGGCACACTTTGAGCAGGCAGCTCTGATTAATTGAAAATCAGGAAACACGTTGCTCCCTAAAGACCTGTTTGATTACCTGAGCGTTCCAAACCCTTGTGTTAAAAGGTCTGGTTTGATTCCTTAGCAAACTGTTGCAGTAGGGGGAGAATTAGTTTCCCTTTTTGTCTGTTTAGAGGGTTAATTGCTGTGGCCAATGCATTTGCAATATGCCTTTGGCGGGCTGCTGACTTCTTAACAAAAACAGATTTCTTTTCTTGTTGTTCACACTTAGAACATATCTTTCCTTTAAAAATGTGTAGTGTCATTGATGCCCTGTCCTGCTCTAAGTAATAAGATCCCATTGGGCTATTGTGTGGTTGTACATAAAGAAGATGGGTAACAAGATGGTTAATCTTGCTTCTATCCAAAAAGATGAAAACAAGAAAATGAAGCTATTTTTGTTGATGAAACCATGAGAACAAAACATTAATGTTATTTCTGCTCCTTTCATGGAATGAGTGTGCTATTTGCAGTTGCATAAAACTGCTGGAGCCTGATTTGCAGCTTTGGAAGCTGTTGCCTAAAACTAAGCTGTCTCGTTGGCATCTGGGGAAGATGTTCTACGATGGGGCATAATCCTGACCGGGCATAGAACTGAGTTGCTGCTTCGGAAGGTAGATGTGAAAAAATCCCAATTGGTAAAAATTACATCTGGACCTGTTCACTTTGTTTTGGCTGTAACTCTGCCCACTGCTAGAAAGGAGTCCCCGGGACCTCTCTGAAATCTGATTTGGCTCCCAGGTGGGAAGACATACGTCTCCTCTCGTCTAGACCCAATTCCTGGTTGGAGCTAATCTTAATTTTAAGATTAATGGTCAAGGGCCTGCAATATTGAAGGCTTTATGACAGCCAAAGAAACTGAAAACAGTCTTTGGGATCTAGTCAAAGAGACAGTGTTGGTGACTCTCTTCAGGGACATGATATGTACAGAAGTATGCAATCTTTTCCAGAGTTTATTGAACAACTGATGGAAGGCATTGGGTATTTATAAAGTGAATAGACCCAATTCCTTCTACATCCTTAAGACCACACAAGTGATGCAAATTGTTATCTATTTCTTTGTGTTTTCACACCCTTTGCCTTCCTCTCTAGTTGGGTCAAAGGTCATATGAGTATGGGCAAAGTAGTATCAGACTCGCTGCGAAGCCTTTTTGGCTCACTTCTGTCGCATTCTCATCTGCCTGGGTTCGGCTTTCCCAGGCTGGTGAACAGCTGAAATGACTGATGCATTAAAAGTTGTATTCATGGATCTCACTAAAGCAATTTCTTGCTTATGCTTAATAGAGTGGAAAGTGACTGACGTACCAAAAAGGCAGGTATCCATGAAACTAAGAGCTATCCAGAAATATTGACACCTCCATTGGGAACATGATGGAGACTATATGAAGAAATGTGGGACATTACGAATGTGAAAATCTTGTCTTGGTTTTATCGCATCCCTGTGTTTCTTCCCATCCTTATTCTGTATCAGTCTGCTAGACTTCATGGGGTTTTTTGGGCGCTGGAATTTATGCAGAGTTATATGCACATACTGGAAATCAAGCCCAATGAGGAAAAACTGAAAGAGCTGGGCATGTTTAGCCTTGAGAAAAGAAAACTGAGGGGAGATCTGATAGCACTTTTCAAATAATTGAAAGGTAGTCCTACAGAGAAGGGCAGGATCTGTTCTTGGGACACATAATAATGGGCTCAAGTTACAGAAAGTCATATTTAGGTAGAATATCAGGAAAAACTTCTTAACTGTTAGAGCAGTATGACAGTGGAACCAATTACTTCAGGAAGTAGTGAGTGCTCCAACATTTGAGGCATTCTAGAGAAAATTAGACAACCATCGGTCAGATCTGTGTTGATTTGAATTCCTGCACTGAGCAGGGCGTTGAATTTGATGGCCTTATAGGCCCCTTCTAACTAAATTCTATGATTCTATGCATTTTTCCTTATTTACACATTTCCCCTAATTTACAAACTTGCCCATAGAATAAAATATATTTGTCCATTTTTAAAAAATTATACATTTTAACTATTTGTATTTTAATGTGTAAACACCATTCACTGGGACTTCCTGATAATCCTTGTGATTGTGCAGATTCTTCCCTCAAGTTGCCTGTTTTCTCATAGTGTTTCTCTAAAGTGAGAAAGACCTTTCAAAAGTGAGAAAGACCGAAACCTCTTTTTATATCTGCAGTAATCCTCATGTTGTCTTAGGACAGGAGAAACACATTTCAACCACGATTATGTCTTTTCACCCCATGGAAGGTTTCAGTTTCATCTTAAGCAATGATCTTCGTATTGGCTGAGACACCTCTCTCTCTCTCTCTCTGACTAAGTACTATATCTCTTAAGAGAAACTAAATACGCTTTACTTTTCTATTTGTTGTACAGGTTTATACTGTATATGCAATCTTTAAACATTATAAGTTGACTCATCAGTTTGATCATTGGTCAAGCTGACTCATTATTGTCTATGCTCAATGGTCTAGGTTTCTGAGATCCCAGGCCAATGTCTTTTCCAACTTTATCTGATAACACTGCGTGCTGAATCTGGATTTTTTTTTCATGCAAAACCTGGGCTCCACCCTTGAGCTATCAAACTACCATTCCGTGCTAGAGCTCATTCTTTGCTTCTGAGAGATCCCAGATTCATTCCTAAGAATCCCCAGAAAAAGTTGGGAAAATTCCAGCCAGAAACTCTAGCTACTCCTGGTCGGTGTCAACAATATTGGGCTAGATGACCCAATGGTCTAACTCAATATAAGGCAGAATCCTCTGTCCCTAACACCATTAAGAAAGTATAAAATTAAAAGACAGTTGAATTCAAAGCAGTTTTTTAAAAAAATAAAGGACAACAGTAAAGAAGGCATTCAGCATCTCTTAAAAATTCCCTTCCACAACAAGTAATGGCCGCGGTCACACCAGGGAAATTTCCCCTTGTTCTAATAGTATGTTCCATATCTCTGTGGTGTTGAATCGTAGTCAAATTGTACATATATGGAACATCCCAATGTGTTTTAACGTTACCAGGTCATTTTTTTCAATTTGAATTGCTATGGCTGGCTACACAATGATACCAATTTATTTTCTCTCTTGTTTTCTAGGACACTGCAGCTCCTTTATTTATTTATTTTAATTTGGCACTACATTGGATAGGGGTACCTGTTCAGTAAAATTTCCTTTATTTTGTCAGCATCTCTAGAATAACTGCATTGGACTCAATGGACCCGGCACCCCCATCCAAGGCTGTTGCTTGGCACACAATAGGTGGAGTGATGCAACACCTGTCAATGCTCTGACAACCTGGATGTTGCTATTAGCTTACCTACCTATTGCCATACCAACCCTGAATTTTAAAAAAAATTTATAGCAGGGCAGACATATGGCAGCAATGGTGGACACCTTCCTTGGTAACTTGGCTTTGGAAAAAAATAAATAGGGTTCTGCACATATGTCTTACTGCTATGGAATGTATCAAAATGCCATCCAAACAAAATAACAGAAGCCTCCTCGTAAGGGGGAAATAAACTGCAGTTACACTACTGGCGGGGTAAAATGATTTGACAGTGACTGTGTGTTGTGTGACTGGAAATTTTCTACAATGATTTAATGGGGATATAGGGAACATGTGCCTCATGTGATCACACCCAGAGTCAATGGCCAGAATCTCATCTGTTTAAAAAAAAGCATTTGCCTGCTAGCAGAAGAATCACTGGAATGGGGTTATGTTTTGAAAGTGAGGTTCAATGAATGGAAAGGATAAGGTGGAATACATCTGCAATACTTATTTGTAAGAATGAACTTATGTCATTGCCACAGTTTTCAACAGAGAAACTTGGAAACTGTGCAGTTTGGTTAGGCACTGGGAAAGATTTGAAATTTCTGATCTTTATAGAGGACTGCAGCTCACACATTCCTTGATAGCAGCCTAAAGCTAATGCACCACTGTAGGGTAGATATGTCCAGAAGGCTGTCCTTCAATACCATCAAAAGCCAAGTCAGAACTGTATGTACTTTTTCATTTGCAGAACTGTTATTGTCCCATGCATTTCAGTGTCTCTCTAGACTGCTTCTTGTTTTGTCTCCCAAACTGCAAAGTCTATCACTGAGAGAATAATATTTCTAGCTATTGACACCTGAACATTATCACGGATCAGGACTCTCATTCTGTTGCACATTCCAATTGAGTTCTGCAACTTCCCTGATACTTTTGGTTGTTTGCTCTGTGTAATTAAAGGCTACTGACATCTGTGGGTGACGTTTGGAAGTGGTGTGGAAAAATGAGCTCATTTTAAAACCATCTCCGTAGCTATTTCTAGTGGATGGCCTTGTCCTCCAGTGTCATCAAGCAATAAGCCATTGGCGTTAGTAATGGTAGTTATGTGTGAAAAATGAGGCATTAGGGATTCCTTATCCATGTGCATGGAATACATGTCTAGGTTTAACTAAATGAAAAATAAAGAAGACAGAAACGTTGTGGCCATTTAAGAAATATCTGCTATATTCTAGTATGAGCTTTCCTGGACAAGCTCACATTAAAATGTATCAGATAGTCTTTAAGGTCCCACAATGTTTTTACCTTCTTTATTTTTTTATTTTGATTTTGTCTGATAGACTACCACAGATTAACGTGGCACTACTGCTTCAACAACTGTGTCTAAGTTGGTTGTTTTAGGGTTTTTTGGGCTGTCTGGCCGTGTTCTTGAGGTTTTTCTTCATATTTTGCCAGTCTCTGTGGCCGGCATCTTCAGAGGACAGGGGTCAAAACTCTGTCTGTGCTCTATTGTGGCTCAATAAAGCAATGAAATAATTCCCTTCTGAATAGCGGCTTACTAGCATGGTCGAGATGGGGTGGGTATAGTGCAGCCCTTCAGATATTGTTGGCTTGCAGTTTCCATTAGCTGTAGCCCAGCATAACCAATTGTAAGAATGATGGGCACTACAATCCAACAACATCTGAGAGAGTTGCATTTTGGGCACTTATACATTATTGTCCACTGTGAATGTACCTCACGCCCCAACTAGATGGCTTTGATTACAACTTGCTTGGGTGATACTGAACTGAAATGAGCTACAATCTTATTAATTATACCTCTTGAATCTCTCACAATATGCCTTCAGTTGATAACGCTGTGTTCTAGTATTATTTGAAGGAGGAGCTTCCTGTATGCTTCCTCTGTATGACATGTCATTTTAAATACAACTGACATGTCTCCTTTCATTTTTTTTCTACACTAAAAGACTCCTCATGCTACTTTTGCTTTCTGTTGTCATTGGGCTTTCTGTGCGATTTGTTGGGGAAGCAGGAAAGGAAGGGAAATGCATATTTATTTATTAAAAGAACTTCAATGTTGCATTTTTTGTTTTTTTGAGTTCTGATACCCAAGGTGGCATAGGACGTGCATCACACCAAATAACAGAAATAGGAAACAAAATATCGTAAGTCAGATACAGTATTTCAGTGACAGGGCAACATTATGGCACAGGCAATTATTTATGCTTCTCAGATGGCAAAAAGAAGCTGACGGTAGCTTCCATACACATACCGAACCTTGGGGATGTAGTTAATACTGTAAGAAACATAGTAAAGCCTCTGTAAAATATCTTATTTTTCTATTTGGGATTTGGTATCCCACTGCTGCTTCCATCACACTTTGTGTTATGCTTGGCTTTAGCTGAATGACAGAACACCTCTTCTGCAGGCAGAAGGCCCCAGTTTAAATCTCTGTAATCTCCAGTTAGGTCTGGGAAAGGCTTATGCCTGTTCCTGGAGATTCATGAGCAGTCTGGAGAGATGGTTCTGAACCAGAGGATGAATTATCTGCATAAAACAGTTGATAGCTTTTATATGGATCATTGCTGTGTTATGTGGACCAGTGATATGTATCGAAACAATTCTGTTTTATTCTTGCAACAGCTCTGTGAGTTTGATTAGTTGAATGCCTCTCGACTTTCCCAAAGCCACCCACTGAGATTCAAGGCCAGGCAGAAATGCTAATCAAATCTAAGTCCAGCTCTCTATGAATTAATGTTCTGTGCTCTGTATTCTTCTATTTCCTTGTGGCTCTACCTGCATGTCTGGTTTCCTTAGCAATCCAGCAGGGAGGTTGTAGTACAGTGGGGACTTTTTTTCAAGTCACTATCTCATCCCAGGGGCTTGGCCTGTCACTTTTGGGCCAGAAAAGGATCACAGAGAGCTGCCCACTTATGGATGCCTGGTATCTGGATTAATACTGTACTTTCAGATGTGAATGTTTCAAATGACCTCACTGAATTTTAAGGCACAGTGTAAATTTACCCCCACCCCCGTGGAGTTAGCTAGAGATGATACTGTCAAGTGAAAACAAAGATTTAATGGCTGTGTGACACAGAAGCCCTGGGACTAATGGAACACAACCTCGAAATCAAAGCCGAGTGACTGTTTAAGGTTTCTAGACACCAACTATGATACAGTCTCTGCCTGCAGCTGTCATTACAATCACAAAATGTCAGCAGCGATTAGTTCTTGCTCAGAAGGTCAGATAACAATGGTGAGGACGCCTGTGTGCTGACAGTAAGCCATGCCAGTGGGCAGAGCATGGAAGCCATTCCCATGACACTTTGCACTTTAACCACAGAACTAGCCTTCTTTGTGTGTCAACAGAACGTTCACGGGGCTCTGTTGCAAAGGAGAGAGAGGGCCATCCTCTAGATCTAGTGTCCTCTGTGATATTTGTCAGAAAATACATGCTGGAGGTGATGCAAGTCCAGATCCTCTTTGGAACAACAGACAGAAAGAGACTTGAGGCATTTTGGTAATGCGTGTTCATTAACATACAGAGATGAGCATAGGTGGAGTGACTGGACTGTAGCATTTCTCTGGATAGCAAATCCTCTCCCCTTGCATCAACTCTCCAGGAAGCCACTTGGTACTCCAAGATTTTATGTGGCAGTCTTTTAGAGCAGTGGTCCCCAACCTTGGGCCCCCAGATGTTCTTGGACTTCAACTCCCAGAAATCCTGGCCAGCAGAGGCGGTGGTGAAGGCTTCTGGGAGTTGTAGTCCAGGAACATCTGGAGGTCCAAGTTTGGGGTTCAGAGTGGTCTCTCTTCTCTCTTTGCTTTCTATCATGCATACTCCTTAGCTCGTAACTGAAAGTATGCTACAGTATACATTGACTGGTTATGCTGGGTGAGGGATTGCAACAGTTGTTTTAGTGCAAAAGTTTATCTGCAGAAATTTGGGGAGTTTTAGTATTTCTGCCTTGAGAAATAACTGAAATGGGGAGAGTTGGAGGCACAGAATTGTGAGCTGGTAGTACTCATACCCCAGTTGAAATAGTTTGCCACATAAAATCTTATTGTCTGGGAGATTCTGGGAGTTGTAGTCCCCCAAAAGTTATATTTCTATACTATGAATACAGTACTGTACTGAGTTATGTGCTGGAGCTGCATAAGAAAAAAAAGACCAACATGAAAAATAATGTGATAGAGAAGGGACTAAGAGATTTCTAACTAATGGTAGAAGCTGCATGATGAGTACCAAGGTTGAGAGGAGGAGACCAGCACAGAAGAAAAGTTTGGAAAAGAACCATGAAGGCAGTGGCATATGAGTGAGATTCATGGGTTTTCAGTGCAGGCAAAGCCACCATTGACTGTAGGTACAGTAGCTGGTGGTGTATGCCACTTTGTATGACAGGAGTTCTCAGCTGGAACTATGTATATGCAGACACAAGGAAAGGTGCCTGACTGCTAGTGGGAGATTTACAGCCAGTGGAGTTTACCCTCTCCGCAGGTTATACCAAGATTTCAGAGAAGATGTGGGTAAGTTCAAAAAAAAATCTGTAGTGTCGTGTATTTTTGTTTGGAAAACAGAAAAACGCTGGCTGTTGTTTTCTTAGTAGAGTAGCCAGTTTAATCTTTAATTCTGGCAGCAGTAGTAGCACACCTCTTACCCATTTTCATCTTTCCTTATCTCTGAGATGTTCTGTACTTTATCGTTTCTGTGCAGATGGTGCTATGCTGGAACCCCCTTCTCCCCAGCAAATTGGAAACTTGCTTGAGTCCTTCCCCTCATTTTCCTTGATTTGTTTTTTGAGTGTTTCCAGACAGAGGTCTATTCATGGTAGGAAGTAGAAGACACTCCAATTTTTTTTCTGTTGTCTTCATCTTAATAGATCTTCTATGGTAATGGTTTCCCAGATGTTCCTTGACTCCTTCACCACCAGCTGTGCTAGCTGGGGTTTCTGAGAGTTGCAGTCCAAGAACCACCATTACCCAAGGCCAGGGTAAGCCATTGTTCTATCTATGGTTAAAAAAAAAAGACAGAAGAGGCAGGAGACAAACAGGAAGTAATTATAAGAATATAAGCAGCACACTTCTGAGGAAATGTTTGAATTTTTGAAAGTTCTTATCCAGAAGTGAACTAAACAAGCTTCTGATTCATGCATACTTTTAAAAATTCTCTATATTTGTCTGCCATTGTTTTTAAAGCTACCTAAGCTACTGAAAGTTATCACATTTCATGGCAATGAACTCAGTATATAGCTCATTCTTGGCGGAGTTTCATCCTAGCCAATTCAAGTGCTCAAGTTACAGTGGTGCCTTGACTTACGAACATCCCTACTTACGAACATTTTGACTTACGAACACCATTCCAATACGGATTAAGTTCATAAGTCAAGGCATCACTGTAGTTTCTCTTTTGAAACTTCCCATTTTTTATTGCATGGTCCTGTATTTTCTAGTGAGTGGTTCCGCTCCTCAAGGTTACTCTGAATTTGTCATTTGCTATTTCTCGTATTAAACTTTTTGATACTTTTTGAAGGGACATCATTCCTTGTCTTCTAGGGCTTGTCAGGTTCATCTTTGGATGAATCCTGCAAATGTTGTTGGTGTTTTTTGTTCTCCAACTATTTCTGGCAGTTCTTGTGCCTGTCCTACACCCACTTGCAAGTGGGCATAAAGTGACTTGCAAGATGTGGCTGTTATGTGTGACATTAAAAAAATGCAGACACTGTAGCCAGTGTTCTCATGCTTCCGAGGCTAAACCAGCTGTTGTGAGGAATTGGTGCCAAGAGGCCTGTCGTGTTACATTCTTCATGCTGTCAAAATTTGTAGCGTGTTTATTTCCGATGCTGGATGCTGGTCTGACAGTTGGACACCTAGTTTCTGAAAACGTTGCACATTCTCCTTGGGGGTGAAATGGGACAACTATTGGCCACATACATCGATAATCAGTGATTTTGAAAATCTCAGCAAGGACTTAACTTGGCCAAAGGTTCCCCTGGAGAAACCTGTTTGAAACTGAACACGGAAGAAATCATAACTCAACAGTAGAAAAACAGCTTTTTGTTCAGAAGGTCTTGATCTCAGTTGCAGGCATTTCCAGGCAGGGCAGGAACAAAATCTTGTTCCAAACCTTGGAAAGCTGCCCCCAGGTGATGAGGACTAGTGATGGTCAGTCTTGCAGTGGCTAGGGACCAGTATAGCCACCAACTCAGGCCTGACTGCTCCTAAAAACAAAACACACCTCTAAATCTTCAGTCTGTGATCCTTGACGATTGTTTGTTATTACCTTTTTAACATGGCTTGATGGTTAAGGACCCTTTAGGCATCAGAGAATCAGAGCGGTGTGATTCTCTGATGCCTAAACATTCCGTAACCATGAAGTCCTGTATAGGAAATAACAAACAGTTACCAGTGGAAACTGAAGGAGACCGATGGAAGATTTCTTTATGGCAAGTCAGGTATGGAACAATAGTTTCAAACAAACATAAAAGGCAGAAAAATTACATGTAATCGTTAAATAAGTCCAAATAAGTTTAACTGAAGAGAAAATTGCTTCTACAAAATCTGAAAACAAGCAGCTGTACTACTGATTTTTGGTAGCTGACTGTGCCATTGATTTTTTTTTGGGGGGGGGGCTTATTTTTAAAAAAGGATTATTTTGTGAGGCTTGGCAGGGAGATCACAAAAATCTCTGAGGAGCTACAGCTGGCTCTTGGGTTGCATGATACACACTCCCCTATAGAAAATAACTGAGAAAAATGAATCTGTAGTCGTATGAAGCCAACCTAGATGATATGTTTATCACCCTTTTAGGACAAGTGCTCCCCTAAGAAGTTAATAGGGTTTATCATAGCATATGACCCCCCTTCATCTACATGTACATGCCTGGAACAACAAGGGGTTTTATACTGTTAGGAGGATCGTCAAACCAGTTAGATACTGGCCTTGATAGAATTGAACTCCCTCTGAAGGATCAGGTCTGCAGCTCGGGGGCATTCCCGGACCTGGAATTCTCTACGGAGGCTCAGATGTTGGCTGTGACCAAGATTGCTTTTTATCAGCTCTGGTTGACTGCCCAGTTGCACCCCTGCCCAGATAAGAAATACCAAGTAAAGTGATTTATGCTTTGGTACTCTAAAAAAAAAATAGGCTACTGTAATGCTCTCTACATAGAGCTGCCCTTGAAAATAGTACAGAAGCTTCAGCAGGTCCAAAATGCAGGCCAGACTGATTTCTGGGATTAATAGATTCAATCATATATCCTCAGTCTTGGCTTACCTTTGTCAGCTCCCTAGCAGTTTCCTCACTCAGTTCAAAATGCTGGTTATGATTTACTGTATAAAGCTCTTAAGAATTTAGGACCTTGGTACTTGTCAGGACGTCTCTCTCAGAAGTCAGCTACCCATTTCACCTGTTCTTCTTTAATCCATGTCGCTAAAAGTAGCCACATTAAGGAAGGCTAAAAAAGGTGGGCAACAGGGTCTGGCTTTAGCATTTTGCTAAAGTTTCTGAACGCTCTTCTAAGGCAGCCCCATATAGAGCACATTGAAGTAATCCAAACAAAATGTAATTAAGGCATGTGTCACCATGGCCTAATTGCACAATTCAAGGAACAAGTACAGCTGGTGCACCAGCTTTAAGAGTGCAAAAGGCACTCCTGGCCACTGCTGACACTTGTGCATCCAAGCTCAGGGTTGTATCCAGAAGCAACCTTACCAGCAAACCTGAATTTTCAGGGGGAGTGTAACCACATTTAGTACAGGCTGGATCCCTACCCCCTGATTTGTCTTGTTACTCACCAGGAGCACCTCTGTCTTGTTTGAATTTAGTTTCAGTTCGTTAGCCCTCATCCCTTATAGACACTGGTCTAGGCACAGAACAGCTTCCTTGAAATCAAATGGGAAGGAGGAATAGAGTAGGGTGTTGGCATACTGATGGCACCAAATCCCAAATATCTGGGCAACCTCTCTCAGCAGTTCCATGTAGATATTGAATAACATGTGGGACCGAACTGAACCCTGGGGGACACCATAGGCTAATGGCCAGGATGTCAAACAAGATTCTTCCAACACCAACTTCTGAATTCAGTTATCCAGGAAGGATTGGAATCACTGTAAGACAAAATCCATCCCAGAAAAACTCATCCCAGAAGGATACCATGGTCGCTGGTGCTCAAAACCAACGAAAGATCCTGCAGAACCAACAGGCATGGTCCCCTGTCCAGTTCCTGGCGTAGGCAGTCCACCAAGACAATGAAAGCTATCTTTGTTCTGTAACCAGGCCTGAAGCCAGACTGAAATGGATCTTGACAATCTGCTTCATTTAGGAACCTCTGGAGCTGGGATGGCACCACATATCATATTTTTCCATGTATAAGATAACCCCATATATAAGACGCCCCTACTTTTCTAATCCAAAATTAAGAAATCTAAGTGCGGCTTAGCAAGTGTAGGGGGAAAGGGATCAAAGCGCTGCAGGATCGCTTTGATCCCTGCTTTCCGCTCCACTTGTTTTTGTTCTCTCCTTAGCTTGCTTCCGTGTATAAGATGACCCTCAATTTGTAGTCTAAAGATGTTAGACAAAAGTATAGTCTTATACACTGAAAAATACGGTACTCCGAAACAACCTTGCCCCAAAATGGAATATTAGAGACTAGTTGATAATTAGTCAATACAGTGGGTTTCAAGGAGGGTTTTTTTTAAAGAAAAGGTCTTACTACGGTCTCCTTTAGGCATGCTGGTACCCTGCCTTTCTGCAAGGAGGCATTCACCACTCACTCAGCCAGTCTTCCTCTGGCTGCTTTAATAAGCCAGGAAGGGCAAGGGTTCAGCAGACATGTGGTAGCTTTCGCCTCTGCAAAGATCCTGTCCACATTCTCAGTTTGCACCAGCTGCAACGCAGAACAAGCAGGGGCCAAAGCTACATAAACAGGACCTGCATCAACTACAGCATCAAAGTCAGAGCAGATCTGAGCAAAGGGACGTGCATCATTCTTCATATACCTTTATTATTTGTGTGTTTTTGTTTCTCAGCAATTCATGTCATATTGTATACCCCTCTGTCTCTTCATACCTCTGCATTCTTGTACATCTCTGTCTTGGCATCTACACAAATCTCTATATCTCAGTATCTCTCCATATCTGTATATTTGCATTTCTTCATCACCACATCCTCAATTCTCTATCCTTTTGTATCTGTGTGTCTTTCCATCTCACTTGTGTTTTTCTGCATATTTGCACTCCCAATCCTCTGTATCATCATAGCTCTGCCATTTTCCATCTTCACATATCTGCATATTCTTGTCCTCACATCATTGCATCTCTGTATCCCTGTGTCTCCCTTTTGATTATCCTTATATCCTCATATGTGTATATCTCTGTGGGTGTATATGAATATATCCTCACATATTTGTATCTGTATATGTGTATATACTGATATCCTCATCTGTACAGTCTCTTATCTTTCCATTTCAATCTCAATATTTACCTCTTTTCTGTATAGCTGTATCTTCATCTGACTGTACCTTCATATATCTCATATCTGTGTCATCGTATCCTCTGGAACATGAATGGAAAACCAGGCGTCCTGAATAGAAGAGATAAATAGGAAACTTCAGAAAACGAAAGCAAGGTTTTGTTGGTAATTTTTGTTCCATTTATTGCAATAAATGGAACCTTTGAGAAGGGTTTTCTTTGGCACTCTTCCTGGTGGCTATGGAAATGAAACAAACAAACCCAAAATGGAATTTGAGAAACAGAAAGAAAGACTTGGTATATTCAATAGGATTGAGGGAGGAGTGAGACAAGAAAGCAGTGGCTCGCTTGTTTGTACTGGGGGGGGGGAACCACTGTTCTTTTCAGATTCTCTGACTGGGCAAGGAACCAAGACTTACTGAAATAACTCAGGGATGCTAAGCTTAAATTTAAGAATGGCACCAACTGGCTTGGTGCCAGAAACTGCTCTTGCATTTTAATTCTTAAAGGCAGCAATCCGGAACTAACACACTGCAAAGTAGTCCTGCTAAATTCATTTGGATGGCTCTCAAAATAGGAATAATGTGGATTTAAAGCCAGTGGCTGCATTTTAGCTCTTATTGAGGAGACAAGGAAATGGAAGAGGCATGGATGAAATGAAAATACAGGGGAATGAAATTAAAGTGTTACAGTTGAGGTATTCCCACTATTACCACCGCTGGCTATCTTACTGCCATGTGTCCCATCAGAAGGTTTAAAAACATTGGACGGTATCCTGTTCAAAGCGCCATGTGCGCCAGGACCATCATGTAGGAGGCGGTTACAACATACAGAGATCTGGTGTGTGTGCACAGCCCTGGTTGTATGAGCTGGCACACAACCTAACCTCTCTACATTACAATAATTGTTTGTACAACTGTCTTTACATGTGCAATAATTTGAACAGGATGCAGTATTTTGTTTCTCTAAAATTATGTTTAGGCCAGGGTTAAGGTGAAAGTCAGCTGGCTGGATAGCTCAGTGCTCTCTGGCTGTGGAGCCATAGGTTGGGAGTTCAATTCCCCCACTCTGCTTCAAGGGAGAAGAGCCAGCCTGTGTGGCCTTGGGCAAGGTGCACAGCCCCAGGGCACCCTCAGAAGAAGGGAAGGGTAAACAACTTCTGAGTATTCTCTACCTGGAAAACCGTAAAAAGAGTCACCATATGTCAGAAGTGACTTGATGGTGCATGGTTATTGTTATTATTAAGGTGAAAGCCTCCAAAGGAAGCATAATAAAACAAACAATATAACACATGCAGTTTCACTAAGACTGCACAGATGGAAAAGGGGGGGTGGGTGATACGAGAAGTGTGAAGCTTCAGTTCACTTTAAAAATCTCATTGGGGCAAATGAGATTATATGATTGGCATATATTTAGAAACAACATTCCCTCAAGTACTGAGACACATGTGGTTTTTTTTTCACCTCTGTATCTTGCATTTAGAGTCCTTTGTTTTGGGATTGGTTGTTGGAGGGTAAATGTGGGCTTAATTTACATATATGATTGTTGAGGCATATACCTCTGAGGAAACACGATTTTCAGAGACAAAACAAATTGACAGCAGAGGGAATAACATCAAGTTTGACCCTTGTAAATTTCAGGCAGTGACATAATCGAAATAAAACCTGGCTCAGGCATAACTATTTTGGAAAATCTGTTAAAGAGGGACTGTAGTGCTTCTAGATGAGACTTGAAATATGTATTCTGCCACTTTTATCTGTAATCGTTCTGTGTTTTCCAGTTGCTTTTTTCATCTTATTTTCTTATCATAGAAAATCAGTGAAAGAGCAAAAGGCACAGCCATGTGCATGTAACATTCTTTTGTGTGTGTTTGTTTTTATTACAAATGTTGTGTTATTTTTATCCTGACTCCCATTCTGGGAGTTCAGCCCGACAAAACCACACCTGAATTGTGTTCACCTGGGGTAGAAGACTTCATGGCCACAGACAGGCTGAGCCCTAGCCAAGTTGCCTGTTAGAAAAGGACGTTGCCCCATTGCACCTCCCCAAAAGCCTTCCCCTTTTTGGAAATTGTAATCCTACAAATTAAGTCACCTTTCCCGTTTGTGTTCATACTGCAAAGCTGTGGTTTATGTTCCTTGATTAGCAAGGAGGATGAAACATTTGCATGCTTGATCTTGTGATGCAGTGGTTAAACCGCTGTACTGCAGCCAAAACTGTGCTCACGACCCGGGGTTCAATCCCAGGTAGCCGGCTCAAGGTTGACACAGCCTTCTATCCTTCTGAGGTCAGTAAAATGAGTACCCAGCTTGCTTGGGGAGGCAATGTATAGCCTGCATAATTAACCTGTAAACCACCCAGAGAGTGCTTGAAGCGCTATGGGGCAGTATATAAGCAGCACGCTTTGCTTTTTGCTTTTGCTTTCTTGATCTGCAATCAGCAGTTTAAAGGCATTTTTCTGGTTTAGATGCAACAGGAAACTAGTTTAACATGTGCTAGAATGTGGTATTGAGCCACAAAACAGAAGAGAAGGAATGAAGGGAGGAAATAAGTATAAGCTTATTTTTTATTCCAACAAACAATAGTTTATCAGATTGAAATCATTACATTCAAAGTGAGCCAATGCATTTGTCGAGTGATAAGAATTCTCCCATTAAAACCCCTTAGGGTCTTGTACAGCCCAATCTGAAACCCAATTATTCAGTAAGCCCTACTGTATTCATTGAGACCTACTATCTCAATAAATGCATTTTGGACGGCTGCCTGTAAACTTTGTCTGGATGATGTCTAAAGGCTTTTTTAGCTCAGCATACAAAAAAGTCAGCATTTTTCTCACTCATCTAATCCATCTCGTGTTTTACTCCCCTGGTTTGCTGGTTTAATTAAACTTTCCTAGTTTTAGAAACATGATAAATTGTTTTGTTTTAAAATCACTGGAAAAGGAACAAAAATGAGAGGGAGATGTAGCGGTTAACATTCATAATGCATACTGTAGCTTACAAGTCTTGGGAAAAGGTACAGTGTAAGCTTAAAACATCTTGGAGGAACAGGCAAAATATAGCGGCTTTCCCATCTTTCACTTAACAGGGTTGTACATGGAATAAGGCCTTTGTTCTGAACTTAGTTTCTATAGGAGTCAGCCTTCGCTTTTTAAAGAAGGACATTTCTAGTCCTTCTGGCTGAATGGAGATACTTTACAGTATAGGGAAGCCTTTCAATCACCATCCACTTCAAAGGATGACTAATTCCACATGCCAGGCCAAAAATGCATGGAGCATTTCTGTGCCATGAAGTGAATGCTGAAGCCCATTTTTGCAAAGGTGACTTGCAGCTTTATAAGAGACTGACACTGTTATGCTAGCATCACTTTGCCACGTGACCTGTTTTTTCATGGAGCCTTTGTTAAGTCTTGTCCAGACTGAATTTAGGTTGGGTTTGTCCAATAGCTTTCTTTGCCAAGAAAGATCCTTGTAAAGCAGCTAGGAAAAGGTGGTGTGAAGCAAGCTCACAAAATCTTACGTCTTTTGGGAACAAAGCTGCAGTGTCATTTGCCATGTATGGGGTGTGTGATTTTTTCCCCATCATGCTCCCTTGCTTTCTGCTGGGGAAAAGGTACTGCTCCAGTAGCAATAAATCTCATGCTTGTTTTAAAGGGGAAGGGGCTATTTATAAGTGCAGTTATCAGATAAAACTGTGGTTCTGGGCACGGAGGAAAGAAGTATAAAATGGCAAAGGAAGGTAGAAGATAGCCTTGGTTTATGGTTTAGTTTTCCCCCTGACTTTTATTAAATAGCAATCTCTTTCTAGAGAGTTCATTAGGAAAAGAGGTAGTTTACTCATCAACATAGCTATATCCTGCCCCACTCATGTGAACAGAGCACGTCAGACTATATAGTGAAACAGCACAAATGGGTAGAAAGTTTGTTCTAATTCTGATAGTAGCTTTTATTAGGCAGCAATTGATGATTCCTCTCGCTGAAAGAACTCCAAGACAGTGAAACAGGATAAGGATCTACCAACATCTAACATCATTCAGAAAACAGAACTAGAGAAGAGATCTCTCTAAGAAACACACCAAGTATGGTCTCGTATTGTCATTCCCAGGGTCAAAGACGGTGCCCATAAAAATACAAAGCTAGATGGTCTTGACAAGATGGGGAACTGGGCCAGAGAGTGATGTTTTTCCTTGCTTGTATTTGAGACAAGAAAATTCAGATGCAAAAGGCATGGTCAGTATCAGTATCTTTCAAAAGTTCAGGCTCAAAAAATAGGATTGACTTGACATCTAGAACGTAGCAAACCAGAAGCTAGGCACACAATTCCGGTGGGAGGGGGACTATATGATGGATGAGATCCTCTCTCTGACCCCCATCGAAGGTGGGGGTAACCCTCCCAGGGGCGGGTTTTGAAATTTTTTAATGAACAGAAAGTTCTCTTTGGAGCAAGCTGTCCTGAGCTCTGTAGTAGCTTAAAGTTGAAAGCCAACACTTGTAATTGTACAGAGAAATGAATAAGAAGGCAGTGAAGTTTTTTAAAATCCCATCAGGATATGTTTCATGTGGCTTGTTCCTAATGTTTGGAGAAGCTTCTGATTTGTTTTGGATGATAATTCTTAGAATACCCCAGTAGTCAACTTTTGTATCTTTTATTATTGTTCTCCTTACTTGCACGAGAGGTGTGCACCGATTTTAGGAGGGCACTTTCAGTGCATAGTAAGGATGCAAAGGGAGAAAAAGGAGACACACACAATTTACTCAATCCCCCTCAAATCAGAGTAATGAGTTCTCTCTGCCATTTTCCTAGGCCCTTCCTTAAACGTTGACCTCTCTTAAGTTCACGAGAAGGGATTACAGCGAGGGCCAGTAACATTGACCAGACCTTTAAAAAGCAGAGTGCGTATCTGTGAGTGGTCCGCAAAAGCCTTTTTACTAGAGAGTTTCTTTAAGAGAAAAACTTATGTGCCTAGGGTTCTGGGGCGTTTTGAGCATGCTTTGACAGAAGCAGAGGAGATGACGGGAGAACCAAATGTAGCTTTTCCAGTTTTCCATGAGAACCTTCCACTTGCTTGCATAGGGTCACAGAGAGGTTTCTGACCTCTGGTGTGTGCATTGCAGTGGTTCAGTTGAGTAGCCTCCTCTTGTTTGAGCCTGCCTATATAAAGCAACCAACAGGAATTTGACCCAACTCTGGGAGGCAGCGGAAGACAGGAGGGCCTGGCGTGCTGTGGTCCATGGGGGTCACAAAGAGTCGGACACGACTAAACGAAGACATAAAGCCAGGATTAGAGTGAACATTAAATGCAGGCCAAAGAACACTAGACACTTTGCGGTGAAGGGCCCAACAAGGTGAGAAATTGCAGCTGAGCCCGGCCTATACACACAGGCCATCTGGTTTATGTTTAATGTTATTTAATTGTAATAAATATTAAGCACACAAAAGCCGTTCATTGTGAAATTGAAAAATAGGAGTTTATGTTGTCAGTTATCCTGCTGTTTGTATTGTCCCTGTGTGAATAATTTGAAGGCAGGAAGTTCATTTCTCTGTGAACAGTTGGCTGGAATTCCGCACACATGTTTTCTCCTCTGTTTCCATAACCAAGAGTGTTTGTTTGTTTGTTTGTTTTAACTTAAAAAGCACCAGCTGAGATTCAGGGAAGGAGTTTGGAATATTCCAAAGGAGGTTGGTCAGGGTTTGTTTTTCCTGCTCAGGCCTGCGAGCATGTGTGTTTATGAGCATGGTGTGCTCAGAGACAAGCACATCTGAGAAACCTCCGAATTATGCTCAGTTGTTCAGATTTTGGTTTTTCAAACAGCATGGCTGTTTGATAGGCAAAAAAAAAATGTGTTGGATTGTTTGACAAGAACCACCACCATATCAGATCTAACCTATTTTTTGCTTACAGGGTGATGCCCTGGCAGATATACTGGGCTACATTCAGATATGCTGACAAAAGTAGCTAAATTCTGTGCAGCTGCAATTAAAATCCATGAAGGAAAGGTTCCACCTAAAGCGCAGCTATAGAATCTGTAAATTGGTGTATACCAATTTGGTATAATGATCACACTGGCTCTATGAGCTTCGAAGTAACAATTTTGGCATTCTATGCAAGCTATAATAGCCCATAGATAAGGCCTATGATATTGAGGTAGGAGATATTTAGTAAGATGTATATATGTATACAGTGGTGCCTCGCATAGCGAGGTTAATCCGTTCTGGATTAACCCTCGCTATGGGAAACATCGCTGTGCGGAAATAAAAAAGCCATAGAAACGCATTGAACTTCGTTCAGTGCGTTCCAATGGCTTGAAAACTCACCGTTGTGCGAAGTTCTTCCATAGCGCCACCATTTTCGCGCCCTCGGTAACCGAGGGCAAGGCGCGAAAATGTGGCGGGGACCTTCCGGTGGCCATTTTGGAACTGCCGATCAGCTGTTCTCCCCCGCTTCGTTATGCGATATTCGCTAAGCGAATCGCTTAGCGGATATGTATAGATGTTTTTAGTGCTTTGGTGTTTTTAATGTTTTTAGATTGTTTTTATGTCTCCTAATTTAAATAATGTATCTTACTTTTGCTGGTCAATGACCGTAATAAACATTTATTATAGTATTAGGGAGATCTAACCTATTCCGTTGGTATATGGTTTCAGAAATTAAACAGGATAGGGCCAGATTTGTACCAGCTCGATCTGGAGATTTCTGGGAAGATCACTAGAGATCTCCAGGCAGGGCTAGGAGAGAATTTTGCCTAAAACCCTGGGCAGACAGCACTAGACCCCAAGGGACCACCAACCTAAGAAAGTCTTCTGAGCTTGGCTCAGCTCTTTGTGGGCCCTGATTTGTCCTTGTTCAAGTTGAGACGAAAAGGATTGTACATTGGGCACCTGCTTCTACTGATGAAGGAGATGGAAATAACCAGAAATGCCAACCCATGTATCTGGGATTCCATCCAACTAGTGGCTGTAAGACTGCTTTTTTCAAATGCCATCCAGGAGAGACCAGCAGCGGGTTCGCCTGGCTCAAGAGTGGTTCTGAGAGGACGGATTTGTCTCTACGTACAGGCAGACAAGTTTGTTTTGAGTGAGCTGATGGTTCGTTTGCCGCTGCCCTCTTAGGTTTTGGCTAATGACTGCTCTGTGATACACACCGCCCAATTCATTTGCTAGCCTGCTGTAATATTTTGTAATGATGTTTTGTAGCTCGAGCCCTTGAAAAAGCTTTTCCGAGGAGAGACTTGACGACCCATGATGTGGCATCAGGCTCCACCTAGTGCTGCTTTCCTGCAGCTGGTTTTGCTCGTTGAAAGAGCTGCAGACGTCTTGGAACATTATTTTTATGCTAAATTGCATCAAAAGGCATGGAAAAACCATTAAGGCTGGTCTGGTCCTGCCAGAGAGGGTGGTGGCATGGCTGCCTCGGGCCAGGATATCTGGTTTGTCACAAAAGGTCAGCAAATTGTTAATTGTTTTGCTTTATTTTTGTATTTTTGCCAAATACTGAGAAAATCAGTTTTTGCCAGAACATCATAGCCAGCGAGCCTGTCTACCAGCCACGTTGCCTTCAGGATTCTTGGAACTGTAGTCCCAAAATAAACTTTTCCAAGCTCTCTTTTCTCCTGCCAGGGAGAGGGAGAGAAAATGCTTGCAGGATTTTTTTCAGCTTTATGTGCGTAAACCAGCTGTCCAGCTCTGGATAGTCTGTACTTTTTTGTGGCTCTGCCTCTGGTGGTGAAATGTCTCAGCCAAGCCTCCGGAGCTGTCCATCTTCTGACATAGCCCAGGATAGACACCCCTCTCCCCCAATTCTGGAGTAACAGCTTCCCTATTACGGTAAGATGCTGCTCTGTTTCCCATCCATAACTGGCCAGTGGCAGAAAGATGGTCTGGTTCCTGAGCATCATCCTGTCTCTGCTCAGTTATTCATGTTTAAAGGGCATTTATTTATATTATATTTTCATGTCATTTCGTTTTCATGATAAAAACGATGGTGAAAGGGAAGAGGAAGAGAAGGGAGATGTAGGATGGGGGTGTAGTTAGAAGGTCTTACTAGAACGGGTGACAAAGTGGACTTGTCCATAAAAGCTTACTTTGAAATACACTTGGACATCTGTATCCACAGGGGATCGGTTCCAAGCCCACCCCCTGCCAATGCTGGAAAACATGGATTCATACCAAACACTATTTTATTTGTGAATCCTATAAATTTCATGGTGTCTGGCTCGATCTAATGGCCAGTTCTGGTAATTTAACCATTACAAATTTATATATTGGGGATTTTTCTTTTAATATTTTCAGACCGTGGATAAATGAATCAGTGGATATTGATCCCACAGATAAGGGTCCCCTACTGTATAGCACCTTAGTCTTTAAGGTGCCACAACGTTTTTGTCTTCTTTAATTTTTTATTTTACTAGAAAGGGCAGCCATGAAGAGGACCTTGGGCTGGTTACTCTTTCTCAATCTTCCTTACCTAATAACATTCTAGTAATAAAAAAAAATACGGAGAGGAAGGCTATGCCTTTTGAGCAAAACAGGATATAAATGTGAGAGGAGGTAGTGGTAGTACACACAGACACACACACGCGCGCGCGAGAGAGAGTGTGTGTGTGTGTTTCCATGGCTCAGTGTGTAGTGAGCCACAATCAGGGCGGAATAATGGAACCAATTTAGCATTGAGGCTGCAAGAAAGGCAATAGAATAGTAGTCTGTGTTGTTTTGTTACTTTAAAATGCATCTTAACAGTCAGTTTAAAAATTTGTCTTGATAGGTTGACTATTACAGCAAGAGTTAAACAACAACAAGAACAGCAACCAGCTGTCCTAAAAAGATATAAACTGGAAAGACCATCAATAACTCAGCAGTCAGTAAAATCGATAAATCAACAAAAAATGGCTGAAACACACTTCACTTTAAACTTTCAGTTTTCCAGAGTTTTCTATGATATACAAACATATGCACACTGCAGAAACATGGGTGCTTTCTAGAGGCAGAGTAAGTATGAACAAACTTCCTGTGCCCAGGAATGTCTGCAGCTGGCATACTTTATGCCGTGGATGTGAACATCTCCAATAAGAGCCAGGTCCAGATCAGAAAAGTTAAACTAATTCTGAAGGTGCCACTTAAATGCCTATTAGCAAATATTTCCCAAGAAAGGAGTACAGCTTTTTATGTTATTATATTAAGTATTCAAACTGATGACCTTCCAGGAAGGTGGATGTTGATTGCATTTTATCTTTCTTACAATTTGGTAAAACCTCTGAATGAAAGTGTTCGTTTGGAGGTGTTTGTTTGTTTGTTTGTTTGTTTTGGTCCTCTGGGCAGTAGGGGGCAGTGACATTTAATTCAAGTGAATAAGTCACAGGTTTTAGCAGTATACATTCAATGAATTGCTGAAGGGCGATTTGCTGTGTTAGTCTCTTGCAGCAAAAGTATGTTCAATTATAGACACATCAACATCACCGGTCTTGGAGTGAACATTGCTACTCCCAAATAGACATCACTAGTCCTGGGAGTTTTAATCTCAAACGTTCCACAGGTTCTTCCCAATTGTACTATGTGCTGATGGCAAACTTCTGCCTCATCTTTCAGGAGCCTGTCAAAGAAGAGGTGGCCCCAGAAGAGATTGTGCAGCCGGAGGAACCAGTGAGTCCTAAGAAGCCAAAACCAAAGGTAAACCTGGATGATATCGTGTGATTGGGTTCGTTAAACATTTGAAGCAGCTCCTCTCTTTTGGTGGCAAATGACGACTGAGCCTCCTTTGAAGTATTAACAGCTTTATTTGTTTTAACATTTGGTGATTCCACAACAACTTCTGTGGGTTCAAAACAAATGAGATCCGGCAACTGTCCAAAGACGAGAACTCAGTCTGTAAATTGGCCAGGTTCATTGAGGGGCTGGCCTAAAATGTTCCCGGTCAGTGAGTTTCCTCATTGGAGCTCTCCGTACCGCACAGATTGTCCCACAACAAGGGTGTCTGGCCCAGTCTCCCTCTGGTGGTGGTTGGCTGAAGGATTGGTCTGGTCAGATCACCTTCCTCGAGTGACCTGGTCCCTGAGGAAAGACCACAATTGTCCATTCTAGTGCCTTTGTCGATGTTTCCTTTTCCTTTGACAAGTCAGGATCAGGCAATCATCCTCCTACCTTCAAATTAGGGAAATCTTCTAATAACCCATGCACTCTTTCATATCTCTGTTCACCTTCTCTCTCTCTCTCTGTCCTTTTCTCCTCTTCCATTCTCTATCTCCTGGGTATACTAAACTGTCTCCTCCCATTTTGATTTCCTATATCCTCTTCTCATACAGGCAAGATTAACTCCTCCTCCCCCCTTCTTCCTCCCTCTTCTACCAAACAGATTTCAATCTTCACTTCTTTCCCTTTTGATTCCCTTCCTCTCTCTTCTTCCACACTCACTTCCTCACTTTCTCTTATCTTCCTTCTCTCTCTCTCTTGTTCCAACGTCTCTAGTCGAGGGGACGGCTCACTCTGTTCTTTTTCTTTTTGGTCTACCACTCCTTCACATATAGGTAACCCAAAGCACTTGATTTAAGAAGGCAGTTCCCAAATGTCGAAGCTGATCTGCCTTGGAAAGCATCAGATATTGGCATGTGAACAACACATTGATTTGAGTTTCATTAATACTTTGTTTGCATGTAATTTGTTGTGGGATCCAGAGACATTTGTACAGTTTGCACACCTTGCAGATGTTGCAGAACAAAAGTACTCTGTTGTGGACTGCATTAGAAAGACTGAGAGCTAGAATGACTAGCAGAAGGGTATCTATATCTGTCTGAAAGGAAACAGGCATAATGTGTTATTAAACTGAGTATCAATTTAGTACGTCTAACTTGCTACCTCTGTCTAACTGACGAGCGGATTCTTGATGAGTACCTCTTGTATTTCTGTTTCTTCGTGGTCTTCTGTGCAGGAACCTGAGAAGAAACTCCTGCCTTTTAGACACTTGGAAAAAGATCTGAGAACCCTCCATCGAGATCTTGTACACACAAGGTAGGAAAGATAATGAGTCACCATAAACTTAATGTCTGGATCAAAATCAGTCATCCTAGCTACGAACACAAGAATGGTTTTGGGAATGGATGAGTACCACACTTGTTTTCTGAGCTTGAAGCCAAAAGCAGCCATCATGGTGATGGACGTTGACCAATTTGTATCCCAAGTCTTGATCTGAAGGAACAGGAGGAGGCAGTCTTGCTCCTGAAAGCACATGTGAGGCTTAGTCATAGTCCATCTGCGAACTCGCGTGTATTGCACCATAAATTTCATCATACTGTAGAGGGTGGGATAATGTAAAAGGAGGGTGCTTCTCATGGAGGTTGGTTGCATTGTTGTGCTTTACATGCAGAGACACATGATGGGACTTCTGCTCCCCAATGGAGCCCTGCTAGTTAAAGCCAAACCAACTCCTGTTCAGAGTGATGGGCAGATGTTTGCCTACACTCTAAAATAGCCCCCAGAGTACAGTGCTTTAATTCTCTCCCCATTTAATTGAACAACACACCTTCATTTATGGGGGTGAAAGTAAAGGGATATACTGTCATGTGAAAATAGTCGTGGATGGGATTACACTCAGTGGTGGCCAGAAGTGTATTTGCATAATAAAACTAATGCACCAGCTACATCCATTTCTCAAGAGATCTGATCTAGCCACTGTGATACACACCCTAGTTACTTCCTGGCTGGATTACTGTAATGTGCTGTATGTGGGGCTGCCAATGGAAAGTGCTCGGAAACTTCAGCAGGTCCAAAATGCAGCAGCCAAATTGCTGAATAGGGCTGTTTATAGGAATCACGTAACCCCCCTGTTACAGGAGCTCCACTGGCTGTCGAGCAGTTACCAGACACAACTTAAAGTCCTGGTTTTAACCTATAAAGCCCTAAATGGCTTGGGTCCAAGCTATCTCAAAGACGGTATCTCCCATTATGAGCCTCCTCGGGTGTTAAGATAATCAGGAGTGGGAGAGGGCTGTCTTTGCTCCCAGATTCTGGAAGTCTCTCCCACAGGCCCCATCCTTGCTATTCTTCTGCAAGCAGTCAAAGACTTTTCTCTTCAAGCAAGCCTTCTCTCAGTAACTAGCTACTCGTGTGTGATTTTTAGGTAGATCGTTATGCATTACTGCTTTGACTGGATTTTTAGTAGTACAGTACTTATATTTTCCATTTTTGTGTTTTCCATTTCTCAGAGTGACATTTTTAAAATCTTTATTTACTTATTGATCTTTGCCTTAATATTGCTTTTTAATTGATGCAAGATGGCTCCTTATTCATTGTTCATAATTTTTGAAATATCATCTTTTAATGATGTTAACCACCGTTGTTTACTCATTGTGTTTTCAACTTTAAATATTGTCTTTCATTGTTGTAAGCCACCTTGGTTCCTTTTCAAAGAGAAAGGCGGGGTAAAAATATTTTAAATAAAAAAATAAATAAAATGAAAGTACACTTTCCTTGAATTCTGTGGTTTTATGTCTCAAGACATAATAAAAAATAATCAGGTCTGAAAATTAGGTAAGTGAACAGCGACATATGACATACTGCACCCTGTCATCATTTATTTTACAAAAATAAAGCCAACACTCTTACTGCTTCCATAGGAATTAAGAGGCTAAGTAGCAGCCAGGTGCTGCTTATCAAAAGCTGACATTTGAGCAGTTTCCTGGTCTGAAGCATTCAGGTGTGTGTTAACCCAATGCCAAGGAGAAAACACATCAGCAGTGATCGGAGAGAAGAAATTGTTGCTGCCTATCAATCTGGGAAGGATTATAAGGCCATTTCTGAACAAGTTGAAGTCCATCATTCTACAGTAAGGAAGATTATTCACAAGAGGAAAACATTCAAGACAGTTGCCAATCTTCCCAGGAGTAGACGTCCAAGCAAATTCACCCCAAGGTCAGTCTGTGCAATGCTCAGAGAAATTGCCAAAAACCCAAGAGTTACATCTCAGACTCTATATGCCTCAGTTAGCATGTGAAATGTTAAAGTTCATGACAGCACAATTAGAAAAAGACTGAAGAAGTATGATTTGTTTGGAAGGGTTGCCAAGACAACAGCTCCTATCTGAAAAGAACATGGCAGCATCGCTTAGGTTTGCAAAGTTGTATCTGTGCAAACCGCAAGACTTATGGAACAATGTCTTTGGACAGATGAGACCAAAGTGGAGAGGTTTGGCCATTATGCACAGTACCACGGTTTGGCGGAAACCAAAGACAGCATACCAGCACAGACACTTCATACGAACTGTTAAGCATGGTGGTGGAGCAGCAATGTTTCGCAGCCACAAGACCTGGGCACCTTGAAGTCATTGAGTCAGCCATGAATTCCCGGGTATACAGTGGACCCTCAACCTACGGAATTAATCCGTATTGGAACGGTGGCCGGAGGTCGAAAAGTCCGTAGGTCAAATACCGTATTTGCCGGTGTATAAGGCGACTGGGAGTATAAGACGACCCCCCCCAACATTCCCACTCAAAATGTAGAGTTTGTTAAATACTTGCTGTATAAGACTACCCCCTCTTCCGCATGCGTGATTCTGCTTTGGCTGCATCATAGGGAGAGTTCCTTTTGCCCCTTTTGGTTCCTTTTCGGAGAGAGCCAGGGTTTGCTGGAAGAAGGAACAGCAGAGAGGCGGCAGCCATTTTGAGAGGCAGCAGCCATGTGGTCACATCTCAAAATGGCTGCCGCCTCTCTGCTGTTCCCCACAGTCAGCTGTTCGGTGCTAGAGTCAGGCTGTTCCCAGGCTAGGAGCTGCTTTCCTCGGTCTTACTACCAGGTAAGTGACTTCGCTGGGAGAGAAGGAGGGTTTGCTGGACATGCGCCCGGTGTACAAGATGACCCCCCCCCCACTTGAAGGCATGTTTTTCAGGGCCAAAAAGTCATCTTGTACGCCTGCAAATACTGTATGCATTTCCCATAGGAAGGCATTGAAAACCCTGTAATCTGTATGGCCTAAGACACACACAAAAATTAAAGTACACACCTTACCTGTCCGAAGCCTTCCAGGGGTCCCACGCCGCTGCTGCCCGCCGCCTCCAAGGGCTTCCCCACCACTGCTGGAGGCCTCTCGGAGGTCCCCCGTCCCCGCCGATGCAGGCTTTCCCACAGTGCACCAGGCCTACCAGGGGAGGGCTTCCCCCGGTAGGCCCGGTCTACGTCAAGGGTCCACTGTACCAAAGTATTCTAGAGTCAAAGGGGAGGCCATCTGTCCGACAGCTAAAGCTTGGCCAAAATTGGGTCATGCGACAGGCCAAGGATCCCAAGGCGCACCAGCAAATCTACAGTAGAATGGCTGAAAAAGAAAAGAATCAAGGTATTGTCCATGACCCAATCCAAGTCCAGACCAGCTGTGCATAAACAAAATGCCCACAGACCTCAATGAACTAAAGTCACGTTGTAAAGAAGAGTGGGCCAGAATTCCTCCACAATGATGTGAGACTGAGGCGGTTCTGCAAGCTATTGAATCACAAGGTCTACTTCGATTTCCAAACATGGCTTTTCCATTTTGGCTTTATTTTTGTAAAATAAATCATGACACGGTGTACTATGTCATGTGTTGTTGTTCCTCTGAGGTTGTATTTACCTAATGTTCAAACCTGCTAAGGATGAGATTATTTTTATTGTGTCCTGATATGTAAAACCATAGAATTCAAAGAGAGTGTACTTTCTTTTTCACATGACTGCATTTAGAGGGGAGACACTATCGGGGTTCATCTCCTTCCTGGCCTATTTGAACATAAGGCACCGGATGAGGGTCCAGATTTGCTCACTATTTATTGGTCACAAGCATTTTCTCTGTACAGTATATGACTGAATAGGACATCACTGAGAATTGTTGCCAGCCGCTCTCTGCTTAGCCTCACCTGTTTGCCCCTTCACTTCCCAGCTCTCTCTCTCTCTCTCTCTCTCTCTCTCTGTATGGAACTCTTGCAGCCTGTGGACTGCATGTGGTTTCTCCAGGGATTTCTCCACCTCTCAGTTTAAAAAAAAGAAGCAAATAAGTGGTTTTTCCTGCTCTTGGCAGCTTCAAAGAACCAAGATTCTGCCTTACAGCAAGGTCTAGCCCCTCCAGCCTTTGGCCAAAAGGAGAAGAAGTGGATGTGCAACCTTCTCCAGCTTTGTTTTGGTGCAGGCTGGTGGGTCTATAGGACTAAAAACTAGCCTCTGTAGTTTGCCACCCATGTCATAGGATGTTAATGCCAAGGTAGCCAAAATAGTGCTTACTTTTTATCTGTTGGGGCCATCAGGAACGTCATATGTCCTTTGAGTTTCCTGGTGACAGTCTTCGATGTAACATGGCACAGAGATGACAGATATCCACTAAGACAAGATCTCCTTTAAGCTATGTATTAGTGAGAAGCCTCAAATCCAGGCCTTCAGCCTCTCAACAAAGTGATTGTTGTTTTGCTGACAAGGCCTGCTTGTGGACTTCCTGTGGGACTCTAGGGTGATGGCAGAGTGCTGGACTTGATAAGCCTGTGGCCCTCTGGAGCAAAGCCGTTGTGTTCTTGACTCCATGGACGTAGTAGTGGTGGGAACGGCAGTTAATAATTCCAACATACACAAGGGCAACCAAGGAGAGAGAGTTGTACCACAGAAACTTAATATGACGCAGCAGCAGATGACATTTGACTGCTTTATGACTTGGTTTCCAAAGCAGAGGCATGCCAGTGGAGAAAAAAAATGTCACAAATCACAGGGCCCTGAGAGATGACACTTGAATGATGAACAGAGGGGGTTTAAACTGGGGGGGGGACTCCATTTGTATGCTCCTTGCATTGGATGGTCCTTGTATACTTATTAATTTGAATATTAGGCCAATGCCTCTGGAACACAAACATCAAACGCCAGCCCAAATGTTATGATTTACTTCTGGTGGGTTTTAGTTACGGCTTGCTGCAGAAACAAACACTGACAGATCATCACTGCCAGCCAGTGAAAGACACACATTTGATTGCAAGCAAGCCCATCCATAGTTCTTAGTATAATGACTTTAAAAGGCATTTTTACAGAGCCCCATGAAACAAACAACATGAAGAAGGATGTGCGTTGGCCTTAAGACAATCTGAATCTTTGACTTGCTCAGACATTTCAGGCTAATATGTTACATTGGCTAGTTTGGGTCTTTTGCAGACATCTTGCTTAAGTAGTGCCTATTTTGTCTGTGGGGCAGAGTAGCTTGGGAATCCTGAATACAGGGCATGCAATAATGGGCTGTTTGGTTGTAGTGGGAACAGAACTACAGATTTTGTGAAGTCGTTTGGACTGAGATCCTGGGGGAAAAAAACCACCAACAGCTGATATTGATAATTTTCTTGTAAACAGAAACCAGCCTCGTGATTTCTAGATATATTAGACAATGACTGTTAGCCCCAGTACATTCCCAGTGTGGTGCAGTGGAATAGGGCTCTGGAGAACAGGGTTCAAATCTCCATTCGGCCATGGAAACTCACTAGGGGAATTGATAAAACTGCTCCTTAAATATCTCACTTGCCTTGAAAGCCCTCTTAGGGTTCCTATAAGTTGGTTCCAACACACATACATTAGCCCCAGCTAGCACAGCCAGTGTTTACTGTTGATGAGGACGATTATAGCCAAAACCACTAGACACCATCAGGCAGGCAGGTGAATCAGGAGTTCTATTTCCCAGTTGATAGCTGGGGAGAAAATGTTTTTTGATTCTTACAAAACTCAAGTATCAACTGTTAATGATAACTTATGTTAAGAGATGGGTCAATGGCCTGTTCCAAGCCACTGCTGAACTACTGATATTGGTGTTCTTAGAAGATAGGAAGCTTAGTCTGGACCTCAGCTCCTGGTCTTCATAATGAGGAACTTCACAGCTACATAATGATGCCTCCTTTGGCTTCCAGAAGGCTAGAGAAACAGTAGTTGGCCTTTCTAATTACATAACTTGGACAGGGCTCCAGGCATTGTGCTGGCAGTGAATAAAAGCTAGGAGTTTGTGTGTGGGGGGGGTGCTCGCGTGCACACACACTTTTTTAAAATTAAAATTTACAGGTGTGCAAAGGGAAGATCTGTTCTTCTCATAGATGTAAACAAAATTGTAACATGATCAATGACTGTTCAACCAGAAGAATGGTGGAATCTAAAGCAGTAGGAATTATCTTTAAAAACTTTATTTCTACAAGAGGAAAAATTCTAAAATAGAAAGCTAGAAATGGGATCCAAATCATACTAAAGAAAAGGAAGCAGTTTGGCTATCTGGACTGGGGCCAAGCCTTGCCCTGGGCTGACCTTCCTGCGGCACAAACTGAGAGACCAACTTTTTGCTAACCTTCTGGCACACTCTTGTTCTATGATGACATCATTAGACACTTTCCCAGAACCATTGTCTTTCCCACTATCACACTGACGCTGAAAACGGAAAAACAACTGCATGCAGCATTTTAAAGTGAAGGTTCACAACAAGCTGAAACAGTTGGGGTGAATGGCTCAAGAGGAAAAAAAGAACAATAAGATAATTGGCATGCTTCGCCATCTGGTGTCTAGCTTGGGGAAGAGGCCTTGAAGCGCATGCTTTGCATGAAGGTGGTCTTTGGTTCAATTCTCAGCATTAACAGCTAAAAGGGTCAGGTAGCAGCAGGTTATGGAAGAGACCCCCTTAATGGGCCTGAAATGCTGGAGAAGCCACCATATGTCGCACTTCACTTGAGTAGACTGCGGCTACGTATATTATTTGCAGAAAGAGGTCTTTGCCAGCTCATGGCATAAGGGATCTACAGAAAAACTACATCTCTTAGGCTTCTCAATGAATTTCCCACTGAGCCTCATGGTAGCATTAAACCAATACTTATTCAACGTATTAAAGATAAAGACCTTCAATACTCTCTAGCTTCTGCAGAAAAGACTTGTTCATCACTTTGTTTTGACCTAAATTTTAACTTCCACAAGCCAGCTAACTACTTATACCAAATTACAGTGCCAAGATACTGCTTTTCTTTCCAAGGGCTGGGTTTAATTGCTTTCCCTCAGCTCTTTTAAAAGGGCATTTTAATAACACCCCATAGGGTGAAAGGATTTGTCCCTGTGGGAAAGAAATTATTGAGACCTTGGCACACATCATTTTAGAATGTAGTCTATACAGGATTGAACGTATTCGGTATCTTGGTATCTGGTCTACCTCCCACAAGCTATTTGAAGTTTCTGTTGTCTGGAGAGAATCAAATAATTACACAGGTGGTGGCTAAGTTTTTATTTTCAGCTATAAGAACTCGCAAAACTCTACAGCAAAATTTTATATTATGTATTTATTTTATCTATTTTATCTTTGAATGGGTCTATGATTGCACAATAAAACTATGATTATAACACTTGAGTAGCAAAATAAGATAATCTGACCAGCTGTCTAGAATTTTAGAGTGAGAAGACACCCTCGAATATCCTTTAGTCCTGTTTTGCTACCCACATTCTGTACACTGAATGACTTTGAATATGCCACGTAGACCACTGGCAAATGGAGGTAAGCCGGGCCTTTGTTGTCAAGTTCAATGAAGCAGGCATTTGATCCTATAGAAATAGACACAAACAACAAAATCAGAATTGAGTCGGCCTTCCAGAACTTTGCAACCCATCTTCCCCCCTCCATCACACATGTCATGCAAGGCAGGACTTTGGATGAATGGGAGAAACAGATGCTTCACCCACAGCCTTCAGTGGTCCAGGTGACTCATGTCTAAGCCAAAGGGTTCCTGTATGGGAAAAAGGGAGGGGGAATGAATTTCTCTCTGCTGCCCCTTGCATACTGTGGCTGAGAATGGCTGGCTTTGCTTCTCTTCTCCCTTCTCCAGGAAGCAAAACCAAGAAGGGAATCCCTTGCGGAATTCCAAAGATCACCAGATCTTTGGGCTGAAAGAGACGTCTCCATGAGCCAGATTTGCCTGTTCAAAAGAACTCAGGACTGATTGCATTCTTTTCCCTTAATTATCTTGGAAGACTTGTGAGGTTGATTAAGCTGAGAGTAATTGGTCTACGTCTGTTGCATGTGTTCCATAGTTTGGCAAGGATAATGATGTGGATCCTGCCTTTACCTGCACATGTTATTCCCTGTTGACACTGTTCATATCTTCAAGAAATCATATCCTTCAAAGATGGATTAGCACCTCCAATAAAAGCGACAGAGCAACCTCCCAGTACAGGAGAAATGATAGCCAGTGTGTCTTTTTGCACCGTTTGCAGGGAGCCCAATGCCCACAATGAACGAGCTGGTGCAATTAAACACAGAATAAAGTTTACTACCATCCACCACAAGTTTCTGTAAAGAATTAAGGGAGTGAACAGGGACTGCATTCTTGGAATGTGTCAAAACAGGGAGGGATCAGTGCTTAATTTCTGTGGAAAGAAGTATTGAGACACAGGCCTGTGTGAGACCTGTGCTGTCTTTCCCTTTGGGATAATGGGAGAGCCTGCAGCTGTTTGGTGAGGAAAACAAGCTGGTTGGCACACGTTCAGGGAGTATTATTTTGTACCCCTCCGTCCCGAAGGGCTGTTTTTGACTCTGTGATCTTGCCTGACATAATCTCTGGAGGATTTCTCCTGAGGTCCCCACCTTGTGATACTTGGACCACGGGCTCTTCCTTCTGTGGCACACATGCTCTCCCCACTTGGAACTGAACGGTGTGGTCTTCTATCTAGGCCAGTTGAAGGCCCATTTTGTTCCCCAAAGTCCTATCTTTTCAATGTTATTGGAGTGTTTTTTAAATTTTTAATCTGCATCGATGCTGCTGCTTTTATGGCATGAAAGCAGCAGCTTTTTATGTTATCTGTGTTTTTCAAGATCTGCCTCTAAGCCTATAGATATCAGTGTATTACTGAAGGCTTTCACAGCTGGGATCTGATGGTTGTTGTGGGTTTTTCGGGCTCTTTGGCCGTGTTCTGAAGGTTGTTCTTTCTAAGACAGTTCTGACTCCTGTCCTCTGAAGATGCCGGCCAGAGAGACTGGTGAAACATTAGGAAGAACAACCTTCAGAACACGGCCAAAGAGCCCGAAAAACCCACAACAACCAATAGGTATCAGTGTCTTCAATTTGCGTGTTCCTGTATGTTCCTAGTATTTCTTCTGACTTTTTTCTTGTCACAGAGAAGTCATTTAGGAGGAAAAAGACAGAGTTACTAGTAGCACTAGGAACCCACTTTCTGGAAGAGGGCTTTATGTATTGTATTTGTAGTGTCTGCTCTGTTCAAGAAGGTGCATAATGCACATCTGAGAGACAGAAATTTATATCATTACTTATATGTGTCCTTTTGCCCTGATAGCCAAGCACAGGACAATTTTAAGTCCATTGTCTACAAAGCAACTGGAGGCAACATGTGCTTTGGGGGTAGGATCATTTTTCTGTAACAGTTGCGTGCTGTCATGGTTAAGACAACATGGTGCCACCAAAACACAAAATATCAGCCACAGAACACAGGCTGTGGTCTTGTGTCTTTGATGGATTGTTATCAATTTTACAGACCAGTCAGCCTGACACAAATCCTAGGGAAAATTCTGGAGCAGATGATAAAACTGGTCACTCTGCAAGCACCTTGAAAACAATAATAGTAATAACTAGAAGCCAACATGGATTGGTCAAGAACAAATCCAGCCAGATTGATCTGATCTCATTAATAATCATGCATCATCAAGTCAATTCTAACTTATAGTGACCCTTTTCAGGGTTACAGAAGACTCAGAAGTGGTTTACCATTCCTTTCTTCTGGGGGTGTCCTGGGACTGTGCAGCTTGCCCAAGGCCACGCAGGCTAGCTCCTCTCATTCTAGTTAGCAAGCCAACTAGGCGCAGGCTGGATAGAACAACTATCAGCTATAGACACAGTTAGTTGTAGAATTATACTCGGAGAGCACCTATCAGCAGCTGCTTCTTAAACTGGGAGGAGGTAACAAATGGGGTACCACAAGGCTCAATCCTGAGCCTGATGCTCGTCAACATTTTTATTAATGACCTGGATGAGGAAGTGCAGGGAAATATCAGATTTGCAGATGACACAAAATTGGGTGGGATAGACCTTAGAAGACAGAAACAACAATCAAAATGATCTGGATAGATTTGAACACTGGGTTGAAAGCAACAGAATGAAATTTAAGAGGAATAAGTGCAAAGTTCTACACCTAGGGAGAGAAGAAACAAACATACAGTTACGATGACACTTCGCTCACTAATACTGTGAGTGACAAGGATCTTGGAATGGATATAACTCACAAGCTGTATATGAATGAACAGTGTGACATTGCTGCAAAAAAGGCAAATTCTATTTTAGGCTGCATTAATAGAATTACAGTCGTACCTCGGTGCACAAATGCCTTGGTTAATGTAATTTTCGGTTTATGAATGGAAATCCATTGAAAATAATGCCTCGGTTCACAATATTTTTCCGCAATATGAAGGATGCATTGTGCCTGGAGGTTTATAGTGCCCCCCCCAATTCCTCAGGCAAACCGTGTATAGTGGGGTCTTGACTTAAGAACGGCTCGAGTTAAGAACATTTTGACTTAAGAACCACTCTCATAGGAAAATATTGACTTGACTTACATACTTAGATTTGAGTTAAGAACTGAAAAAAACCCACGTGGGAGGCAGGGAAAGTGCAAAATTTGAACTTTCAGTTAACCGTTGGCCAGTGAAAAGGGTGCCTGTCTGCTTCCTCACTCCTCCCAGCATTTAGAGAGTGGATTGGGAGTCTTCAGACTGCCTGGTACTGCCTGGACTGTATTTTCCCTGCCTTCCCTGAACCTTTCTTGACCTAAGAAAAAAAGAAACAAAATATCCCCCTCTAGTGGTCGAAGGCAGAATAGTAGCTTCCCATTAGTTTCTATGGACGGAAAAGAGCAGATACGGATCAAATGGTTTTCAATGCATTCCTATGGGAAATGCAGATTTGACCTGAGAACTTTTTGACTTGAGAACCGCCTTCCAATACGGATTAAGTTCTCAAGTCAAGACCCCACTGTATCGGTTTACGAATTTTTCGCAATACGTAACATCCCGGAGAATGCATTAAATTCGTAAACTGAGGTACTACTGTATAGTCTCCAAATCCCATTAAGTACTCATTTTCCTCTGTTCGACATGGGTTAGGCCTCACATTGAGTTATGTGTACAGTTCTGGACACTGTACTTTAATAACAATGCTGATGAACTGGAACAAGTTTTAGAGCAGGGCATGAGGGAACATCAGAGGACTGGAAACCAAGCCTTATAAGGAAAGATGAAAAGAACCATCCATCTTTAGCCTTCAGAAAAGAAGGCTGAGGGAAGATATAGCAGAACTCTTCAAATAATTGAAAGACTGAGAATAGATCCTGTCTTTCCTCTGTATGACAATTATCCCAGAGTGCAGGACACGTAATAACGGACTCAAAGTTACAAGAAGCCGTATTACGGTTGAATATCAAGGAAAACTTCCTGTTAGAGCGATTCAACGGTGAATCTAATGACCTCAGGAGGTGGTGAGCACTTCAACGCTGGAGGCACTCAAGAGAAAATTAGACAACCATCTGTCAGAGATCGGCTTTGATTTGGATTCCTGCCCTGAGCTGGAGGTTGGACTTGACAGCCTTACAGGCCTCTTCCAACTTCATTATTCTAGAATTCTGTGATTCTATTCATTGCGGAGTGTGTGCATTTCCGACTGCTCTGCCATGTAGGCAATTTGAACTGGAACTCTATAAAGCGTGCGTCATCCTTGTCTAAGACGTCTGTTGGGGAAAGTGCATTCTGTTTTCAGTCTAATGCTTTGCAGTCTTGGCTATATCAAGCCGATGTTTCTCTACCATTCTCCTGTTGATTGCTCAGTTTTTTCCCTCCCTCCCTCCCTGTGGCAAAGAAACCCAGTGGAGCAGGCTTTCTGTATTGTCATGATCCTGGTAGGACGTGGGACTAGAGAGCGTGGGGAAGGAAGGAAGAAAGAAAGAAAAAGAAATTATGCTGCCGATTGGGATGTGACCATTATCTGCCGGCACTACTTTCCTCTGTAGCTAATGCTTCGTAATGCCAGTTGCTTGGAAACAGGTGCTTTGTAGCCACTTTCCCCACCCACCCACACCCCCGTTTGGCAGGCAGTGCTCTAATTGGCATGTTTCTTGTGTGGTCACGGCTGGGGTTTTGCAAAATTCTGTTCCAACAGAGAAGGAGAAAAACTTTGTTTCTCCGTGAATGACAGCTCGCATTAATTAGACAGAAGATACAAACAGTCAGGGAACAGCATCTCGGGGTGGATGAAACAGCCCCCCATCCCTCCTTCGGTCCTGAAAGGCAGCTGCTATTTTAGGTAGCTGTCAACATGGTCCTGCCTTTCTAGATTATGTACTTGAGTCGCAATTTATCCTGTGGTCAAAGTCAGTGCAATTTCATATCTAGAGAAGCTTTATTGCTTATTGGATTTTGTCATCCGTGTAAACATCGCTGCAAGTACCCTGCTGAAGTTGACCTCTGCCTGACACCCACATTTTTTTTCTCCTTGAACTTTGCCACCCAAAGAGGATTCATCAAATTTTTTTCCCTCCTAACCTGAATCATTTACAATGGGTACATGCCTTAGTTGATTTGTGATGCAACACCACACTAAAGATATTGGTATGTTAAGGCAAAGCCACTCTTTAGAGATCGGAATGAGAACGGTTTTAGTGTTAAAAGTAGCTGCACAGTCTCTAGAGCAGGAGACAAGAACATGTCTTCCACATATTGGACTACAACTCCCATGATCCTTGTGAGTGCGTGTGGAAGGCAACTTTAGCCCACCCTTTCTTCACAGAATCTCAAAAATACATTTCAAGGCAGATGACCTTCCCTTCTCAAACTATATGGAAGCTTTTGTTTATTCAACTGTAGTCTTACAGCATGGATGTACAGTAGATATAGTTTTTGGAGTTCTACAGGGTTAGTCTGTGCGAGCATTTCGAAAAGAAACAAAACAACAACAGAAGACGTTGTGGCCCTTTTAAAGACTAACTGCTATTCACAAAAGCTTACTTTAAAATATAGCAGCTAGTCTTTAAAGTGCCACAATGTGTCTTTTTTTTTTTGCTTGTGTTTTGTTTTGTGTTTCTTGTTGATACAGATGAGAATGCAGCAATAGATATTGTGCAGTAGAGCAAATCGGCATTCCGTAAGGCAACTCAAAAAATGGGGGCAAGCCAAACAAAAAATTACTACTTTGGAACCAGTAGCTGGCAGAGGAGTTGGGGTCTCCTCCTCTCAGTAAAAGACTGTGGTGGATTGGTCTCATTGATCTGAAGTGTAAACTCCCTGCCAACCATAGAAGTACTTAAGTTCTGTTGTTGAGCCACGTTGGTTCAGAGCCACGTTGGCAGCCATGATGGCTGGAGGGGTCTGGGAGTTGTGGCCCAAAAAACTAACTTTTCCAGGCCCTCATCTGCTAATATGTCTCATTGCTATTCCAACATTAGATGAATGGCTAATGGCTCTCTCTTCTTGGGTTCTCATGGAGTGCGAACCTGTGCGTGCTTGCTGAAAATTAAGTCCTACTGTGTTCAGTGAGCCTAGCAGCCTAGTAAGGATATGGGGTATTGCAAGATTAGAGGTGTGCATTTCCCCCCCTCTGGGGACATGTCTGAGGCCTTGTTAATATTTATGATAAAAAGCTGACTCTAATTACTTTGCCATTTTGCCTTGCAATTAACAAATAACTCAGGGTATGTAAAAGGGTTTAGAATAATTGAACACATAAGCTGTTATATTAAGCCCTGAAAGTGTGTCGGCAGTCAACTAGCTGTATACTGTGTTTGGTGTTAGGTCATTTTTATATGGTACAGCACAAGATTGACCTCGGTATATTATGTAATTTAATCTTATAAAGCAGCTGGAGTATTCCGCTGAAAATTATTATTACTCTAAAGGCTCTCTTAATTTTCCCACTGGCAGAGATACTGATTTACAAGAATTACATGCCCTTTGTCAGGAAGGTGGCGGAAAAAAATCTGTGTTGTGACTTGCAGTCAGCTGGAGCTCAATTACCGTAATAAATATATTCCAAAGTTCATCTCAAATGCATTTGCATTTTAATGAATGACTCTTACCTTCTCATCAAGTTGGCAGCAAGGGCTAATTTTATTAAGTCGTTTCATAAATGCAACACTTTGAAATTTGGGTTTTAAATAGAGAAATATTTGCCTTTGCCTCTTGCGTGAAAACAGTTAGACTTCTTGTCTGTTTCCCTTGCCTGGGCCTGGAGATTCTCTGGTCCAAATTCAGTGGTTAGACTCAAATAGAAAAGATCCACTGAATCAGTGGAAGTTACATAACCATTGCCTTACCAATGCCTTACCATTGATTGAGTTGATCTAACAATTGGATTTAGATCTAGGGTTGGGATAGAAGAGAAAGATAGAAGGATCTGTCAGAATGTAAGGCATGGAACGCTGTGCGTGTCTTTGGTTCCTCGTGCTTAGCAGGCTTCCTGTAGCCATCTACCCAGCCTAGACAAAGATGTTTGCATTGGCATGGGCTTTTGGAGATTGGCTTAGGCACTTGCTTAAGCAAGGCCATGTTTTCAAATAGCTGGATGAGGTGATTGCACGCATAAGAGAGTGAAGCTTCTAGTTTGAGTCCTTGCTTGGCGTACCTCTGAGACCAGCCGTCCCATTGTTCCCACAGCCGCTGCTATTGGGACCCTTCCAAGGTAGGTTGATCTGGAACTTCCATCATCTCAAGTCAGCAGGTATGCTGATGAGGGGGTTCTGAGAATTTTAAGCCAACATATCCAGAAGGCAGAAGATGGGAGGAAATTGCTTTGTCTTCTTGGAAAGACAAACCTTTTATAACAATAGAGGGTGGGGTGAAACTGAGGTTTACAGTTGCTTGCCTTCAGACTAGGGCCTCTAAAAACAGTGTACATTAGATCAGAGCTGGGGGGAAGTTACTTTTGTAAAGTAATTGATTAGGGTTACTTGTTAATGTGTTTTAAAAATAACTTGTTGCCACGACTCATTTCAGAGTTGAATGAAAACCTGTTCACATTACTTATGATGCTGCTCATTCCTTTTTCGTTACATAATAGTTTTTGAGAGAGAAAAGTTAGAGCCTGTTTGGTAATCCCCAAGTCAATCCAATCTTAAAAAGTAACTAGAAGCCCTTACTTGTTATACCAATAAAGTAGCTTCATACCTACCGTGTTTCCCTGAAAATAAGACAGGGTCTTATATTATTTTTTGCTCTAGAAAACTCATTAGGGCTTATTTTCAGGGGGTGTTTTTTTTTTTTTCATGTACAACTATCTACATTTATTCAAATACAGTCATGTCATCTTCTGCTTGCTGCAGAATGGTGGAGGGAGGGGTTTCATTTTAACTAGATCTTATTTTTGGGATAGGGCTTACCGTATTTTTCGTGTATAAGACTATACTGTACTTTTATCTAAAATCTTTAGAATAAAAATTGAGGGTCGTCTTATACATGGATGTAAGCTTAGGAGAGAACAAAAAACAAGTGGAGGGGAAAGCAGGGATCAAAGTGATCCTGCAGCACTTTTATCCCTTTCCCCCTACACTTGCTAAGCCCCGCTTAGATTCTTACTTTTGGATTAGAAAAGTGGGGGTGTCTCATACATGGGGGCATCTTATACATGGAAAAATACGGTATATTATGAGCATCCTAAAAATCATACTAGGGCTTATTTTCAGGTTAGGTCATATTTTTGGGGAAACAGGGTACTTATTAACATAAATTTTTGAAATGTACAGTAAGTATTCGACCCCTGTTATCGAGAAAAGAGACATGTTGCTTATAACTCTGTTATTTGTAGCTCATTTCCTTATAAGCTCTCATTCGGTACAAGCCAGAGAGGCAAAAAGGGGATTCACTCTTTACTTCCTTAGCACTCCATACTCAGTGCCATTTGTAAAGTGCCTAACCTTCAGGGATGTTAAAATGTTTTCTGGAAGAAGCTGGAGTTCTATATTTGGAAGATGGATGTGTTTTTCTGAATGGGATGAAGTAGAGACTAGTTTTACACATGGACTGTAAATAAATCATCTGCCTTTGGCATCATGTAGGAGTCATCCTTCTTGGAAGGTCATCCATGTCACTGTGGCAATTGGTTCTCTCTGATTTCAGAGATCCTAGAAATCCGAAATACGTGTTTAACCAAAATTTTGAGATCTTCTTTGAAATGGGGGATGTTGGGATTCTGGGTAAAATGCATGTGGAAACAGTAAATAAAGAGAGATGGTATCTAGAATTGCAAGTTATATTTCTGTTGCCAGCATGACTAGAAGCATTCAAGTAGAGATGGTGTGCAAGAATTTGTTGTGTTTACATTTAACTTAATTTCTTTCTTTTCCACTGGTCATGACCTTGAAGGGAAATAGTGTCGATTTCTGCAGCTTTCAAGCTCATTGTTGCTTTGTAAAATGCCTGTTATAAAATGGATTGTTTTATTGGGGTATTCAAGGCATTCTTGAAGAAATCTCCCACTTTTGTTGCTAGTGGCTGAATAGAAGAATCTGACCAGACTTGTTGCCTGTGTTTGATCTGCTCAGCTCTTTCCACCCTTGGATTGTCAAATTACTTTTCAAACTGTCCCTTTCCCAGCTCTGGACCTTCAAAGTCTCCAGTAAATCCTCTTTTATGCCCATGGAATTTAAACCCAAAGTAGCACTCTAATTGCCAATCTTTGCAACAGCTTGATCCCTGGCTTATATTGCAAATGGAACTTGAGTGCTGTTTCACTAATTTTCCTGCTCAGATGTTTCAACTCCTTAGGGTTGGGTGTTGGAGGAAAGTATTAAGCTGCTGTCTTAGCCACTGCCATTATAGTGTCCATCCCTCTTTTTTCTTGTTGAGCAAGCCTCAAACTGGCTTCTCTTTCCCCTTTTCACAATAAAAGGGGAAAAATGAAATGAAAGCATTTTGTTGTGATTACAGCAAGCAGGTCATCGTTGTAATAGCCTATTACTCTGTGGGTTGCAAAATGTGGCCTTTTTCCTGCCGTCTGTTGAAAAATCTGTTCAGGGAGCAGATGGAGTTGTGTGCTTTGTCCTGCGAGAGCTGGGCTCACATTCCTCTTCAGCTGTGTACTTGCCACCACCCTCCACGGAGAGCAAGGGAAGAATATGTCTGGGCATTGAGTGCTCTGCATTCAGAGATGAGCCTTAGTTCAAGATAATCACTTTCCTAGATTCTGGATTAGAGCAGGCTTCCAGTCAGGAAATGGAGACATCCAGCAAGCCTGGTCAGCACCCTCTCTAGCCTCTTCCCGGCAGAGTCGTCAGAAGGTAAAAGGAGAGAGCAGAGCAAGAATTCAAGGCTACTTGTGATTGTTCCATGCATGGTCCTTATAATCAGAGACCTCCAAAAGGCCCTGCTCTGATCGTACAAAGGCATGGATTCCTTTGCTGAATCAATCCTTCTCATCTGTGAAGAGTCCCAGTCGTCCAGGTGAGGTTATCTGGAAGTTGAGTCGTGGCAACTGGACTTCTTTCTTACTAGGCTGAAAGGTTTCGATACTCATCCAAGTGGCTTTTTTAGAGTATATTATGTATTGCCAGAAGGACAAATAAGCAGGCAGTAGATCGAATTAAGTCTGAACTATTTCAAAGAGCTGTCCTTCCTTGGAATCAGAAGATAGTTGATTTGAGAGAGGGGTCAGGGAGGCCATGCAGGTGTATATAGAAAATCCCTCACTCAGCAGGGGCGGAGGCCTTAGACACAATCTGTCTCTTGTTTATCATGCTGCCCTTTCATCCATCCCCAGAAGAATCAGGACCACACCCACCAAAAAGACCACTGCTAACAACTGTTAACGACCCATTACAATGGGTGGAGAAGGACTGCAGAAGTGGGATTTTCACTCACTCCCCCCCCATCCTTTGTCCATCTAAGGAGCCTATTCAGACCAGGGGGAAGTGAAACCAATATGGAGGATCTATAAGGGGTCTCCTACCAACTCTCCTCAGACTGAAGAAGCTACTTGGATGAGTAGTGAAACATTTCAACCTAATAAGAAAGACGTCCAGTTGCCATGACTCAACTCCTGGATAATCCTTCTCATGTTCAGTCTCCCTCTTTTCCTGGGACCTTCCATTTTCCCCAGCATTATTACCTTTCCTAGTAAGTTTTGTTTTCTTACAGTGTGCCAAAAATATGATAGCCTCAGTTTAGGCATTTTTGTTGTTTGAATAAGTTCAGACTTAATTCGATCTAGCACCACTTATTTGTCCTTCTGGCAATACATGACATACACAAAGCTCTCCTCCAACACCCCTTTTTGAATGAACCAATGGGCTATTTTTTGTTTTCAGCTTTCTTTGCCACCTGCTTTGAACATGCATATCTAGCAGTCAAGCGTACCATAGTACAGTATAGGTATTCTTGGCCTTGGTAACCAGGTACATATGCTTACTCTTTAAGTATCTTCATATTTCAGGACCATGGATAGTTCTAGGTATAGAAAAACATTCAGGCTTGAATGGAAGCATCCCACAGCAGCAGACTAGAATATTGCTCTACCAACTGGAATAGTCTATAGACAAGCCAGGATTTCAGGTTGCATTCATTGATGGAGCTGTTAGTGCTTAAATGAGCCGTAGCTGATTTGTCAGAAGATTCAGGATTGACATTTTTAGACTTAGGCCCTGGTCACATGAGGGAAATGTTCTCTAGTTCTTCTGTATTTTCCATGCCTCGGTGGTGCTGATCCATGGTCATGTGGTTTATTTACTGGGGCAAATGTCCCAGCAACTTTTTTTGCAGTACTGCTTTATTTCCACCTATTTGAATTTTTATCGATACATCCGAACCGTTCATTCACAGGTCTGCCACTGCTAGCAGCCCTGCATAAATCATCCTTCCAATCACTCCCGAGGGCCATTCTCTTCTTGGTCATCTAGCCACTCCTGGCAGAGGGAGGGAGGTCGAAACTCCCTGCAAGGGTGCCGAGTGGTGCTCCGGAGCGATTGGAAGGAAGAGGGACTGCTGCCGCTGGCGGATATGTGAGTGGACGGTCCGGCCCCAGGGGCCAGAGCCTCGTTAACTCCAGTTGCACGGGGATATTCATATACGAATACCCCCATCTCTCTATATAAGCATAATTAATCAATAAAATATATACCAGGGCCCACATCTGTGCTAGCTCCAGAGGATCACACATTTTGGTCGAGAGGCTTTTGCACATTCTCTGCATGTATTTGCACAGTCCTAGGCCACTCCCAGAGTCCACGTTTTCTGGAAGCAGCTTGTAAGGGATTAGCAGCTACTTTCAGAAGGAAGGAGATACCGCTGTTTCCATTCTGGTTAGATTTTTGGCCATGCATGCCTTTCTGCTTGATAGAAATCAAAGGGTGAGGCTTGTTCTGGAAGGGAAACACAGCATCCCTCCACTGTTCGATTTCACTCTTATCATTCTACTTACCTTTAGTGTTTGGTCTTCCGTCACTTCTCCTCACAGGCAGTTGATCCACTCTGTGAAGATAGGCCGGGGATATTTCCACACTCTTCGCAAAGAAACCATGGAGAGGAAGAATGCGCTTGAGCTGGAGCAGCAAAAAGAAGAAGAGAGATGGAAAACTGAGTTTCAACCCCCAATATATCCATCATCGTCCTCTGATGAAGACACATCCGATGAAGAACTCACTGAGTATGTGTTGGTCTGATCTCCTGAGAGGTTTCATAGCTGGTACTGTCGCTTTCTAGAGGTTGGAATAAGAGTTTGGCCAAGATCATCAAGACAGTTCCATCATTCGGGGGCAAAACTTTTTCCACCTCCCACAAATGCCTGGCCCATTTGGTCTTTTTTTTTTTTTTTTTTGAGGGGCAGAGGGGCTAGACCTGGGCTGCCACATAACAGCAGTTACAGCACAGCACCTGCAAATACGAACCAGACAAGCAGTTTCCCAGGCTCCCAAAACACAGCTGCCCACTTCTGTTTCCCGACATAAGCTCTGTTCTGAGTTAAAGCAAAAAAGGAAGAGTTGGCGCCATTGAAGAATTTCCACCAGGGTGGAATGTCCATGGTAGCAAAGGATCTTCATGGCATGGTACAACCCCCCCCCCCAAAAAAAACCCCAAACAGTCCTGCAAGTCATGGAGTTCCTCAGTTTATGCCTACCTGCTGTGGGTTGATAGTGTTGTTTTGACAGTGGGCTAAGTTTTCATGAATGTACCTACTTGCTCACTCTTTGTTTCTATGATTGTTGGTCACCAAATAAGCTACCATCTCTTCCTCTATAAGGGAGGGGCGCCTCTGTTTACTCTGACAATCCAGATGTCCAGCCATTTCTTCCCAAGGAAGGTGGAGCATGTCTAGAATCTGTTAAACACCAGTCATTAAAACTTAGTAATAATCCTTCTGCCGGCATCTTCCAACCACCTGTACCCATTAAAGACTGCTCTATAGAGAGCCTGGTCTGAAACAGAGAAGGTCAGCTCCCTTCCATGAAATGAGAGTGAGAGGGAATTCCCACTATTCCAAGTACCTGTTGGGAAAGAACTAGGATTCCCATTCGTGTGTTCAGCCCTACTTGAAAGAGCCTTCTGGGTTCCACTCTGGACTGGACCAGCTCTTGAAAGCTGATGGTACCGTGTTTCTCTCTACTCTTCCTGGTGTGGCAAAGAGGGGAGGAGCAGAGAAGCCGAGTTCATATCCACAGCATTGGGTGGAAAACACTCCCGTGTGGCTTTACCTAGGAAGCCTTCAGCAACAGGGTCATTCATGGCCACCGCCACTGAATCTCATCCACTTACAGAGGGTGGGTGTCAGTTCCCCCCCCCCCAGCAGAAGCTGCTTGCTTTGGCACCGAGGGGAACATATCGGGACAAGGCTGGTCCCATTTTCCCACACAGGTGGCCGTTGCAGTCATCCCCGTGTCCTCTCCCCTCCCCACGTCAGCGATCCTGGGCACACTTAAGATGGAAAACAGAAAGCGCAGACAGAAAGCAGACAGGCCGTGCCAGACTAGAACACAAGGTGCTTTTGTTTCCTGACAGCTGTCTCTCCCTTCCTTCCTTTAGATTCTTTTTAACAGAATGTCCTCTTCAGAGGAAGTCAGAAAAGAAGAAGAGGAAGAAAATTCTCCGGCCTTTCACCCCTCTCTACAACGGCTTGCTGGCCCAGAAGCATCCAGAGGCGCACTTGTACGTTCTAAGGCACAGCAGTAGACCTTCCCATCTCCCCCTCAACAGGGACACCTGCCGTTTTAGGGGACGTGCAGTCCATGAACCACCTGCTTCGTCTGCAAGGAAACCCTTTTTATTCAAGTCGGGCCTTTGCGTTTACCTGTATCCTCGTACATCTTTTAGGACTTGATCATAACATTCTGTTTTCAGCTCCATTTGAATGCTGCCTTCTCCCCCCCCCCCCCCGCCGGGAGTGGCACGTGGTTTATCTCATTTTATCCTCGTAGCAACCACCCTGGGATGTCAGTGAGGCTGAGAGAGGGAGTGGCACGACGTCACCCAGAAAGGTCCTGTGGCTCACTGGGGACTCGAATTCAGATCCTAGACCAACGCTGTAACCCTAGCCCACCCTGTGGGTGCATAGATGTAATGGTGAGGGGGATACAGCTGTGTGCTGTCAAAAATTTAGCACAAGTTTTCACCCTGCATTTTCATAGTTGAAGGAAATGAGTGTGTAATGGCCTCCTTTTTCTCCCCAAAAGAGGCCTCTGGGACCGTCTTTAGAATTCCTCTAAAGTCTGATTTTACAAACCTGAAAGACTGCTCCAGTCACCTCTCTCTAACACTAAAAAACTTTCTGCTGTTATATAACACTAATATGCTTTCAGCTCCATGTGATTTTCTCTACGGGTAAACTCTGCTTCTTAATTCTTTGAAGAGACCACCCCTTATAATTTGGTGGTGTACGAAGGAAGCACTTTCCCTTTGTGCTCGAGGGCACTTTTAATTTCTCAGTATCGCTCTCTTTGTACAAGTGGGACAACGAAACATGGAAGACAATGGTTCATTGAAAGAGTGGGGATAACCTGCGGGACCATCCAAACAATTATCTACAAGTATTTTCCCTTTTTTTTCCTCTGAAAGTCGCAAATCCAGAACTCACTTCTGCTTCTCTGGATTGTGGCCCAGTGGTCAAAAGGGTTTTCCCCGAACATAAGAGCCTTTTATTTTATTTTATTTTGCCAGTCAGCCCATGCATCTTTCTTTTACTTCTGGCAGCGAGTCTATATTTCGCCAGCTGTGTGCCCTCCACTGGCTCTTGGAAGCTTTGACCATCGAACCCAACAGCAGCATGAAACCACTGATCACGTGCTGGAGTGCCAAGTAAGCCTGGCTGCGCATGAGAGAGGTGAAGTGGATGGCAGGGCAGCAGGTGATCTTGCAGGGCGGGAGAGAGAAAGCTTTGGGAGCAGTGGGAGATCAAAGGAAGGGTATATTACTATAACACAAAACAAGGGGGATTTGTTTCTGCAAAGTGTGATTATATCGACCCAAAGGAGATTACAGTAGGACCCCCATATCCATGGTATCAGTATCTGTGGTTTCACTTATCCGTGCTATGAAAATATTAAAAATATTAAAAGAAAAACTAGAAATAGGTATTTTCACAATGTATTTATCAGAACTGTTCACTAGAGGGAACCAAAGACTATACTATGTATGCTTGTTGAAGAATACATTTCTTGTCTCCATCTAGTGGCTAGTTTTGGTAGTACATGAGGAAAATATGTATTTCTGGATTTTTTTCCTTTTACCATGCTATGTATAGTGTTTGCTATTATCCATGGTTTTCAGCATCCACGGGAGGCCTTGGAACCAATCCCCATGAATACAGGAATCCTACTGTATTAAAGAAAATTCTTAACCATAAAAATATATATAGCCTGCAATGATTACTGATCACTCATGATTGCTGTCTCTAAACTCTATTCCTCTTAGACTCTGCTATGAGCTTCCCACTATGGGAAGTAAAAGCCTAGTCCAACAGGGTGTTTTGGCCTAATCCAGCAGGGTGCTTCTTACCGTTTTTAAATTTAGAGCCACTGCAGTAACAGACTGGAATCGGGAAGGCTTGATCACTTCATTACTCTGTGTTGTTTTTTGCCTGAATAAACAGTATCAACTGAAGTTCTTGAAATGGCTTATAACAGATTTAAAGTGAAACAAAACGGACAGTGCTCATTAGGGTATGCTGTCCGGTGAACACACGAATCGTAGCCCGATCCATTTGGAAGGCACTAAGGTGGGGAGGTGGTTGTCGGACTCTCTTGGCCGAGGGCATCAAGGTTCCCGGGTTCTGCATTTCGGATTCTGTGCCTCTCAACTAATTGGGTCTCATTTGATTTACCTTTTAATCTTTCTTAGCCTGTAGTGACTTATTGGGAAATGGGCAGGATCACGGGAAGGACAAATGAAGGTGCCTGAGGGTTGGATTTGACTCCTGGGCTGTCTCTCTTCCAAGATAAGGATGGGAGTGATTGGGAGCCCCTACAAGCTGCCCTAGAAGCTATCCTGTCTGACCATTGGGGATTGTTGCCTTTAATCCTAGGTGTAGGCAGAGTTGTGGTGATTGAGCTGCATAAACTTAGAGAAATACTTTGATACTGAGAGAGAGAGAGAGAGACGTGGTTTCTTGTATTCCAACCATGGCATTAAAGGTAGAGTCTGTGCCTGAGCACAGGAGCTGATTAAGCCCTAATGGAGCTAAAAGCAGCATGTAGTTAAAAGCCAGGCAGTGGAAAGTGAAAGCTCATTAACTTGTTTCTTTACTTAGGGATTACGGTGGTGGGAAAAGCTCGTTGAAAGTGATCAATAAAGAGAAGCTAGTGCGGACTCGATGGGAACATTTTCTCTTGCACTCAAAGGTAATCTGATTTCATGTTGAAAACAGCTTCTTAAGGATTCATTCCATGTGTGTGTGTGTGTTTGATGCCTTGATGTGGGCTCTGTAGTCAGTATAAACTTAAATGTCTAAACTGGTTTGAAAACTGAGCCTTCTCCTCAAGAAGTTTTGGCAACTGTGCATCCTTGGGATGGAAGGGGGGGGAATAGTAGGGATCATTATATTAAAAAATCGATAAAAAGTGGCTTTTCTGGCATTGTCTGGCCTTTTAGAATTTTGTGGGGGTAGGGGAAACCATGACAATTGCTGCATCTGTCAAGCTGCAATAATACACTTGAGCAGAGTTTGTAAAGCTCCTTAACTGTGATTGCAAACTTTGATTTGAAGCTAATTGTGGTTAACACGAACACCTGTGCAGACATTACACCACGTTGCTGTTAGTGCAAGGAGTGAATTAATGTGAGAGGGAGAGAAGAGAGAAGGTCCTCCCAATCTTCTGAACAATTCTGGGAGCCAAGTCTGATCCACCCACCCTTCTGTCCATCCATCCATCCGTCCGTCCATTCCTTCTTTCCTTTCATTCTCCCTCCATAGGGAGTCAAACTGAAGCATCAAGCTTGTGCCCTGTTGCCTGCTCTTCAACCCCTTGATGTGGGTTGTGTATCCTTCCGGTGCAGTGGAGGTTGGGGTCCCATTGGTAGTTTTAAAGAGAGAGCCAGTTACTGTTCCTGGAGGCTCTTCTATACATGGGAGGAGAGGGGGTACAATTTTGTTTTTTGTCCCAGTGGGTGAATCCTCTTGAGTTAGCTGGTTCTGCAAAGGATGCTATTCGTGTTTGATTTATTTGCATGGTGCAGTCTGATGAACAGCACCGATCAGATTGTTTGGATGCAGCAAATGACATCGTCAAGCAACAGAATCGAGACAGACCAGCATTCCAGGTGGATTCCACCTTTTTGGTGGGTCATGGGCCCAGCAAAATGCTGATAGCTCTTCCCATGTTGTCCTCTTTGGTGATAACTGTTGGCAGTACCAGGAAGAAAACTGTAATAAACACAGACAACAACATCTACTGTGAAGAGCCTGTGTCTGTAGAGAGAGTGAGTGCAGGATGATTCCTGTGATCTTTTTTTGTTTGTTTTTTTGGAATAGCTAGTGCCTTGTTCCATCATTAAGGCCATATCTGTTGGGTAAAAAGTTGTTGCCGGCTCTTCTAGAAAAAGAAGACTCTTATGGCACGAAATACATCTCGTGAAGCATCTTTAGGCTTAGAATCACCTCTGGACAGGTTTACCCGAGCAGATATCAATCGCTTCTTTGAATAAAGTAGAAAACATAAAGGAATCCTTACTTGAGAACAAAAAAGTGGTTGCTCACTTTGTCTTGGCAACAGATCAGTTTCGTGAGATTTGTAGCTGCAAATTCCATCATGGAAGCTATCTGGCCTTCGGTTGGCAGTCCTGGCTCTGATCGGTCCCTTTATCTCAAGATGACAAAGATGATTACAGAAAGGTGGGAGATATGGTGTCAGTCTCTTCTCCGAAAAGACAGATGACAAATTAGATAGCACTCAAATAAAGCTCATCAGATCTGTGTCATCTCTTGTTCATCTCAACATTGCTCCTCCAGTTCATCTGGATCTGATATCTATCAACACTGCGAAGCTTCCAGCTCAAATAATTCCTGACAGCAATTGCCAGCACACAAGAAAACTACTTTTACCTCCCAGAAATTGAAGTCTTGCAAACAACAAGCTTTCTGACTCGAAGCATTGTTTTGACCTCCCCCTCCCCACACACACCCAGCAAAACATCTTCAGCTTCCCAACCCTCTGTTTGGCCCCAGGCTCACCCATCATCTTAGAGCTTAGCAAAATAGCACATCAAGAGTGTGGGTCCTCTCCCTTAGCCAGTGGGATTATCCTGGAGAATTGAATTGATGACCTCCAGACTGATTGTTCTGCTCACTCCCTTGGTAACAGTCCTTTGCTCAAGAAAGGAGCCATTGATCCAGGATCCCCAAATTAACATCACATCAGATACTTTTCACAGTCGTATGCAGTACAAGAAGAAATGGAGACCTTCAACCAGTATGTGACCTATGATAGTGGCTGAGATCCTGTTGTTTAGCCTAACAGAAGGCATAGCCTTTCTAGCGGACAAAGAGTCTGTGCTGGGATTCTTGCAGGGGCCCTCAAGAACAACAGTTGTTGTTCTTTAGTCGTTAAGTTGTGTCCAACTCTTCGTGACCCCATGGACGAGAGCACGCCAGGCCCTCCTGTCTTCCACTGCCTCTCAGAGTTTGGTCAAATTCATGTTGGTAGCTTTGATGACACTGTCCAACCATCTTGTCCTCTGTCGTCCCCTTCTCCTCTTGCCTTCACACTTTCCCAACATCAGAGTAGTGACTCTTTATTTGCACACTTGGAATGGACTGAATACTGCTCCTTTTGCTACACTAAGCAGCACGATTTCAGCCAACATGTTTATCCCCACAGTATATTTTTGGGTGGATATACACACCCATCCTGTCGCAAATACTTCTGGTTGCCACTTGGTTGCAACCTCTACCAATAATGACTCCTCCCCTTCCAATCTGTCCTCAACACCAAGGACGGCACAGCATACGTCACAGCAGATCTGTGAAAAGAGGACATTGTCCTGTTCCCTTGCACTGCCAGGTGGTTTTGGTCCTACAAAACGTGGCCTCTTCAGCCATCTTAACATTGTCCTCACTTCACTTTGTGATCCAGTCCTTTATATCAAGGCTGACCAGGGTTGACTTCTTTCAACTCAAGATGTTATCATAATCGGAGCCAGAGTAATTTCATACCGTGACTTGTGATGATTCACAAAGACAGGACATTGAAAATAGTAGCAGAGTATGCCCAAATCAGAATGTGCACACACTTAAAATTACAAAAGAAAAATGTATTTCCAGCACTTTCCAGGCTGTTATCCAAATCTAAAATAATAACTGCCTTAGAATTGTAATATACATACTCAAATACAATCAAGTGAAATTAGAAGTATATACAGTAATAAAATTAATGTGCCAGTATTATTTGACAGTTACACGTACAACTTGTAAGTCAAACACGTTTCAATCTCTTGGTCTTCCTCATATCTAAAGATATGTTATTATCTTTAGAAAAAGATAATAACATAAACACCATCTAAAAGGCTGTACCTCCCCTATGAGCCTGCCCAGGCATTAAGATAATCAGGGGAGGCCTGTCTCTCTGTCCCGCCACCTACATAGATTCACTTCATGGGAATATGAGGGGAGGGCCTTCTCTGTGGCTGCTCCCAGACTCTGGAACTCCCTCCCACTAGAGGCCAGGTTGGCTTTGTCTTTGCTGTCCTTCCCCAAGCAGGTGATGACCTTTCTCTTTGGGCAAGCTTTCCTTGAGTGAATGGCTGCCAAGTGGGGGGGGTTCAAATTGGATTGTTGTGCTCTATTGCCTTTAAATGTGTTTTGGTATTGATTTTTTTCTACCATTTTTAATATGATACTTGTTTAATTCTGTTCAACATTTGTATATTTGTTGTTTTTAGCTTTTAAATATTGTCCTTTTAATTATGTAAGCTTCCCTGGCTCCTTTTAAGTAGAAAGGTGAGGTAAACATATTTTAAATAAATAATACATTAAATAAAATACCAGCTCTGTGGGACACTGACTGCACACAAATTCGACTTCACTAGAGATCAGTATATAAACTGGATATATAAATTTACAACTAAACCACTTGAGTGTGTGTGTGTGTGTGATTTCCCCCAAAATCTTGAAAATCCTTATTTTCTCCCGTCCTTTGTGCAGCTTAAGAAATGCCATGGTCTCTTTGGTGTTTACGTTAACAAGTCAGAATAATTACAAATATAACAACCTTTTAACAGCTCAATTCAAGGATGGTCTAATAGGACGTAGACAGAACAATTAAATTTCTCATTAAGCAGTACACCTCTTTAATGAGAAAAATAGAAACCACTTAGTAATCTCAGGAAATATTTTAAAAAGAGTGTAGTCATGGGAAGGCTGCCAGGTCCCAGAGCATCTGAAGAAGAAGAGAAGGGCAAACCACTACTAAAAAAAAGCTTTGGAAAGGGTTGCCATAAGTTGGAAACAACTTGATGGCTCACCATCATCTTAATTTGTAGTTGTTACAATTTAATTGCGCAGGCTGCACCTTGCCCCTCCCTCCGCCGGCTGGGTACTCAGTTTACCATCCTCGGAAGGATGGAAGGCTGAGCCAACCTCCATCCATCTACCTGAGCCTGTTGCGATTGAACTCAGGTCATGAGCAGAGGCTTCACTGCACTACTGCAGCTGAACCACTGCACCATGAGACTGTTTGATCCGTCCACTTTCGTACTGGTTTCTCTGTCATTACCACCTGCTCTGCTGAAGGATTGTCCCAATTTCTGAACAGCCTTTTCAAGTAGATGCTATAGACAAGAGACAGGGGGCTAGCATCCAAACTCTCGCCCTCTATAAAGTTCTGGACCCTGGCCCTATGCAGGCACAGTTCCTGATATATGGATGCTCAAAGAGCAAATGTCCCAATTAAAAAAAACCCTGCTTCTTCCCCCCACTCCCCATATTCTGTGAGTTCTCAGGGTACTGTATAGATCAGGAAAACACTGTATGGAATAAAATCTCTGAGTTATACTCTGGTCAGATGTGGGGTTCAAAGGAAAGGAAAATGGCAAGAGCTCAGAACACAGCCGCCTTTTCTAACCAGAATCCTTTGAGAGCCGTTGGACTGCAACGGCCTCTGTCCCTGCCTCTGGTTGGTGGTTGGGGGACTGTAGTTCAGAATACCTAAGGGTAGGGTCTCCAGCACAATGTGCCATTTGTGCTCCTGAGCCTCTGTGTGAAGGGACTATAACTCAGATCTCTGAGCCACAAGGCCAACGTGACCCAGTGATGTCCTGGCTGAAGGGTTGGAGGACTGGGGCTTGGGAGGTTTGGATTCCGGTCACCACTAGGCTGTGAAACTCCCTGGGTGAGCTTGGCCCCCCCTTATTGCCTCTCTCTCTCTCTCTCAGCCTAACCTCTTGCTCCGTAGGGAGGTTGCTATGTAGATAAACTGGGCAGGAGGAGAATCTTATGTGTCGCCTTGAGTTGTTGGAAGACAGATAGGGTGTAAATAAAATTAAAAATAATAGTTACAGGAAATCATAGGTGAGAGGGCTGTGGCTGAGAGAATAATGGCCTCCTTGAACCGCTCATGGGGTTTGTGGCTATCACGTGTTTTGAGTTGCTGCAGCTCACCTTCTTAGCCCCTCCGTTGCACCGGCTTGTCTTTGGAGAATGGATGCAGGCACCGAGCTGACGCTCATCCCAAAAGCAAGTTCCCCTTTGTTTTCTATTGCGTTTGTTTCAGGGCAGAAGATACACCCAGAAGGCAGCTTTCCGCGGCCTGGTCGGCAAGAAGGTCCCCAAGAGACCTTCCACCATGAGCATGTCCAAGCTGAACGGGCTGTCGTCCCCGCACAGCAAAACGACGCTCACCAGCACCAGCTCGCTCACGCCCGCCTCTGACGAGGTGGCTCAGCCTCCTTCGGACAGCGCCAAGGACGTAGAAGAGCTGGAGTCCAGCTACAGCAAGCAGACCAAGGAGGAGGAAGAGCCGATGAGTTACTGTGAGTCCCTAGGAGCTCAGCCACCCGGGGCATTTCAGCCGGTGGGCTCTGCCTGTCTGGAGCCTGGCCTGGGCTGAGCAGCATCTCGGGCTCCTCCCAGATGGGGCTCTTGAGTCCAGCGTAGGTGTCAGATCCTTGAGAGGAGGAGGCCTGACTTCTCCAAGGGCCCACCAGAGATCTGTAGACCTCCTGGGCAAAGAGCTGGCGCCTGGGGTTCATCAGAGCTGGCCTTCTCTCCCAGGAAAGCAGGGTGTGTCCCTTTCAGTTGGAATAGAGGGCAGGGAGGCGAAAGACATGGCGGCCAGGGAGGTTGGAACAAGAAAAAGAATTTGGATTTGCAAACGAGCAAGGACGAGCACGGACGCTCTTGAGCCAGGTTTGGAATCCCAGTGTCAAGCTGACCGGCCACCTTGGAGTATTTGTTCCACTGGCCTCACTTCTCCAGTCAACGAGAAGTGTGAGGGGTGCGGTCTTTATCCTGGTTCGGCTTTCTTTGAAAAGTCTGAACTTCCTTGCAGGGTTGGACCGGCAGGCAGGCACGGGATTTAAAAGGATCTGAGTGGCAGCCCGTCTGATCCACGGCCCCTCAGCAGAACTCGGCTTAGACGGTGTTTTTGGAATGTAAAGAAGGAAAGTGGCGGGTGGAGGTGACGTTTCCCCTGCCGAACCCTAATGCAAAAAGAAGAGATGAGGCAGGCGTGGCCTGCTGGGAAATCCCAGCACATGCCTTGGGAGGACACCTCCACTCCAGGCTTGGAACGCTGTGCCAATTAAATCCTTTCTCTCCAAGGAAAGCCTGGAAGTTGCAGTTCTGTGAGGAGAACATGGGAGGCGCCATGGCTTGATCAGCCTCCTTGCTAAACTGCCGCTTCCAGGGCTGGCACAGAGAGACTCCTGCCCTCCTTGGAGATCTGTAAAATGCAGACAGGATACTGAAGGCTGTTGATCTATCTTTGGTGTGCGAGATCAGCTGTATGGCTCAGCAGGCAGAGAAAATGCCCTACTGGTTAAAGGTGGTTTTATTGACTATTTAAAAAACCAAATGGTTTCATGGCACTCGAAGGCCTAACCAATTGACAGCTTGGGGTGTGTGTGGAAAGCTTTTGTAGGTGGGAATATGAGAAATCGTAGTGTAGACAGAGATACATACCCCTCCCCATGGAAGGTTATCACATATTCCCTCTGGTTTGGCTACATGGGTCGTGCCATGGTTAAACTGCAGTACTGCAGCCAAAACTCTGCTCACAATCTGGGTTCAATCCCAGGTAGCTGGCTCAAGGTTCACTCGGCCTTCCATCCTCCTAAGGTCAATAAATTGAGTACCCAGCTTGCCGACCGCGGGGAAGAGAAGAATATGAAGACTGCATAATTTTTTAAAAATTGTAAAACCATCCAGAGAGTGCTTTAAGCACTACAGGGTGGCATATAAGCAGCACTCTTTGCTTTTAAATGCCAGAAGACTCTTCTCTTCCACTTCAGTGGACTGTCATGGCTGCCCTTTAGGTGTAACCTTGATCCTACTATCCATCCTTTTATTCTTTCCCCAGACCTCCAGACATTGCTTCAGATGATTCACGAAGACGTGGCGAAGAATTTCAGTAAAGAAAATCTGCTTTGGAGCTCAAAACCCCTCCAGTACGTGCCTGGTCCAGCTTTCAGAGGGACCGGAGGGTTTCACAGTGGAAAGAGTTGTGCCAGAGGCACCAAATCCAGCGTCTTGACAGTTTGAAGCCGGTTGTAATACTTTCCCCTCATTTCCTTTGAAATGGAAAAGTTGGATCAAATTGGATGGACGCAAATGCTGCCCGGGCGAAAGGGGGAGGGCGAAAGGGGCGGAGCCGCGTGTGGGGTGTCTTGTGACACTTTGGCTTTGGGCTCTGGCGGCCTGCAAGCTTCAGGTCCTCTCCCTTGTGCTTTGCAGTTCGTACACCCTGTCGACGAAATCCGACCTGGACAGCGACTTGTCTACGAGGCAACGGGCCAAAAGGTAGGGATCCCCCAAAGAGCCGGGTTGGCTGGCGTGCGACTTCCATTCATTTGCCGTCTGCCACTTTAGGTCATATTTTCGAGGTTGTTTCTGCTCACACGGGAGTAGCTTCTTTCTGTGGATGCTACAAGTGAGGTGGGAGCCCTGGAGACAAGACTTGCCGAGAGCACATCATTGCTCCTTTCCGGGCGTGGCTGTGTGGCTCTCGGCAGCCCGCCTTGCCAGTGCCAAGCAGGCCCGCGCTGACCGTTCTTTGTCTGGTGGGACGACCGGCAACCGCAGACAGTGTTCGCTGCCGTGAGTGTCATCGGAGAAAGGCAGAATCGGCATCAAACTCTCTCACGGGGGGGTTTCCTTTCCAGCTCGGCCGCGTCAACTTCCACGGATGAAAAAAACAGCACAGGAGCTCCCCCAAGAGAAGGGACCCCAGTGGAGGCCAGGCCAAAGAGGTGAGGTCGGTCGTCAAGACAGTGGGCCTGAAGGTTGTGGCTCCTTTCTGTAGCCCCACAACCTCCCCAAAATATGCCACCTTCCAAATGGGAAGTTCTGCCTCTGGAAAGACCTGGGGTGGGGGGGAGTACCCTTCACACCCCTCTGAAGTCCTGCAAAAAGGATTGGGTGCAGCTCACCAGGAAGAGGAAACGGGGCGGGTGCTGTGTGGGTTTGACCTCCCCTGCATTAAAGACTTCGGCTGGCTTCTGTTTCCCCAAAGCTCACTAGCCGTGACCCTGAGAGAGGACAAAACCACAACGTACGGGGATGGAAGCAGCTCAGAGCACATCAGTCGACCTCAAAGGTAGGGCAGGTGGACCTGAGAGTCTCCCCCAGGTTTCACTTGGAGAGATTCTCCTCCCGGTGGGGGACAGCCTGTGACGCCCTCTGGGAAGAGGGCCTAGGCATACGTGCGGGGCTGTTGCTGACTCCGTGGCAGGGAGCCGAAGGGATTCTGGGCGAAAGGAAGTGCAGACGCTCAGGCAGGACTCTGAAACCAGGGGTGCCTACCCTGCCAGCCACCAGTAAGGGAACCGACCTCATGAGGCTCTTGGATTTTTCCCCTTGCACGCTCCCACTTGAGGAAGCAAAGTGTTCTGCACGCTTCACAAAGCGAGAGGAAGTGGCCAGCCTTCTTCCTCGTCGGACAGGATCCACAAGAGGAACACTTGACAGCCGAATGCTGCTGCTTTGCACCCTAAAAACTCCTCCAACTCAATGGGGGGGGGCAAGGCCAGCAGACACACCTATCCGTGGAGGCTTGTCCTGACCAGAACTAAGAGAAGTTCCTTTTGGGGGGTGGGGGACTGCAACTTCCACAAACCCGGCTAGTTGACACAGCCAAAGACCAAGTCATTTTTCCAGACTCTGATCAAGAACCACGCAGTGATGGAGGGGGTGGGTAGAGCCGCCTGCACCAGGGAACGGGTGGTAGTGGGAGCAGGTCCAAGCCATGATAGTTCAGGGCTCCAGACCCAGAACCCATTAAAGCCCCAAACTGGGGGGCGGGGGGAGCAGATATGTTTGGACTTGAACTCCCAGAACCTCTAGCTGCCACAGCCAGTCTCGTGCCCGGGGTTAAGGCTTCCAGGCGTTGATCCCCTTAAACTTGGGAGCCTCTGCATTAAATCATTCCAGGCCTGAGCAGAAGGGGGCGCACAGCCCAGGAAGAAACGTTTGATTATCCTTATATAGGAAAGTCTTTACTCCTTTCCGTTTCCCCCCTTCCTGTGTGTGCCAGTGAATAAAGTGTTGTTGCTATTCTGCCGGAATGAAACCCCAAAAAACAGATTTTTCTCAATTAGTAAACCCAGAGAATAAGGTCATAATACTGTGGATCGGTAACCCCTGGCGCCCTCTAGAGGTGTCATCATGAACAGTCGGGGCCCAAAATCTTTGCTTAAGCCCCACTGTCTTCCTTTGCTTTCCAAACTTTCCACCAAGAGGGCTGTTTGAAAACAGGCACCAATAGGCATTTATGTCTGTGCACTATTAACAGCAAGTGTCTCTGCCTGTTATCTCTGCAGAAGCTCTTAAATTGTCCCTCTGCGCTGTCTCCTTTAGCTCCTTCATTCGGGGGAAAGAGGAGCTGTGCCATAAGGTGAAGGAGCTGTTTTTTGATGTGGCTCAAGAGTCCGCCTTCAGGCTGCACGACCAACTGGACATCCTGGAGAAGTACGTACTGTGGGCCTCCAGTCCGTCTCCAACGGTGAAACCCCCTTTTTCTCTTATTAAAACTGCCGGGCGGCAGCCACACAGGAACCAAACACCAGCATGCCAAGATTATGCAAGCACCAGATTTCTAGATAAAAATGCAGAGTCAGGAACTGCTCATAAAATTCAACTTCCAAAGGAGCCTAAGTTTGACTTTTTAAAGTTTCTAGTCCTTGCTGCTGAAGAGGCGTGGCTGGAAGTTAAGTAGCATGCTTAGTGGCCCATAGTGGCATGCAAGTGATGTGGCAGTGAGGAACAGCAGGCTGGGCCACAGGGCTTACGGCCACTCTGGTCAGCACCGGGCCCTTCTAGGGAGCACAAGTTCTTAAAAAATGCTGGAGGGGATGGACAGATGGACAGAGAGAGAGAGAGAGAGAGAGAGAGAGAACAACATGGCTGCAGTGTTTTGCTAGTTTGGGAGGAATTGAGAAGGGACTGTTGTGATTGTGTAAGAGAGAAGCCACTTCATATGATTGAAGAACTTAAAAACCATGGGATTCTATAAATCTTGGCCAGTATCCTGTTCAGTATTTACGCAGGCAGAACTCCAGCTGCAGAGCCTGCTGGCGGCAGCCGCCTGACAGAGTGTTGGGACACATCTGGCCAAGGCCGCCTGCAATCCCCACAGCAGCTTCCACAGTTGGCGCTGCGCCCGTGTATAAATCCTGGAGGGGATCCCGGGCCCTTCTTCCTCCTCCTTCACACATGGTCCAAAGCCTTGTTTCTCGGTAAACATGCGAGATAAATTGGCAGGAGGCGAGAGGAAAAGAGCATCCAGAAGTTTCTGTGCCTGCGCCAGATCACCAAGTTCAGAAAGGACCTGGAGAGGATGAGACAGTCGGTCGTAGGGAGAGAACCAGAACAGGATGCCGAGGCTGAGAACTGGTAAGAAAGAGGGATAAAGGGCATGACTCGAACTGGGTCTCAGATAGAGGACCCTGCAGGAAAGCCGCCCTCCAGGAGGGCCTATGGCCTGTCAGCTAGGATGACAAAAGGCCGCCCCCACCTTCAAAGTCTTTGGGAGGGGGCCAGCTTCCTTTCCTCCGAGGAGCTCCATATGCTCTGTGCGTTTCCTCCCCTTTTACTCTCTCCAACCCCGTGAGGGAGGTTAGGTGGAGAAATAACAAAGTGGCCCAGGGGTGATCCTCTCCCGGTGAGCTTCATGACACAGGCAGGATTGGAATTGGTCTCCCCTGTTCTACTCCAGTCCCCCAGACACGGCTGGAGTGTCGTAGCTGCCTGAATACCAGCCGCCAGGGAACGGCACTCAGAAGCCGTTCTTGCTTTTAGGGCTCAGCATCTCGGGTCTCTGGTGGCAGCAGCCGTTCAGCTCCGCCTTGCAGGGTCCGTGGTGAGGAGCGATGGCAGCTGCCACGCGGGGCCAGCTGAAGGGCCGCCGCGTGGCCTCTCTGAAGCCAAAAGCTCCCAGCGGCTTTCACAGCCCACGGATAACTTGCTAGAACCCGACCTAGGACAGAGCGGCAATAGCACGGAGGCAGGAGGCGCCGTTCGTGAAGCCGTTGGGATGGGAATCACGGGACCAGCCACTTCGTCAGACTGCGCCACCTGCTTTCTGGGGTCTTAACACCCAGCAAAGTTACACCAGTGTAACGTCACACCACAACGAAGCAGATTCCGGCCATTGATTTTTAAAATTATTTTTAAAGCTTGCATTCTTGTGATTTTGCTAAGGTTTTCCACCTTGCTGAACAAGATCCCAGAAGATATCAGGAGAGACCACCGCACCCAGAAAATTCTAAAGAAACTGGAGCGGTTTGCGAGGAATCCAGACCTGCGCATCCGACCGCTCACTTTCTTGAAAGTGCTGGGGGAGCTTCGGATCTGGGAAATTTGCTCTCCCGACATCTGTGCAGCAGTAGAGGTAAGCGATGCGTCGGGAAACTCACTACTGTTTGCCAGCTCAAGGGTGTTTTTAATGATGTAAGCTGCCTCGGGTCCTTTTTTAGGAGAAAGGTGGGGTAAAAATATTTTAGATTAATAATTCTATTCTCCTTTTCTGATTGCTTATGTTTTTATATTATCAAATACTTTTTTTAAAAAGTGTTTTAGATTCTGTTTATGTGTGCAGCCTGATTGGCTATGAAGCAATACATTGTTTTAAATAAATAAACTCCTGAGATCTAGGACCAAACAAAAAAAATCTCAGCTGTCCTGAAAGGCATCTTTCCCAGATCATCTCTGTGGATATTCTGGGCACTTCAGAGCAAGCAAATGTGTAGTTGGTGGAGATGGTGAAGTTTCTTTGCCTCAAACCCAGTCTTTTCCTGTGGGTGGTCTCATTTCTTACAGAATTCAGAAAGTTTTCCTTGCCTCTTAAATCTGGAGTAAGTCTGCAATGATTTATGATTCCCAGTTGTTTATACTGTATATTTATTTATTTATTTATTTTATTTATATGCCGCCCTATATGTTGTTGTTGTTTAGTCGTTAACGTAACCAAAACCATCATCATCATTCTTCCCCCCACCCCCAAATTATACTGTTGACATTGAAGACAGCCTGGGGTGTGGAAGATCTATGAACTCTAGTTCAGGTACTCAAATTTATCACTTTAATCGGGATTTTGACTCTCAATAAAATACTCAAAAAATAACACAAAAACCCTCTCTTTTGCACAGTATGTTCTTTTGGCGATGGCTGAAAGAGAAGTCCCAAATACAAATGATCCTATGTTTACAGAAGAGTACACAAAATCTTCGTGTTTCTTTCGTGTGCCTTCTTTTCCGTAGCCTTTTGGTGCCCTTTCTTTCAGTCTTTGTTTAATTACCCGAGAAGTTTTTCATCCAATAGCGTTGAAAAGGTGGTCAGCAGCCCATCGGAAGGTCCAGGGAACAAGAATTTTGAATCTTTTAAATGGCCTGGAACACAACAAGAGGAAGGGGGGCTCCTCACCAACCAGATAGGCGGGGTATAAATTAAATAAATAAATAAATAAATAAATTTCCTTCAGTCATTCGTTCTGGGATGGCTGGGTGCTGAGCTCCTGCTTGTGCCTCCATCTTGGATTCTTTTGCTCTATGTTCTTGATTTGGGGAAGGGTGTGGGCACGTTTTTCCATTTCTTTGGCTCATTTTTGCTACTGCCCGGCAGCCCAGCTGTCCTAGTGTGTGTCTCTTTGGGGTTATGTCTCCCCTCTGGTCTTTGAGGGGGAGGCAGGGATCCTTTTCTTTCTAGGCTAATTTTTGTTTCTGCCTGCCTGCTGGTCTCAAAGAAGAAAAGGCATCAAGTGATAGGAGGAGGAAAATTCCCCCCATATTGTACAATAGTTTTGGTGTGGGGGAGGGATTTAATTGTATTTTTTGCCTTTGTTTGCTTCCTTTTCTTGGTTTGGGGAGAGAAAGAGATGTGCTTTCTATTTTTATTTAAGATATTTTTACCCCACCTTGAAAAGGGTCCAAAATGCCTTACATCCTTAAAAGACAGTATTTAAAGCTAACAACAGTGAGTATACAAGTACAATCTTTTGCAGTTGATTTCCAGTGCATGTGCTTTCCCTGTTTGACTGATTTTTTAAAAAATGTTGTTTGGTTAACTTGCAGTGTATTTATTCTCTTAGAGGTGCTCATTTTGGTAGCTGGGAAGGACTGATTATGTCCTTTCCAGCTACCACTGACTGTACCAGTATGCCACCAGCTGCATGCGTAGCAATTTATCTGTTCTTGGGGTTAACTTGTTAGTTTCTTTGGTGTGCAGGTGTCTGCTAGGTAACCAATGCCTAGTTGGCTGGATTGCTTTCTTGCCTTTTTTAAAATTACATTGCCCGGGCCTAGGAAGTCTCTGTTGTCTTCTCATTTCTATTTTTTGGGCTCTTTACTGTCCGTTCCCCCCCCCCCCCGGTTGAATTTCCTTTCTCATGTACCGTTATCTGATTTTGGAGCAGATAGATTCTCTCTTGTTTTGCCTCTGCTTTTGGGGTAGTTTTTAGGGTTCTTTGGGGCTACTGGAGTGCCAGGAAACACCATTGAGAAACCTGAAAGAGGTTTCCACTTTTGTATAAACAAAAGGAGCAGTGGATGAAAAAGACGAAAGCAAAAGAGGCACACCTAAAATGAAAGACGCACAAATTTCGTTTTGCCACGCACTCCCCTCATTTTAGGTGTTATGTCTCTTGCAACAGCCTGACTAGTGGCTCTTGGGACTGAACTGAAAAAGTGGACCTCAAAAGCCTAAATCTCCCCTCCCCTCTTAGAGCAACTGGTGTGCGCCCCCCCCAAAATAACAATTGCCTGTATTATTGCATTCTCTCCCTTCCCACAGTTTTTACGCGTGCACATTGTGGAGATGCCCGCGGAAGATTACAGAGAGTGGTTGCAGTCTCGAGTAACCATCCCCAAGCGGGCACGTAGCGCCCCACCGCTAAGCTGAACAAGCCAAAGAAGTCCCAAGTCAGACGGTGTTGCTGGCCCCAAACCAGAGCAGCCACCGAGCCTGGATGCGGGGAGAGTGGCCCGGATGATGTAGGCAGGACTCCAGTGCAGTGCTCCAGCACCGCCCGTAAGAGTCTTCCCCCCCCCCCCCAAATGCTCATTCTCAAAGGTACAAATTCAAACAACGAGAGAATTGAACAGTTAAAACCACTTTTAATTTTGCTGAATCCTTGCAGGCTGGCTGTGTATAGACATTTGATTTTGCCTGGCACCGCCCTTTTTGTCTATGTGCCTCTCATAGCAGGTGGCGTGGAATACTATGCCTGCACCAAGGACCGGTTTAGTGGCATCAGCAGATTCTCACAGTGATCAGCATGTGCCACTGAAAAAGGTAACCCAGCCAGTTCAGCCCCTAGACTGTGCGGTTCCTGCCTATTACATTCCTTGTTGCGTTTTAAGTTTCTGTATATTTTGGATCTATTAAAACTCTTTGCTTACAGATTCTTGTGGAACACTGTTGAGAAACGTGGGCTGAACTTCAGTAAGTTTTTTAGACAGGCACAACTGTCCCTCACATGTACAGATGCTGAATGCCTACCGAGTTGTACAGTAGGAGTCCTGTATCCACGGGATCAGTATCTGCTGATTCACTTATCCATGGTCTGAAAATATTAAAAATATTGAAAGAAAAATCCTGGAAAGGTATATTTCTAAAGCTGAAGTTTCCAGAATGGGCCACTAGAGGGAGCCAGAGATCATGCTATGTATAGTGTTTGCTATCAAAATAGTGTTTGCCATAATCAGCGTTTTTCAGCATCCACAGGGAGGGGCTTGGAACCAGTCCCCCGCAGATACAGAAGGTGCTACTGTACAAGGGCTGCCCTGTTGCTTTGAAGCAACAGGGCAGATTCCGGTTCTCTTAACCTGCACATTGAAGCATTAGATCCCAGATTTCCTTGGGGAGACCCATTGCTATCTGTGTCCCTTACTCGTTAGGAGCACACATTCTGATTTTTTTGAGCAGTGGAGGGCTATACCAAATAACTGGGCACAGCCCCCTGCAAAGGTTCTAAACAGCAGCTTCCATGATTTCCCTGCCAAGATGTCTTGAGTGAGAGAAAGCCGAACGTACCAACATGCAATCATTTAAATGGAGGCTGAAGGTGTTCGGATCCTGGCAGACAGAAAGGGCTTTTCAAAATGCAAAAGGACCCATCTCCGCATTGCTCTTTCTATTCAACAGGGAACCCTAACCCTGCCAAATAACAAATTTAAAAAAAACCCTTACCAAAGCATATGGTTAATTGCCCTACCAAGTGAACAAACAGGTTCTGTTTTTGGATTCACATCACTAGAGTCTACCAGCAAAGATTCAATTTTTTAGTGAACTATGGCCAACCCATAGAAGCCTGTGTCCTGGCGGGGGCGGGGGGGGGAATGCGCAGGAATGCTGAAGCACCACCATTAAATCCAAAGCTCTTTATTAAACTGCCGTTCAAACAGCCGGCTTTTCATTTCCCCTTCTGTCTCTAATTTTGAGGGCTCTTTAAATAGATTCATTTGCAGAATTTGCAGCCTTCTGAGCAACAACAAAGAGTGAATCAGCAGAACATTAAAACAAACTGCTTGACTTTCACAGAACTGTAATTCCCACTTACTTACGCTGAGTGGAAAGAGTGCCTTTTAGCACGAAGGGGAAGAATCACCACAGACCCGACTACCTGTCACCCACCGAGAGCTTTCTTGAGCCATGTACGCGATCTTCCAAAGAAGGTGGAGGAGGTGGGTTGGGGGGGGGGGTCCTTTTTTCCTTTCTTTTAACTAACAGAAGTGTAATTAAGGCTATTCTGGTACATTTTTTTTCCATTCAAATACTCTGGAAGCCCTTTTTATAAGCTCCCGTCAGAATTAGCATTTTCAAAAATGAAAACATTTCCATTGGTTTTGGGTTGTAACGCGGACGCAGCAAGAGGCCCTGGGGCCCGGTTTTCTTTCGGCACCTTCCAAATCACGTCAGAATGGTGTCGTCAATTTGTTCGAAAGAGTCAGCTTGAGCCGCGAGCTTCTTCAAAGACCGGCGGCAGCTCTCATTCAGCAGTTCCAAGCTGGCACTGTCTAGAATCTTGGAGATGGACTACGAGAAGAAAGAAAGAAAGAAATGTGGGAGGTTGCCATGAAGTCCTGTTCTGTAATTCACAGATGGAACTAAAGTTGAGCTAAACGTCGTCCCCCTCAATGAGGTTACAGGTTAAAATAATAATCTATTAGAACTGCAGAGCTGGACTGGGCCCGTATGGACCACCAAGTCCGGCTCCTCCCGAGGAGGCCCAGCGAGGAATCAAAGAGGATTTTGGTAGGTTCTCCAGGACAAGCAGCAGAACGACACTGCCCTCTAGAGTGCTCTTCTGCTGCTTATAAGCTCCCTCCGCTTTCCCCTGCATGCCATCCTGACTCAAGACCCAGAGAAACACAGCTTCCAGATCCTTCTGAATCGGTTCTGGCCTCTCAGCCGTCCAGTTGCAGGACTAAGAGCAAACACCCTCTTCCTGTAGAGCTCATGAAAAGAAAAGAAAAAAGCCAGCAAAGGGAAAACAAACACACACATACGGACTATCCCGTACCTGGAGCATGTCCTCGCCATCTCTCATCTTCAGAAGGTTCACAATGGCTTGGTCACTGTAGGCCCTCACGCTGGTGTTCTTGTCTTTCGTATTGTCCAGAAGGGCTTTGAGAATAGGCTTGGCCGTCTGGGGATCCAGAGGAGGGAGAGGGTTCTTGTTGGCCCACCAGATCATCTTCTCTGCAACAAGCTTAATGTCGCTGGATGGATTCTGAAGACACTGGAAGGAAGACAAAATGGGAGACTTTTCAGTTCTCAAGGAGGTGGGGGGGGGAGAAAGGCGAGGAACTCCTAAAGCTGATTAACTAACAGCTTGAGAGAGGAATACAAATACCAAAAAAAAAAAAATTACCTTCCATAATTCTCCCTAAATCACCAGTCCCTAGGAACGGAAGGCCTCCATATGCAAAGGAAAAATCTAACATTCAAAAATCTGACGCTGAAGATGTTTTACAAACCATCTTTTATTTAGACCTCTAATGGAGATCTTACAAAAGAGAGTCTGTAAATCTGAAATGCCTTGTATGGGTGTGAAAGCTGGACAGTTAAGAAATCTGACAGAAAAAAAGTTGATTTGTTTGAAATGGGGTACTGGAGGAGAGCTCTGTGGACACCCTGGACTGCTCGAAAGACCAACAAGGGGGTCCCAGGTCAACTCAAGCCTGAACTCTCTCTGGAGGCAAAGATGCTGAAACTGAGGCTGTCCTACTTTAGGCAAATCATGAGAAGGCAGGATTACCGGGGGGGGGGGGGAGACAATCATGATGGGAAAGGTGGAAGGCAGGAGGAAAAGAGGAAGACCCGATACGAGATGGACCGGCACCCTCAAGGAAGCCACAGGCTGGAGTTTACAAGAACTGAGCAGAGCCGCTGAGGACAAGCCATGGCGGAGATCGCTCATTAACAGGGTTGCATGAGTCAGAGGCAGCCTGACGACACCAAACAACCAGCTGAATATAACTTGTAGAATAAAAGACAACTGGTCCCAGGGCACCACCCCTCATCCAGACCACCACGCCATGAAAACCCCAACAGGAAACCTGGCCAACCGCAGCAGCAGGGCGTGCTCTGTTTGAAAGAACCCTGGCTGGAGAGGAAAGTGACTAATGCCAAGGAGAGGAGAAAGGTGGCCTTTGAGCTTCGTAGCCCCAGGGAGGCATTTCCGCGTCCGCTGGCCAGTCGCATGGAAAGTGGCACCTAGGGACAGAAGCGTTCGAGCCCAGGGCCAGGGGGTGGGTCAGACGCCTCTGCCATCGCTGCCCTTGGGCGCTGCCCTCCAGGAAGGAGACATTGCACTCATGACACGGAATCTGCGGGCACTCACCTTAATGAAGAGGTTGGAGAGTTTGGGGGGCAAGTTCCCCCCATTGGCCTCTATGTGGTACTTCATCAGGAAGCCCATTCCTCTGATGCCACTGAGCGCGATTGGGATCTGTAGGGGAAAAAAGAATAAAGTGGGGACACACGAGCACGGAGGCAATCAAAAACCGGGTATGGCAAGCAGGAGGAGACGCCCTTCCTTCCCTGCATGACTTCTTATGTCCATCCACTGAGCTGAGACAGTGTCGTTTTGGGAGCGCCCGTAAAGAACAGGGAGGTGCTCTCCCGCATAATCCTAGAACCCAAGAAATGATTCTGTGAAGTTGGAGGGTGCAAGAGTCAGGGCAGATAAAAAGACGACTTCTTTCATAGTTCCGCTGTGGAATTCACGGCCACAAGATGCAGCAACTTCAGCGGCCCCAGGGCAAGTCGACCCTATTTCACCCTCCACGTCAGAGGCAGGGTGTCCGGTCAAGATCAGCTGCTGGGAACTACCGCATTTTTTGCACCATAAGACGCACTTTTCCCCCCCAAAAAAGAGGGGTAGAAAGTCTGTGCGTCTTATGGAGCAAAGGTGACTTCGCCCCCACTGGCTTGAAAGCCTCTCAAAAGGTCCTGGAAGCTGCCGATTCCTCCCCTGCACCCGTGAGGGGGGTGGGGGCAGCGTGGCAAGGCTCCTGGAAGGCTCCCTCGGACCCTTGCCACGCTGTCCCCACCCCCCCCACGGGTGCAGGGGGGGAAATCGCCAGCTTCTGGCAAAATAGCGACCTTCCAGGACCTTTCAAGCCTCTCAAAAGGTCCTAGAAGCTGGCGATTTTACCCCCCCTGCACCCGTGGGGGGGCAGCGTGGCAAGGGTCCGAGGGAGCCTTCCAGGATCCTTGCCACGCCGCCCCACCCCCCACCACGGGTGCAGGGGGGGTTAAAATCGCCAGCTTCTGGCGAAATAGCGACCTTCCAGGACCTTTTGAGAGGCTTGAAAGCCTCTCAAAAGGTCCTGGAAGGTGGCGATTTTACCCCCCCTTGCACCCGTGGGGGTGGGGGTAGCGTGACAAGGGTCGGAGGGAGCCTCCCAGGACCCTTGCCACGCTGCCCCACCCCCCCATGGGTGCAGGGAAGGTTAAATTGGCCGTTTCTGGGAGTGTTTTGAGGCTTCCCAAGCCTCAAAACACTGCCAGAAGCTGGCAATTTTAACCCCCCTGCACCCGTGGGGGGGTGGGGGGAGCGTCGGAAGGGTCCGAGTGAGCCTTCCAGGACCCTTACGACGCTCCCCCCACCCCCACGGGGCCCGTGGGGGCGAAATCGCCACCTTTTGGGGCTCTTCTGAAGCTTCCCAAGCCTCAAAAGAGCCCCAGAAGGTGGCGATTTTGCCCCCTCAGGCCCCCGGGGGAGGCAGGGCGAGTCTCCAAAGGGTCCTAGGGTGCATTCTAGGACCCTTTGGAGACTCACCCTGCCTCCCCCGGGGGGGGCAGAGGGGGCAAAATCGCCACTTTTGGGGGCTCTTTTGAGGCTTGGGAAGCTTCAGAAGAGCCCCAAAAGGTGGCGATTTCACCCCCTCTGGCCCCCGGGGGGGAAGGGGGAGTCTCCAAAGCGTCCTGGAACACACCCTAGGACCCTAGAACCCTAGGGTGTGTTCCATAAGATGGACCTCTCCATAAGGCTCACCAAATTTTAGGAGAAGAAAGCAGATTATTTTTTTCCTGTTTTCTTCTCCTAAAAATTTGGTGCGTCTTATGGAAAGGTGCGTCTTATGGAGCGAAAAATACGGTAGGTACCAATACAAGTTCCCTTTGGGCTTTGCAGAGCTGACGGTTTTGCCCCAGTGGGAACAAGCGTGCTGGACCAGAGAGGTGTTGGGCACTTCGGTCCTCCCTCCCAACACAGGGTATGACACTCGTGAAGGCTTAGTTCTCACACTATGGACGGCTCTACACCTGGGGTGGCTTTCCTCTCCCCCCACGGCTCAGTGCTGTGCGTAAGGCATCATCAACTCCCTCTGTGGGACAGGGGCCTCTTTCTGGTAATGGGGCAGAAGGAAATGAAGGCCCCACCAATGGTGCACCGGCACCTGCAGAGATCCCATGGCCACACGTGCCAAGTCTTTGTGCCGCTCTTGTAAAGAAACTCGGCCAGTTTGTTTAAGACTCACCCTCAGCATCATTATCAACCCCACTAAGCCTGACTTTAGAGAGTTGTGATGGAATCTGTTCTCAGCTCAGACTGAGCAGAAAGAACTCTGGCCTGGTGTCACAATCTTCCTCCTCTGGAGATGTGAGCGTCAACATCTTCACAGGACACGGGAAGCCCCCTGACACCACGTCAGGTTCTGTTTGCCCTTCCTGACTGGAAATGGGACCAGGAACGCCCCCCCCCGGCCAAAGAATCTCCCTTTCCCTTTGCAGGCAGATGTCAGGGGCTCCGTCCGGGAACCTTGGCACGCCACGTGGTTGTTGCACAACCCGCCCCCCCAGCGGGTTGCGCAACAACCACGGGAAGCTTTTGTCATCTCAAGACGCCTGCTCTTTCTCCATTCTTCACCACCGCCCCAGAAGCTATTGTCGTGGGCTTCTTTGCCCTGAGAGGCTTAAGAACTCTTTCTTGACCCGGGGCGTCTTCTCTGGCATTTTGTTGGATTTCTTTGGACCAGGGTTTGGGTTAGTCACCTTGGCCCCTTTTAAGGAGAAAGGTGGGGTAAAAACATTTCAAGGAAATACTTATATAATACAGTGGTGCCTCGCTTAACGATTGCCTCGTTTAGCGATGAATTCGCATAACAATGTGTTTTTAAAGAAAATAATATGCACCGTATAACGATGTTTCCTATGGGCGATTTTCGCTTAGCGAAGTTTGGGACCATGCTTCGCATAACGAATGCGATTTTAGGTCCCCTGCTTCACTTAACGATGTTTCTTTTTTCAATTTAAAAAGTGTCTTAGAAGGGTCAAAAACGGTTCTAAATGCTTGGATTCGTTAGAGGACCCCCTAAGTCATGTGCAAACCTGATTTGGCTTTGATCTGACTTTTCGTTAATTTATGGTTAATTTTTTTTTCCGGCCCATAGGAACCAATGGACCTGTCAAAATCTGACAGCTCCATGCTTTCCTATGGGGGAAGAAAAAATTCCCAAAAATTAACGAAAGTTCCGATCAAAGCCAAATCAGGTTTGCACATGGCTTAGGGGGTCCTCTAACGAACCCAAGCATTTAGAACAGTTGCTGAGTCTTCGCTAATTTTTTGTGAATTTTTTCTTCCCCCATAGGAAATAATGGAGCTGTCAGATTTTGACAGCTGTCAAAAGTTGGGGGGGAAAAATTCACCATAAATTAACGAAAAGTCAGATCAAAGCCAAATTAACTTTTGCATCCGTTTTAGAGGGTGCAGATGCTAATCCAAGCATTTAAAACCATTTTTGACCCTTTTATGACACACTTAATTTTGCAAAAATTGACTTCGCAAAGCCATTGAAATGTATTGAGTCAGCTTCAATACATTCCAATGGAGGAAACATTGTTTCGCTTAGCGATGTTTCCTATGGGTTTTTTTCGCTTAACAATGGCAATCCGTTCCAATTGGAACGGATTAACCGGTTTCCAATGCATTCCTATGGGAAATGGTGTTTCGCATAGCGATGGTTTCACATAGCGATGTTTTTTTTTGGAACGAATTAACATCGCTATGCGAGGCACCACTGTAAATAAATGGTTTTCCAAATTGTTTCACATGTTTTAAATGATTTTGTCCATTCTAAACTGTGAAATGGCTCTCAACTGCTCTTGATGCACATTGCCCTCCTATCTTGTGATATCGGGTGGATTATAAATATTCTAAATACAACAATAATAAATAAAGCCAATGCCCAGCCCTATGCTGAAGCACACAGTCCTGCCCCTTGTGCCAGTCAGCCAGGAGTCTCTGTGATTCCCAGGAAAAGCAGGCACTAGTCAGGAAGAGTCCAGACGGGCACTGGGTGAAAGAAAGGGTCTTACTCGGTCAGCCAGGGTATTGCTGAAAATCATCTCATGGACACTGTTGGAGTACTTGGGGACGCAGACTCTGTTGGGCGCCACGCTGACGGCCACAGAGAGCGCCAGGCTGCGCCCGTGTCGCACCATCCAGTCGATGCCGGAGACGTCGGCTGTGGAACCAAAGAGAGGGTCTGTCAGGGTTGGCACCAAACCCACAGCGCCTTATCTCGCTCTACTACGTGCAGCTCCTCGAATGGCCGGTCAAGGCACGAACCAAGAGAACTTCTGACACCAGTACTGCACCTTGAAGAAAACATCCACCAGGTAATCTGACCGTGGAATTCACTCAAATTGGCCTTCCCTGGTAGTTAAAACGAAATTTTAATCCCAGCTTTCTGATGGAGGCCTGCCATGCGGCTGTGTTGCCTCTCCAGCCCCGAAGCCAAACAGAAGCCTCTGAGCCTCAAAGGAAGGCAATGGGCGGGGGGGGGGGAGGCAGACTGTTTGGCGATGCTTTGTTTTGCGGAGATGGGACATAAATTCCTAGGTGCTCCTTGATGCTGCTGGAGGAGGAGTTCCCACCCATCCGCCCACCTCCAACATGCTGCTCAAGGATGCTCGCCTACCAGGAAAAACCACCATGCCCAGAAACACTGAAAGCTGTCTGACAAAAATGGATCTGTCACCACCGAAAGCTTGCTACCTGATGCTTTTCAGCGGCCCAATAAAGTTATTGCCTGCTTCTGCATCTGCATTGTATTTTCAGCCTGTTTTTGATTATTTCCAACCAAAGTCTGTATTTTTTCCAACCCTACCTGCCCTTATATGGGCATGTCCATTTCAAGATGCAGGTTTATCAAACGTCACGCTTTCCCACCTTTGCGCTTTCCAAATTCAATGGACTCAAAAGCCCCACCGGTCAACCGGGATCAAATGTTCTGACTCCTGCTAGAGGAAGGGTAACGCCAAAGCCGCTCTCCCCCCCAACCTGGTTCCCCGCATGGATGCATTGAGGTTCAACTCCCAGAATTCCCCAGCAGCTACTGCCTTGCACAGGAGGGACTCCCCAGAGCTGGGGATTCTGGGTGTTCCTCAGTCCCCCACCATCAGGAGAGTCTCAGGTTGGGGAAGGCTGAGCTGTGGCTAGTGCCGCACGCAGTGGTGGTTGGCGAAGCCCACCGAATCAAAAGCTACAAGGCAGAAAAAGACTCAGTTTTGGAGATGGGCACAAACTGAACCATGAACTAGAAAAAACCAACAGACTGGTCTGGTTCGTGGTTGGTTCGTGACCCGGTTCGGGGATTCTGTTTTGCTGAAACAAAATGAAGGTGTGAACTATTTCCCCCTTGGCCTTTGGTTTTGCTTTGGCAAAACAGATGCTCGCCTGCCCCCCATCAGAGAAAGGGGGGGACCAACTTCCCTTCCAGGAGCTGAGCTGGCTCCCTTTGCACATGCACCTGCTGCCCAGGTGGCGGTCGGGGCAGGGCCAGGGAGCGAGGGGACAAGGGGCGGCTAGGCAGCCGAGGAGGCAGAAGGTAGGTAGTTCCCCTCCCAGGCATGAACCAGAAAAATGAACCACAAAAGTTTCATTTTCCTGGGCATTCATGGTTAGCCACGAAGCCCCGGTTTTCTGGTTCCTGCCCATCTCTGTTCAATTTCTTACATTGATCGTGGGGTATGTTTCAGCCTATGCTAGTCTTGGAAAGAGATCTAGGTGTGGAAACCATACCAAAATCAGAAAGGATCTAGTGGATTCCTGCTTTAAGCAGGGGGTTGGACTTGATGGCCTTATAGGCCCCTTCCAGCCCAATGATTCTAGGATTCTAATTGGAGTAGCAATATTAAGAGCTGCTAAAGAGCAATTAGTAGCTAAATGGAAATCAAGCGTCTGCCAGTATTACTGGCTGATTTGATAAAACAATATTTGTTCTGTACTGATGGAAGAAAGGAGGTGGAGAGGAAAGAAAGCAAAACCAAAGGAAGTATCTGGAATCGTGATCTTTGCTAGTGTCAGGTTTTTCTTGACTAGTGGCAACTGCTCCCTTTTTGCTCACTGGGTTTATAAGACTGCCTTTAGCTGTGGACCCCACATGGCGCCTGGAGAGTGATAAAGCCACTCTCTGCTGACGAACGAGGAGAATCTTGCTTCTCTTTCGCTCCGGGATAATAATTTCACATTGCAGGTCAAAGCATACCCAGCAGGTGGTTCTGGAGAACACTGCAGAGCTCTTCCTCGCTGAGAAATGCACACAGCTCTGCCAGGCAGCCAGCAGAGGCCATACGGGTGGCATCCTGAAATGAGAAAGAAAAAAAAAGGGGGGGGAGTTAGTGTGAAATATTTAAACTGACCCTGAAGACAATCAAACAAGGAGGTGGCGGCTCACCTATACGCTTCACCAGGTGGAGGAAATGCCTGGCCGCTGAATAATTATTATTGTTATTGATTTTTATTAGACTTATATACACTGCCCATCTAGAACGTGTCTACTCTTATGGCCAACAAGCTAGCTGGAAAAAAAAACACAAGATGCTGGAGAGGGTGAAAGTCTATGGCGATCTCTTTTTCTGATGCTCATTCACATATGCATGTTCATCTCAGGGGCATATTTTAGGGCTGCGCCTTCTTTTTGGAACAGATGGAAAAACCCCAAAAGAAACTAAACCCAAGACCAGCACTGTGTGCAAAACAAAAACAAACACAAAGCAGCAAATGGGTCCCTTAGTTGTCACCCACTGTCTTCTTCATTCAACTGAGAGAGGAGGTTTAAACACCCGGTGCCCCCCCCCCCCCAAAAAAATCAAGTGCCGGTTGTACATATCATCCAAAGACTCGATTAGAGCAAATATTGCTCTAATATGGTGCCCTCAAGCCCTGTTGGACTACAGCACTCATCATCAGCAGGGAGCATACCCAATGCCGACTGGGGATGGTGGGAGCTGTAATCCAGAACATCTGAAGGATGCTTAGTTGTGGGAAGGGTGGTCTATTCTGACTGGACACAGTCCAAACAAGACGCTTTCCCCAGTCTTGGCAACAGGAACCTGGGACGTCCATGCCCAGTCCAGGCCACCAGATTAAGGACTTTCCTCTAACAAGAATCGAATGCCCTAGCCCCTTTATTCAGAACCTCCTGGTCCTGAATAAAGGGCTGGTGTACAATACAAGAAGCTGCCTTGCTCCACTGAGCGCAGGACCATCTGTGAAGGCTAGCTTCTGCTCTCCGGGAGATTCTGGAAGCAGCGACTGCCTACATGCAAAGTGTGTTGTCTACTGCCAAGCAAGAGCCCTTTTGCGACACCTGCAACTGGCAGTGGGACTTCAGGACCTAAAACCAGAGGTTCTTTTGCTGCGTCACCACCGAAGATCCTTTTTAAACTGGATCGGGGAGGAACTGGTCTTGAATCCTCCTGCGTGCAAATCACAGCTGCTGCCACTGAGCTTGACGTCCCTCCCACCCATAAGGGAACAGCCCACCTCCTGCCAAGCCTTACCTCGTCGTGCCCCAGCATGCCTAGGAGCACCGTGGTGAGATTCTTCCTAATAGCAGCATCTACTTTGGCTCCGGCACCTTGCGTTATAAATCTTAGGGCTTGCAGCATTGTGTCTCTGGAAGGTGGCAACAAATATAACACAAGTCAGAGGCTAGGGTCTTTTTCACACAAGAAAAGGCAATCGAGCCAAGGCAGATTTGGGATATTTCTACCAGTGACAGGAAGGAAGGCCGAGCAAACCTCTCTAGGCACAGCCTATTAGGGACTCCTCCAGCAAAGCCGTGCTCATCAGCTCACAAAACTGATTGGTTGTGCCCCCTGTGAATTTGGGGCAGAAGATCAACTTGCTGACAAAACAGGTGCTAACAATCTAGCCAAGGGGTGGAATTAGCATGTGAATCGTCTAATAATCCAGAGCTTGGATGCGTTCCAGAAACCAAAGGGGAAAAAGGAGCTGCCTCCATCCCACTTTTATGACCAGAATTCAGAGGCAAACGGCAAACGCATCACTGTATCCACAAGTAAGGAAAAACAGCTGAAGAGAAAAGGAGCACTGCTGTATTCCTCATCCAGCCTGGCACAAGGAAAGGAGACCAAAACATACATTCACTCATTCATTCATTCATTCAATTTATATCCCGCCTATCTGGTCATTGCGATCACTCTAGGCGGCTATGGAGCCACACTGCATGTGTCATTGTGAGTGACATATTCCTTTTATGAGTTTCCAGCAATGAGACAAATCTTCACCAGGTTCGGTTTCAGTACAGACAGGCTGGGAGTGAAAAGGTGTGATACCCCTTGCCCCAAACATGCTAATTTTCACCAAGAAATTTGGCACAATTGTCCTTTTCCTATTTGGGACACCTAGGATGCTGCTACAGTGCCCACCTCCCCCCTGCTAAGTTTGCCTGATACAAAATGTGGGTCTCAGATGCTGCTTCATGAGCAGCGTGATTCACCCTATCTGCTGTAACTGAGCATCTCCCAGCAGTTTGCTCTAAAATTGCTAAGAGAGAAGGGTGTTTGGGTTGCCTCCTTCTGTAAAACTGTTCAAAAGTGTGCTGCTTAGATACTGCCCCATCACACTCAAAGTGCTCTTGGGGTGGTTTACAATTCAATTATGCAAGCTACACACTGCCTCCCCCAACAAGGTGGATACTCAGTTTACCAAATCTGAATGGACAGAAGGCTGAGTCAACTTCCAGATGGCTATCTGGGCCCATCAGGATTGAACTCACGTCATGAGCAGAGTTTTGACCACAGGACTGCAATTTGACTACTGTGACATGAAGCTGTTCCCAGGTAACCAGACTGGCTCGTCACCAACTAAGGTCACTGAATTAGAAAACGAAGAAACCTTCCCAAAGCATAACTTTACTCCGACTTAGATGCCAAATGACGTCTTTGAAAGAAACTCCTTCGTGCCGTTACAGAGCTTCGGGTTGCCCTCTTGAATCCCCAAAGGCCCTGAAGATCTTGTCCCCAAGTGCACCTGGGGGGAGACACACTCTGGTGTCTTTTACCTCTTAAGTGAGGAACGGTGTGCTTTTTGTGTGTCGGGGGGAGGATTGGCACAGCCCACCACCTCTTTAACCACAAAGTGCCGCTTCCGAGGGTCTCACTTGCCTGACGCCAGAATCTTCACTGGTGCGGACCCCGTTCAGCAACTCAGTGAAGAGAGGGTCCACCTTGGCGTGGATGGCAATCAGCTTCCCAAGAGCATCAGCCGCCTTGAGGCGGACCACACGGTTAGGATCCTGTAGTGCTTTTGTGAAAGTGGTTTGCAGCTGAGGCAGGAACGGCTTCAAGGCAAGGCCCACCTGGAAATGGGGAAGCGGGAAGGACTGAGCAAGGACCGAGAATGTAGGGTCTCTGTCTAACGCTACCAGAGAACCATGACCCTCCTCAGAGCTCGCTCTCCTTGCTCAAAGCAAAAGCCTCGTCTCCAACAAGAAGCAGGAAATGGGGGTGGGGGGGGGGGTTAAACTTTTAAGAACTGTGAAGAACATCTGCCTTGTTTTAAAGGCCAAGATCTTAGTCCTTATGTTGTGGAAGGCAATTCTGATCATGTGATCATGTGCCAAGGAAAAGCCAAATCAAATTGGGGGGAAAAAGGATTCCCCCCCCCAATTAGTGGTTTTACACCAACATCTTCTTTGTAAGTAGTCTCAGCCTTCAGTATTCCAGAAAAGTCACCTATTCCAGGATCAACCGTGGATACCTAAAACTGCAGATACGAGGGATCCCATTAGAGGGTGCGGGGAAGGGGAGGGACGAAAGGAGGAAGCGAGTGTGCACATGCGCTGCAGGCTGGGTTGCAGCAGCAGGGGCTACAGACAACTGAAACTGTGGATACCGACTCCGTGGATACGGAGGGACTCCTGTAACGGGGGGGACTCCTGTATCCTTATAACAGGACATGGGGATTCAAACTGGAGAGGCATTCGGGAAGCCACTTACCTTGGCCAGCAGGAGGCTTAAAGTTTCGAGCAAAGCGACCTTGACGTTCCAGCTGAACCGGTCTCCCAAGATGCGGATCAGGGGCCCGGTGATGCTCACGACCGAAGGCTTCAGGGCTTCTGCCGACGTCAGCTTGATCACGAGCCCTAAGGCTTTAGCCGCTTCTTCTTTCTGATCCGAACTGCCCATCAGGACACCCTCTCGCAGGACAGGAAGGATGGAGGTCACTCCCTGTGCGGAAGATCTGGAGGTGAACCCGGCTTCTTTCTACTCAGCTGGGGGGCCGGGGAGTGAGGGCCCCAACCAGCCAAGGGCGACGCCTCCCCTCCCCCCACAGGAAAGAGGACCAGCAAACTTGCTATCAGTTCTGGGGGGGGGACGGGGGGGGGAGGGAGAATGGTCTTCTGTTCTCCATTTGGCTCTGTCTTCTAGACAAGAGAACCGGTGTAGGGGTTAGAGCCGTCTTCACCAAGGCAACGCCCTCCAGATGTTTCGGACTACAACACGTAGCGAGTGCCCCACTGGGGGAAGGGCAAGTAAAAGCATCAGAGGCAGAGGAGAGACACCTGGGTTCAGTCCCCTACCTGGTCACGAAAATCACTGGGTGGCCAGGGGTCACACCGTAGCGCTGGCCTACCCAAAAGGGTTGTTATGAGGGTAAAACAAAGGATAGGATTGCCTGGAGCTTGGTGGAGGAAAGACCTGCCTATGAACTTGTTTCCTTTGAGATTGCAAGGGGTCTAAAGCCAGCGGAGAGACCAGCCTGCCTTTGGGGGCAAATCTCCTAGTTCAGACTCTCTCTCTCTCTTTTTTACCCTCTCCCTCTCTCCCCTTTTCATTCATGTTAAATATTTATCTGTTGCTTTCCACAGCAACAGGTCTACCCCAAAGCAGCTGATAGAAAAGTTAAATGCTATTTCGCACCTTAGCAACCAGTCCTGCTGATTGGCAGAGCTGTGTTCCTAGCAGAAAATAATACAAGCCCGGGAACGGCTGGGGTCTGACTGCACCAAGCAGAAGCATCCCATGAGATTGGCTGGCTTTCTGTGTGTAAAAGACCAGCAGAAGGGGTGCTGAGCACCCCAGGAATAAATGCGTGGGCTTCTCCTCCTAAGGAAGGAAGGAAGGAAGGGGCCCAGTGGAAAGACTGGGACCAAAAACCCTACAAGCTGGTCCCGGAAGAGCGGGCAAATCCTGCCAAGGGGCTTAGGTAGGACCCCCTCCAGAAGTACACCAGCTTGAGCCTCACAGGAGGGCAAAATGCTCAGGATCCCGTGTCCCGCCTGCCCTGAATGGTTTACCTTCTTGGGAATGCAGAATCCAGGGACGTGTTCCCCACCGGCATCGTTCCCGACCATTCGGATATCCCTGTGAAGATCCTCAATGAGAGCCAGCTGGTTGCAAGCATCTAATTTCTGGGGAAGGAAGCAGAAATCCAAAGTGTCGACACCATCACAGAAGCTTCACAAACATCTGGAACATTGATCAGGTCTGGAACGGCCCTCTTCCAAACTCTTGACCTCTGCAGACGTTGCTTGATTCCCTAGGAACCTCTGCCTCCTGTGTGGGCCATCAAGTCATTTCTGACTTAGGGTGACCTTTTTCAGGGTCTTCCAGGTACAGAGTACTCAGCAATGGTTTCCCCTTCCCTTCCTCTAGGGGGAGCCCTGGGACTGTTGTGCAGCTGGCCCAAGGCCACCCAGGCTGGCTTCACTCCCAGGAGACCCAGTGGGGGAATCGGACGCCCAACCTCTGGCTCTGCGGCCAGAGAACAGCACTCATGGAGCTAAACAGCCTCCTAGTAAAAAGACAGAGACGTCCATGACACTGGAAACAGGTCTAAAAACTCTCGGCGAACACCAGAGAGGAGACATGAATGGCCAAAAGCTGAAAAGACTTTGTGTTAACTCGGTAGTTCTTCATCCTTTGGAAGTAATTCAATAAAAAGTATTTTCCTATCCAACATGTATTAACATTTTCAACAACATATTAACATTTCATTCTACGAAATGCCAACAATGTTGTTTCTGAGTAACAACGATCGTTTCCCATTACTTTCATTCGTAAAGATCCATTTTTAAAAAATTTAATGAGTTAATGAACTGATTGTATAAAACTGTTTCAGCATTTTAGCAGTAACAACTCACATTTCTTGAACAACTGCTTTGTATAACATTTACAGTGCTGATTTACAAACCAAACTAGAAGCCCTTTGAAAACAAAAGATGAGAAGCAGCCAGTTCAAAAAAAAAGGGTTTCCGCAAGGCTCACAAGCTAGTCTTACCCACGGCAGCCCCCCCAGCTGCCAAACCCTATTCAGGCTTAGCTTTTTGAGCAGGAAAATCTCAATTTTTCCAAAGTGAATTATTGTTCAAAGTTTGTCGGCTTGGCAGAAAACAGGCACCTTGCTCCCAATTTGTGCCATTTAATCCCAGCTGCAGAATTTTTAACCCACTGAAATGAGATTGTGCTGAAGGAGCACTTCCAGCTTCTGACTGTGGGTGTGAGCTTGTCAATAGCTTCCTCAAACGTTTAATATCTTCACACAGGGAAAACATCCACATTTGTTTTTAGCAACATATGTCACGGCAGACTTTCTCCTGGAAGAGGACAGCAATCTCTCTCTCTTCTAAGATGACATTCATAATATGCACTTTTGACAAGTACTGGCTGAAATCCTATTAGTGACGCCCACTGGCACAACGCCGTTGGCGTACGTTTCTTCGATGAACTACCTGAAGTTGAGAAATTGGGGGAAACAGAAGGAGCTTCCCCCAAAGAGTGGGAAAAGACTGTGAGTCCACTTTCACAGAGAGAGAGAGAGAGAGAGGAAGGAAGGAAGAACTTAAGATGTAGGCATTCATTGTTCCGCACAGAGTCCTATGACTTGGTGGACAACCATCAAGGTCCACATCGGCTTCTTAAAAGACAACAATTCACCAGGGAGAGTTATACCTTTTGAGTTAACCCAGCCTAAGGACGCCACAGGAATTCTTAAAAACTATGAAAAAGCCACAGACGTTCCCCCAACACCCTTCTGGTCAACTCAGATGTGTTCTAACTAACCCAACTGGTTCCCAACCTTTTTCGAGTCACGACCCTCTTTTATAATAGCCAAGTAACCTGCGAGCCCCTGCCCTATTTGCATAAAAAGGTTTTTTTTTAAATGAGCGGAAATCATCTCCGCTCAAAGAGTAGAGGCTTCTTTCTCCCCCCCCCCCCACGGGCCTGTTTCCACGGACACGTCAGCTTTAATATCCCGCTCTGAAAGGTCGAGGGTGAAATTATTTAACAAAGGCTACAGCACATGTAAGGTGACTTGGGATTCCTCAGAAAACACTTGGGGGAAGGGGGATCATGGCCTCCCAGAGGTTGGAAAACCCTGATCTAAGCTCACTCCTGCCCGAGCTGGCACCCTCCAGGTAAGCGACTCACAATTGCAGCTCTAACCCTTTCACCACGGCAGCCCCAACACACACACGCGGGAGGGGGGCACTACCTGTGCCTCTCCGAAACCGCCGCCTCCTTACCTTGGTGATGGCATTAAGGGCGTCCCAGCTCTCGTTGAGCACCACGGGGCTGGTGTCGTTGAAGAGGCGGATCAGGCCCGACACCAGGCTGCTCAAGTGGGCCGTGTAGTCCGCCTTCGTCTTGGCGCAGTAGAGGTGGAGGATGACGGCCGCCGCCTGCCGCATCCCCACCTCCGGGCTCCGGGTCGCGTCCAGCAGGTCTTCGATGATGATCCTCTGCCCAGCCTCGTCCTCCACGGACAGGATGACCGCCTGGCAGTTCGAGATCTCCTGGAAAGGACAAAAGTCAAGGTTTCCCTTATCACCTGTGGCCACCACTTGAGCCTTGAGGGCACGAGCTTTCCAAACCCTTCACCTCGCCTTAGCTGCCAAAAGAGAGGAAGCTATTTTTCTCCCTATTTAAAACAAGTGATCTTCAGAGTGAGAACGGTCATCGCTGAGTGAGCTAGCTTGGTGGGTTCTAAAGCCAATTTCCTGCCCTGGGAATCTCAAAGAAACCACCAAAAATGTCCCCAATCCAAAAAAGAAATACAATAGAACCCCCTTAATATTAAAAATATTAAAGGAAAAATCCCCAAAATATATATATTTCTCATGATGAAGTTACCAGACCTGGCCACTAGAGGGATCCCGAGACCATGCGATCTGTATAATATTTGCTGTTATAATAGCATTTGCTATAATGCACAATTTTCAGCATCCACGGGGGGGGGGGGGGAGGACTTGGAAACAATTTCCTGCGGATACAGGGGTCCTGCTGTAAACGAATAAATAACAAAAAGAAAGCAAAAGTAAAGAAAGGGGCCTTTTCGTATTTAAAATGGTACAAGGGACTCGGTGACCTATTCAAAAGGTCGACTGCCACCGCGGAAGGTTCCAGAACTACCAGGAGATGCAATTCAACTTATTGGCTGGAAAAAATGAAGCAACAGCGATGGGGACATTGCAGAAACATCTATGCGACCCCACAGCTGCATTCTGCCAGCCCAAACTGTCCAGGTGTTGGAACAGAAAATGTAAGTACAAACAACACTGGTGGAGTTTTTATTCGGAGGTCACAGAGGTGCTAGAAATCCTTCGGTGCCCCTCGGCCACTTCTAGCCGTCTGACTCTTATCCCGACCTTTCGCTTGCCAACAATGGCTCATCATGTTGCCAGCTGACTGGCCCTGGCCAGCTGCTCTCTCAAATATTTTAACTTGAGAAACAGAACCGGCATGGAAAGGCTGTAGGCTCAGTGGTAGAACAAGTCTCAGGTTGATCCATACCATTTCCAGGTCAAAGATGGGAAAGTCCATCGGCTGAAACCCAGCCAGATGCCTGGTGGGCATCCATGTTGAACAGTGGTTCTCAAATGTTTGTCACCCCAGATGTTCTGAACTTCAACACCCAGAAGGTAAAGGCTCAGACATCAGGACTTCCACAGGCTGAGGACATACTAAGCTAGATGAACCCGGGAGCAATTCTGAACGAAGGCATCTTCTTTATCAACGAGAGTTCTTTCTTCCCTGGCCATGAGCTGGGAGGTCACATCAGAAGGCTTATCACTGCAGATGATGGCCTCCAGAGAATATTTCTGTCTCCCCAGAGGACAGCCATCCAATAGATAAAACAACTTTAAAAAAATCAAAGAATCATAGAATAATTGAGTTGGAAGGGGACTAATAAGGCTATCCAGTTCAATGTCTGGCTCCATGCAGGAATCCAACTCAAAGTAGATCTGACAGGCGGTGGTCCAATTTTCTCTTAAAGGCCCCCAGTGCTGGTGTGCTCACCATTTCCCAAAGTCATTGGTTCCACTGTCGGACTGTTCTAACCGTTAAGTTTTTTGCTGATCTTCAGCCTAAATCTGGCTTCCTGTAGCTTGAGCCCATGATCAGGTATCTTGCACTTTGAGATGATCAAGAACAGATCCTGCACTTACCTTTCAAGTATTTGAAAAGTGCAATCCTGTCTCCTTTCAGTCTTCTTTTCTCAAGGTGAACCATGCCCAGTGTTTTTCAGTTTTTCCTCATAAATTGAGAATGAATTCTCAGCTAGTCAACCTGCTCCCCACGGGTGACCTCTCGACAATCCAGCTGCTTTCGCTGGGCAGTGCTGGTCACCAGCGATGGGGACACCAGCTGGAGGGAGCAAGATGTGGCCAAGCCCAAGAGACTCTGACTTCCACAGCCAGCTTTGTTACGACAGAGCTATTGCCGCTTGGCACCGAGATCGCTGTGTTTGTGCAAGATGGGTTTGCATCAAGAGGGCCTCATGGAGGCTCACATGAAACCAAATCTGCAGAGGAACAAGCCACAGAAGGCAGCGTTTCACGAAACGGGAATTTGCCGATATCTTGCAGGCAAGGACTACGTCGCCAGAACTGGGGTGCAGTACAGACATCAGACGGTTTGCCACCTGGAACTGCTCCTGCAAAGGTGGCTTTGTAGAATAATTGAGTTGGAGCACCTAGCGATTACTTCTGGGGGAAACCCCAGTTACAAAATCATGGCTACTAACGGCTCGGGTGGGGCGAAACCTTCGATTTCAAAGATTCTGAAATCAAAGGTGAGGCCTTCAATTTCAAAATCTTTGCTTCCGGCTGGGCTTGCCTCTCCAAACCGTCTTTACCTGCAGCTCATCAGCCGATCCGAGCTTCTCCTTCAGTGCCAACATCATGGCCGGCAAGATGACACCAAGGTGGCGGGTGAGGGCATCTCCGGCAACCGATGAGAGAAAGGCCAGGACGCGGGTGTTCACGGGAGGTGAAATAAGCTAAAGAGAAGAAAGAGAGACAGCGTTCTATCCAAACGAATATCAAACACCTGCAAACTGCACAAGCGCCTATTTCTGACCAGAGGGAGGGAAGAAATTTCTCAGTTTGAAATGCGAGCTTGGTCCCTAAGGATAGGAGTGTCTTAACAAACTACAAAACGTCGGCCGCCCACCTCACAGGTGGGCCTCCCTGTCTTGAGAGTCTCGGACTGTTGTGGGTGGAGAGGCCCTTCTCTGTTCTCACCTCCGCTGGACGCACAACAATGATGGGTCAAGAGAGAAGGCCTTCAGGATGGCAAACTTTTCACCTGCAGAACTCATTGGGGATTCTCTTCTACGACTTCCCAGTCTGTGGCAAAGACCTTTTCTTGTTTAGACAGCCAGCTGCTGCAAAGTTGGGACTGATGTTTTATTATTATTTTTTATCTTACGGTCGGCATCCTGTAACTTTCACCATTTTGCAGGACATTGCCTGCCACCCTACGTGGTGCCCAAGTACCAGAGGGGTGCGATACAAAGGGGCTTTGAAACCAACCCATACAGGAGGAAAAGCACTCTATGTTTGATTTTATTCGGTGGCTGTTTCGTTATGGAGGTTCAGTAACTTTCCTTTGCTTGTTGTTGTTTTATGAATGGCGGGCTATAAGTGGCTTTGAGAAAAGCCAAAAGAAATCAGCAAAAAGGCAACAGCCAAGGCTAACCACTCTGCACACCCTGATACCTCGTGGCGTTGTGATCCAAGCTGCCTTTCATAACCCACAGCCCTTCAGATGTCTTGGATTACAACTCCCATCATCTGCAGACTTCAGGGTCATAGTAGTAGTGATAGAAACAGTAATTCTACACATCTGGAGGATGCCTGATTTGATGAGAGCAAAAGGCAGCCTTCTCAGAGGCTGCTGGACTGCAACTCCCATCTGCCTTACCAAGCATACAGCCAATAGTGAAGGATGATGGGAGGGGCAGTCAAACCACTTCTGGAGGGCCCTACTTTGCCCGCCAGTAGATCGGATACTGAAGACAGGAGGGCCCGGCGTGCTCTGGTCCATGGGGTCACGAAGAGCCGGACACGACTTAATGACTAAACAACAACAACAAGATTAGATACTATTGGCCAGGAGAGAGATGAAATCTCTACCCAGCCAATCACCTTGGACCAACTGTAGTCATTCATCTGGACTGTATCAACCACAGGACTGTTGTGAGGATACATGGAGGCAGAGGAGAAAAACAAGTTCAAAATTAGAGACTGTAGACGTATAATAATTACACACACAACAATAAATCCTGGCATTTCAAGCAAACCCACCTGTGTAAAATTCATGTGTTTTCAAAAAACCTTCATATTCATGTTTTGGGTACATTCCCCAGTTTTAACGTGTGTTACAAAGAAAATAACTTTACAAAAGAGACAGATTTTTTTAAAAAAATCCAAAGATTCGCAAAGTTGGTATTTGCCAAGAATAATAATACTGTAACCAGTTTAATATGGGGGACGGATATAAAGAAACGTGGAATGTGGCTATCCATGATATATCAATTTCCACCCACAAATTCACAATCAATGTGAATTTAGTGAGAAAAGGAATATTGAAAGCAACTTATTTTAAGGATATATGGACATTTGTTCAATACGTCTTTGGGAAAGGCTAAGCATCATATTTTTGGAGAGAAACAGGGCACTGAAATTTAAAGAAAAGAAAACCCAAGGCTGATGGAAACCCCAGATGTATTTATGACTTCTAATATGAATCTGAGTTCGTGTTTTGGTTGTTAGTTATTTTTCTTTTTCTTTTCTGCCTTTGCATTAGCTACATTTTTTTTTATTATTGAAACACTTTTAAAAAAAAGATTCCTTGTTACATTGTTTGTTATTAAAATAAATAAATAAAATTTAAAAAGATCCCAAACGTTTTCAAGGGGCCCACCAACGTACCTTTGGCACCAAGTAAGGCAACACCACCCGGCTCTTGACAGCCATCACTTGCTTAAGGCCGTCCAAAGCAAACTCTGAGGTCTCTTCACATTCCTAGAGAAAAGGAGGGAGACGAAAAAATGGGCCTTTGTGGGGAGAAACAAAGTCACAGCGAAGTTTAGCCTCGTTAATGTTTTTGCCTTTCCAGGAGCTCTGCCTCGCCAACCCATCCAGCAAGGACGTCTGAACACCTGGCCTGCCACTGCCTTGCAGCAGCCCATAAAGGAAAGCTAAAAAGCAAAGTGTTCTGCTTATATACAGCCCCTAGTGCTTAAAGCTCTCTCTGGCTAGTTTACAATTTAATTAAGCAAACTACACACTGTGCCACAAACAACCCCCCCCCCCAAAGTGAGCTGGTTACTCAATTTACCAACCTCGGAAGGATGGAAGGCTGAGTGAACCTTGAGCCGGCTACCTGAATCGAACGGCATAGCACCAGGTTGTGAGCAGAGGCTTCACCGCAGTACTGCAGTTTAACTAGTACACCACGAGGGCCAGGTACACTTCTACAAGACCCCAATTTTCCAGTCTTTTTTGGAGAAACATTTGGTGTTTTTTTGTTCAAAATGTCTCTTCGTACCCCTAGCGGGAAGGGGGACAGTTTTGAGGGGTCCCAGGAGTGGAGGGCCTACATTATGGGGACCTCAAAGCTTGAACTGTTATGGAGGCCCCTTTGTGACCAGCAATGAGGTCTGGGTAACCATTGTTATTTTATATTAAATATCTTTAGAACAAAACCACCACCCCAAGTACTTCAAGCTCTCTCTGGACAGTTTACAATTTAACTATGCAGACTATATATTGCCCCCTAACGAGCTGGGCCAGCCTTGATCCAGCTACCTGAATCTGCTAGTATTGAACCAGGTTGTGTACAGAGTTTTCACTGCAGTACAGCAGTTTAACCACTGTTATCATGGGGCTTCTGTGGTCCTTCTAAATCAAGAGTGAGGAATACATGGTCTTAGAGATTTTTCTAAGACTTCAACTTTGATCAGCCCTTCTCCTACGATTAACAGTCAGGGGTGATGGGCTTTGTAGTCCACCAGCTGGAGGCCAACAGGTTCTCCAGTACTGATCCACCCACATTTTATTCCTCCATTATAGCGAGACATCTCTAGCAGCCCCTGAGTAGGGAACGCTGGCAAGATGGAGCTTTTATGGATGGACTGTCTTCCTCCATGGAGGATCTATCATGGCTAAACAGCAAACGATGGGTCCACCTTCAACAAAACATCTCATCAAGTCTTTTTTTTTTTTGAAACAGTTCTAGTTCTAAACCCACCCATCCCTCAACCATGTATTCAGCATAGCAGTACCCCTGTATCTGCAGGTCACTAACTGTGGTTTCAGTTATCCATGGTCTGAAAAAACTGTATTAAAAGAAAAAATCCAGAAAAACGTATTTTCACATGTATTATCAGAACTGGCCAGATGCTATGAATACTTGTTAGTAAAGTGGCCAGATCTAGTAATGCATGTGAAAATATATTTTTTTCTGGATTTTCTTCCTTTTACGGATGGATGGATGGATGGATGGATGGATGGATGGATGGATGGATGGATGGATGGATGGATGGACGACAGACAGACAGACAGACAGACAGACAGATGATGTTCACTATTATCCACAGTTTTCAGTATCCACGGTGGGGTTTAGAACTAACCCCCAGATGATATGGGGGTCTTACTGTATGTATCACTTTGTAGGGTCCACCAAGAATGCTCAGTGCATATCAGGAAGTGGACTGTAATCCATGAAAGCTGTTATGGGGGGGAAACAAATCTCTTAAATTGTTGTAGTCCCTAAATTTCATGGGTGGGCCTTCTCTCCTCCGAATTCTCGTAAGAACCCATCTGAAGAGACACGGCTTCTGCATGAGACATTCTGAGTAACTTGCGGCTTGAATCCAATGTGAGCGGGCGGCAGAAAGAGTCAGAAACTGCTTCTTCTATATAGTATTTTAAAACTGTTATCACTGTACAGTTTTAGTCCATGTGAGCCACCTTGGGCCCCCGATGGAGAGAAAGACAGCTCATAAAGAATATAATTTGGCACAGTGGTTAATCTGCAGTCAGGACTCTGATCACGCCCTGAGTTTGTTCCCAACGGGCTCAGGTGGACGGCTCAAGGCTGACTCGGCCTTCTGCTTCCGTGACTCAGCGCTATGGGTTGGTCTATGAGCAGCACACTTTGCAGGGATCCCCTTGATTCCTACTCCTCTAAGGCTCCCTCAGTCTTCTTCTACCCAACCTAGGAAGCCTGCAAAGCTACTCTGTACTCTGCCTCCAGGGTTGAGGGGAGGAGGGTTTTTGTGATCCATCACTGTGAAACAGCCCCTTACCAGCTGCTTCAGCAAAAAGGGCAGGATGTCTTCCAGGGCCTGGAACCCGATGGTGGAGTGGAGCTGCTCAAAGGTTTTCGCCGCCGCTTCCCGGACTTCTTCCAGAGGGTCACACAGCGCTTTCCTCACCGTTGGCACCAGAGACTCGGAGAAGCACAACACCTGGAAACGAGAGGCAGAGGTGACTGCAACAGCTTTATATTAAAAAGGGGATGCCAACCCTCCAAGGAACCAGGAACTAATCACAAGCAGAATCCATATCTTCTTCCTTTAGATGAACGCCTGGAACCAAGAACATCTGCTCTTTCTGACTATGTTTAATCCCTTTGTGGAGGGGAAAAATCGTATGCTTTAAACATCTTCAGTATTTCTCCAGTGGGCCTCTTATTTATATTTATTTATTTAAAACATTTCTGGGCCGCCTTTCTCCCCCAAAATAACCCAAGGCAGTTTACATCACTAGAACAGTATTTAAAAGCTAAAACAGTAAGTATACAAACATTAAAAAAGGATTAAACAAGTACTATATGAAAATCAGATCAAATTCAGAACACATTTAAAACAACTGAGCACAACAGCGCGTTTAAAACTCCTCTCAGACCACCAGGCGTTAAGGAAAAGCCTGCCTGAAGAGAAAGATCTTTGCCTGCCTGCAGAAGGACAGCCAAGATGGGGGCAGCCTGGCCTCCAGTGGCAGGGAGTTCCAGAGGCTGGTAGCAGCCGCAGAGAAGGCCCTCTCCTGTGTCCCCATCAGACATACCTGTGAGGGTGGTGGGACTGAGAGAAAGGCCTCTCCTGATGATCTTAATGCCCGGGCACACTCATAGAGGTGGCCTTTCAGATGGCTTGGACTCAAGCCGCTTAGGGCTTTGTAGGTTAAAACCAGCACTCTGAATAGTGCCCAGAGACGGATCAGCAGCCAGTGGAGCTGTTGTAACAGAGGTGCTGTTACATGTTCCCTGTAACAAGCCCGTTAGCAATCTGGCTGTGGAATTTTGGATCCTTTGGAGTTTCCTGACCCTTTCCAAAGGCAGCCCCACATAGAGCATGTTATAGCAATCCAGCTGGGAAGGAACTAGGACACATGGCACCGTGGCCAGATCAGACCTCCCAAGAAACAGTCGTGGCTGGCACACTCGTTTTAATTGTGCAAATGCATTGCCACAACCTGGGCCTCTAAGGCTCAGAGAGGAATCCAGGATCACCCCCCTCAGCTGCATGCCTGTGTTTTCAGAGGGAATGTCACCTCATCCAGCACAGGCTGCAACCCTGTTCCTTGATATGGTTTCTGACTGACCAGGAGCACCTCTGTCTTGTCTGGATTAAGTTTCAGTTTAGAGTGGTCCCTTGCTAGACAGTTACCCCGCTTGACAGTTTTTTTGCTAGACATTGACTTTTTGCGAACGCTATAGCGATTCGCAAAACAGTGATACCTATGGGGGAATTTTGCTGGACAATGTTTGATCCCTGCTTCGCAAACCAATTTTCACCAGACATCTATTTTGACAGCTCCCTCCGTGCTCACAAAACGGGTGTTTTCGGGACCTAAGCTTCGCAAGACAGCGATTTAAACAGCTGATCAGCGGTTCGCAAAGCGGCTTTCCTATGGCTGATCTTCGCTAGACAACGACGATTCTTCCCCATTGGAATGCATTAAACAGGTTTCAATGCATTCCAATGGGGAAATGCTTTTCACTAGACAATGATTTCACTAAACAGCAATTTCAGTGGAATGGATTATCATTGTCTAGCGAGGCACCACTGTACAGTGGACCCTCGACTTACAGACGGCTCGACTTACAGACTTTTTGAGTTACAGACTTCTCTGGCTGCAAAATTTAGATTCGACTTACAGCTGGAGAATCGACTTACAGACCAGAAAAAACCCAAAATGGAACAAAAATAGAATAAAAACCGCTGGTTATGGGATTAATCGGTTTTCAATGCATTGTAGGTTAATGGAGATTCGACCTACAGACTTTTTGACTTGCAGTCACCATTCTAATACGGATTAATTCCTTAAGTAGAGGGTCCACTGTATTCGCCCTCATCCAGTCCACGACTGGCACCAGACACTGATCTAGAAGTAAAAGAGCCTCCTTGGATTTTGATGGAAAGGAGAGAGAGTTGGGTGTCATCAGCGTACTGGTGACACCAAACCCCAAAACTCTGGACAGCCTTTCCTGGTGGTTTCATGTAGATCTTGCATAGCACAGGAGACAAAACAGATCCCCGAGGGACCCCAGAGGCCAGAGGCCAAGGTGTTGGACGGGCGTCCCCCAGCACCACTCTCCAGCGCCCTTGAGGAGGAGCAAGGTCTCAACTTACTGCATCCCGGCTGGTGGACTTCATGATCTCGCTCAGGCCGATACAGACGCCTTGTCTCTTGTCGCTCATTTCGGACCTCAGACCTTCTTCCAAAATGGGGATAATTTCTGGAAGGATCTTCTCCCCCAGCTTTCGCACAAGGTCGCCCAAAGTCCGCGCTGCAATCTGCTCCCCAAAATAAAACAAACAAATAAACAAAAGTAGCTGAGTCCCTTTTAATGGATCCAGGAAGACATGTGAGCGGTGACCCCATTCCGAATACATCCGTCCATGTCACCATTCTATGTGCCATCCCGTCCCTTGCAACTTATGGCAACCCTCCCGGTCATTTCAAAATATAAAAATTGTTTAAGGAAGGGTTTATCATTGCCACCCCTACCCCTGAATTTCCACGGTCGTGCAGGGATTCAAACCCAGCTCTCCTGAGTCCTAGTCTAACACTCTCGCCATTACACTCCCCTGTTACATCCATACTAAATAAAAATGCTTATTTGTAACTAAAATATCCACCATAAATTTCTAATAGGCAAAAAAAAAAAAGGGAATGGTATAGAGAACTATGGGATATGGCAATTAAAGATAAACTCACCTGTGATATGAAAATAAGAAGAAGCCTATCAAAAAAATAATGATTTTAAGAAAATACGGAGCGTATCCTTGGAGTATGTATTTCGGAGAGGGAAGGGATATCCACCGAGGGAAGAAACAATGAAATTTTGGAGAGAAAATGGACTGAATGAAATTTAAAAATATCATTAATGCTAGCCCTGAGGGGTGGCACTGGTGTATTATGTAATTGTATTTTATTGTGGTGTTAGGCTTATGTTGTTTAGGTCGGATGCTTGTTTAATAAATTTATTTTGAAAATTAATAGTAATAAAAAGAAAGGCCCGGCGGGCCTGAATACTGAACTGTTCTCTTGTCGGCACAGGTGCTGGCCAGGAACCCCAGCAGGTGGCTAAAGAGCGTTGGCAAAATCTCACGGAGCGTGCGAGGGGTGTTGGAGACCACAATCTTCCAAACGTGCAGGGAAGCCTGGCGGACGGCCAGCTGGGTATCGGAGCGGCCCATGTACAGCCCGGCCAACACTCTGTTCCTCCGCTCCACTCCGAGTGCCCCAATGATGGCCTGGAAAAAGCGGAAGGGGGGAGAGAGAGCGAGAAAACGGTTAAATCAGACATGCAAAAAGGAGCCATCACCAAGAAAGTCATAATTGTGATTTTCACAAGGAAGGGTTACACCGGAAGGGCCAAACTAGCCAAGACTCTTTCTGTCTCATGAAGCCAGATAGGAGTCATCCGGTTTCTTCCCGACTGGGCAAAAGAGTGATTCACACGTTCCATCAAGGAGACAGTCCCCGTTGAATCCAGGGACCTTATGCCGCTTTTAATATAAAATTAAGGCTCCAGGAGACACCATAATGGATCTGCACGGTCGTGTTTAGATTGGTCCTAGTAGTAGGTTGAAAGGGACGCTCCTCTCTTGAACAGCACTGGGCTGAGGAGCATGGTTTGAGTGACAAAAGGATTTACAGTGTCCCTGGCCCCCCACGGCCCTGCAAGTTCAACACTGACGGTGTCAAAAGTGGTCTACGTGGCCCCCAAACAAAACATTTCTAGCTCAGCCTCTAGATCAGGAGGTCATAAGGACCTTTAAGGCTCATGACACACAGTATGGAGTAGAAAGGATGGTCAACACCATGGAAGAAAAACCCGACAGAGAGAACGGTTCTCTCTGTGTTTGTGTTAATCAACTCTTTATGCTTTGTAGTTACATTTCGGGAGGGGCCCAATTGTTATGCACAGATTTTGAACTCCAAGGGGATCCTGCACCCCTAACTTCAGCATGGTTGAAGGGAGAAATGTATCTCTCTGGCTTGAAGGGGGAGTGGGGGGGGGGAAGGCAGCAGGCACGACACACGAGGTCTCACTTTGTTGGACTGGGCTGTCCCAAAGTTGTCGTCTTCAGAAGCCGTCTCTGTGGTCATTTTCCCCGTGACTCCTGAAATATGGAACAGGAGATCTCCAAGCAGCTGAACAGAACTATACCTGTTCAAAAGAAAAGGGGGAAAGCATGAGGTTGTGATCAAGGGGGAGGTGCCTCCTTCTTGGCCGAACGGATTTAAGAGCTGTCTTCCCAACACAGAAGGAACCACACACCGAAGAACAAGGAAGGAACTCTCTCTCTCTCTCGTTTCCAGCTTAGGTACAAGAATCACATCGTTCTTTCTCTTTTTGCAAATCCGTATCTACCCACCTTCAGGCACAGTTGTGCATGGAAACCGGGATGTGGCATAAAATAAGTGTATCTTTAAATAAGAGCATCTGAAGGGATTCCATGGCATCGCCTTCGTGGGGGACATCAATACAAAAAAAAAAAAAAACCCACAAATGCCAATAAAACCTGAATAAATCATTGCTGGGTCAGGGGAGGACAAAGAGACGTTTCCAAATGGAAAGATGATTCATTTTTAGGTTCTTTCAAGTAGTGCACTGGTCAAACTGAGAGAGTGGACTTTTTAAATGGCAAGAAGCGCTCTGTGAATATTATCACTGTAAGACCAGTAACTCCTTATTCCGCATTCTGCTTTATCTACCCGCTCTCTGCTGACGGCCTAGCCCACCCGATCAGGGTTTCATCTGCAGTTCTGCAGAAGGACAGTCGCTGACCTCTGCACTTCCCACAAAGGTCCTGGGTGTTGGGCTCATGACATCCATGCTTGCAGGACCTCAAAGGCCACCTGATCTGGGAGCTCCCACCTCCCACCTCTGGCCAGTCAAGCGTTTCTTGGAATGGAAGCCTAATCAAATTCTGAACACAGAGCAGTCAAAGGACTGTCTCCCGCTCGATGAATGTGTCCCATTCCACCTTGAAAGCTGAGGTGGCATCAAATAAGTAGTTCTGATTTTTCTGAGTTTCTTTTTATAGCCCCAACTGCATATCCTTCCTCACTTTGTTTCAATGCCATTTTCTTCTTGCCCTATAATCTGTGCAGAGGCACATCTACTGCACAATTCACCAGATTTGCACCACTTTTCCATCTTGCAGTCCGTTTGTGCAAACTTTTTGCAGTTTAAAGTGGAGCGCACTGTTTCGGGTTCAACTTTTGTTTTCCAGAAATGCCCTGAAAGCCTCACAGTCTTGCCATTCCTTCCCACAAAAGTCCACCTCTTTGCTCCATGGGTCTCGGGTGTGTGCACGTGTGTATGGGCCAGAGGAGTGAGGTGGTGACCTCCATCGAGAAACTCAAAGGCCACAAAAGTTCTCTTCTCTCATTAGCTAAGAGCCGATGCTCTGGGACGGCCGAGAAATCCACCTCACTCTCCTCGAGCAGCTTGGCAGGAGGCTCGAAGCCATGCCAGGAGCCTTACCTGATGCGCCAGAGGTCGTCGAAGAGACCCTGCTCCAGCTGCGGCAAGAGGAGCGCGATGGCCGTTTCCGCGTACATGCTGATAATTCTCTGTCCGGCACGCAGGGCTGTGTCCCGCACAAACTCGTTCTCATCGGCCAGCGCCTACGAGGACAAGAGATGAACGTTGGCCAGCGGCTTTGCTGAGTTTAAGGCATGAATGGGGGGTGAACGGGGAAGCCCCTGGGCCGGATCACACTTCTGCCACAAACCCTCTTGACCTGAAGCAGAGAGGGAGCAAAGGGCAGCCTTCGGAGGGACGGCTGGGACTTCCATTCCCATCAGCCCTTGCCAACCGACAGTAAGGAAGGTTGGGAGTGGCCAGGCAGCAGCATCTTTACCCAGTCCTGATCGAATGGGAACCACTCTCTCCCACACCCGATCCTCAGTTCCCATTTCACTGGGAGGAGTTCAACCCTTGCCTCCAAGTTTAAAGGAATCGGGTAGCAGGGGATGGAAGATCCCATTATTTTTTCTCCACATGGCATCCCAGGGCTTTCCCCACTCCCTTTAGCCTCAAGACAAGCCTACGACAAAGTAAAACACGCAGAAGAAAAACAGACCAGGCTGTGGGCGTCCTCAGCAGGAGGTTACACTGCAAGTTTCCCAGCGGAGGCAGACTCGAGCCTCGCGGTCCCAAAGGCCACACTCCGCCCACGACCCCATACCAGCCACACAAAACAAGGACCTTTCTTGAGCCTTGTGGCACAATGGTTAAACTGCAGGACAGAAGGACCCCCACACCCATGCGATTGGTATCCACGGTTTCACATATCCAGTGTCTAAAAATATTTAAAATCTTGCAAGAAAAAAAAACCCAAAATAAGTGTTTTCACAATGTAATTACTAGAAGTGTCCACCGGGGGGAGCCGAAGGCCATGTTATGTATAGGGTTTGTTGTTATCCGCATTTTTCGGCATCCACAGAGTGGTGCTTAAAACCGGCCCCCACAGATACAAGGGTCCTACTGTACTGTAGTCATGATCCTGCTCATGATCTGAATTTGATTCCGACAGGCTCAAGTAGCCGGCTTGAGACTGACTCAGCCTTCCATCCTTCCAAGGTTGGTAAACTGAGTACCCAGCTTGTTGGCGTGGTTGGGGGGGGGCAGGGAGTACAATGTGTAGCCTGCATAGTTAAATTGTAAACCGCCCAGAGAATGCTTTAAAGGCTGTGGGGCAATACAGAAGCAGCACGCTTTGCTTTCTTTGCCAAAAAATAAACTAAGCGGCCATTGCTAACCAAAGGAGAAATTATCAAACTGGGAATATTAACGTCATGTAAATGTGGTCTAAAGCAGACTCTTAAGTTCCTGTTTGTAATGTCAGGCTGGCAGTAATACTTACAGATCCTACAGGGGGACATGAAAAGAAAACCTGAACACAGACAGAATCCCAAACAAAAAAACGAACAAAAATTTTTTCCTTCTTTTTTTCTTTGGAAGAACAGGCACGTCTATTCCTACTAGAAAACACCAGCCATCTGTCAGGAAAACCCTACCTTCAGGATGCAAGGTATGATGGGCCCGACGTAAGGTGTAAATTTGTCCCCAAAGGTAATGGGCAAGTAGATGAACATCATGATATAACCATCCCGAACATGTGGGGCAATCTCCACTTTGCTTGCCGTGGCGACAATTTCTGGCATAAGTTTTTCCAGCTTTTCTACTCCCAAACCAGCCATGACTTCTGCCAGACCTGGAAGAGAATAAATAGGAATCCTGGCACCATCGTGACTTGGATAAATGCTGCCATGTCAACAGAGGGTGGAAGAGGTGCAGAATACAGGAGGGTGCTCAGATTTCACCTTGTTCTTCTTGGTTTGAAAACAGAAAACAGGTTACTAGTCCTCATGGTTGTGGAAAATATACTCAAATGCACATGGGCCAGATCTGGTAAAACTCCGGAGGAAGTAAAGATGCTGCTGAGTAAGATCTCTAATGACTGGAGGAAGATGCTCAACAATGCACTTTCAAACTGCTTTTATTGCAGTTATTGTAAAGGGTTCAATCATATTTTTTTAACATTACTGCTGCTTGTGTTTGCATCCGTGCTTTTTTCTTTTTGATAGCATTGCCAAAAGCTGCCTTGAGTTTAAGGTTAGGAACAAATATAAGATGCAAAACAAATACACTTGAAAGCCTCAACCTTTCACACGTCTGCTATCCCTGCTTGTAGAGACACTGATGCAACCATCGCTACCAGTGAAGGAGACTTCCACGGTCAGATCGCTCCCAACAGAGACCTAAAACGGTGAGCCGATAGTCTGTGGCAGCCAGATGGAGACCCGGAGGCTTCTCTAACTCCAGAGCCATATTTTGAAACATTTAGAGTTCCAACGTATTAACTTGACTACAGGAGAGACGGTGAGGAAAGAAGGTAAGAAGAATATGTAAGATGAAAAGCACGATCTTTTGAAAATCATAACGGGGCAGAATTGAAATGAAAAGAACTGGAGAACAGGAGAAACAGAGTAAAGATCTGCTCAAGAATTGAAAACACAGCAAAGGCAGCCCGTCCTGGGCAAAGGCAGAGTAGGAAGTGGTGAACGGTGCCCAACTGTGCCCACGTTGGACCACAAAAGAAACAAGCCACTACATTGCATCTTCCCGGAGAGGAAAAAGAAAAAATTCCAAACCCGGTCTGTAAAGGACACTTGATTTGCATTATGGACAGAGGATGGAGCTAAAGTACTTGTGCTGTTTGCCTGAATTCTTATGTACTAGGATTTATTGGTCTTCAGTTATTCTCCTTAGCATTTATTTGCTGAACCCAAGAGAGGCATGGAAGTCGTGGGAAATGGAGCGGGTGGCCATCCTCGGCTGCCCTTCCCAGGGAAGGCAGGACCAGTATTTCCAACTCTGGATGAGGCAAATCTCCCATCCCTGCAGCAACTCTGTTTAAACAAAGTTGACCTTCCTTTTGCCCGTGATTGTTCAACTGCACATAAGGGGAGCAGGGGTCTCTGCGGATGGCTTTTGCCTCTCAATGCAGCCTTTTAGCAACAGAGCCACTCCAGAGGAAAATCAACAACCTCCCCCACCCCCATGCCCCACAAACTCTATTGTTCTTGCCTTGCGCGGCACCGGATCGATCCACCGAACTCTGCTCGGACGTCAGGGTCTCGATCAGCCAAGGCAGCAGGTCTTCGAAGCAGGATTCGCCCATCCCCTTCACCATGGCTCCTAGGGCTTTTGCAGAGACCGTGCGCACCTGGGGTTCAAAAAGAAAGAGAGTCACTGGAATGGGAACCTGTTACAGGGAGGGGAAAGGCCAGCTGTGAAGGAGGAGGAACGTACCTCTGGCACAGGGTCCAGCAGGGAGGTCTTCAGTCCAGGGATCACACTGGGCAAGTAAGGAGCCAGATCCTGGAAAAGAAAGGGCAACAGGCAACTGAGAAGAAAATGTCAGAACTCTTTGCTATCAGGGCGGCCGGACTTTGCAGGGTATGTACAACGACAACACGACAGATAGGCCTGCATGGGCTTCCAGCGAGGATCTGGCCCCTTTCCAAAGACAGCTAGCTCTGTCACAGGCATCGTGGGGCCAGGAAGTGGGACTCCGGATGTTGCTGGGCGGCCCCTCCCCTCAGCTCCAAGATAATCATGGAAGGGGTAGGCTAGCATCACCTGGAAAGCCACAGGTTCCCTAAAGCAAAGGGAGAACGTCGATGAATATGTGCCAAACCCCCCTTGCATTCTGAATGTTCACCTGAACTTTGAAGGAACTACCACTGGTTCAAGGCAGCTATTCTAGATGTGACTTAGTACCAAGATTTCTCAGACCAAGGGGCCCCTGCTCATGCTTTGAATGCCTGCAGCCCCACATTCAATCTCTGGCATTTCCAGGTAGGCTCTGGGAGAGAATCCTGCCTCATAACCCTGCAGAGATAGATTAAAGAGATGGCTAAGGCTGGGATTTTGGGAGTTTTAAGACTATGCTTCCCCATAATTCTCCATTCTGGGGATTCTGACCAGACAAATACCGTACAGACACTTCAATGTGGCTCACCTGGGAAGAAAGGCCTAGAGTGGAAGGACCTGAGGGTCTAGCTCTGCCTTCCTTCCTGTTCAGCTAGCACTGTGGCAGGAAACAGGGAAGTTAGGTGGAGCAAGACCTAGCTAGGCCTCGAAACCTGCCAGTTGAGGTGTTTTCTCCCAGGTAAGCCACAATTAGGTGTTTGTTAGGAAGAACTCCCAGAAGGAAGAACTATTGGATTTGTAATCCAGTAAGCCTCATTCCCTAAATATGATTCCTAGTGAACAGAGATGAGCACAAAACCAGAAAACCAGTGGTTTGTGAATCACCACAAACCCCCAAGAAACTGGTGCAGTTAGTTTTTCCCATTCATGCTTGGCAAGGAGCCTCTTCCCCCCTATGCCTCTTCCTCTTCTCTCCACCGGTTCTGCTGCCGCCCCACCGCCAACGCGGCTGCACCCATGTCACCATCAGCTGGGCGGTGGGTGCAGGCAACGCAGACGGAAGGCCTGGTTCCAGGAAGGAAAGCCCGGCCTGCTGTCTCTGCGCATGCACCCACCTATCAGCACATGGGCAGAAGCAGCCGGGTGGGCATCCAGGAAAGGCGGCTGGGCCTGCTGTGTCTGAGGATGGCTGTGACCACAGCAGGACCAGGTATGGAGGCGGCGGGGAAGGAGGTGACAAAGGGCTAAGAGGGAAAAAGTTGGCCGCTTCATTCTGCTTGGGTGGAACAGGGCCCCAAAACGGGTTCACGAACACGTCCGGTTCATCAGCCTTTCCGTTCCACGGTTCGGTTCATGCACGCCTCTACTAGCCAACTATTTCTCTTTAGTTCCCACTCTGAATCTCTCACACTGATGGATTTCCTTCAGATACTGCAGCATGAGCAAGACCAGATGGCTAAACGTTCAAATAAATTTGGAGCAACAATAAAGTATTGACAGCCCAGCGCTTCTATCCCCAGTTCTAGAAACAGACGGAGGCCATTCAAGTCAACTGTCCCTCATGGGCCTGAAGAAGAGCATCTGTCCACTCAGCCTCTTTACTGCAAACCATATGCAGCAGGAGAGCTCGGACTCAGCAGCGTACCTTCTGATCCGTCAGAGAATACATATTCCCGATGATCTGGGCAGCCATCTTCCTCGTGTCCGTGGAGCGATCTTGGAAGGCGCGCTGAACAATGGGCATGATGAGGGCGAGGGAAGGCGCGTCAATGAAATGGACAAATTTGGTGTCCAGTAACGTCTGCAAGCACTTCTGGGTTTTCCGGGAGGGGTCCGTCAAAGCATCCAAGAAAACGGGCGCAATTGCTGCAACGTCAGGAAGAAGGCAAAGGAACAGGCTCGTGAGGTCTGGCCGAGCCAAAGTAAGCCTCAAAAATCCAAAAGGATGTCATGCCAATGCCAGAACTCTCCGGTTGGCCCAGGCCAAAGAAATACCATATTTTTCCATGTATAAGACTATACTTTAGACTAAAAATTGAGGGTCGTCTTATACATGGAAGTAAGCTGAGGAGAGAACATAAACAAGTGGAGGGGAAAGCAGGGATCAAAGCGATCCTGCAGCACTTTGATCCCTTTCCCCCTGCACTTGCTAAGCCCCACTTAGATGTCTTCATTTTGGATTAGAAAAGTGGAGGGCGTCTTATACACGGAAAAATACGGTAACTAATCCACCGTTCCCTTTCCAGCCGGGCCAGTCCTACCCTGAGGCAGAGTAGGGCAGCTGCTGGTGGCACAGGATTTCCAGTGCCATGAAAGGTACGGAAATGGTTAAGTCATTTATTATTATATTTTCCCTGCCAAGGATCAAGGAGAGACACTTTGTACAATTTGGTTTTAAACTGCCTTTGGCGGCCAGATGGGCTGTATAAAAGTGAAACTAACAAACAAACAGTCTTTTCCTGGGCCAAAGTAATTTAGTTCACTTTGAATACTGACTTCGCCAGCTTCCGTTTCTCTGCTTTGCCTCACTGGAATAAAAATGACTTCAGCCAGCCTCAGAGAATAGAAGTGTTACATTTCTTTTTAAAAATGATTTAACGCCTAAAATCTCCAGAACTTGGCTGAAGCATTCTAAGAATGGTACTCTCCAAAAGTAGCTTTTTATGCCTATTTTTGGGGTTACTTTTGCACCCCACCTTTTCGCCCATGGGGGCCACCCAGCTCTCCCCTTCCGTTATTAAAAAAATTATTTATTTCATTTAAAATAAAAGCCAAACCACACACCCCCAGCACCACAAACCCAGAGACAAATGAAGATGGAGCAGTGGCCGCCATGACGCACAGGATCCCTTCCAACCCTGCAATCCTAAATTTATTAGATAAGATGCTTTAACACTGTCTTCATTCACTAATCTTACTTTTATATCCTATTTCCCCCCTAGTGCGTTCAATTTTAGCCTTCCTACACGCTGTGCGGTAGGTCAGGGTGTGAGAGAGTGACTGTGAGATTCCTAGCTTGTCAAGGACTAGAAGCTTGACCTGTCAAATTCCAGGCCAACACCATATCCACGCCGGCTCTCCTGCTCTGCCTTCTACAGCTCAGCTTAAGATTCCACCACCAGGACAACCAACCCCTTGAAGGGGAAACGCTGTCCTGCGACTCTCCCACGGGGAGTTTTACCCAGGATCTCAGGGTTCCTGATCACCGATCCAATTTGCCGGAGCGCCTGCTGGCCCGCCTTCTGGACCTTCACGTGGGAGTCCGTCAGCACTTCGGTGAGCTTCGGCACAATGTTGGGCAGGCAGGAAGAGAGCTGCTTGGGAGCGCAGTAGGCCATGGCCCCGAGGAGCTCCACCGACCCTGGAGAACAGCCGGAAGTGGCAAAAGTGAGCAAAAGACATCCTCCCCAAAGCAGTGTGGGGTTCATTCACGTCGCCATCCTTTGCTACAGGTCGGAACGGAAGTTATTCCCACCAAACGGGAAACTGCCAGGCAAGGGTGTATAAGATGTACAGTGGGGCCTCGCTAGACAGTTACCCCCCATGACAGTTTCTTCGCTAGACATTGACTTTTTGCAATCGCTATACCGATTCGCAAAACAGTGATTCCTATGGGGGAATTTCGCTGGACAATGTTTGGTCCCTGCTTCGCAAACCAATTTTCGCTAGACGACGATTTTGACAGCTCCCCCTGCGCTTGCAAAACGGGTGTTTTCAGGACCTAAGCTTCGCAAGACAGCTATTTAAACAGCTGATCGGCGGTTCACAAGGCGGCTTTCCTATGGATGATCTTCACTAGACAACGACGATTCTTCCCCATTGAAACGCATTAAACAGGTTTCAATGTATTCCAATGGGGAAATGCTTTTCGCTAGACAATGATTTCGCTAAACAGCTATTTCAATGGAATGGATTATCATCGTCTAGCGAGGCACCACTGTACTGCCTTACAATTGCAAAAAACTGGGCGATATTGTAGGAGAGGTATCCCAAGATGGAACTACCTGTTGTAACTCATGTTCTTCTTATGAGAGGAGGATTGGGGAAATCTCTGGCCCCCTAAACCCATGGTCCTCCTTGGTGAGATTCCTGGCCACTAAAAGATGCAAAAGGACCCAAGGTTTCATTTTACATCTGCTAAGAATTATCAATGGCAGAAAATCAACGGGAATAAACCGAGTCTCAATGGCTTCAGTGGATCTGTTCTAGCTGGGACTAAAATTTGGATTGTGTTTTAACACTTGAGTAACATTTATATCTGAACTGTAACTACTCCATTTTCCAACCACTAAAGGGGGATATTATTTTTGTTCACGTCTATTTCGAAGAATACTACACTATCTTGCATTTGCATAAAATGTCGTGTAGATGATAAATACAACAGAACGGGCAAAATTCTGCCGGCACAAAGTTATGCTGTAGCGCTGGATGACCTATTTACGGAATACAAGTCAGTAACATTTCATTTAAATGAATGGAAAGCCTCCGGTCCCTCTGGATCTCGGTTCCAAGCCTTCCTTGGAGCTTTATTGAGCCCTCAGAAAGCTTTGAAAGGCGAAGGAGGAAACCTTTCAGGGTCGAAAATCCCCACCAGATTCTGGCCAGCAGAACTGGGACCACCAGCGGTGATTTTTGACTATTAAAGGCTCCTCTTCCCCACCTCGCGAGGCATGCAAACATTTCCCCAGGGCAAATAGGAGCCTTAGGGAACCTTGTAACTTGAAACAGGCGGACCGGAAGCTGTTCGATTCCTTTAAATAAAAAACTGTTGGTTCTGGGATAATGGCATCATCTGGTTCTGTGGTGTAACGTTACACCGACAGGATTCTAGCCAATGTCTGCAGACAGATGTACAAAATGCCTTTCTTCAGTAAACTGGCTTTTATCTTTCTATCACGGTTGGACCCGGATTCTTATTCCCTCTCAGCCTCCCTGAGCGTGTCTGATTCCATAAGCTAAGCCGGATGGTCTCAGGCCAGTGCTTGGATAGGAGACTAAGAGAGCGTAGAGGGGGTGGATGATTGGGAGCTGAGGTTGGGGAGGGGGCGCACGATGGCTCAACAGCAGGAGCTCCGGTTTTACACCTTTCCTTCCCAACCTCATCAGGTAGCGCTAGAAACCCTGGAGAACGACGTGGAATGGTTTGCCGGGCAAAAGAAGAAAAGGAACGGACGGTCAAGAGTACAGAAGCAAAGTTGTGCCACTTTTAGACGGTTGATTGAAATATTATGCTTGCACATCTGCAAATCGTCTTGCGTCAAGTGGATTTTCAATCTGCCCAACTAGTATCCAGCCGTCTTGAACCTTAGAAATAATGTAAATAATGTAGAGAGCCTCTTTTTCACAAAGATGGGCACACAAGAGAGCAACACCGCTTCCCCCCCCCAAAAAAAATCACGCCAAGTACCAGCTTTGGTTCTCCAAGACTCCTCCTCAAGGGCCGCCAACAACGAGGGCAGCACCAGCTTCACTCCATGGGCGCTGAGGTGACTCATCACGGCCTTGGCACAATCGTCTGCCGCCTCGAGGGAAGCAAAAACCAACACTCACAACGTTGCCCGGGCTGACTCCGAAAGCCTGGCTCTCAAGCCCGGCCTCTTCCAGCTCCGTCTCGCCTCAATCAAAGAACACACTGAGAGAGGCAAGCGGAAATAAAAGCGTGCAAAACCACATGCCCGACACAAATTTAGCTCTACACTCGGACAGGAAAACACCCCTCCCCCCGCAGGGCTTTCGCCTCGCCGAAAAACGGAAGCACCTCTTACCTCTCGGACGTACTGATTCCCGTCTCCGAAACAGAGCAGCAAGTGAGGTAAAACGTGAACTACGTAGGGCTCAAAAAGCTTCCCAAGCATGGTGCAGAGCATCTCAAAAGCGAATAAGGCCCCTGAAGAGGAGACAGAAGGGCGGTTAAGAGGGAAACGGCCGCCTGGCGGGAACAAAGGTTACGCCGTGGGAGAGGGGGCAGACCCGGCTTTGCCCTGCTCATCAACTTCCCTTGAAGACCCATTCGTTGAAAATGAGAGCGAGCCCTGATTAATCACGGGGAAACAATACAGAGCCCACACTGATTCTCAGAGACTTAAGTCAACATACAAGAATATTTGCCCGAGTCTTTCCTAAGCACAACTTTCACTAGTGTGGAAGCACAGGCCTGAATCTGTTGATAAGCTGCCATTTGTGACCAGGTGATTATGGAAATTTTGTCAGGGGTTGAATTTCAGTGAACAAGGGGTTGGATTTAATATTGTAGTGAAAATGCAAAGTCAGGCCTGTAACGTCAAGCCAATGGATGACTGATAGCATACAGATGGGACAAGCTTAGGTAATGCTTGTTAAACGTGTTCAGCTGCTCTGTCTGCAGTGATCGGCTGCTCTCCCTATTTAGGCAAGTGTGCGAAAACAGCACTTCGCCACTCAGTTGTGAGTCTGGTGGTCATTACTTTATTTGAATGTGAATGTTATGTCGCTCTGAGAGATCTATGCCAATGTATATATTGCCATGTACAGTGGTGCCTCACTTAACGAGCGCACCGTTTAACGACAAATCCGCATAGCGACGCGTTTTTTGCGATTGTTAATGCAATTGCATCGCGAAGTTTAGATAGGCCAAAAATCGCATTGCGATGATCGGTAAGCGTTTCGCTTACCGATCTTCACATTGCGATGTTCTAAAAACAGCTGATCAGTGGTTCCAAAATGGCCGCCGGAAGAATAAAATGGCCGCCCACTCTGTTTTTGCACCCTGCCCTCGCTTACCGAGGCAGCGAAAATGGCGGCCGGATGGGGGATTCTTCGCTTACCGGTGAGTTTTCCCCCCATAGGAACGCATTAAACAGAGTTTAATGCGTTCCCATGGGGTTTTACATTCCATATAGCGATGTTTCCGGATAGCGACGTTAATCCTGGAACGGATTAACGTCGCTATGCGGGGCACCACTGTATATGTATGTCTGACCAAGTCTAATACATTATAAGTCTTATCAGAACTCTCTCTGTGTATATTTTCTTATACGTCTGCGTCATTGCTCTGCTTGTTAAGGGGAGGATTTGAAGCTACCGGATAAGAGACGCTTGTGTAACTTGTTATCTTGGGCTCCAAGGTTTGTTTTCCCTAACACAGTGCTCTTGGAAGCGTCACTATTTAAATCTGACCCCAAGCTTTGTGAGAGGCAATACGCCACATCAAATCATTGGAGTGGCCCCATAGCAAAGATGTTCCTCACTGGCAGTTCTCAAACTTAGGCTGTTTTAGACTTCACCTCCAAGAATTCCTCACTGCTGGCCACACAAGTTGGCTGGCAGGGAGTTGAAGCCTGGGCCAAAATCCAATTGAGGAAAATATATAAGCAGAAGGACAATTCTGTGGGGTTTTTTTCCCCCTTCCCGCATGTCATCTGTTGAGCAGCTAGTGCAGGCACACAACTGTTCATTCAACCCGCAGATGTGAGCAAGCGTGCCAGACAGGGGGCTACACAGATAGGATTGTTAGTGTGGCGGATCATCATGATCACGTCGGGAAAAGGATCAGGTCCTAGAAGACCCAGGTTGAGCCTATACAACTCTGCTTTCTTGGGACAAGATCTCTGCCAGATTCCTTCGAGAGGACCATCTTCACCTGGGAAAAGTTTTAAGAAGACTTGCCCTGGTACGTTCTTGGTCTGGACTAGGAAACCAGGACACACACAGATCTCATGCGAACAGCTTTAAGAACCCGAGGGCTGGGGAAGAAGTGGCCTATTCACCTTCTCGCCTTCGAAAGTTCCGTTTGTCTTGGATGGCGTCCGTCAACTTAGACATCATTTCCTGCTGCTTAAGGGAGAGGATGCCCAAGCCTTTCACGAGGCCAGCCAGACCGTAAGCAGCTCCTTTCCTCTCGGCGTACTTATCAGACTCCAGCAGCAACTGTAGCAGCTTCTGGATCATGCCCCCGGCATCCTCTTTGATCGCAGGCACCAAAGGCGGTAAGCAGCTGGCCACAGACTCCTGGACCTACGGAAACCACCAGCATTTGTGATTCTGGGTGCCACTCACCAAGAGCATGCTGAATGTCCAGCAAAGAAAGAAAGTTTTAATCTTTATGCCCAGATAATTTGGCAACCTCTGTTTTTATTTGGTCAGTTTGAAATAGTGAATTATTTGACATGGGTTCCCATTTGGGAAGGAAAGGCAACCTATGAAATAAAGGTGGGAGAAGCTGCCTCCATGGCCAATAAGGGTTTCTGGGACTCTGGGAGCAAAATGGGGGCCCAAGGAGACCCCAGAAAACATTCTTCTTCTAAACATTCCTTGCAGGCAAGGGTGGGAAACCGAGCTCTAGGGGGAAAGACGGAAAGAACTTGAGGTAAGTTTAGCCTTGAGAAAAAAAGACTATGGGAAGATAAGACTTGAAAGGCAGTCCTACAGAGGAGGGTCAAGATCTGTTCTCGATCATCCCAGAGTGCAGGACAAATAATAATGGGCTGAAGCTACAGAAAGCCAGATTTAGGCTGAATATCAGGAAAAACCTCTTAACTGTCAGAGCTGTATGACAAGGGGACTTATGATCTTGGGAGGTGGTGAGCACTCCAACCCTGGAGACCTTCAAGAGAAAATTGGACCACCATCATCTGTCAGATCTGCTTTGATTTGGATTCCTGCACTAAGCACGGGGTTAAGACTCGGTGGCCTTAGAGGCCCCTTCCCGCTCCATGATTCTACACTGTTTGATGGCAACTCTCATCATTCTTTGGAGCTGATGGGAATTGGCAGCCAAAGGACGCCAAAAGGACCACACGTTCTCTTGGCTACGTCTCTTTTGAGAGAGAGAGAGAGAGACCACCATTTAAAGGTGAAGCTTCTGGACTTGATTTAAAAAAAAACAAGCCAAACTCATCCTCATTATATTGATATGATGGTACGCTGTACTGGCAAAGCCACCACTCCGTGGAATTGCAGGTTGACTGACTGATAACACATCAGTATTTTCTGGGAATTGCTGTATTACACAAATAACCAAAGGAGTCAAACTGAATTCCAAACACAAAGATGGGTTTAAACTACGATACTTTCCCCAGTGTCCTCATTCAAAACCAATCCCCCCCAAAACAGTAAGAGATGAACACATAAAAGTTGGAAACGAGTTTGAATAATCACATTTTTTGAAAATTATCGGGAAAGGTGTGAAAGTCTCCTTCCTGGAAGTAGACGGCCAATCATGCCTGTAATAAGAACTCGGTGCCTACAAGGTGAAATTTGGTGGAACAGGAGAAACAGTGACAACTGCTTTTCTAGGTTCTTATCTCAGTCTGTCCTCATCAGTCTTTTACACACAGTGACTCCTTTCATCACTCCCTCAATCCACTTTCTAATTCTACCAGACATGTGGCTAGTTATAAGGTCTTAATCTGTATCTACCTGCAGATACAGTCCTGGTAATAAGACACATTTTTTCTTAATTGGGAAAAAAAAACCCTCATGTATTCTTTTCCCCCCCGACCTTGCTACTTAATTCCAAACATCAACACTCACTATATTCCACTTTTCAAGAAGCAGGGGATGGCGTGTGGGAGGTCTTGGTCAAAGAGAGAGACAGAGACAGACAAGCGGTTTGTGGGGGCGGCAAACGCACAGAGAAATCAGCGCCACCTTCTCTGGCTTGGAACTGCCTCTGCGCAAGCCGGGCAACAGAATGACAGCCGCTTCTTTCAACCAGCCTTGTTATTCTTGGCAGCGGCTCACAAAGGGGTCGGAAGACTCAAGGCAGCAGAGCTGCGGAGGGACTTAAAAAGGGACAGACGTGCTTCTCCCTTCATATCTCATTTTCCGTCGGGGCGGAAAGGGAGGACGGAAAATGTGGGCAGGATGAGAGCAGCTTTTGCGAAACAGCTCTGTTGAAGACGAACCCAGAACACATGAAAGAAACAGCCCACCCATTCTCTTTTCAAACAACATCTTCCAGATTCCCTCCCCACCAATCAATATAGCCAGCTCCCATGAAGAGGGGATTCTGGGAGCCGCTATGATGATGATGATCATAAAACTTTAAAATCTGATTGTAAAACTCAGTCCATTATACCATCATTACCCTTTTCTAACTTCATTCTGTGGTGCTGCATTGTTGCTACAGCTGTAAATTTGGAAGAACGATTAGTGTTAAGAAAAGGGGTGCGTGAGATGTCTCGGGTGTTCTCACAGACCACCACGTACACAAACACTTTCGGATCTCACTCCTGGGAAGAAAACATTTAGAGAACTCGAAGCCACTGAGAAACAGGACTCACTCCGAGCAGCACCTTCTGGTTCTCCTTGAGAGAGGAAGCTCAAGAAAGCTCCTGCGTCAAGGATGTGCTTTCGGCTTCCGGTGCAAAAGGAGAAGCAGTGGCTCATCGAGGCGGCCAAACGGAGGAATCCAACCTGCACCCCACCCACCAAGGGCGGTTCCCACACCGGAGCCGAGGAGAACTTACCTGCTGGGAGGGAGTGGAGAGCGCCGCTATCAGTTTGGCGACGATGGGCTTCACTTTGGGGTCGCTCTTGTCCAAATGCTTGGCCAAGGAGCCCATCAGGATGACCACGCTCTGCCGGACGGCGTCGTAGCTGGCGTCGTTGGGCGCGTTCTTGAGGAACTCCTCAAAGACCGGTAGCAGGGAGTTGACGCTGTCCTGGAAAGCGAACATTTGCACCGTGTGGATCAACAGAAGGCAATGCTACGCCAACTGCGTGGGAGTAGGCGAGAAAAAGAGAAATGCAGCCACAGAACCACCGGATATCTTAGAAAACACAGACAGACCGCTCATTTTGGCTACCAAAGAACTTCTTGCCTATGGCTAAAAAAACCTAATAGGGTTTTTGAGGTACGTGAGACGGTGAAAGAGTTGCTCATCGTTGCCATCCCCCTCGGAGTTGCTGTGGCGGACTGGAAACGGAAACCCAGGTGTCCTAGTCTGACATGCTATCGTCTATGTCAGCCATTCTCTATGGGGCCCCCCACGGCATATTTCACAGGGACCACTGACTGGAAACCATTTTCCACACACCACCTTGGAAGGTTTATTATGTGATTTGTCCAATCTTGATTCAGCCTATATTTCCTTCGGGTTGTATTTATAGGTAAAGGTTTCCCCCTTGACATTTAGTCCAGTCGTGTACTACTCTAGGGTGCGGTGCTCATCCCCGTCTCCAAGCCGTAGAGCCAGCGTTTGTCTGTGGACAGTTTCTGCGGTCACATGGCCAGCGCGACTAGACACAGAATGCCATGACCTTCCCACCGAGGTGGTCCCTATTTATCTATTCGCATTTATATGCTTTCGAACGGCTAGGTTGGCGGGAGCTGGGACGAGTGACAGGCACTCACTCCGACACGTGGATTCGATCTTACGACGGCTGGTCTTCTGACCCTGCAGCACAAAAGGCTTCTGCGGTTTAACCCACAGTGCCACACATGCCGGTCAGTGTAGATCGCAACCAACTAGTTGGACTGATGCTCCCTTGATCCAAGGCTGTTTCCTTCCCACAAATTTTAGCTTACCTTGCCGTGGGTATTGAGTGCTGAGAGCGCCGCATCCAGCATACACTTCCGGACCTCCGGATGGCGATCGTTAAGGGCATCTGGTACGAAGAACTGGAAGAGGGGCTTCACCTGCGAACCATCGAGATGCTGAGAGAGCTTGTTCAGGGCCAGGGCGATGCCGCACCTGCAAGGATAGCATGAGGTTTAACTATAATAGCTGAACCCGGCTGTGCCGAGACAGAAGCCTGGAGCAGCTGAGCTCAACAGGAGACAGAGAAGGGGCCGTTCTGACGAGCCATACCTGGCTTCCCACTGGTCTGGTGGAGATTCTGATATCACGCGTCCCAAAGCATCCAAAACTGGAGGCGGCCTCTGATGAAGAGAAACAGGCATTCTGTTAGATAGGTAAAGGTTCCCCTTGACCTTGAGTCCAGTCTTGTCCAACTCTAGGGGCCGGTGCTCATCCCCATCTCCAAGCCGCGGAGTCAGCATTTGTCCAAAGACAGTTTCCGTGGTCACGTGGCCAGCACGACTAGATATGGAATGCCGTGACCTTCCCACCGAGGTGGTACCTATTTATCTACTCACATTTTTAACATGCTTTTGAATAGCTACGTTGGCAGGAGCTGGGATAAGCGACAGGAGCTCCCTCTATCGCGTGAATTCGATCTTACGACTGTGGATCTTCTGACCTTGCAGCACAGAGGCTTCTGCGGTTTAACCCGCAGCGCCACGACATCCCTATTCTGTTAGATAACCCGCCCCCAAAATCCATGGAAGAAAGGAACACAGCTTACACCTCGCATCTCATCCTCCCCCCTTCGGCCAGTGACTGTTAAAGTTCATGTTTTTTAGACAGCAACTTCAAAACTGTTTGAAAAACTGCAGGATTAGGTAAATTGCAGTGGGGTGGGGGACTACTTTTCCAGGATCTTTTTTTTCCTTGTATTTTTTCAATTTCTTTTTTCACTTTCAAAAACAAAAAAGACCAGAAAGAAAAAAAAATCTAATAGAGAAATATTTAGATACACAGGGCTTCCCCCACACTAGGATCATTTTGGAGTAACCATTTCTATACTATTAATTCTCACGAAGCCCAAACTCCCTTCCAGAACGGTTCTGATGCTGGCCTTGAGCTTTGTCCCTTCCCCTTTATTAATACAAAATCGATAAATTCTCCCCACAGAACTGCATCTCTACTTGTCTCCCCACTTTTAATTTTTGTGCTCATCCTTAATAGCTGCACCCCAAGCTTCCCTATATGAATCACTTAACCGGAAATTATATTTCCAGTTCCCGGCAATACTCAATCTTGTCATGGTTAACAAATTGGAAACCTGCCCTATACTCATGCTGGATCAGTCCCTGGATTACAGCTGTGCCGGCCAGAGATGGTCCTGCTCAAAGCAACACGACTACTGCTTGTGCAATGGCTTAGTGAATTTTCCTTTGCACAAATGGCAGAAAAGAAAAACTACATTTGCAATGAACTGTTATATGAGGGAGGGGGCGGACAGGAAAAATAAATGAGATTTTGGACTGGCTCCTAAGAAGTAGCTGTATTAACCTGTCTTACGAGCGGCAACCACCCCTCTTTTTTTAAGAAGCAAAATACGGTGCCGCTTTTAAAAACTAAGAGTTTTTGTTCAGTGTGAGCAGAAGTGAGAGCTGGGAGTTCTGAATTTTGATCCCCAAATGCTCATGCTGAAATAAAATTGTCATTTTTTAAAAAATGGTACAATTATCTTGCTTTTCTTTGGCTCAGATTCTGGGCTGTACCCAGAGACTCCTGTCTGTAGATTCTGAATTCCTTACACTCGTCTGCTGCTAAACTGCCAGGCAACTGTGTTGCATTTGAGAACGCCTCCCATTCCCTATCGCCAAGGGCTTACATAAAGTTTCTCCTGATAAATCTCCATGAGCTTCGCCATGACATCCCTCGTTTGGCTTCGATACTGTTCAACGCCCTTGGAAAGCGCTTCGGCCCCAGCCTGGCGCACGGCTTCCTCGTAGTGGATGACATCTTTGATAAGGACCGAACAGATATCCGGCTGCAACTCCAAGCCCATCGACTCCCACAACCTGTAGCAAAGAAAGCTGGACTGTCATCCACTAGGCACCCAAAACAGGGCCGTCTCGTACCTGTCACAAATGCAAGGCGAGACCTTTTTTGAACCACTAAAACAAACAAACAAAATCACACAATTGCAAGCTTTTGTGGGTATAATCTCACCTCTTCAGGCTATGCATCATTACCCATAAAAGGGTGGTGCACAGCCTGAGGAAGTGAGATTTTACCCACAAAAGCTTGCAATCTGTGCGATTCCTTTTTTTTTTAGTGGTCCAATAAAGGCATCACCTAACTCTTGCAGTTGTGTCATCCTGAACCACATGGCTATTTCCTAATTCTTTCATATCTGTCAGCAACCCAAAGGAAATTTCACACATGGGGGATTTTTCGTACCAGAAGTCAGCCAAAGCACTTATTTTATTGCTTTGAAGAGAACAGAAAAGCTGCAGAGTGCAATACTTGGCACTGTCACTTCACCTTACTCAGAATCTCAGATTTACTGCTACTGATGTACAGAAAGCAACTTTTCACCCATTATGGCTGCGAAGATCCACGCGGAATCATGTGGGCAAAGTCAGAATAACATTTCCCTTGAAAGGGGCCTTCAGCACCTCTCTCTTTGGCTCCCTGTGATGCCCACAAGTTGGGAGACATGTACAGACAAATAATTAACGTATGATTGATTACAAAAATGGATACAGGCCAAAGAGTGCAAAGGTTCTCCATGAAGAATCTGATTTTCCCCTTCCCTCCTCACCACAAAGCCCATGCAAAGGACACTTTGCTCATCTGCCTTCTTCTATGGTCTGGTGTCTCAACAGCCTGGCCTGGGGGGGCACCTCCAACCTACCAAACCCCCCCAAGGCATTCATGCCAGTGCTGATTCTGTATTGCTTCCATCAGCCCCTCAGGACCAGCAGCAATTAAAACTGGGAATTTGTACTGGGAGTCTGAACACCTAAGAGGAAAGTATGTCCCCCCCCCCAAAAAAAACCACACACACAAAGACCACAGATATACCACTGAGTAGGGAGAGGCAGCCTGAAGGAGCAAACTTTTGTGATTGGAACAAAGTGACCCAGAAGAAGCCAAGCCATCTATAAGACTCCTCTACGAGCCTTCCTGGGCATTAAGATCATTGGGCGAGGCCTTTCTCTCGGTCCTGCCACCTACACAGGTGCTTGGGGGGGACACAAGAGCCCCTTCTCTATGGCTGCTCCTTTAGACTCTGGAACTCCCTGCCACTGGAGGCCAGCCCGGACCCATCTTGGCTGTCCTTCCACAAGCAATCAAAGACCTTTCTCTTCAGGCAAGTTTTCCCTCAGGGACTGGTGATCTGAGAAGGTTTTTTTTAAAATAGATTGTGGCACTCTGTTGTTTCTAAATGTATTTTTAGTATTGATTTTATTTCCTGGTTTTATATAATAATGTTTACAAAAATATTTGTATACTACCTGTTTTTATAGTCACACGAAAAAAGTACAGCCTCTTTGAATTCTATGGTTTTACGTATCAGGCCATAGTAACAATCATCCGGTCCTTAGCAGGTTTGAAAATTAGGTAAATACAGCCTCAGATGAACAACAACACATGACATATTACACCCTGTCATTATTTATTTTCCAAAAAATAAAGCTAAAATGGAGAAGCCATGTGTGAAATTAAAAGGCTAAGTAGCAGCCAGGTGCTGCTTCTCAAATACCTTTGAGTAACTTGATCATCAGCAAGTGTGACCACCTCTATAAAAGCTGAAGTCTGAGCGGTTTCCTGGTCTGGAGCATTCAGGTGTGTGAATAACACAATGCCAAGGAGAAAACACATCAGCAGTGATCGTAGAGAAGCAATTGTTGCTGCCTATCAATCTGGGAAGGGTTCTACAAGCTACTGAATCACAAGGTGTACTTAATTTTTCACACATGGCTTCTCCATTTTGGCCTTATTTTTGTGAAATAAATAATGGCAAGGTGTAATATAGCTTTTGTTGTGGCTCACCTGAGGTTGTATTTACCCAATTTTCAGACCTGCTAAGGACCAGATTATTTTTATTATGTCCCGATGCATAAAACCATAGAATTCAAAGAGGGTGTACTTTCTTTTTCACATAACTGTAACTTTTAAATATTGTTTCTAATTGTTTTAAGGCAGCTTTGGCTCTTTTAAGGAGAAAGGCAGGATAAAAATATTTTAAATAAATAAATAAGGAATCATTTAACCTGTCTTCGGCTGCTGCTTGTCTATATCCTGTTTTGACATCCCTTTTCAATTTGAGACTTCAGAGATCTGAAATTTTAGTATGAATTAATCTGTGTCTATAGGTCTGAAATTTTATTTATGTATTATTTGTGACTTGAACAATGTGCTGTGAGCTATCTTCGGATGTTTGATGAGGGCACAAATCAAACCAAACTCTTAAAATCTAACCATACATAGCTTGTTCTGAGCGAAAGGGAAAAGGACACAAGGACACAGGAAGAAAAATCTTTACCTCTCTGCCAACATCCGGATTTCTTCCTCCTTGTCAAACTTTACCACCCAGAGACGGCGTAAAAGGTTCAGTCCGTTCTTCTCATCGCTATCTGGAGTGGGCAGCACCATCTGCATTTCCATCAAGCCCTAAATGCCAAAAAACACAGGAAGTCACCACGAATTACTGCCACCCACCTACCCTACCCCCTCTCCAGAGCAGCAGGAATAAAAGGGAAAACAGGATATGCTAAAGCAATCTTTGCTGGTGCTTTTTCAGAGATGCAGTCAGGTTAGTGTGCTTCAGTATAGAAGAGGAAGAGGAAGGAAGGAAGGATGTCATTTGAAGATATTTAAGACTAACATTTAACATGAGCTTTTGTGATTCCAGATTCTCGGGCTACAATATTCAAGTCACAAGTTTACACAGACATAATTTTTTTTATGTTCCTTATTCATTATAATCCCCTCCCCACAAGCTATAATGTTTTTATTCCACCTTTCTCCTGAAAAAAGACCAAAGGCAGCTTACGTGATTAAAAGCACGATGTTAAAAGGTACAAACAGCAAGTTATTTGGATGATAAAGAATTAATAACATTAAAATGTTAAGTAAAAGCATTACTGAATACGGATATGGAAGCAACGAAATATAAACTATCCTGTTTATTGTTGCCTAGACAGTCGATCATTAAGGAAAACCCTGCATGAAGAGAAAGATCTTTGCCTGCTTGTGGAAGGACACAAAAATGGGCCAGCCTGGCCTCCAGTGGGAGTGAGTTCCACAGTCTGGGAGCAGCAACAGAGAAGGTTTTCTCCTGTGTCCCCACCAAATGCACCTGTGAAGGTGCTGGGACAGAGAGAAAGGCTTCCTCTGATTATCTTAACATCCGAGCAGCCTCATAAATGGAGACACGGTCCATGACATAGCTTGGACCCAAGCTGCATATAAATCAGTGGCTTAATGAATATTGCAATTCATTCATCTGAAAGAGTGTTGAGGGTTGTACATATATCTGTGTTAAAATAAGCACCGAGATGGAGATTCCTCCACCTCCAGACTGGAAATCTAAACAGCATAACCCAGTTCAGTTTCAGTAAGCATGTAGTAAGGGGAATAGGCCAGCTCCACTCTTTCTCTTCTGATGGGGATGATGATGCTGCATCCAGGTAGGTTTTCCTCCCTGAACCAGAAGCCCCGTTCTGGCTCACACCGAGAGGCCCCATGGATACAGAGAGCCTTGGTGCTCAAGTGGAACTACTGGGTGGGGTGGGGAGCAGAATCCCCCGCTGTTGCTTGTGGTCTCTACGTGCCTGCCCACTGCCTGAACGGGTCTTTCGACTTCTGCAGGGAGATCCCCTCCCTCCTCCAAACAACAGAGTTTCCAACTCACCCGAAGAGCTGCATCTCGGACGTTCATGCACGGAGACTGAAGGGCCTGGAGTAAGACGTCAATCTCTTCCTGCTCTGCGTAGGCGCAGCCGTCTTCCCCGCTGCTGCTGGCGCACAAGGCCGTCAGGGCGTTGGAAGCCAGAACCTAACCCAACGAGAGAGATGTCAACAGACCAAGTAATGTTAACCCTGCTCCCAGACTGGCCTACTCGAAAGGTAAGGCCCAGAACCCCTGGACCAAGGACAGCTCAATGAATGGATCGTTAGATTCATGGGTAGTCATTATTTTGGAAGGTCTCACAGGGACTTTTCCGACCTCTGCTACCTAGAGATGCAAGATATTTAGTCTTATAATTCTGCAATTTAATTCCACCCAGTTGTATGAACTACCTGGCCGCCTACAGAATAGAAGTGACCCATCTCTGTTGTTTTACAGCGTCACTGTTCTCCCGTTGAGCAAACAGACAAAAAGAGGTGGAAGCGCCTCAAAACCATGCACTGAGAGGTGCAAATAATGGAATCAAGAAATATTAAACACTCAACACATTTTGCACAAAAGACTTCAATCTGAAATCCCCCTGAATGCTCCCCCCGGTAAACTCTTGCTCTTGGGGATGCATATGTTCTGTGCTGTCAAGTTGGAACCATCTTACAGCAACCCTAACAGGGCTTTCGAGGTAGCTAAGATATGTAAGGAGAGATTTTACCAGTTCCACTCCCCCAGTGACTTTCCAGGGCCAAGCAGGGATTTGAACCCTGTTCTATCAGTCTCTAAAATATCTTAGGAAGTCGATCATTCAGATTAAAGTAACAATACAGTTCACATTACTTTGAAGTGTCTTCCATTGCTCTTTTCTCCCTGTCAGATTTCAATCAGGAAAAAAAAATAGTTCAGGGCTAGGTGGTGGAAGACCCTCTGATAAATCTAAGGCTGCCATAGATAATGAAACACAAGTGCTCAGGTGTAGCCTTATGCATAAATACAGTCATGCCCGGTTTACGATTGCCCCGCATTACAACAAATCCGCTTCATGATGACGTTTTTGCGATCGCTTCTGTGATCGCAAAACGATGGTCTAAATAGGGTTTTTTCACTTTGCGATGATCATGTTCCCTGCTTCGGCAACCGATTCTTCGCAAAATGATTGTTTTTTTAACAGCTGATCAGCGGTTTCAAAATGGCCACCGGGTAATTAAAATGGCTCCCCGCTGTGTTTAGGGACGGATTTCTCGCTATACAGGCACCGAAAATGGCCGCCGTATGGAGGATCTTCGCTGGATGAGTTTTTAGCCCATTGGAATGCATTGAACGGTTTTCAATGGGCTTTTTATTTTCACTTTACGACGTTTTCGCTTAACAGCGATTTTCCTGGAACGGATTATCACCGTTAAGCGAGGCACCACTGTAGTTGCAAATCCCCTAATGAAAGCACAGAATGGTTGAACAAGGCTGAAAAGCTGTTCTCCAAGGGGCCCCTAGGCCGGTAGGAAAGACAGCCAGAGAGGCTGCCAGCTGGCTAGAGAGATTGACTCGCAGCCCACCTGTAAGTGTGGAGAGGAGCCCGTTCCAATCACTTTCGTCAAGAGCTGTAACATGGCTGTGCGAGGCAGTAGCTCAGGACCGGTCTGGAAGGGAGCCAAAAGAAGAAGGGGAAAAAAGGGTGAAGGGGGAAAGTACAAGGACTGGACAGTAATACACAAGCACTGCTATCGGTAACTGGCCCCAGAGTAAAGAATCGTATAGTCAAAAACTATTGCCATTGAGGGATCTAGACTGCTCTGGACCAGGAGAGGAATCCTGTGTGCCACTGCAAGTCAGGATGAAACTATCAGATGTGCAAGACAAAACAGCGATCTAGGTTAATATTCCTCTAATATGCTTGAATATTTATTAAAGGTGGGGGGGAACAACGTGTGTGGCTTATATTCCGCTCTATAATGCTTACAGGACAATCTGGGCAGTTTTACAATGATGCAGGCTACACACTGCAGCCCTCCCAGCAAGCTAGGTACTTGATTTACTGACCTCGGAAGAACAGAAGGCTGAGTGAACCTTGAACCGCCGACCTGGGATTGAACCTGGGTTGTGAGCAGAGTTTTGGCTGCAGCACTGCGGTTTAACCACAGCACCACGAGGCTCATTCAAGAGCACCACTTGCATGCTATTGCCATGCTGTATCTAGGTTTGAAGCAGCTCCAAAACCAAGTGACAGAGTAAAAAGAGAGAATAGGACTATTTTATTTAATTCTATTTATTTCCGGGATGTCTTTTATCTTGTGAACTGCCTCCGGATGCAGTTCAACAAGAGAAAAAGGAAACAAGATTCAGCTCGATAATTCAATTAAAGTGGCAACGGCCAATAAAATCTCCAAAGGTTTCCTGAAGACCTGTAATGAAGGAAGCTCGTTACAGAAGAACCCAGCCCTTATACTCTCCAGTCCAGTTGCCCTTGGTGGTGGTGAAGAGAGAAGAGTCTCTACTGGTGAGAGTCTTTACTCTCCAACAGAGACTGGTACGACTGAAGACAGTCTGTTACAAGACAGTAGCTTGGGCCCAAACCATGAAGCTTAAAACTAGCCTTTTGTTGTGAATCAGGCTTAAAATTGGCGTCAGTGTTAACTATCCAGCACTCAATAATCCCTGGGTTAATATACTGTCGCCTGCAGAATTTAGAGCTTCTGCACCATCTTTAGGCAGCCCCACGTTGAAGGCATTACAGAAGTCTATCTTGGATGGATTTAATCTTGTCTTCCAGTGAGTATGTTTGGCTTTATCAAAAGAATGTCTCACTGATTCTAAGCAGGAGCAAGCTTTAAAAAAAAGTTGTAGTAAAAGTGGCTTTTGGGGGGGAAGAGAAATACAGCTCTCACGGACCTCATCTACCAGCATATTGTGGCAACTGGAAAATGATCTCAACTGGGAATGGACTGTGATGATCTGAAGGACTTTGACCATGAGCTCCTCCTTCTCCTCACTGTCGTTGGGAACCTCAAGGAGCACCATTTTCAAGAGAGGAAAGATCAAGGAGAACGCTGGGGCTGATAACGGCACCGGCCCTGCAGAGGCGAAGAGGAAAAGAGAAGACAGACATGAATACAGGTGCAACCACCCACGCTACCAACACACTCGCCGGATAAGCTTCGGGAAGCTGAACAACCCAGCTCTCTTACTGAACATAACATCCAACGCCTGGGGTATTGTACACTTGAAGCGGGATGACAGTCAGGGCTCTAATATTTTTGGAACAATTGTTATATCTGTGTCTTTTTAATGAGCTCGTAACGGCAGGCATGGCTCTCTACCGCCCCTCTTTATCCTTCCAGCAGCCCTGCAAAGGGAGGCTCAAAAAGTAGGGCTGGCCCAAGGTCACTCAAGTGTGATTTTGCATGGCCTCATGGGGTTCTCCCGAATCCTGCTCCAACGCTCTGCGCACTGTATGGCATAGGCTGCCCCCATCCCATTCCGACGGTGCGTAACTAACACCAGATAGGGTTTTGCTAAGAAACACAGGACCCTCTGGTGTTTCACCTATAAGATGGTGTGCTAGCTAAGAATATTCTCGCTTGCATTACACCTCAGCTTATTAGCAAAAGGACAGAAACGCCCTACCGCCAGGCTTCAGAACTAGAGGGAGCCCTCACCGGCCTCTCCTTTGCTCGTCCGGCCAGGCACGGTGTACGTGTGCAACAGGCTCACAACTCTGCTCACGGCTGTAGGCAGGTCCTCTTGGCACCAGGATTCGTCCAAATCACATTCGGGTTTCATCATCCGCAGAGTCACATGACTGGCCACAGTACCTGGGGGGAGAGAGAGAGAAGATTTGGAGAAGGAATGAGTGAGTCGACCCAAGTAGTTTGCAGAAATATAAATAATATTTGTATCACTTAGATCACTGGCCCATGGGAACTCAGCACCCTTTATACAGAGTGGCCGTGGTTTTCCAGGACTTCAGACAAGACTGATTTCCTGTCCCATCGAGGGATTTGAATCCAAGACCTAAGCACACCCTTCGGCAGCCTTGCTGTGAAGCACACCTTTCAGCCCTTGCTCAGATTGAAATACAGGAGGACCCCTGTATCCGTGCGATGGGTATTTGTGGTTTCACTTAGCCACAGTCTTAAAATATTAAAAGAAAAAGTTCGGGGGGGGGGGGAAGGATTTCCCTTGTATTTACCACAACTGGCCACTACAGGAAGCCAGAGACCATAGCGTTCACTATTATCTGCTGTTTTCAGCATCCACTGGGGGTCTTGGAACCAATCCCCTGCAGCTACAGTGGTTCTACTGTATGATGGTGGTGATGGTGATGATCAAGTCTATTCCAACACAGGGGGTTCCTCCCAGGATTTTCTAGATATAAGGGACTCTGAGAGTTACAGAAGGAATCTAAGTTACAGCACGCTCCCTTTTACAAAGCACAGGCAAACCGTTCTCCACCCGGGGACCTTTTATTGGAGCAAAAGAACTGGGCACAATATTCCTTCATTTCTTCTTAACTAGTCTTATGTAGGGTTCTTATCACCATATTTCTCTTAGGTAACCAACTTTTGATATCTCTTGGATATAGTCATGGAGAAATTTAGTAACCAAAAAAAAAAAAAACCAACATTTAAAGCGAGCCACTCTAACTTACAGGCCAGAATCCGAAAGCTGACGTATATTTGTAAATCTTGGTGACTAACTGCCACTCACAACCAAGGAGGTGGTTGTGTTCCTGGGTGTACCAAAAAAATTAAAATTAAAAAAAACATTAATTGGCAATAGGATTCTGGTTCTAGACTCTTCCTTCATCTAAAAATATGAATTTGAAGATGAATGCACTAGAGCTTAATTTAATTGGGGCTCTACTGTATGGAGAATTAGTGCAAGGAAATGGCCCCAGAGGGAGGCCACAAGCGGGATCTGAAGGCCTTGGAAATAGACCTCAACAGATGGGAAACCTTGACATCTGAGCGTTCAGCCTGGAGGCAGGCGGTGCATCACGGCCTCCCCCAATTTGAAGAGACTTTTGTCCAGCAGGCCAAGGAAAAGAGGCCGTCCCGAAAGCAGCAAAATCAGGGAGCTGGACAGGGGACAGATTGTACTTGTCTGGAAGAGATTGTCACTCTCGAATTAGCCTTCTCAGCCACACTAGACACTGTTCCAAGTCCTCCATACAGAGCATGATACCATAGCCTCTCGAGACTGAAGGATGTCTAATCTAATCTAACTATCCGAAGTCAGAGAGAACATTAGAACAAAAAAACAGCAGCTGAGGCGTCTAAGGAAAGGCTAAGCAACCAGATGTTCAGGGCTACAATTCCCCAAACCCTCTACTATTGCAGATGTTAGCTGGGGCTTCTTGACGTCGAAAGTTCAGAGGATCTGAAGAGCCCGTTTTCCCTTTCAATGATGAAGAGCCTTGAAATCTCTCTCTGTCTGTCTCTCGCACATTCACGCGCACACATACGCACGCGCACACACAAAAACAGAAACAGACATGTAAGGTAGGTGAAACTGCGTTGACAAACAGCAGTCATTTGTGCTTTGGGGAGTCAGAACTAAGCTATCCACGAGTGGAATCTTTTAGCTTTCTCTATAATGAGATTATTATCACAGTTTTAAATCCCCAGTGAAAACACTAACCAAAAGTCTTCAGGCGAGGAGGCATCACACAAGATGCCAGCGAGAGGAAAGGGTTCTTAATCCTTGGGGCCGCCAGGGGAGACTTCAGCAGAGGCAGGAAGGACCCCACGAGAGCAGGAATGTACCGGGAGAAACCGCAGGGACTCTTCTTCAGAATAGCTTCCAGCAGACCCAGCATGGATTCCAGTTCATCGTCCAGCTGCAAAAAGAACAACACCGCGGCGGCTTACAAAACGTCCTCTAACCAGACGCCACATTTCAAACCAGGCCATGAAAATAAATATTTTTCTCTCCCTCTGTCGTCTTCTTCATTGACTGTCTCAAAATAATAAAAATGGTAGTGGTGGAAAGTCATGTAGAGGAGGTGGGGGGAAATCTACTTTTGGGCAATACTTCTATAAGGACTAATCAAAATCTTTTTTTAAAAAAATCCCACGCATGCTTCCGATTTCCCCATAATTTTTCATTGTGGTAACTGGAGCAAGACAGCACTTCGTTATTCTATGACCCCGAAAACAGAAGGGCAGTAACAAATGGTTATAAATGCTCCAACAACCAATGAAAACACAAAGCAACCATAATCATATCTTTCTTTGTCAGGGAAGGCCTGTGAAAGGAAAAAAATTCATCTGGGTTTTAAACCTTGGCAGAGTCTCTGCCTCTCAACTCACAAGGGGAAAATCTATTCCCTAGGGTGGGTGCGACCACAGGGATGTTCCCATGGCATTCCACTGATTCCTGATGCACCAAAAGGGCCCCCACTGAGGATCTCTGGGGGGTCATCATTATGTGCAGATCAAGGAAAATGCTCCTAAGGCGTTTGGGGGTTTATAAAACTGCAACAGAACGCTGAAGAAGGAAGCGACGTTGTCAACATCAGCCATAGGTTTTTTCAGCTAAAGCCTCACGTCCTCATGTACGCCTGCACTCTGCTCAGCAGCTCCCTGGCTGTTAACCACCCTGGCCTCTAATTGTGCAGCCCTTCCTCCAGGATCCTGGAAGCTCTTGAGAATCAGGCGAGCAGGAGAGGATGGTGTCCGTTGGGTCCCATAAACAACAGCAAACACCAGAGAGGAGAAACCCGTTTCTTATCCTCTCCAACAACCTAAGCATCAGCCCCAATGGGAGGGGGGAACCTGGATTTTTAAAACTAGACCTTAACTTAAAGGCATGGGCCAAGGTCCTACTATATTCTATGGGAGCCACAAAACAGAACCCAGGAAACTATTTTGAAGAGCGTTTACCCTTAGAATGAAACAAATGTTGTCCCAGACCCAAAGGAAGCCCCAAAGTGCAGGGCTTTACTTAGAGGGAGAGTTGTATTAAGGTCAACATTTGTCTTACACCCTGACCCTAAGACCAGCCCTTCTCAATGGGAGCGGTAGGGGCCCCCTGGCAGATTCGAAGGAGGCCACCGACTGGAAGCAGTTCTTCACACGCCACTTTATAAAGTTCAGCACGTGGCTTATATAATCCTGATTTGACCTATATTTCTTTTAAGGTTGTGTTCATGGCTGTGGCCAAAAAAGGATTAGGAAGGGCTGCCCCAGAGGTCCAGGCCTATGAGAAGGGGATACTACGGAGTGCACCTATGGGTAATGCCTGTTTAATGCAGAGCCACAGAACTTGGGAAGTGTCCCTCCCTCCCTCTCTCTCTCATCTCCCTTCCCAACCCACTCAGTTTGTTGTAACCATGAAGGGCCTGCTAGTACAGGGTACAATGTAATGGGCGCCCCCAAACTTGCCTCTTTCAGTTGCTTCCTGGTCTGAGATTCTTTTTCCAGCTGGGCATTTACCATCTCCTTCTGTTTGCTGGTCAGCTGGATTTCCTCCTTGATTCCCTTCTTCTTCTTAATCTCCTGCAGAAGACAAATACTCATCTCTTCATGTTTTTTTTCCTATTTTAACCACCCACCAAAGAAACTAGTAATCAAAGCCTTCAAGAAGAAACAGATCTATCTATCTATCTATCTATCTATCTATCTATCTATCTATCTATCTATCTATCTATCTATCTATCTATCATGTTTTACCCTGCCTTTCATCTTAAAAGGGCCAATGGAGGCTTATATAATTAAAAAGACAATATTTCTATGCCAGAAACAGTAAATACACAAATATTTAAAAAGGATTAAACAAGTATTATGTTAAAAATAAAATCAATACCAAAAACACATTTAAAAGCACCAGAGCACAAAAAAATCATAAAAAACCCTAAACAAACAAAAATACCTCCCATCCATCCAATCCATCCATCCATAGCCTGCCTGAAGAGAAAGGTCTTTACGTGCTTGGGGAAGGACAGCCAAGAGGGGGCCAGCCTGGGCTCCAGTGGGAGGGAGTTCCAGAGTCTAAAAGAGCAGCCACAGAGAAGGCCCTCTCCCATGTCCCGACCAAAGATGACGGGATCGAGAGAAAAGCCTTCCAGGATGATCTTAATACCCAGGCTGGTTCATAGAGGGAGATGCATTCTTTTAGATAGCCATTTGATGGAAGCAAAAAACAGAAGTGGCTCAAAATTTATTGAGACATAAGTTCAAGGCAGCTGCCTCAAAACATATAGCTGGATGAAATCAAATTTTTAAAAATAATTAAAAGGCTGGAGGGTGCCGCAGCCTTCATGTCTTGCTCACAATCTGATGCGTTCTGAGGGCCACTTTTGAAAACAGACTAGAAGAGTCTCGGGCCTTCTCCAGTCCCCCTGGATTCCATTCTACCCACTTTGGATCAAACCAAACTACACGAGCGTCTCCTAGCCTGTCCTCTCACTGCGCTATTGTGAGGACAAATTGGTGGACTAGGAAGCAATTTATGCAGCCGTGCGGTCCCTAGGAGAAAGGGGGAGCGACTCAAGTGTTGGACAGACCCCCGGGGAGATTTGTGTTCGAGATCCCCCTTGGATAAGGTGGACCCGTCAAAACCTCTCAGCTTGAATCTAGCCATAGGGCCATGGTAAGGGAGAAGGAAAGCCATGGATTCAGTCTTGAACTTGCCACAACACGGGCAGCCTAAAAATTTAACCAATAAACACAACAGCTTTGCTGGAACCTTTTTCTCCCGACTACTTTTTGTAGCTGCCTTTTAAGAATGGTACTGGCTGAATAGCTAAAGGGGTTTCGGCATTTGGCTGTGGAGCCAGAGGGTGAGAGTTGGATCCCCCCCCCCCGGGAGAAAAGCCAGCCTGTATGGCCTTGAGCAAGCTGCAGAAGCCCAGGGATCCCACCCAGAAGAAGGGAAGGGCAAACTGCTTCTATGTATTCCCTACCTAGAAACCTCTGAAAAGGGTGGACATAGATCAGAATTGACTTGATGGCACATTATTATTCTTTTATTTTATTGGTTTTTTATATATAAAATTGATTTTATTGTACAGCAGGAAGGACCGGGGAAGAAAGACTGGCCCTGTTTAGCCTTGAGAAAAGAAGACCGAGGGGAGAAAGGACAACACTCTTCAAAGACTTGAAAAGCTGTCCTACAGAGGAGGGGCAGGATCGCTTCTCGATCATCCCAGAATGCAGAACACATAACAATGGGAACAAGCTACAGGAAATCAGATTTCATGTGAATATCAGGGGGAAACAATCTTAACTGTTAGAGCAGTTTGACAGTGGGACCCATGACCTTGAGAGGTACAGAGCGCTCCAACGCTAGAAGCATTCAAGAGGAAATTTGAGAACCATCTGTAAGATCCTCTTTGATTTGGATTCTTGCAATGAGCAGGCGGTTGGACTCAATGGGCCTTCCAACTCAATTATTCCGTGATTCTACGAAGTGATTGAAATCTAGCAATCATTTCAGGACTGGGCTGAGGACGATGCCGCAGAATGATTACACTGCAGCTCAGAATATATCTTGGATGGAAGCACCACTCTAAAATGTCCCTTCAATGATGTGGATCAACGCACTCATCCGGACAATGCCTCCTGTCTCTCTCAGCACGGGCGACCTCACCTCCTTCAGCTCCAGCTCGATAATCTGCTCTTTGAAAGAATAAGCCTTGTTTTCCCTCTTCATGTTGGCCTTTTTCATGTTATCCTGCTGAGCACTAAAAAGAAAGAGGCAAGAGACATCAGTTAAGATCGCCCATGGCTGTCTCCACATCTCCCTCAATAAATATCTAATATTTTAAAATACAAATAAGGAGCCGGTACTAGAACCAAGGGGGACGTGGGTGGCACTGCAGGTTAACCGCAGAAGCCTCTGTGCTGCAAGGTCAGAAGACCAGCCATCGTAAGATCGAATCCACGCAATGGAGTGAGCTCCCGTCACTCGTCCCAGCTCCTGCCAACCAAGCCATTCGAAAGCATGTAAAAATGCGAGTAGATAAATAGGGACCACCATGGTGGGAAGGTCACAGCATTCCATGTCTAGTCGCGCTGGCCATGTGACCATGGAAACGGACAAACGCTGGCTCTACGGCTTGGAGATGGGGATGAGCACTGGCACCCTAGAGTCAGACACGACTGGACTCAATGTCAAGGGGAACCTTTACATTACTAAAACCAAGAACACCAGAGTAATCAAAACCGACTCCTGCAAATGTTCCGAATGACAGTCCTCATCAGCCCTAACCAACACAACTAATATGTAGTCCCGAACATCTGGAGGGTGCCATGTTGCTGTTCCATGTTCTAAGATTGAACTAGTAAACATGGCCTTGTTGTCTTGCTGCTGAAAACACCGAGCGCCCAGTCCTTACCTCTGCAAGATAGATTTGTCATAGAGCTCCCCTTCGGGCGTCTTCATGATAGCAAACTCCTCTTGGGTCACAAGACACAGAGCCGGGTTTTCCAGAGAGCCCAAAATGGTGCTGATTACCTGGGGAAGGACTCGGCTGGGGGAGAGGACAGAAAGCATACCCACTGCATTCAGGGAGGACTGCAAAAAGGAGGAGAGGAGAGGAGAAAGGTGAGGAAAGAGAAGCCACAGCTAAGGATCTCAGCTCTGCTCCAGAGTCTGTCAATAGACTCAAGGCGCTGGGCCTTCAATTTGGGAGAAGGAGCAGCTGCTGCATTAAGTCTGTGTTAATGCTGTACACATTTGCAGGGTGATAGCTTGGTCTGCAGATTAAAAATTCCAGAATACAAATTTTGCATGTTTATTAATACAGACACTTTACATATATAGTAGGACCCCCATATTCACAGGGGATTGGATCCAAGCCTCCCCCCCCCCACATCGTGGATGCTGAAAACCATGGATAGTAACAAACACTATGCATAGCATGGTAAAAGAAAGCAAAATCCAGAAATATATATTTCCACCATGTATTAAAGGAGTTGGCCACTAAAGGCAGCCAGAGACTCTGCTAGGTATTGTGCAACAACAGGAATACATAGCATGGTCTCTGACTGCCTCTAGTGGCCTGGTAAATAAACCCTGAAAATACATGTTTCTAGGTTTTTTCTTCTTTTACTATTTTCAGACTGCAGATAAGTGAACCTGCTGATACAGATCCCGCAGATACAGGATCCTGCCATATTTATTCCTGTTTTGCTATTCATTGGAGGGAGGGGCTACATTTTTCCCCCAACGTAACTCCAACTACTACAGGCCTCTGTGGTTTCTGAAATCTCACCTGGCTTTGCTCACATGCTTGGAATCACATCTCTGTGGACAAAAGGGCTAGAAACACTGTGCATGGAGATACAGAAGTGAGGGAGCTGGTATTCTCAAAAGCGGAAATACACCCGTAATTTCCCTTCACAATCTATGCTTTTCCTGCACTCTCACAGAACTGTGGAAAACAGACATCCTGGTATTCACTATGAATTCAACCAGTTTTGTACTTAGTACCTGTATACTGGCATGCCAAGTCCAACTTACAGTGATCCTCCCATGAAACTTCTGAAAAAACACAACCTACAAACAGTATTCAGGCCCACCACAAAAATACAACAAAGGTTACGGTCAGCAAAGGACAAAAGGGACCCCACTCACCACTGCAGGAGTATACCGGATACCTTGCAGTTGTGGACAGGTATATATTAGAAGCACAAAACACAGCATTCACACCAGAATCAAAGAACATGAGAGACACTGCAGACTAAAACAACCAGAAAAATCAGCAGTAGCTGAACATGCCCTGAAACAAGCTGGACATGAAATTCTATTTCAAAACACAGAAGTACTGGACAACACCAGCAATCATTATGTTAGACTGCACAGGGAAACCATTGAAATCCACAAACACCAGCAGAGCTTCAACAAGAAAGAAGAAAGTCTAAAACTCAACAAAGCCTGGCTCCCGGCACTGAAAAATACAGCCTGCAGAAGGTTAACAAACTCTACATGGCCACAAGGACCGGTGATCACTGCAGACAAAAGACTAGCTAATGACACCCAGCAATCACAGTGACGGACCATCTCCCCGCCTTATCACAACAATACATGCAAAACAAAAAACACCCTGATCACCATATTCACCCAATTTCCTGAAAAGGACAAAAAGTTGATCCCACCACTACAAATATTCAACTGCCCCACACACTACACCAGAACACAGACAGGGCTCTAACTCCTGTCCTCTGAAGATACCAGCCACAGAGACTGGCGAAACGTTAGGAAGAAAAACCTTCGAAACATGGCCAAACAGCCCCAAAAACCTACAACAACCATCCTCCCATGACTTTCTACCTAAAAATCACCTACAAATGGTTTCAGTGCCTTCTTCTGATGGCATTCTTGATGGCAATCTGCCCAAGGCTATACAGGTGTCACAACCCCACCGGCCACACATGATCCGGGTTGACCTTGGCTGGCCCCTCTTCCAGGAGGCAAACTGGATATTCAAACTCATAGCCCTTGGCTCCACAACCAGGCACCCAACCTACAGAGCTATTATTGACAACAGAGTTGTTTAAGCAGGCTTTTGGCAACATCTGAAGTTGATCATGAGACCTGTACATTGTACTTGTAACTATGGCAATTGATGGTTTTTATTATTTATTTATTTTATTTATTTATTTATTTGATTTATGCCCCACCCATCTGGTCTAAAAGAATACTCTATACTAATGTACATTGTGTTTATTATGTTATGTTTCATAGTTTTATTATCAAGTGTCAACCTTAACTTGCCTTTTCTTTTAGTTTGTGGAATTATGCTTTTCGTTGTTTTACTGGTTACATGCTCTCCTTAATCATATAAACCACTCTGCGTAGTGTTCCACTAAATCAGGCAGTCTACAAGCTCTAAAATACATAAATAAAACATACCAGTCCAGCCCTTACCCCTTCCTCTCCTTGTTACCCTTCAGTATTTTACCCAAATGCATGTATTGCCAGAGGCTGGAAAATGTACTCTTCTGGACAACAGAAGAGACAGGCCTGGCTGTAAGATTCTGGGAATTATGGTCTAAAAAGTATGTTTTCCAAATTCTGTGTGATACAGACATGGCATTGCCGGGTTAAATCTACATCTTTAAAACTAGACTACAACAAGGAAAATCTTTAGAAACCTTATAGGTAAAAGAAATAAAAAAATTTAAAAAGACAAAAACATGGTAGTACCTTAAAGACTAACGTCTACATTTTTAATGTGCGCTTTCATGGATATAATGCCTGTTCAGACTAACATGGCTACCCCTTCTACAACTATAACTTGAAAAAACCTGTTCTTTTTCCTAGTGAGGTGGGTGACCATTCTGTACCAAAATATCTATTGTTTCAACGGGTATGCCAACATATAGAGTAGCTCTGGTATGAGTTCCAATTTTCCTGGTTCACATTCGAGGTCTTACCTCCCTTATACGATGGTAAGAATACAGAACCTATCTTATAGGGGTGCTGTAAAGATAAATGAGAATGTACATGAAAGATCGGGGTACCCCGTAAGTCCCAGGTAAGTGGTTCTAAAAACGATCTCTCTTTGTAACGCTTACCATGAAGATTTAAAGAAGGCTTGTTATCTCCATTTTGCACTGAAAATGAGAAAAGAAGCTTGCCTAAAGCAACTGTGTTGTCGTTATCATTTAGAGTAACCCTTATCAGAACTCAGAAAAGTAACTTTTGTGCACTACAACTTCCAGAATTTTGTGACCATGCTGGCTAAGAGATTCTTGGCCTCCCTGCCTCTAAAAAGTATGTTTCCAAGACCTGTTTTTTTTTATATAGCACTGCTTTAATTTCAGCTGCGTTGTATTCATGAGTGACACAGATCACCATTCCTCCCATTTTATAGACAGGAAAACTGAGATAGTTCCCATATGTAAGGAGAGAAGGAAGGAGGTCAACCCACAGGATGTCCCGGGGATCTGGGACAATTCGGTCTCCGTTATGCAACAGGAGTTCAGCATCTCCCCATTAAAATCTCAAGCAGCAGATCAAGAAGAGACCTTGGCAAGCCTGAAACCAGCAGACAAAGACAATACAGAATTCAATGCACCCCCCATCTGAACTAGCTAAGGCTGTGTCCTCTTCTTTCTGCCAATCACCCTTGAGCAGCTGACACCAGGAGTGACTTAATTCACCTTCGTCACAGGTCTTTGGGCGAAGATCCGATCAAATATCCTTTCCAGATACTTGGTGATGAAGCCCTCGTACTCCAGCTTCATCTTGAGGAGGAGAGCGGGCCAAAGGCCTGGCTGCACGGCCACTGGAAGAGAAGCAAAAGGCAGCTTTACCAGAGATCCTCGCTCAAGAGGCGACACTCATGCGCCTCGTGGCCGACACCCCTCTTGACTCACCGAGAGAAGGGTGGCTGCTTACAAGCAGCATTTCCAAGGCCAGCTTTTCTTTCTCATCCAGATCTTCTTCAAGACCCGACACGCAAGAGATCACACATAGGGCTTCCTGAAGGATGCGGGGAGGGACGTACGTCTTCCCCTGCTCCGACAGTTCTCCTGACTCGGTGACCAAGGCTTCGGCGGGAAGCACCTAAGGAACCATGAATGTGACACTGATGAGCGAATCACTCCCTGAATCAAATGCCAGGCTGATGGAAAAAAATATCTTAGAAGGAAAAAGTAAAAAAAAAACGGTGACAGTTTTTTTGAAATGTGCATTTGGGGAGGATCGCAGGAGTTTGGTGACTTTTCCTCCCCTTTTTTTTTCTTTTCTGGCTTGTTCATGGCTTTCCTGCCTAGGGAGCCCATCAAAAGTGCCCCTAATGCTTTAGGATGGATAGCAATTTATGATGACTTTATTCATCTAAACAATGTGCCTCTCATATTACGATGAGATTATTCATGTTTTGGTATAGATGCCAGCCACCGGTAACATTTAGCAAACGTTGAAGCAAATTATTCTTAAATGAAGCACTTGTATTAAGAACGTACAGAAGAAGATCTAATAGGACAATTACGTTTGTCCGTAGCTTAGAGCAACAGCAAGTGTTGTGGCATATTAATCTTAGATAACAATAATAATAATGGCTGTTGTGGGTTTTTCGGGCTCTTTGGCCGTGTTCTGAAGGTTGTTCTTCCTGAAGAACAACCTTCAGAACACGGCCAAAGAGCCTGAAAAAACCACAACAACCATTAGATCCCGGCCGTGAAAGCCTTCGCGAATACAATAATAATAATAATAATCTCAGAACGGCAGAGCTGGAAGTGAGCCTTTAGATTAATGATGTTCAGCCCCTGCCAAGGAGGCCCCGTGGGGGGGGAATTCGAACTCCCAACCTCTGGATCCGCAGCCAGAGACTTAAACCACACAGCTATCCAACAGTTTCCATATTAAAGACCATCCAGTTTTATCTACCAAAGTCAATAAGAAAATACTGAAATATTGAAACTGCTGGTCCAGATCATGGGTTGAGGGCCAATACTTTACGCCCGGGGGTTGTATTCAAAGAGCAAAAGGGTGGGGCCAGAAATACCAGCCAGCCTATTTCAGATTAAATCTCTTCTTGCTACTAAGGAAGCCTTTAAGAGTGGCATTTTGGTCTTTTTGAATGGGGGGAAAAACACACACAAAAGTGGAAAAACGTCAGACAGTGATGTCACAAGGAAGGGGGTTGCGTCATTATCCGGGGACCTTCAGGGAGTCTGTACTGGATCCCAGGAGGGCCAAATTAGGATCGGAGATTCCCATCTGGTTGCTGGAGCTCTTTAACACAGAGTCCCAAGAGAGGAGGGTGCCTTCTAGATCTATTGCTGAAAACCCCCATCGTTCTCAGCCAGTAGCTATCTTGACTAGCCACTGTGTTGACTAGCAACAATGAGAATTATGGTCCAGTCTATCAGAGGGGCCCCCCAGGATGAGGAAGACAAGGGTAGCCCCCTTAAAAACAGGCTGTTCATATATACCAGGCTCCTAACGCTTAAAGCACACTCTGGGCAGTTTACAATTTAATTATGCACGCTCCAAATGGCTCCCCCAGCAACCTGGACACCCCATTTACCAACCTCAGAAGGCCTGTTGAGCTGCCGTCCAGCCTTTAACGACTGCGCCACGAGGCTCCTTATACCCCTTTTCCACTGATCCGATCTACACCAAGCCTCTTTCTAAAGGTCTTCTTACCTTATGAGAACCCAGAACCGTTTTCATTTCTTCCAAGAGCCCGTAAGCCAGTTCGAACCCTCGAGGCGGAGACAAGAGCTTTCTCACCGTCTGCTGGGCAAGCCGGCGGACTCCCCAGGGCCGGCTGAGGAGGACCGCAGTGAGTGCTTTGTGATACTGCCTAAAAGTGGGGGCAGGAAATAAGGCAGAAGGGGTGGGGGGGAGCAGAAGAGAAAAAGCAAAACCGTTCCGTCAAGCCGAGGGAAAAGGCCACCCTCTTGAACATGGCACAGGGAGTACAACGCTGAGCCAGGCCTGGGGGTGATCCGGCTTTTAGTCTCCACTGTGCCTTGAAACTCATGGGTGACCCAGGGAGAGGAAATATCTCTCCCCCCGCCTGACCAAATTCATAGCATAATTGCAAGCATAACAAAGGAGGGAGGAAAAGGAGAGCTCCATAGACATCATCTGGCACTCAGGAAAGAAAACTAGAATATATTTAAAAAAACAAAGCTGTTCCTGCTAGGCGCTGTCAAGTCACCTCCGCCTTTATGGACACCTCATGAAGGAACCATCTCCAAGAGGCCCTGCCCTCAACAGCCCTGTTCATCTCTTGTAAACTCAAGGATGTGGTTTCTTTTAGGGACTCAATCCATCTCGTATTGGGTCTTCCTCTTTCCCTGCTGCCATTCAATTTTCCAAGCATGACTGTCTTTTCCAAAGCATCCTGCTTTCTCAGGATGGGCCCAAAGTAGGACAGCCTCAATTTCCACATTTTAGCCTCCAGAGACAGGCAAATAAATAAATCTACACATGACAGATATTTAATATATAAGGACGTTGAGGTGGCCACGCTGTGAGCAAGATCAGAGGCCTTGCTGGGGAGCCAGCGTGATGTAGTTGTGTTCTGGACTGTCGGTCTAACACTTAAGTTATAGACTCTGAAACCCATCGAGGCCTGAAACTCACAGGGTGACCTTGGGCTGGGCGGGGAGAGCAAAGCGTACGCTCCAAGCTCACCCTGACGAAAGGCAAGACAAAGAAATAGTGGCTAAAATCCTGTTAGGCATAAATCCTGGCAACAAGCTCCTGCAACTTAATAAGTCACATGATCTGGCCCGCAACAGCCAATGACTGACGACACATGGACGTCTCGATACGATTTTGGCCAGCAAAGAGTTGCAGGACGGCTGAAGAACTTACTGGGGAGCAAGGTAAACAGACCAAATAATACATACTGGACTTTAGCACCAGGAAGCCGATGTTCGTGATCCAAGAGGAGGCGCTCGGTCAGCTGTAAAACAGTGCACATCGCTGCAGACGGGGATAAAAAAGGAAGTCAACTTTAAAAAAAAAACACACAGCGATGACTATGATTCCACTACCATTCTATGGGAACCAATCATCATTTCCCCTGAGAATCACTGTATTCTCTTTTTGAAAAAAAGAAAAACAGATTCAACTTTCTAGTCCTTATGCTTGCAAAGAAATGCTTCGAGTGTAAGGGAAGGAAAGGCAGAGGAAGACCAGTGAAGGTGTTGCCACATGCCATCATGTCAACACGAATGCATGGTGAGCCTATGAATGGGCAGCCTCCAGTCCTCCTGTCATCAACAATGCTGCTCAGCTTTGGCTAATTCAAGTGCTGTGTCTCCCTTTACTCAGTTCGCCCACCTCGCGTTTGGTCCTCTTTTTCTGCTGCCTTTTTCCAGCAGAAGAAGCCAGAAAAGCAGCTGAACAAATGGAAGACCAGCAACTGCAGGGAGGAGGTGATTCAGTACTCTTGAGTAGTATAATACTATAGTCCCCATCAAAAAGCCACAGTGGAGAATCGAACTCCCAACCTCTAGCTCTTCTTAACTGTTAAAGCAGTATGACAATGGAACCCATGGCCTCAGGAGGTAACCAGCGCTCCAATGCTGGAGCCATTAAAGAGGAAACTGGACAACCACCTGCCGGATCAGCTTTGATTTGGATTCCTGCCTTGAGCAGGGGGTTGGACTGGATGACCTTAGAGGCCCCTTCCAATTCCATGATTCTAGGATTCTGTTTTCCCATCTAAACCAGGCTGTTGAAAATGAAGAGACTCTTTAGCAACCAGGAGTGGATTTTGGCATGAAATGACCGTTTCATGAATTCAGTTTTGGAACTGACAAGACATTCCTAGCCTCATCCTCTGTTCAAAGGTATGCTCTTCTTTCGCTCCATGTGTATTTCTTTGGCACCGGGCTCTGCCTGCGGGAGAAACACTCTTCCGGTTGAAAACAAAGAGCGTCAGTCCGGCAACACAGCTCACCCTTCTCTTTTGAATGGAGGAAAAAGGAGAGCCAATGCGCTCAGCCGGGTGGATTCACAGAACGGTTTTGCAAAGCTGACCAGAGGCTGGAGGCAAGTTTTAAAAGATGAACCAGGAACAAGCTTGACCACTCACCCTCCTCTGAAGCAGTTTGCAGAAACTTCTCAGAAGTAAAAATCTGCTTTTTCTCATCCAGAATGAGCTGCCAGAAGCCGTTCAGTTTGTTCTCTGGAAAGGGAAAGAGATGGTCCTGGGGAGGGTTTCAAAGCAAACCACAACGTGCCCTAAAAACAAGGTTCCTATCTTACAAGGTTAGGTTTGCATTCGTCCACAGTCTTGGCCGGCCCTACCATGAGGCAGAACGAGACAGTTGGAGGAGGCGACAGAACCTGGGGGGGTCCTGAAATCCAGCCCACCGACTCAATGTTTGTTATTCTTAAACAGATGGGAAAAGTGCTTGAAGGCTTTCCTGTCTCCGCCATTTAAAAAAAAAAATTACTTCTGGGTATGTATCATCTTGATTTGGTAGTGGATACCATCTGCTGTTCTGTTTTGGGATGGCGCCATCAATGGTAGTAGCGCCTACAACACCTCGCACACTGAAAACCAGGCAAATTCTTCTACACTAACAGGTCTAGAGCAGCTAATACATTTCAGTCCATGTGATAATTAAGCAATAAAGGGAGGAAGAGAGAGTGTAAAAATATTTTAACCAGCGTTTCTCCTTAAAAAGAATCCAAGGCAGCTTATAACAATTAAAAGACAGTATTTAAGCTAACTATAGTAAGTATACAATACTAGAAGGATGAAATGAACAAAATACCAAAAAACATAAGCAACGGCAAAACATATTCAATGCAATAAAGTACAACCATCCACTTAAAAACCCCACTCGGTAGCCAGTCACTCAGGGAAAGCCTGCCTGAAGAGAAGGGTCTTTGCCTGCTTGCAGAAGGGCAGCAAAGATGGGGCCAGCCTGGCTTCCAGTGGGAGGGAGTTCCAAAGGCTGGGAGCAGCCACAGAGAAGGCCCTCTCTTGTGTCACCACCAAATGTGCCTGTGGAGGTGGTGGAACCGAGAGAAAGGCCTCTCCTGATGATCTCAACACTGGAGCAGGCTCATAAAGGGCAACGTGGTTCTCAAGATAGCTTGGGTCCAAGCCCTTTAGGGCTTTTATAGGTGAGAATCAGCGCCCTGAATTCTGCCTGAAAATGGATTGGCAGTCAGTGGAGCTACTGTAACAGGGGTGTCATGTGACTCTTGTGTCCAGCCCCAGTTAGTATTCTGGACCTGCTGAAATTTCCTTCACGTTCCATAGGCGGACCCACAAAGAGTATAGCTTTGGCTATACTAAGATGACAACCTCATCTGACAGCTTTGCTACACCTTCGCAGTCCACTTTCCATCTTTTTTCTTTTCTTTTTCTGTAACATGAAAAAGGCCAAGACTGCAGGACGAAGGGAGCAGAAGAAATCTGAATTAAACAACTCTGATTAAAACAAGACCCATGAACAAATCATTCCAAAGAAACCAACTCCCATGCAAACAGATACAGGTTTCCTTCCACCCTCTTGAGAGCTTACCCATTTGGGCATCGGCCACCGACAGCCGGCACAGGAGCAAAGCCGCTGCAGCTCCTTCCGTGACCAGGGGGACCTGAGTGCTTTGAGCTGATGCTTTTTCCACCGTCTGGATCAGGACTGGCAGCAAGTCTACCCCCTGCATCAGTAGATTGCCTGCAGGGGGAAAAAAGAGAAACATTTGCAAATGGGAAGTCTTTCTGGTTTATATCGGAGGATGACACGGACTTAGGAGCGTGAAGCAGGACCAATGCCTGCCACACCCAGCAGAAAAAAAATCTCTGGTGCCTTAAGTTAGAAGTTTGTGGTCTGAGCCAGAGGGAAATCCAGAATTCGTCATAGGAACCAGCTCTGGACTGCAGATTGTCCAGCCAGAAGCAAAGGAGAAGCCAATGTCCCTCTCTGTTTCAGATACAGAATCCAGCTTGTCTGGTAGTTGAACCTTACTCCAGCCTTAGACAAGGCACACGGAGATCTCAGGAACTGTCTGCTAGGGCTGGGATTTTCATATTTATTGATTTAGTCTGAACTACAAGATCAAGAAGGCTGCTGGAACTGCCTCAGTTAGAACAGTAGAGGTTTTACTCCAAACTCATGTCTTTTATATACCGTATTTTTCGCACCATAAGACACACTTTTCCCCCACAAAACAGGGGGGGTGGAAAGTCTGTGCATCTTATGGAGCAAAGAAAACAGATTATATTTTCCTGTTTTCTTCTCCTAAAAAATTGGTGCGTCTTATGGAAAGGTGCATCTTATGGAGCGAAAAATACGGTATGTATTGGAAGCCGCCCAGAGTGGTTAGAAGACTAGATGGGCGGGGTATAAATCAATCAATCAAACAAACAAACAAACAAACAAAAAAACAAATAAATAAAGTGCGTGCGTGCGTGCGTGCGTGCGTGCGTGCGTGCGTGCGTACGTACGTACGTACATACATACATACATACATAAACTATTCATTCATTTGCTCATTCATTCCATTCAAAATACTTCCACTTTCTCCTTAAAAAGGTACCCAAGGTGACTTATGCCATTAAAATATAATATTTAAAAGCTAAATAAGTATGCAAATATTTTTTTAAAAAAAGAATTAAACAAGTATTATATTAAAAACGGCGAGAGAAATCAAGACTAAAAACACGTTTAAAAGCAGTAAGTCAAAATAATCCACTTAAAACCCATCACTCAGGTGGCCAGTCATTTTCAGGCAGCGGATAAGTGAATCAGCGGATCCTGACCCCACGGATGGAAGGGGTGTGTGTCCTACTGCATTTAACCACAAAGAGTAGAAACTGGTTCACAGAACATTTGGAGAAAAGCTCACTCCGCAATGAAGTTTATTTAGCCTTGGCACTACTCTCACAGCAGCGTTGCTGTGGAACTTCCCTGTGGAAACTTCCAGTGAATTGGCTATAAATCCAGAGCTTACGAAAGTTACTGTTTCTGTTAAGAATTCTAGGAGCTGTCATCCCAAAATGTAGCATTTTCCATGCTCTAGTAAATCCTACCTTTGAAAGACGCCAGCATGCACTGGAGGTATGCGTGCCTGACTGCCGAAGTGCTGGTTTTAAGGCCAAACGCCTTCTTGAACCACTCGACCAACTTCTTGGGAACTTCAGTGGTAAAGCGGTGACACCAGAGAGCAAGGACCGATATGGCATGCACAAGAGTGCCTTCATGGACTGGGGAGAGAATTTAAAAATAATAATATTTTTTAAAATTATGCAATTCTATAATCATTATAGCTTTCCCCTAGAAAGCTGGGCTGAGGCTGAAGACCAGGTATGTTTGCATGGACATTTTGCTGAGTTTTTTTCCTGGGCTTTCTTTTTGTCTCTCCCACCACATGGCCTGGGGGTGGGGCTTTCTGCTTTAAATGAGCGTGTCCCAGGACTCTTCTCAAATTCTCTGATTCTATCTCTGGCCCTAATATGGTAAATAGGAAAGCCAACTAGATTTGCATGCATCTGGGAGGCAGGAAAGTTCTAAGGGTTGGATCATACGTCCATGCTATTAAAGAGCAGGCCGGGTAGGTGGGGCTCGTCAGACATGGAAGGCAGCCCATCTAGAAGAAGGAAAACTCAAATTTCAAACCTCCACTGCCTTGTGGCTATATCCACTCATGGAAAAGGCTTCAGGAGTTAACCTCGAGGCAAAATCCAGAGCTGGAGTCCAGAGGCAGTTTGTATCATTCTGCCAACTCCTGCGACGTCGATGGAACCAGTTGTATTGGCTCCTGTCTTTCCATTGACCATTTCAGCAACGTGGAGAGGGGGGATCTGCTGCTTGGGTAACAACCTATCCTCCATATTAATTTACCCAGGCTTCATGCTCTGGAGAGGACACTCCTCGATTCAGAGCATGTTACCATAGTCTCTCGAGACTGAAGGATGCCTATGCTAATCATTTTATCTGCCATGCATTCTCCACCGAAACCAGCAATGGACATGAGCTCCTTGTTTTAGGTTACACCACAGAAAGCCCAGCCTCGTGCTGTCATCATCCTAATTCCGGAAGAAGCAAAGCAAACTGACCAAACCAGAACCGGCATGTGTGTCCGAAAGCCGATTGTGCTCCCTTGTCAGCTGCAGCCCCCTGGAATTCACACTACCTCGTTACTGCCGTTTAATCCCACTCTAAATGTCATTGCTTGCTCCTTGGGTTTTGTGGTTTGAAACAGTACTACTCAGAATTCCTGGCCAGCGAAGGCACTCGTCCGAAATGAGGCAGACCGTTTTAGCATTTGAGTAAATGACGTCCCAAGATTCATTAGGTTGGAACCACGATATTAAAGGGTCAAATCCTCACGAACTGTCGTACAGATGTAACGTAGAAAGAACATGGCCACTACATTATATGTAGGGTAGATACACACTGAAATTACAGGAGCAGGACAATGTAAGATCGTAGCAATTTTCTGAGATGCAGCAGGGCGAGTCTACAGTAACATGTGTAACAAAACCTTCACCAACAACAGCAACCATAAACAGTTTGTGGCATCTCTAGAACGCACAGATTTCTGACTGCGGGCGTTCCCATGCGTTCCGTGGCTTGAGGCACCTGGAATACAACATTGAGGCCACAGGCTTGCATTCCGATTGCACTCTGCTGTGCGGATGGGAGCAAAGTAAAGCAGGATACGAAGGGGAGAACCAGGTAGCAGGACTTCTTGTCAAGTCAGATTTAAGACACACCGGTGACTCGACTCAGAGTTTTTTCCCCATGACTCGGAGTCATAAATCGGAACCCACCCACCTCTCTTTTTTTTTTCTGGGGAAAAAAAACCTTGCTTTTCATAGGGACTCCGACTTGGCGACTGGGACGTGGTACCAAAGACTCGGATCTGGGCCTTGGACTCAAAGATTTGCCAACATTCCTGGCGAGAACTGATTGTTAACACTGGTAACGGACTTGAAAAGCACTGATTACCTAAGTATCTTGGCAACGAGCAGAGAAATTAGCTAAGTCAATGAGTCTGCAGGCAATGCACCTTCATTACCACTTTTGTCTTTGAAGTGTTAAAACTATGCTTATTGCTAAGATGTTTATATAATCAATGTCTTGACAATTAACTACCTCTGTAAACAACTGTCACCTTTGTACCCTATGGAGAAAACTCTTCCTGCTTCCTGTATGTGTATGTACACAGAGAGAGACGTATTACAGTCTGTGCCTCAAACATAGATTGGAATCCACAAAAGCTCACAATAAAAATAAATCTCCAGGTCATAAAGGCACTGCAAGATCTTGTTTTCACCACCCCTTAAAACTATATGCCTCCCACACTTGTGGCAATCAGCTGCTATGTACATGCAAGTATTCACCCTTCCTCCCCGTCTCCAGAAGCTAATAGGAAGACTTCTTGAACACTATGTGCTTGCATGAGGAAGTGTCCTCTTCTGCTGAAGGCTCCCCGAGCAGGAATGACCAAAAAAGGTGCGGACGTCCTGATACTGTCATGCTGCAACTCCGAGCCTTCGACAGCATAACCAATGATGAGGGATGATGGGAGTTGTGGTACAGTATCTGGAGGACCAAACTCCCCACCACTACCCAACCAATCCATTTACTGCACAACCAACAGGCCACAGCACCATCACCCCGGAAGGAAATTCTGCTGGGCAGGTAAGTGGATCATCATCATCATCTTGTCTCTCTCTCTCTTTCCTGCTTGCTCATTCTCTCATGCACCTTTCTCTCCCCATAAATTTCTGACCCCTGATTCCCATTTCATCCTTACTTGGCAGATCACTAGAGAGGGTAGAATCCTGCTGCCGGTGCAGTGAACCTCGCCCTTGCAAAAGGCTTTTGAATCACGGGTCCACCAAATGAGGCTAAGTGTGACGTGTGGCCGTGAAGCTGAAGTTTGCCCAACACTGCCACAAGTCACGTGGTCGAATTAATCCTCTTGGCCTTATGATCAGGACACGGCAGAAGGATTGCACCCAACAAGGGCCGCCTGCCCTACCTGCGCTTCCCAGACTGAGGGCCCTGACTTCAAGGGAGAGATCAAGAAACCAGGCCTTCTCAGGGGTGGCGCCCTGCCTCTAGAATGAATGACCACCTGAAATATGCCTAGCCACACACACAAACCCCCACCGCCGTGTCTTTCAAGAACTCCTCAAAACATTTTTATTTTGGCAGGTTTTCTCAAAATTTGCCAACCGAAAAGCGGCCGAGAGCATCGCCCTTTTATATTAACGCTTTCAATCTGCTTTTTAAATGTTTGCCGATTTAGTTTAATTTAGTTTAAATTCAATTGCATTTTGACTATGTTATGTTCTTTATGTTACTGCTATCGTTGGGAGCTGCCTAGACACCCCCAGTCATCGGTACAACAAACAAACAAACCCTGTCTTTCTAATGGGGTGTTTTACTAAGACTCCTAGATTTTCATTTACTTCTTGTCTTGAGCTTTTGTCTGTTTTTTAGTTTTGTGTTGGGGTGTGCGTGTGCCTGGCTATCGCGAGCCCCTCAATTTTTTTTATTTTTTATTTTTTAGCAGAAAGATCTCAGTTACATCTTAAGAGAGAAGGAAAGGAGAAAGAGAAAGATCCTTACCTTCCTGCTGAAGAAAAGGGATGAAAAGTTCCGTCATGGTTCCACTGACAACTTGATTGGATGACCCAGAAACGGCATGATGGCTGCAACTGCCAATCCCTAAAAACAGAGAGAAGCCCAAATTTAGAATAAAAAGTACTACTATATTCCCCTACCTCCCACATGACCTGCACCCATCACCTGAATGAATACCAGCAACGTGATAATAATTTTGGACTAAATGTTTTACTAGACATTCTTAATAAAAACCGAGCAGGCAGTCGCTCTGACTGGTCTCGCCTGGTATCCTTACCTGAGAGGACACTGACTTTCTGCGCCACAACGGTCAGCTTGCCCTCAGCACCTAAAAAACAGGAAAAGATGGAACCGTCAGAAAATAAGCAGGGTTATCGCGAAGTCGGGAGGAAGACCAGCTTCGCCCACTAAGTGCACAGCCTCCTCCACTTCGGCACATGAGTAAATCCCGCTCTGCTGAATGGACGTCAGTGTCCACAGCATCCCAAAACAAGAAGCAGCCTTCTCCTGAGTGAGACCCCAGCTTCCTGACAGTCCACTCTTGACTGTTAGAAACACGTTCCAGAGGTTTAGAAAGGGCTCCCTCTTTGCACTGTCAGGAAATCCGTTCGTTTTCCCTCTTGGCCTCCCATCCAAGAGTCTGCCAGGCTTGACCCTGCTTAGCTTCCAGAACCAGACGGGTTCATGTGTTCAGGATGGTACGAAGGGCAGACATTTCATTTTGGCTTGCTTTTTTGTGTATCCTAACCAGCACGTCCTCTAAGGTTCAGGCCCCGCTGCGCGACTCCTCCTCCCCGCGAGTTGGGTTCTGTAGAGACTGGAACCTAACGCAACTGCTGCACAGAGGAGGAAGACCACTGGGTGGAGGGAAGCAGAGTCGTGCGTGTGCGCGCCCAGCTTAGCGGGAACCTTGATCATAACAGACTGGATCAAGTTAAGCAAAACGCCCACTGTGGATGCTCACAGAGTCGGAAGAAGAGGCCCAGAGCAGAAGGACATGGCCCAGGAGAAGGATGGGGTAGAGGACGCAAAGTCATCCCTAGCAAGTTGGCAGCAAAGCGACAGATGACCGGCTGCCTAAGTTTTTTTGGGGGGGGGGTGTTTAATGGATGGCCGTGCCCGCTTACTGCTTCGAATGCATTTTTGGTGTTGCTTTTGTTTACCATTTTATTATTATTATTTATTTTATTTATATCCCGCCTATCTAGCCAACTCAGGACCACTCTAGGCGGCTAACATCAGGTAATGAAAGTATACATACATACAACAACTTAAATAATAAAAACTTTACAAAAATAGAAACCAAGTGGAGCGGAAAAGAAAAGAAACATCAGGAATTGTCTGGAGGAAAGGCCTGCTGAAACATCCATGTCTTCAATTGCTTCTTAAAGATACCCAGTGAGGAAGCCCCACAAATCCCAGGAGGTAGATTGTTCCAGAGGCGAGGAGCCACCGCCGAGAAGGCCCGATTTCTTGTCTTCTCCTTCCGGGCCTCCCTCAGCGTTAGGCTCCTCAGCCTCACCTCCTGGCTCGCTCGAGTGACACGGGTAGAACTTGGTGGGAGGTATTTGTGTGGTATTTGTCTGGTCCTTTTTTTTATTTGTATACCTACTATTTTTAGTTTTAAATATTGTCTTTTAATGACGTAAGCTGCCTTCAGACTCCTTTTTTTTTAAAGGAGAAAAGCTGGGTAAAAATATTTTCATTCATTCATTCAACATTATGTTGTCGAATTCTCTCCACAGCACACAAACCAGAAAAAAAATAATGCAACTTTTTTTTTCTACCTGGAATGGGAGGTTGTGACCTGCACTAAAGACCCCAGTGGAGACATTCTATAGAGCAGGGGTTCCCAACCTTGAGTCCCCAGGTGTTCCTGGACTAAAACTCCCACAAATCCTGGCCAGTGGTGAAGGTTTCTCGGATATTTCATGATCATCATTTTTTTATTACAGTCACAAGACCGGCAAGATTATATATTAAAAAAACCTTATAGAACATACAGAAAAAACTCTTATATGTAGTATATAAAACCTTCTTTCGGGGTGATTACAACATTTCCTCTCTAATTCTCATAGCAATCAAAAAATAATTTAGACACCCTAAATCAGTAATATAAGGGGATGCACCCTCTAAGCAGGACAGTAACAAATCTGCTGGGCTACCGTGCAGAGAGACACCTATTAGTGGAGAAATTAGCTTCTTTTTACAATCATCATACATTCTGCGGTGAAAAATAACATGTTCAACTGATTCGATATCCTCCTTTCCACAAGGACAAGTTCGATCATTAAATGGAAGTTCCCTAAATCGCTCATCTAGTATAGGTGATGGCAATACATTAAAGCGGGCTAACATGAATGCTCTCCTTTATTTTGGAATGGACAATGCATATAAGTATGGAACAATGAAGAGTCCATAGTTATTAATTTTATTGGAGATCAGTGGAGAGCAGCGTTTATTAGCTGCCGTTCTTAACTGCTGTAGGTCAAAGTCTATTAATCTCTGAACAACAAGGGATTTAACCTTCTGGGTTACGTGGTGGCGCTGTGGGCTAAACCGTAGAAGCCTGTGCTGCAGGGTCAGAAGACCAGCAGTCGTAAGTTCGAATCTACGCGATGGAATGAGCACCCGTCGCCTGTCCCAGCTCCCGCCAACCTAGCGGTTCGAAAGCATGCAAATGCAAGTAGATAAATAGGGGCCACCTCGGTGGGAAGGTAAACAGTGTTCCGTGTCTAAATCACACTGGCCATGTGACCACAGAAAGATTGTCTTAGGACAAAATGCTGGCTCTATGGCTTGAAGAGCGGGATGAGCGCCGCCCCCTAGAGTCGGACACGACTGGACAAAAATTGTCAAGGGGTAAAGGGGAACCTTTACCTTTACCTTAATCATAACTACCCACATTTTCTACTGAGAGACCTAATTCAAATAGCTTCTCCATCTCTCTTAACTACTGGGTGATATAGATATCCTAAAGCAGTAGAGAGAGAAAACTACCTGGGACTGCTAGAAAGTGTATATGTAGCCACCATTTAAAGGCCGCGATCCATGCCTCACATTCTACTGATTGAATGCCCAGATCCAGATTGATGGCAGCAAAACCCACACAAGAGGGAAGGCCCAAGAGTTTCCTTAAAGAAGGCAGATTGAAAATTTTTGACTTGGTCACTGAATCACAGTATCCAAATAGATGCCATAAGTTGGTCCAGAATCTTGGCCTTACAAATTTGAATAGCAGAAGGGATATATTGACCCCCTTGCATGTAGGAAAAAACTTAGGATCTGCTGCTGACTAGAACTAGCTGAATTAGTCACCATCCTTCACTGTTCTACCCAAAATCCTGTGTTCTGCAGTTGCATTGCAGAGTTTGTGCTGGCCACTTGCTTAATGGCATCACCCTAGAACAGTGGTGTCGAACTGTGGCCCTCCAGATGTTCTTGGCCTTCAACTCCCAGAAGCCTTCAGCACCACCTCTGCTGGCCAGCACCACCTCTGCTGGCCAGGATTTCTGGGAGTTGAAGGCCAAGAACATCTGGAGGGCCACAGTTCGACACCACTGCCCTAGAAGGTCCATCTATATTGTTTACGAGCTTTAGAGAACACCAGCACTTTTGACTTATTATAAATGATGATCAAATTATTCTTAGAGCAATAATTCCCAAAGCAGAAAGTAGCCTATTTAGCTCAGTTCTTGATAGTTGATAGCAGTACTGCACTTCTGGGAATTTTAGTCCAAGAACATCTGAGGACCCAAGGAACATCTAGAACCCTTACTCTAGATCACAGGGTGTGTGTGTGTGTTCCTGCACCTTTGTGCATCACAGAGAACCATTATATATTAGCAGTGGTGATAAAATCAGTGGCCGGTGCCAAGCGGTTCTGGCACTGCAACCTAACCGATTTCTGCACCAAATTATACAGAAAAGAGAAGAGATAAAAACCATGCATAATACAGATATATACTTTTTTAATAATCCAGTTAACTTTACCCTATTCCTGAATCAGTTCACAAATCAGTTAACACCGCGTTCCGCAAGGAGAGGTTAAAGGCACAACGAAAGAGACACGCAAGGATCAGTGGTTCTAAGTGGTGCAAAGGTTGCAAAAACAAGCCAAGTCAACAGAGAGGGAAGCACAAAAGTCTTGCTTCAAAGGAAAAAGCCACTCACCACCCAAAATGGCAAACAGGTGCCTCCCGAGGGACTCCACCGTGAAGGGGTCACTGCACTGCCGAGCCAAATTCTTCAACGCAACGATGGCTTCGTCCATCAGCTGAGAACTGTTAGATTTCAACTGGCCTGAAAACCACACAAGAAACACTAAGAATCTCAGGGCGTGGGATATTCACAGACTGAAACCCAACAGTAAGTTGCAGCTAGAGCAGGCCCATCAAATCAATGGAACTTGCGCAAGTGTTGACTCACCAAATCCTCACAGATTCAATGGGCTTACTCAGTTGTAACTTATGGCTGGAATTCAGCCACAGATTTCTCTTGTGAGCACTGGGGCAGGAGGATGCGATACTAAGAAGATGTCGACACCCTAGTTCATCTCTTGGCAAAATCAATGTGCATTTTCAATTCCCCAGTTATTCTGTGAGGAAGATTCAGGCTTGTTAATAATGACCCTACATCAAGGATATGCAATATGAGACCCACAAGTCGGGTTTCCCATTGTAAGCACCAAAACCTGTTTTTCACCCAAGTATGGTAGGACCCCCATGGTTTCACTTAGCCACAGTCTGAAAATATTAAAAATATTGAATTAAAAAAACCAGAAATACAGTGGTGCCTCACATAGCGAACGCTTCGCTATGTGATGAAACCGCACAACGATGGGTCCCGGGCCATCGCTGGAGCGTTCGCTCAGCGATGGCCCCTATGGGCTTTTTCGCTATGCGATGATCGCGCGGACGCGATCAAAGCATAGTGAACAGCTGATCGGCGGTTCCAAAATGGCCGCAGCTAAAACAAAATGGCGACCGCTGTTTTGCCTCGCTAACGAGGCATCGAAAATGGCTGCCGCAATGGAGAAAACTCACAGAATGGTGAGCTTTAAGTCCATAGGAACGTATTAAATCAGTTTTAATACGTTCCTATGGACTTTTTCGTTTCACTTAACGATGGATTCGCTGAGCGAGGGTTAATCCGGAACGGATTAACCTCGCTAAGCGAGGCACCACTGTACGTGGTTTTTATGATGTAATTACCAGAACTGGCCACTAGAGGGAACCAGAACATATGCTGTATTGGTAACTTGCCGCCATTTTGCCTAGTCTCCCAGATCTTGCCGAGTCTTCTTGTCAACAGCAAGCCTCGGTTATTGTCCACACAGGCACAGTATATAGGTTTCAAAAGCTGCTTTTTCAGTATCCGCGGAGGGCTTGCAACTGATCCCTCATGGACACAGGGGTCCTTACTGTACTAAAATAAACATCTATCTGTTTTTCCATTTTAAGAAAGGGATTTCCATGCCTAGAAATCTCCAAGTCACCAGAGTCTCCTTTATTATGATTTATTGATTTATTAAAGGTACTTGGATACTGCCCAACTTAGTGACCACTCTGGGCAGTAGACAATAAAGAAACAAATCGCAATTCCCCAGCACCACGAAGAAAACATTACACGGATTAACTGGGAATGAACCAACAATCAAGCTTTTTCTAAGCTTAAAATCTAAAATTTAAAAGCTTTAAAAATGGTGGAACCAGGTGACTCATATACATAGAAAGCTTAGGGGAGGATGACCTTGAAAGCTTTTTTTTAGGCAAGGTTTTTAGTATCCTCTTGAAAGTTGGGAGGGAGGACGCCTGCCGAAATCCTAATGGGAATGTATTCCATATGGAAGGTGCCACAACCGAGGAGGCTCAATTTGGTGTCAAGACCTTCTTTCCCTCTCTTGCCATGCCAACCCATAAGAGCAAGGCCTTGTGAGGATCGGGTGGCGTGGGCTGACGTTCTAACGAAAGGATGCTCTGACAAGTGGAGCCGTCTCAAACTGGTAAGGGCTTCGTAGGGTAAAGTCAAAACCAAAAAATAAACCCTGGGTTCAATGTTTTCACCAGAAATGTCAGAATCTTATCAGGTTTTATAATCACCGAAGAAGAGTCACGCAACCCATGCTAGCTCTTTTTGCTGGCTTTCTACTTCTGGGTGACAACCCTCTGGCCATGCTGGGTGTGGAGATTCTAGGAGTTGTAGCCCGGAAAACTAGCATTACCAAGCTCTAAGCACAAGTCAAAAGTCAAATTAAGTTTTGGCACTTCAGCTCTTCCAAAGCTGCAACCAGCTTGGCCCATGGTAAAGAATTACAGGATTTGTCACTATTATGTGTAGCAGGGCAAAGGTTCATTCTCCAACCCTAGAGCAGACAGGAATTTTCTCTAGTCTCCAAACCAAGTATCCAGAAACAAGGGGACTTACTGGCCAGTCCTTTCACGATGTCCAGGGCGTACTGGCTGAGGTCGAGGGTCACGGAGGCCAACAAACAGGAAATTGCTAAAATCAAGAGAAGATTGCAAGAAAGTGTTAATTTTGTCAACTTTAGCACTTGCCAAGAGAAAAATAATGACCTCATAAAGCATCCAGGAATTGGTTTATGGCTAGAAACTATGGGGTGAATGGCCTCTTTAAATCAGTGAGTTCTGCGAAAGGAGGAGGACAGAAATAACCCAAAGAACTTCCTTGAAATAACTCTACACACACAGACCTGTAAGTGTCCACATTTCAAGACTGCCGTTAAATAATATGCATGTCTTTTTTCTTTGCCTTCTGGGTTAATAGGCTCCAGCAAGGCCCACAGTTTGATTAGTCCTTGGGGTACAGAGATTTCTTCTTTGAAGCAGAAAATTTGTACTCTTTAAACCTGGTATTGTTTACAAGTGGCAGCAGGTCCTCATCTGCCACCTTAGTTCAGTAACCAAGTGGTTTACCTATTCAGTTGCCTTATCAAAGCTGAGCTGCCAAAATCTGTACCTCTCAAATCCTGTCTTTTCCCCTTATTTCACGACAACCTGGAATGCTTTAAAAGCACCTGCAAAGACGCCTGCACGCTCACGCCATCATAGACTTCCATCCTAACACTTCACCTCCAATGCATAGCCTGACTAGTTTTGAATCCATTTTTCTAACTGCACAACCATCCCAGTGTCCATTTGCCCTTCAACTCCCTACAACCTGTACACGTCAGCTGATGTTTCACCAACAAATCTTGCCGGCACAGTTATGCACGTTCGCACCACGTGCAGGAAATGCTGCTGTCGTGTCATCAGAGGGTGGACTGCTTTGTGCAAAAGCAATACTGGCCCAAGAGGCAACAGTCCTGCTTTACGGTGCTGGCAAGATTTTCCACCCAACAGTTGCTCAATAAGATATTGGCCTTCCTGTCCCACTGAATGTTAATCACAATAATCTTACAGTTACAGAGCTGGAAGGGACCCTATGAAGCATCTAGTCCAGCCCCTGTCAATGGAGCACAGTAGGAAATTGAATGCCCGGCACCTTTGGCTTGGTAACCACATTCCTCAACCACTGAGCTATCCAGCAGTTCATAAAATAAAAGTGGTTCATTGCAATTCCACGGGCAGCAACCGGTCTGATTCTGGCACTGTATAATTCAAGCTGATCTGCACCCAGGTAAACACCAAGAATCTAGCGTCACTTCTCTTAACCCAGCCACAGGCATTGCAACTCCCAGCGCAGAAGGGCTGGTCAGTGGATCTCAGTGGGACCCAATCCACCCATGGCAGCCTTCCTTCCTTTCACCGCCTACCCTGCCATCATCCACCAGCTACTCACTTTCGATGGCGTTCTCAGGGCTTCGGAGCAGAGACTTCTGCAGAGCCGGCAAAAGAAGATCTTTGAATTCGGAGTGAGACACATAGCGGAGCAAAGGAGCACAGTTGTCCTGCAAGAAACACCAACAGCTTAACAGAAGGAGCCGCTCGCTCAGTCACCCGGGGGCAAGGAGGCATTTTCACAAGGTCGCTCCGATGACAGGGTCAGGCGGGCGGAAAAGGCCAGGCCTGGGCAGTAGCGGCGGCTGCTGCCTGAATGAAAGGCTGGCCACCATAAGCCCAAAGCAGCCATGTTCAACGCTGGCCTCCTTTCCAGACAAAAGGAAACAAATAAAAATTGCTGCAGCATCTTAAAGACTTAACGGTCACACTTCAAGGGAAACCTTCGTGGATAAATGCATCTGATCAGAGCTGTTGAGTTTGTGTTCTGTGCCATCAAGTCAGAACTGATCTAGAGAGACCCTAAGAGGGCTTTCGAGGTGAGTGAGATGTTTAAGGAGTAGCTTGACCAGTTACACTCTCCCAGTGAGTTTCCATGGCCGAGCGGGGATTCCGACCCAGGCCTTCTGAGGCCTACTTGGTCACTCTTGTCCATCGCACCACACTGGGAATTCACTAGGCATATCACAATAAAGCAAAGCCACGTGTATACACACGGCAGGGACAACAGCATTCTCTTGGAAGTTCCTGAGTACCTTTCTAGGACAATAAAGTGCTCACATGCCTGGTTTTGCATCAAGGTTATGCTGAGGAAGAAGCTCAAAGACAGCCAGGAGGGCCCGATAATAAAAGTGCAAATCACCCTTCACTCTCCACGAAGAGATCTCCTTCAATGGACTCCACAGAAACAAAGCAAAGCATGTGGCACCTTGAAGACTCACTCTTATATTTTAATGTAAGCTTTCAACTTAAATGGAAGGCACTTCCATCTGACTGATCAAGCAAGGAGGGCCAATGATCCCCTTTTCGACTTTTGTCTGATCCAAGAAAAATTCTGAAGGTTCCTTAGGAATTCCAGGCAGGACCCTTCTCGCCCGTTTGTTATTAAAACAAAGGAGCAAAGGGAGCCTTTCCTGTCAGCATGAACACAGGCAATCCTTGGGCTGCCTCTCCCATGAAGAGGGATCGGAAGCAGCCACCTTCCCATCTATCAAACGACCAGTATTTCCCAGCATGGTTGGAAGTCAAGTTTGTTTTTCCTGAGTGAACTAACCTTCTCCCTTCCCCCTTGACATACCAGTGTCATTGAGCTATCCACGTCTTGGATCCAGGCCTCAGAATAAGATGCAGAGCAAGCTCCATTCAGCCATTGCGCCTGAAACCCGACAGCGCTTGAAGGGTGGGGGTTAGAGGCAAGTAACCTTTGCAAACTCGCAGCTCTTGTTAGTACATTCTGGGGAACGTTCCTGCAGAGTTTCTCTGACTGGGAGCCCTGCCTTGGCGGCTTAGAAATGCCAGTGCTTGCATTTCATGGTAGAATCTTTTGACCCACCCAGCTACTCTCCCCCAAGGCTCATGGATATGAATACTTTCACATTAAGGTTGATTCTTGATCCAGCCGAGAAGGTGGACTCTAGCCCTTGAAAGCAGCGGTTGCAATACACCCCCTTCTTACAGAATCCTAACTCTCTGTTTGATTTTGTTGGTGGCACAGTCTGGGCAAGGGAACCGTTTGAACTCCGGTACGAGGCTGGGCCTCTCTCTCACCAGCAAGTGCTTCTGAAGTTTCGTCTTGCTCATCAGAATGGTTTTCATATAGAAATCAAGGAGGGAACTCTGAAAAAAAAAGCAAAAATAAAAACAAATCCCTCATTACTGGCATGAAGCAACCCATGGTCAGACCTGAGAAGGAAGCTCTACCAAGGTCATAGCATGGGGCAAGCAACGTGTGTCCCCCCCCCCCCCCGCAAAAGATGTTGGACAGCAACCCCCAGCAGGCCTAAGTAGCACCTCCAGAGGTAGTAGAGGACAACAGCTAGATGATCGAATCAGGTGCAAGGTTGTGCTGACCATCTACAAAGCCCCTTCACGGTTTGGGGCCATGTCCCTTGTTGGAGCATCTTTTCCCAGCGTCCTATAACCCAGATGGCTAGGTTCGCCCAGGCAATGTTCCTCTGGAGGACGGCTCTAAAGGAGGCCAGAAAATCCTTTACCAGAACCGGGTCCTTTTCCACGGTGGCGCCAACCCTCTGGAACCAATTCCCGGTAGAGATGCTCCCAGCGCCCTCCCGCCCAACAGTTCAAAGACACCTGAAAACACTCCTTCTCAGATCAGCCTTTCTTGGTGATCCGCCTTGATTTTTCAATACGCCTCACGTCTCTCAGTTATGATTCACACATCCTGAGCTTATTTTATTGTCTATGTGTTTTATTTTATAATTATTTATTTTATTTTTATTTATTTATTTCTTACTAGATTTTTACCCTTTCCGCCTAGACAATGTCTACTCAGGGCGGCTTACATGGATAAAAAGAAAAACACAACAATATAACAAATATAAAAATCATCAACTTCAACACTTATTTCTAAACGGAACATTTCCAAGATGACATAACTCGAGAAAGAGAAATAAGGGTCAGTTAATTGATGGAGGGAAGGCCTGCCTGAAGAGCCAAGTTTTTAAATGGCTTTTGAAAACACCCAGCGAAGTTTGATGGGTTGTCTGTCTGTTTGTTTTTTTCTTTTCTTGCTGTAAACTGCCCAGAATAGCGCAGTGCGCTACTGAGGCAGAATATACATTTAAGAAATAAAAAATTATGGTCTTGGTTTCCAGCCCTGGGGGACGGGGAACCATGTAACATGAAGTTGGAGAGGGAAATGAATACTGCTTGGACCACCACTGCTGAAGCCCCCTATTCCAGCCCCTTTGATGGCTGTAGGTGCAGCTACCTCTCTGTTTACAGGGGGGAAATTGCAGAAATGCTGGCTGTGATACACTGGCGGAAAAGCGCAGAAATGGCAGTCGTAAGGCACCAGAATTCGAACTTCAGAGGCCACTGACTTTTGGGAGAACAAAGTTGCCAGCTCAGAGAACAGCACTGTGCCAAAATTCTGGAAGGCCCCTAAAATCCTGAAGGTGCCACAGTCTCTTTAGGACCTGGCGGCTGAATCTCACTTCAGGATGACACTGACGCTCGCCCATTCAACTGGCAAAGCCACTCCCTCTCTCACTCCAATGCCAAGCCAGCCACCCCCGCTGACCTTGTGTGCGTTAATGATGCCCAATTCTTTCTGACTGGTACAGAACTGCACGAGGAGGCCAAGCATGCCCGCATAGCCTTGGTGGGCCTCCAGCCCTAGGATGACAGAGAGGTACTGATCCACCAACCCAGGGTTCTGTAGAAAAAAACAAAGAAGCACGTCAGAAACAGAAACACTGCAAGGAGCGAAGCCTTCCCCAGCCTTGTACCCTCTTGAAATGGGGGACGACAACTCCCGTCAACTTATGCACTTCAGGCCAGTGCCTCCAGAGGGCGCTGCGTAGAGTGAGCAATCTGCAACCCCAGAAGATGCCGTTACCTCTTTCCACAGTCGGTTCAGCTTCTTCACAGCCCCGTCCATCACAGGTTTGCGCGAGCCGCCCAAAACGTCCAACAGAAGAAAACACTGAACTTCCACCTGTTTTGAACGAGAGAGAGAGAGAGAGAGAGAGAGAGAGAGAGAGAGAGAGAGAGAGAGAGAGAACGGGTCTTGATAAAATCAGGGTCAGCAATAGATGGCCCATGGGCCAAATGGGGCCGCTCGCATCCTCAGGACTTCCCAGCAGCATCCCCAAACCCCCTTTAAAAAAACCCTCTAAATTTTTTTAAATCACCAATATCCAGCCTCAAAATGTCCCTTTGTGCTCCCTCAGACCTGGGGGGGGGGCAATTTTGCCACACTTTAAGATCCCCAGCACCTCTGCCCCAGGTATGTATGTATGTATGTAGGTAGGTAGGTAGGTAGGTAGGTAGGTAGGTAGGTAGGTAGGTAGGTAGGTAGGTAGGTAGGTAGGTAGGTAGGTAGGTAGGTAGGTAGGTAGGTAGGTAGGTAGGTATTCATTCATTCATTCATTCCATTTATACCCGCCTATCTGTTCATTGCGAACACTCTAGGCACCCTCACCATTTGTTTTTAATCTGTTCTGTAGTGTAAGAGGGGTAAAGTGGCTTTTCCATTTTAAAAACTCATAATAATTTGCAGCTGGAGTTGCAGATGTGACCCTCTAAGATTCGTAGACGAACATGCAGAGGTGACCTGCGCTTGGAATAAATGATTGCTTAACCCTAATCACAATCTCTAAACTCCACCTTGGCTTCCGGTTTGTTTACATCTCCAACATGGAGCCAATACATGTTGGCCCAGTTATGACAACCTGTATTCTACAGCTCAAGAACACAGGTTGTATTCTTGAGCTGTTGGCTAGAGGTTCTATCAAGGCAACGACAGCATGCAAACACTCCAGAGGTAGACGACAGTAAAATGGCATGTATCAAAATTTCAGAGAAAAGACAGCAGACCCTTGGCTGTCTTTCTCTCCTTTAAGGTTGGAACCCAATCTAAGAAACTATGGCGGGCCTGAATGGTACCAATGATGACAATCTTAAAAATCCAGCACTTAAACACCAGGTCAACTGAAGGGAAATCATCTGAAAGGCGTGAGTGGTATCCATCTCAGTGACCAATGAGAGGGGTTTCTTTTCTGCTGCTCCCAGACTATGAAATGCACCTCTCCGAGAGACGTAATCCATTCCCTTTCTTGCTTGCTTCAGGAAGAAAGTGAAGACCCCCGTTTTTAAACTGGCTTACAAAATTGCATGACATTTAATGGACAAATCCTACGAGTGTTCGTATAAGGCTTGCATCACTTCCTGTAGCTGCTTGCGGCTAATTTAAGAGATGCTGGGGTGCAGGTCAACTGAGTGATCAAGGGTGCAATGAGACACATGACCCAGATGTGCCCCAGCACCTTGGCCATGAGCTAACCGCAGTTGCAGAAACTTGCAGAAACCAGATGCACACACCAACTGGGTTCAGAGTATTGTGATGATTTCAATTGTTTTTACAGCAAGCTGGTTTTAACAGCTGCATGACTGAACCTGTTTTCTACCTGCTGTTTTTGTTCCGTGTTATGTTTGTGAGCTATGCTGAGAGCTACTCTGGAGCAGACAAGAGAATTAAACATGCAAGAGATAAAAGTCAAGACCAAGGAGCCTTACCAGCTTCTCCCATGTTTCTCCTTGTCTTCTGTCCCGTGTGGGGAAGACGGTGCGAACGAGCAAGCAAGTCCAGGACAGGCCCAGCACGGCTGCAGAGCCACTCCTTTTACTGCCAGCGAATAAGCAAGAAGAGAATAAGCCCCACTGGGGACTCCAGAAACAGTATTTGCCGCTACAAATCATGGCTAGTTCACACCATTTAATCTATTTTTACAGCCTTAAAAACAAGAAGAGTAGCGGCAGGGACAGGTTCAAAGTTACAACTCAACTACCATAATCAAGTTTACATAATCAAGGCAAAAGCAAATGGAAGTGTATGCCCATAACTTTCCATGGAGTTATGGAAGAGCGAAGGGGCGGAGTGCGCTCGCATGCATGTGCAAAGGGGAAGAGGGCGCTCGCGTGCATGCATGAAGGGGCGGGGGTGCTTGCAGAGGGGAGGGATGTGCTCGCAGGTGGGAGGGGCACTCATGCATGCGGGTGGCAGGCTGTGCGTGGGGGGGGATGCATGGGTGGGGGACAGGAAACCTGTCTCTGCAGCTCGGTCCTGCCATGGCCACAGACCGGTTGGGGACCCCTGTGCTAAAGGATCTCCTATTTGAAACTCTGTGGAGGTAGCCTTAACAACACTTAGTACAGTGGTGCCTCGCATAGCGAGGTTAATCCGTTCCGGATTAACCTTCGCTATGCTGAAGCATCGTTGAACGGGGCAGGGATTTCCATTGGAACGCATTAAACATGGTTTAATGCGTTCCAAATGGGCCAAATACTCACCGTTCAGCGAAGCTTCGTAATGGCCGGCAGCCATTTTCGTGCCCTCGCCTCGCTTAACGAGGGCGCGAAAACGCTGCGCGCGGCCATTTTGGGCCATTTCCAGGCTTCCGGCGGCCATTTTGGCTGCCGAACAGCTGATCGTCGGGCTTCGTTTTGCAAAGATCGGTAAGCGAAACGCTTACCGGTCTTCGCAAAGCGAATTTAGCCCTATTTAAAAAACGTTAAGCGATCGCATTAGCGATCCGAAAAAACGGATCGCTATGCGATTTCGTCGTTATGCGGTGCGCTCGTTAAGCGAGGCACCACTGTACATCTTTAATCAGGCCATGTGATGTGGATTTGTTGTTGTTGTTTAGTCGTGTCCGACTCTTCATGACCCCATGGACCAGAGCACACCAGGGCCTCCTGTCTTCCACAGCTTCCCAGAGCTGGGTCAAATTCATGTTGGTCGCTTCAGTGACACTATTCAACCATCTCGTCCTCTGTCATCCCCTTCTCCTCTTGCCTTCACACTTTCCTAACAACAGCGTGATGTGGAGACCTAGCACCAAACCATTGTTAGGTGAGTGATTAGGAATGTACAGAAGGGAGAGAAAGGTCTCCATCAACGCAACAACATGCAGTTTAACGGCGCACTGAAAGCAACTCTTATACTGCTATCTAGGGCAGTGATGTCCATAGTAACCAGCACAGCCTTCCAGGATTTTACGTAGAGATTCTCCAAGCCCAACCCAATGTCAGGAACTGATCCTGATCCATCCTGCTTCCAATGCATGGACTCTGGGCTACAGTCCTTCCCCTAGAGGCCGGCTCCCGAGCCCTGGGCGACCTTACCCCAAACTGCCTTGTTCAAAAGCAGCAACAGAAGCAGAAACGTTCAAGCAAGCACCGAAGCGACACTCCTAAATTGTTCCTTCCCTGACAGGTGGGCGAAGAGCCCATTTTAAAAGAGAAAGCTCACTTTAAAGGCACAGCCAAGAAACCAACCGCCCCTCTTCACGAAAGGCCTCCCCAAGAGAGGAGGGCACAGAATCCAGCTCTCACCTGGGGCCTCCAGACTTGCAGCCGATCCCGGAAGACTGCAAGGCCTGCAGGAGGTTCTTGGCCGTTGCTTCTGGGTGGCATTCCATGAGCTGCTGGAGGGTCCCCTGGAGGGCTCTTCGGGAGGCCGCATCTCTAACAAGGAAAGGGCAGGGGTTGCCAAAACCATTAGCTGCTCAGGACAAGAGCTGGACTCTATGAACCTTCCCAGGAGCCCCGTTTATTCATAACCTCCATTTTAGCTGACAAACCAGTCTACTAAACTCAAATTTAAACATATCTCTTTCAGACAGCAACAAGAAGTTGTAAGATAATTTCATAATTATGGTTAGGCATCCTTCAGTCTCGAGAGAATATGGTGACGTGCTCTGTATGGAGGACTTGGAACAGTGTCTAGTGTGGCTGCGAAGGCCAATGCGAGAGTGACAATCCCTTCTACACTGAAGACAAATCCAATCTGTTCCCTGTCCAGGTCCCTGATTTTGCTGGTTTCGGGACGGCCTCTCTGCCTCGGCCTGCCAGACAAGGGTCTCTTCAAATTGGAAGAGGCCGTGATGCACTGCCTGCCTCCAGGCTGAACGCTCAGATGTCAGGGTTTCCCATCTGTTGAGGTCCATTCCTAATGCCTTCAGATCCTGCTTGCAGATCTCCTTGTATCGCAGCTGTGGGCTCCCTTTCAGGTGATTTCCCTCTACATACAGGAGATCTTTTGGAATCCGACTGTAAGCCATTCTCATGACATATCCAAGCCAACACAGACGCTGCTATTTCAGTAATGTATATGTTATGGTATGCTCTATGGTACAAATCAACATATACACTGGAGAGAAGATTCTCCGGTCTTACCTGTATCGATGTAGAGTGAGGCAGAATAACTTACAAAGGCCTTTCACTGCACCTTCTGGCAGGTCTGAAATAGAGTCAAACCAAATATTAGCGATCCAGCAGCAAAACACATGTTGTGTAATGCCACGGCCATAATCAGCAATAGCCATCTTTTGGAAATTAAAAATTTCTGACTGCCTCCCCCAGGACGGTCCCAAGACTCCTTTGGGATCTCTTACACTGTGGGAAAGTCATGGGAAGGGGGGGGAGACACAGGCAGGGGCTGGAGTCTTTAATTCTAACGATTACCACACTCAAGTTGGTTATAGCACCATCTTGATTATTATAATTATGCAAATGAAGTGGGTGCTTGGCGTGGTTTTGCTTATACGTATCCTGCCCAGCGTAATGTGAATTCATTAACTGAGTGCTATATAGATCCAATAAATAAATATTTATTTATTTTATTTATTTTATTTTATTTATATGCCGCCCACACTACCCAAAGGTCTCTGGGCGGCTTACAACTTTTAAAATAAAATAAAAATTTAGAACAATTAAAATACAATTAAAATATATATAAAATTACTCACAATTGCTGCCACCCAGGACGATTTTACTGGCAGCAGCAATTTTTGGAAATTAAAGCTTCCCATTTGGGTTCCCGCAACTCCAAATGGCTTCCTCAAAGGTGCCTTACTTGATATACTGTACAGTACAGTTCAAGTTTATTATATTAGCTAAAAGCCATCACAATTGTTTAAAAAACAGATATGGTCAAATGAAATCATGATAAAATCACAGACAAATAAAATAATAAGAGACCCTTCATATCTGGGAATCTCCCACACAATTGATCGCAAAAGGTAAAAGGTAAAGGTTCCCCTTGACAATTTTTTGTCCAGTTGTGTCCGACTCTAGGGGGCGGCGCTCATCCCGCTCTTCAAGCCATAGAGCCAGCGTTTGTCCGAAGACAATCTTTCTGTGGTCACATGGCCAGTGTGATTTAGACACGGAACGCTGTTTACCTTCCCACCGAGATGGTACCTATTTATCTACTCGCATTTGCATGCTTTCGAACCGCTAGGTTGGCGGGAGCTGGGACAGGCGACAGGCGCTCACTCCGTCGCGTGGATTCGATCTTAAAACTGCTTGGTCTTCTGACCTTGCAGGACAGAGGCTTCTGCGGTTTAGCCCACAGCGCCACCACGTCCCTTTGATCGCAAAGGCTTTCACAAAATTAGCTCAAATATTTCTGGCCACTTTTGCGAAAAGCGCTGTTCTATATGTAACATAAGGGTCACAGTCAAAGAATAACCTAACCACCTTTATCTGAGGGCTTTCCTCCTGTAGAGCAGCCAAAATGTTATCCAGGAGCTTTTCTCAGGGGTTTTGATATGAAGTTACAATATTGGTTTTCAGCCACTGCATCAAAACCATGGCTTAATATCTTCTCTTTTTATTGGAAAGAGCAGTTGCTGGGGACATGCAAACATAACAGGGAGAAGTCAATTCTTTGCTCCTGCACTAGAGTCTCAACAAAAACTGCCCTCTTCCCAAGCTGCCTTTGGATCCAGTTGTTAGGAATACCTTTTCCGGTGATGCATCTGCCAAGTTCACTGAGGATCTCTCTCTGTTCCTTCACACTGGATGTGGTCACTTTCACCGCAAATCTCTTCAGTGTTTCGGAAACCTAAGGAGGCAATGAAGACGAGGGAAGACACTGCTGTTCGTTACTCTTCCAAGAATGACGGGTAGATGTACTCTAGAAACATCTATGGCCCAATCTTCTGCATGTTCTCCTTAAACATTTGTGCTTTCTCTCAAGTAGGTGTGCATGTTATGCTTGTCATGATGTGCCCTCAAATTGCATCAGCTTTTAGCAACCCTAATACTGGGCTTAAGCCACTAAAATTAAAAGCATGGCTTGATATCACACATTTTCTCTCTTTTTTAATGGAAGAGGTCATTTACTGAAAACACACAATCATGGTTGGACCCAGAGAATGCACAAAGAAGATAACATGATATTAAGCCATGTTTTTAATACCGTGGCTGAAACTCTCGCAAAAACGTGGTATATTTAAGAAGTTGTTTTTCCCACTGCTGCACCCTCATTGCAGAATTTCCAGGACTAAGTGAGGACTTGGACCCAAGTTTCACTAGTTCCAATCTATCCCTCTGTCTGTTATACCATACTAGCAATTTTAGTGTTTATAAGAATGGAAAAAGAAAAAACAAATTTAAAAAGAGGATCATATCACTATATGTACTCAAACAGAGCTATGTCAGACCATTAATCAAACTGGCAGAGCAGAAGTATGGAAAGAAGGAGAGAGTGATGTGGAGAAGAATCAAAGATTATGCAATGATTAAAGGGTCACAAGTTGCCTTCCTAATTCAACTGTTTATACTCTACCCTTCAGCAAAGTTTTCCAGACAGCTTAAATCAAAAAAGCAAAGTGTGCTGCTTGTATACAGCCCATAGCACTGAAAGCACTCTCTGGGTGACTGGCCATTTAATTACGTAGGCTTCAAATTGCCGCCGCCACTCCCCACCCCCCAAAAGTTGAGTACTCAATTTATCAACCTCAGCAAGATGGAAGGCTGAGTGAACCTCAAGCTGGCTACCTGGGATTCAATCTGGGTTGTGAGACGTTTGGCTGCAATATAGCAGTTTAAACACTGGGCTACAAGATCACAGCAATGTGATGGTCCTACATCAAAAATCTCACCGCCAATTTTGCTGAACATTCAAGAGTGGCCAAGGCAGTATTTCAAGGGCTGCAGGGAATCCTCAGATTATCCTTACAGCTATCTTCACAGCAATTGTCACTGTTTTCAAATGTGTATCCTTCACTTCTCTCAAAAAAGTCAGATCAGGATCCATGATTTCTTCCCTATACCTCAGGTGTCCTGCATGGTCAATTAGCCTAAGAGTGACTTAGGCTGAATAGGAACTTTCAACTGTGGCCTCCTGGCTTGATTATTTACTACCACAACCACAACACTACTGCTATAATCCAGTCTTTCATTTATGGAACATTATTATTCAACAAGAGAAATAATAAGTCATCCCTACATCACAGATGAGGAAATGAAGATCAAGAAAACCAGCTCCCCTAGAAGAGCGTAAAATAGTCAGAAGACAGCACTTGAAAGCATTTAAACTACCCTTGGCTTAATGTGCTACTGTAAGTTGTAAACAAACCAACACACAAAAACAACTGCCAAAGTACAAGTAACTGCAACCGTGTGCTTTTCCCTCCATTTTCTCGGAGGAGGAGCTATCAAACCCATTCTATGTAAGGCACCATTTACACCATGCTATGAAATACATCAATATCCTACACTTCCAAGGGGGTCAGGCTGTGTGCGATCTTGCAAACGTACATCATCTTTTTTATTATTATTATTTTGAGATGGCTTTAGCTGTTTGCCTCCATCATTCTCTGAACTTCATGGCCTTACACTGAAGCACATAGGCAACAAGGAGGGAAACTTCAGGTATGTTTATACCTGCAAATAAGAAGCTTAAAAGCCACTTAAACAGGTGTTACTTCTGCCTTAAATGCCAAAAAAACACCCTAGCATAACAAAGAGTCCTGGGTTCAAATCCTGGTATCTGGAAGCGGAAAGGCCCCCGTTGTCTGGAAAGCAGCAGTCAGGGTTGGGAGGAGGCCGGCCTTCTTCCAACAAGACGCCCTCCCGACGTGCTGGGTCTGCAAGTCCCATCGTCCCCAGCCAGCCGGAAGACGTGGCGAGGGATGATGGGACTGAAGTGCCCCATCCTTCGGGGGGGGGAACAGCACCAACACAGGGACGACCCACGGAGACCATCCCGAACCCAACCGCCCCCCGGGGGCCCTTCGGGGGCAGAGCGGACAAACCCCTTCCCCTTCCAGCCCGGAGGAGAAGCCCGGCCCAGAAGCCCCGCGGCGGCCGCTGAGCTCGGCGTCGAAGGCCCGGCCGAGCGCGAGGGAGGCAGCGGAGGGCCCGGCCCGTCCCCTTGTGTGCTCGGGGCGCCGGGCTAGGAAACCGGGCGGCTCCAACCCCGGCCCCAGCTCCTCCCGCCGCTCGCCCCGCCGCCTCAGGCGTCACCCACCTGCGTGTCAGCCGCCATCACGCCGGCTGCGACCCGGAAGCGGCTCTGGCGCCACATCCGGGGGAGGGCGGGTCGCCCGGCGCGGTTTGATGGCATCATCCGGCCCGCCGACGCGCGTCGCGCTGGCGGAGGAAGAGGGCCGAGAGGAGGGGGTCCTCAGAATACGCATGCGCGCCTCTCCCTCTCTCACACATGTGCTGTATTCCTGGAGCGCGAGAGCCGTGCTTTTAATTCAGTGACTTTTAAGCCCAGTAATAAGGTTGCTGAAAGTTGCCTTGAGAGCTGCTCTTGGTCGCTGCACAGCCCGGAGAAGTTACTTTTGGGGGACTACAGCTCCCACAAGGCACCAAGCCAGAATGCATGCATTCATTCATTTATTTATTTAATTTATACCCCGCCCATCTAGACCTTAGTCTACTCTGGGGGGGGGGGGCTAACAACAATCCAAATACTGTAATAACAATATAAAATAGAACAACGTTAATGCAATGGAATGTGGCAATAAATAAATTAGGTATTGACAGGAGGTAAAGCCTGCCTAAAGAGCTGGGTCTTGAGTTTGTCATCCCAAAGGCAGGGCAGGGAGCGACAGCCCCAACATGCAAGCTCTCCGCTTCCCTCATTGCTTATATCCCTGCTGGGTCTGGGCTGGGACTCATCCGGTCCCACCATTCCGGCTTCCCATCAGGGCCAAACACAGTCCCTGCCTGGGACTCCCTCAAGGGCAGACGTTGTTGCTCAGGTATATCTGGACTAGCCGGGATGTGTTAATTTGAAAATATGCTTACTTTCTCTAAGGATGTGAAATGTGTGGCCTTTCAGAAGTTGCTCTGCAATTGCCCTTCTCTCTAGGAAGCCCAACCAGTAAGACAGTGGGACACAAAGCCCAGCAAAGAAAGGGTCACAAGTTGCCTTCCTCCGATTCCAGCTCTGTGTATTTCCCCCCTCCACCAGCCTTTGGCCATGTTTTCCAGAACAAGTGATAAAAATAACTCTACCCACAGAAAGACAATCCTAAGCATTAGATGCATATTGTGTATTACATCAGAAGGCAGGCAGAAAAGTCTTGTACTGGCTATAGAAACTCACTGGGAAGGGGGGTGGGGGGGTAAAACTGTCCTTAAAGATATCTTACCTTAAGAACAAAGGTGATGTATTTTAGGTAATGTATTAAGGCCATTGTAAGTCAGATGTTTCCTGCCAACCTAGCAGTTTTAAAACATGCAAATGCAAGTAGATAAATAGGTACCACCTTAGTGGGAAGGTAACAGCTTTCCGTGTCTAGTCACGCTGGCCACGTGACCACAGAAACTGTCTTTGGACAAACATGGCTCTATGGCTTGGAAACAGGGATGAGCACTGCGCCCTAGAGTTGGACACGACTGGACTAAACGTTAAGGGGAACCTTTACCTTAAGTCAGCTGTAACAAACCTGCATCAAGCAGAGGCCAGCCTCCCATTCCTCACACACTGCAACTGCTAGGGTGTATTCTGAACTGTTTCAGTTCAACTATGGTGCCACCTCTTCCAAGTAAAATTCTCTCCGTCCTATCAGTGGAAGGTGGATAATGTTAAGGGACAAGAGTACAGCAGGCAACACAAATGCGTAAAGCCTGCAGCAACACCTTACTGCAGAGAGGCTTGTAAACCTATCCTTGGCTTGAGCCCTTTTGTCTATGTAAAAAAGGAGTAAAAATGGAGGATTCTCCTTCCCCTGATAGTTGGGCAAACATTGTTTGCAGTCCTGCTTCAAAAACATGTAAGAGGCATTCTCTACTCCTTGATGGCTGTCACCACTGAAGGAGAACTTGACGCTTCTGCCTTGATACCCGCAACTAGAAGTACGAAGCATAGAGGAAGCTGCTTTCTACACCCGCACATCCAAGTAATAAAAGCTCCGATTGGTAGCAGTTCTTCACAATGTCAGTCCAAACTAGTTCCTAGCTCTACCTGGAGACCACAGGGATGGACCTTATGCATACAAAACATATTTTCATTGTGTTACAACCCTAACTCCCCTCCACCCCGATGCGGCATCTGGCATTCCCTAATACAGTAGTACCTCAGTTTATGAATTTAATGCATTCTACAGGACTTCATATAAAGCAAAAAAGTCATAAACCGATACACGGTTTGCCAGAGGAACCGGGGGGGGGGCACTATAAACCTCCAGGCACAATGCATCCTGGGGAAACTTCTTTCATACTGCGGGGGAAAAACAAACCAAGGCATTATTTTCTATGGATTTCCGTTCATAAACTGAAAATTACGTTAACCAAGGTGTTTGTAAACCGAGGTACTACTGTAGTCTCATCCAAGTATCCACTCCCCTCAAGTCTGACACTATTTATCTTCTAAAATCAGATGGGATCCAGCATGCTGAGAGTGGTCTGCTGATTCTGCAATAATCACAATAAACAGAGTGTGTAGAGAAGTTATTTTATTAATTCTCACTGTACTCAAAACTGGACGATGACAACACCAGTGGTTAGTCGAAGAGCCCGAATCCCATGTCTTCGTCAGACTCTTCCGACTCTTCCTTGGCTTCCTCCTTAGCTGGGGCTGCAGCAGCAGGAGCAGCAGCTTCCACTGCAACTGGAGCAGCAGCCACAAAAGCTGAAGGATCTGCCAAGAAGGCCTTCACCTGTGAAAGAAGATCATGTCAGTTGTAGACAAGGCAGACTGATTTTCCTGAAGGATCCAAAGAGGAGCAAGGAGATCTGGGTGCCCGACTTTGCTAGAAAGCAGCTTGGTTCCTCCAAAACGAATCAACTATGTCTGAAGGCTTATTAAATAGTCTTCACCCCTCCGGCACCCACCAGATAAGCTAGGCAATAAGTCCCAGAATATATTGACAAAATTGCACACCCGTGCCCCTACCTTTGGTCCATGCTTTCTTAGGCCCAAGAATAGACTACTGCAATGCCCTCTACATGGGGCTTCCCCTGAGGCCGATAGGGCAGTTTCAGCAGGTTCACAATACGGCAGTCAGGCTACTGGGCCGAGTTAGCAAATACCAACATACCTGCCCAACTCTACCTGCCTTACACTAGTTACCTGACTGCTTCAAGGTGATGGTTCTAACATATAAAGCTCTAAATGGTTCAGGACCCTCAGGATCTGACAGAACGCCTTCTTCCAGAAAGAACTACCTGCTCTACTCGTTTGGCTCATGCTGAATGTCTGTGGGCCATCACCTCCGAAAGAGGCCTGGAGGGAGAAAACTAGAAACCAGGCTTTCTCCAGTGTCATACCCAGACTCTGGAATCAACTACAGTACCTCCAGATATCCACCCAGCCCCCACTGGCAACTTTTAAAATGCTGGCTGTCCAGACAGAAAAATACCTCTCCGAACAGCCAGTTACCAGTGTGGGGACGAAGTGGATTCCATCAATGGAATCTCAATGAAATTATTAGCCACCAAGACTATCACATGACCATTAAAAATTCTTAACGTGTAAACATTTAGTTGTTGTGATATTTTATTATGTTTTATTGTGTTGAATTTAGTTTTATGTTTGTAGGAATGTCTTATTGTCTCCTTATATTACGAACGACACATTCCAGGCCCTTGCAGTTTCAAAGATACGACTCAAATCACTACGAAGAAACGACAGATGAAATCAAAGACGTTAAAAAAAACCTGCTGAATAATATTTCTTAGTTCTGAATAACCGAAACAGCACATTGCCCCCCAGAAATGCAAAAGTATTCCAAAAACATTAGAAGTACTGTACATGCAAAGGTAATCTACTGAGACTTCTGCACTGCAGATACTGAATGATATAAACTGGGTTGTGCTCATAAGATAGTTTAAAACCAGTATTACTTCTTCTCAAAACCTAAGAATTTAGGGACCGAAACACCAACTGGCCAAAGCTGTGCTCCACTGTGCATCCAAGCTCTAGAACAGTGGTTCTTAACGTGGGTGATAATGCCCCCCAGGGGGCGATTTCATTTTTCAGGGGGGCGGTAGAACGAAATGGGGTGGCGTGGGGGCGCTGGAGCAGAAGGGGGGCAATAGGGGGGCACTGGAGCAAGCCACACCTGTGAAGATGGTTGCAGCCTTTTTACAATGTGCATGAATATATATTTTCCTCCAATCTTAATTTAGTTTCAGAGTTTTCGTCTTGAAATTTTTAATTCCTGCATTGCGGTTTGTTTTTATACCCTTTTTATGTTTCTTTTTGCGTCTTAAAATTCCCTTGCAACTAAATCATTAAATGTTACTTTTGGGGGTCATTTCATTTTCTTGCAATTGAATTTTGTTTCCAGGGGTCATTGGATTAAGTGTCTTAAATAAATAAATAAATAAATAAATAAATAAATAAGATATCATCACCGTGGGGAGGGGGGTGATGATAACTTCCTCAATGGCTCAAGGGGGCATTTCTTTCAAAAAGGTTAAGAACCACTGCTCTAGAACACTTTTACCAGGTCACCTTCAAACTACCCAAAGTGTCACTAGTTACCTTTTCAGCTAGTGGGAAAGAGTAGTCAGTCTCCACAGCTACAGCCAGAACCCGTTTGTACCCATTGATGATGGAGTGGGGCACAGAGGCAACCGTTGGGTAGCCAATCTGCAGGCAGACACTGGCAACATTACGGACACCCTGCAGAAGAAAACAAGAATGAAGCATTCTGAACACATTCTCGACCACTAAACAGCAAAGAAAACAAATCTATATGCCAAGCCTGCCTCCCCTCCTGCCTCGCTCCCCATCTTCCTCCCCGAGATCGTAGCAAAGATGTGTTGTGACCCAAGCTGGAAGTCTTCACTTACTTCCAGGAAACGTCCATGGAGAGTCTCCTCGGTGATGTCCAGAACCTCCGGATTGTAAATGCTGCCATTATCGAACACCTGCTGGATGACAAGCCCAAAGGAGAACGGGGAGATGTTCAACATGTTCAGCAAGGTGGCTTCGCTGGCACCCACTTTGTCTCCGGTCTTGATCAGCTGCACATCGCTCTGAAAAAAAGAGAGGGAGAGGGAGAAATGCAGAAAATTAAACACGGGAAAAATTTCAAGATCTCAGCAAGGTAGCAAGTATTTTACCGTGGCAGCATTAGGTTCAGAGAGGGCACACAGCGGGTGAAGAGAATCTTAACCTCTCCTTCAGATATGTGAAAGGTAAGAGGGCAGGACACATAAACAAAGACACCAGTTCTACACCTTGTATAATTCATGTAATTGTAATGTAGATGCAACACTGTGGAACCAGCATCAAAAGGGCTGTACTCAGCCAAAATAAAGGCCAGGGATTTCGGCCTTCAGTGTTCAGATTTCAACTGCCAATCTAAAACATATGGAGGCCCAAGGTAAAAGGTAAAGGTTCCCCTTGACATGTAGTCCAGTCGTGTCCGACTCTAGCGCGCGTTGCTCATCCCCATCTCCAAACCAGAGAGCCAGCGTTTGTCCAAAGACAATTTCTGTGGTCACGTGGCCAGCGTGACTAGACACGGAATGCCGTTACCTTTCTACCGTGGTGGTACCTATTTATCTACTTGCATTTACATGCTTTTGAACGGCTAGGTTGGCAGGAGCTGGGACAAGCGACGGGGGCTCACTCCATCGCCTGGATTCGATCTTATGACTGCTGGTCTTCTAACCTTGCAGCACAGAGGCTTCTGCAGTTTAACCCGCAGCGCTACCACATCTCAAAGGAGGCCCAAAGGCCCATCTAAATATTCCATTCCCATAGTGGTTAACAACGCACCTTCAAGAAATACAGAAGCAGAATATCATGCCTCCCCATAAAGTAACGAGGAGCCAAGGAAAAGAGCCGAGCGAATGAATGCTGCATCGAAACAAACTGAAGATCCATGTGTGCTAAATGCCCAAAAGAAGGATCGAAAATGCCAGGCCAACGAGCTTCCACTGGCCACTTCCTTACCAGGATTTCAATGGTGCCTCTGGAGATCTTGGTGGTAATACCCAAAGCCTGGAAAAAGGAAGTCTTCTCAGGGCCCAACCCAGTATTTTGAGCTGGCACAGTCACATCACAGGGGGCGATGGCGCCGGCACGAGCAGCAGCCGGTACCTAAAAAAGAGAGAAATTATACTCATTAATTTGGTTACACTGAGATGTACAAAAACTCCTGAACAGACCACTGCACCAAACTGAGAAGATTATTACAACATGAGGCAGCACGGCTCCACTCCTGAAAGAAGGATGATGGAAAGAAGAACTCCTGGCCATCTAATGTTCTGGACCTCAACCTTCAGCTGTTCCAATCACCATGGTGAGGGGTAAAGAGGTTATGAGAGTTGGAATCCAAAATGTATGAGAGTTTAAAGGTTCCCCATTCCTATACTGCACTCAACAAGCAGTCGCAGAATGTGACACTAACCAAGCTGTATCAGATTAGTAATTAAAGCCACAATTTAACTGAATCTTTACACTGGTGTAAGTACAATCCATAACCTGAAGCTGCAAACAACAACTACTACATGCAACTCAGTAAGTTAATTGGTCTGTTAACCAGAAGCTAGTCGCTGCTCTAAATTATGCGTCTACACTTATATCAGCGTAAATATTTTATTGGGTCCTAGCCTGTGCATTGTTAACAATCTTACTTATTAATATTCCCCTGGAATAATGATGCAGTTTTATTTGCTCAGTGTGAATGCAGACTTGGTCTGTTAGCTCTTTTCCCCCCTAGGTAAAACCTGTGCAGAGAAACTAAGTTTGTTTGGAGTTTTTGGAAGACAGTTCCTAGCTCAATACACTTACACAGAAGCATATTTAAAAAGTAACTTGTAGATGCTCAGTCAAACACTTTATCTTTAATCACATTCCAGGGCTGAATTCTAAATTTTTCTAAAAGTCTGTTAATAAAAGTACACACAGTATATTAAATTTTCTGCTCAGAACTACTCTGAGAAGCAGGCGAAACAAAGCAGTGTTATGCAGAATGCAATTCAACAACATTCACAACTGAGCAGTTACTCAAACCAAGGATGCTGATACTCAAATACACCATGTGACAAAACTGGTTGTCCAAGCTTCCTCACAGAGTTTGGAATGGACTCATCAATTCTTTCTAAAGTATGGCTGCCAGTTCTTACCTTGTTGGCCAACAGCATGTCCCTGATTTCAGTCAGATCTTCCTTGGTGAACACAAAGCCCACGTTGCCACGAATATGAGGCAGAAGCCTACAAGAAACAGCACAGCCCATTCAAAGCACTGAAAACTCAGCATCTGTGGATGCAAAAGGTTCAGCCCTCCAGGAAGAGCAGAGAAAGACCTCTAACTTCAAAATCCTGAGCCTCCAAGAAGAAAAAGGGGAGGATAGAAGAGCTTTTCATTCAAAGGTTGCACTTCCTCCAGAACCAAAGCCACTAGTGGGCAGATTAAGGCAAAAGCAGATAGGTCACCTATTCATTATCTCCCTGACTGAAAAGTAGACCGACCAGGGACAGATAGACCCTTGCTGCTAGCATCTACACATTTAAGGATTTTTGAAAACCCAAAATCTGTATACATTGCAGGATGGAGAACACAGAGCCTCCAGGCTATTTGCTGCCCTGTGACAGGCTAGATTCCGTAGCAGGTGGTTCTTTCCCCTTCCAAACATATCTGGGAAGCAGAGTGGGTATGTGGACCCCAACTGCCGACCCAACATACTATGCTGCCCTCAACTCAAGCAATGTGGCCCACCGCTGGAAGTGATCCAGAACAAATAAGCTGGGGGAGGAGAACATTTTTGACAGCTTTGGGGCCTTTCTTTTTGTTCTGGGACATTTCAGGGGTGTAGAAACAGCCTGGTAAGGTGCATGATTCCGAACACTGGCGTACACAATACCACAAGGAACAATTAAGTAACTCGTGCAAGCTCTCCCTCATCGTGAAGGCCCTCCAAGCGTGCTGGGCTTCATTCCACCCTCCTCAGCCAGCAACAACCATCCTGGTTGAGTATGATGGGAGTTACGTTCTATCAGAAAGATCAGTATAAAATGTATTTGGACAGCCTGCCTGGCCTGGCCTTTGACCTACAGGATAAAGTGGCTTGCTAACCATCGTCCTCGGAGCTAGGAAAGCTGGAAGGCATCCTGATGCCCATCAAGCAACACTCTAGTTCAGGTAGAAAGGAGCTACTTTTCTTCAATGTACGAGAGCTCAGAAGGATTTGCATCACTCACTTCTCCAGAGCAGGATTGTTTTCCAGGTGCCCCCGGATCGCTTTGCGCATCATGGTGTTCTTCCCCATGAGGACGACGGCCTTCCCACGCAACGACATGCGGATTTGCTGCATCTGCTTGGAACCAACGTTGTCTGCTCCCACAATGAAGCATTTTGGATAATCATCCAAGAGTTGCTACAAAACCAGAATGATTGCCTTAATTCAGACAAGTAATCTCTGGGCCTCTGGCTTACGCAGGACACAGATCTTGAGTATGGAAGAAGAGTAATTTATGCGACGACTCTAACCATGTTCCACCTCAGGAATAAGACAAACAATTATAGACACCCACACAGTGGTTTCTATTACTTCTGGCAAAAGCTATACAGTTACCCACTGATATTCACATCTGATCTGTTGATCGTAATAAAGTATTATTATGTTACCCACTGATTCACTTATCCACTCATTCACTGACTGACAGCACAAAAACTGTAGGTGAAATACCACGTTTATAAGACTTCTAAGAAATTGCAAAGTAGTACAAGCTCTTTAGACATCTTTGACAGGAAAAGATACTGCAATATGGAAAAGGCAAAGGAAGAGGTCATTAAAACAGTGGTTCTTAACCTGGGGTCCCCAGATGTTCTTCAACTAAAACTCCCAGAAGGCTTCACCGCTAGCTTTGCTGACCAGGATTTCTGGAAGTTGTCAAAGTTGGGAACCACTGGCTTAAAAAATGAGTCAGATGTTAGACCCACAGTTTTGGAGTACCGACTGGAGCCCTTGTCATTAGAAAGTTTTTCCTAACATATGGTCAAAATCTCTTTACTTGTAATTTGCATTCTAATCTCTGAAGCAGCTGAAAGCAAGCTCTCCCCCTCCTTTGAAGAAGAAGTGTCATCTCCTGTCAATTTTTTATTAGACTTGTACGCTCACTTGCCCACCGCTCCAAGTAGTGGCCTTGCCATGAGCTGTGCAGGATAAAAATACAATCACTCAAACAAAAATAAATTTGAACTAGCAGCCCATCAGTGATCCCGAAGCACAGCTGTCTTATCACTTCACTGAAATACCCCCAGCTGTCTTCCAACACCCAGTATTTGTGCAAAAAAAAAAACCTGCTTTATGGTTCTAGCTGGGATCCAAGAATTCTTTCATAAACCCCAACGCAGAGCTTATAACCATTACTTTGTCATGTTCTATTTCTATTTTTTGAAAAAAAGTCTTCCTGGGCACCCCCACTTGCTTTCACCCCCTTTCCCACACAGACTGCCTCATCCCCATTCCTGTGGCTTTGCCAACACAGAAAGAGGAGAAAACGGGGACCCTGCCTGATTTTGAGAGGAGAGCACTCTGTACATACTCAGAGAAGCCCTCGCTGGCTTCCTGACACCCTTTATCTCACTACACAATCTTCCCAAAGGATTTCCAGGGAGGGGGGGCGAACGGCAGACCGGAAAAGGGCCCCAAAACAAGACCCCCCGACCCCACCCCAGCCCCGAAGCGAGAGGGGCACATGGGACTTACGATGATCTTGAGGAAGTAGTTGGACTTCCACGTGGCTCGGTCTTCCCTGGGCATCTCGGTGTCCCAAGGATCGCGCGGCGGCGGCGGCGGTTTAAAGACTCCTGGATTTCCTACAGGCGCAGATTTCGAACAACTCGGGTCAGAAATGCTGGAAGCGGTCCCCCTTTTTTTAAGACTACAACTCCCAGAATCCCCCAGCCAGCAGAGCGACCGCGCTCGGGCCTACCCTTTCCCTCACCCCCACAGGCTCAACCTCGGCCTAGCCTAGGCCGCGGAACCCGCTCCCGCCGCGACGCTCACCTCACGAGGCCTCCGTGGAAAAGGGGAGAGGCGGCCGCCCGCCTTCCGCTTTTATAGGCCGAGGGGGCCGCGACCAATCGGAGGCGAGCGACGTCGGCCTTCACTTCCGCGCCGCTCGCTACGGATTGGTCGGGCGGGCCCCGGAAGCAAAAAGCTACGAGTGCTGGGGCCTGAGTGGCTGGCCGAACTGCCCTTCCAAAAAAAAAATGGGAGCGTTCTTCCTCCCCGCCTTTTAAAGCGGTAGTGATTGGAAAAGCCTTTCAAAAAAAGAAGAGTTTCTTGGTCGAGAAGTGGTTGTTGCTGGGTGTGGGCAAGTTGCCCTCGGCTTATGGCAACCCCATGAATGAGTGATCTCTAAAAAAAAAAAAAAAATCCTCCCCCCCCCCAGAGCCCTTGCTCATGTCTTGCAAACCCAAAAGTGAGTGGTTTCTTTTAGGGAGTCAGTCCATCTCACATCGGGTCTTCCTCTTTTCCTGCTACCTTCTGCTTTTCCCAGCATTAACATCTCGTCGAGAGAATCTTGCCTTCTCCTGATGTGCCCAAAGTAGGGCAGCCTCAGTTTCAACACTTGGTAGAGAGGAATGGCTGGAAACAGAGGATCGGTTGCACAACACAGGTCAAAACATGAAGGGAAGCCCTGCTTGGTGGAGTGGGAAGCTTCGGGGAAGCCTAGTCTATGGCAACAGTCTATGAAAAGAGCTGTGCCCGCCTGTGGCGCTCGGGCTCCAAATGCAGACCGGACTTGGTTCGATGTGACATGTCCATGAGGAGTGGAGGTGTGGTAACCCCCACACAGATAGTGGCCAGGATGAATCAGCATCTGCCCTCAGGTGGGAGGTGCTAATAGGTGGCCACTAGGGGTGGAAGAAATAGCCGGGATCATACAAACCGGTCTGTTGCAGCAGCTCCACTGGCCGCCAATCCATTTCTGGGCTGAATCCAAAGTGGTGATTCTAACCTATAAAGCCTAGAATGGCTTGGACCCGAGCCATCTCAAAGACCGTGTGTGTCTGTCTCCCTTTATGAGCCTGGCAGGGTGGCTAAGATCATCAAGGGAGGTCCTGCTATTTTAACAGGTGCATCTGATGGGGACACAGGAGATGGGGTCTTCTCTGTGGCTGCTCACACACCTGTGGAACTCCCTCCCACTGGACGCCCGTCTGGCCCCGTCTTGGCTGTCCTTCCGCAAGCAGTCAAATACGACCTTTCTCTTCGGGCAAGCTTTCCCTGAGTAAATTGGCTGCTGAGTGGGGTTTTAAAAATGCATTGTGGTACCTTATTGCTTTGAATGTGTTGTGTTGCTCATGTTTTTTTTAATATGGCATTTGCTTGATCTTTTTGTATTTGTATACTCACCATTATTAGTTTTCAGAAAGGCGCTCTGAATGATGTAAGGCACCTTGGGTCCTTTTTAAAGGAGAAAGACAGGATAAAACATTTCAAATATGTAAGTAAATAAAATAAAGTAAGTTATGTGGCACATCCTGCCCTACATTGCACAGGATACGCCAACCAACTCTTTTGCTACCTTTGCATGCCATAGGGCACACTGGAGGATTGTTGTTTTTGCCACTATGAGAATGTTGTGACAACATGAAGACCTGCAGCCTATTATGCTTGCTGCCTCAGACAGCCTTGTTTCATAGACTGCCTGAAGTAGGCTGGACCATGTGCTGACCCCTCCAGAGGCTGGCGTATAAATCCTAGCATTCCTTATCCCTATCCTAGGGCTAAGACGGGACCAGGCAGTCCAACCACATCTGGAGTGGCCCAGCCCTAGTCTAAACCGAATCCAAGAGGATCAGGTATGTAAAACGCACTCCACTCCCACACTGTCAAAGAAGGCCACACTCACTGACACTGAAAATTATCATAAAATTTTATTAGCATCATCACAGGACTGTAGCACGGAAGAGGGCAGCAGAAGTAAAAGGTTACAAATGGGAAAATGGGGAGGTGGGGGGAGACAATGGTTATTCCACAGGACAATCTCCCGTTCTCCGTCTTTCCCAGAAACTTTAAATTTAGACCCATTTCATTCTGATTTATTTCAAGAGTCAAAGGAGGGAGGTGGAAAACAAGAGCACAAAAACCTAAAATGTCAAAGCTCTCTATTAGATTTTTTTTTCCAAAGGAAAAACAAAACAAAACAATGGCACACATTATTCTGAGGCTCACCCAGGGCAATTCTCTCCCAGGGCGGTCCATAAACCAGCAATACTGTAGTCTATCTTTTCCTTAGGGAGACACAGACCATACCTGACTTCAAACAGCATCACCTGTTAAGAACCTGCAAAACTGAGCAAGTTTGGTTCTTCATCTCAAACAGCATCTGAGCCACCGAGACAGTGGCCTTCCGCCTCGCTCCAACAGCCGACTGGTACAATATCACTTCATTTGCAAGCCCTCCTTGCCCTGTATACATGGCGATGTGGATAATATTCCCAGTTCACAGCGGCGCAGAACATTTTCACAACTCTCAAAAGGGCACCATCTACGAAACTGTAGCCTTTTAAAACTTTATTTTTTCCTTCCCTGAGTCTTATGATTACTTTTTGGCTTGCCTGGCATTGCCTCGTGCCCAGAGTTTGGAAACTAAATTGGGGTGTGGGGAGGGGCTAAGGCATGCGGGCCGATGGTTCTGGGAGACCCATCAAACAAACGACCATTTTCAAGTTCACAATTAAGCCGTTTGGGTCCCTTATGTGGTTAATGCAGTGGTGAAGGACGTGCGCTCCCATGTTGTAAAGCAGAGTGGACAGCTGTGGGTTTCCAGATGCTGCTAGACTGCAGTTTCTGCCCTCCGCCACGTCTGCCACATTTATAGAGAAACTTCACCCAGCTTCTGTTTCGGGACTCCAGTTGCGAGGGGCCTCCAAATGCAAAGCAAAGCAAAATAACCGTTTTCGGTACTGCCACAGGGCTTCTTAATTTTAACACAGTTTAGTGGCTCAGCCTGTCTTAATCCAACCCTTTCTTCCCCTGGCTAGGCCCTACGGAGTTCTTCTATTCCAATAATAGTTGGAAAGCTTCACATTCATGCGTGTATTGGGGTGGATGAGCTTTCTCGTCCTCCTGGAGGTGCTAAGATGCAGCAAGAGAAGTGGGCAGAAGGTGAGACAGCTTGAATTTTTGGCACTCCTGGATAGTGGTGGTGATAGGGGACACCTTGTTCTGTGCATCTTGTTCTGTTCCAGACTGAGCTCTGCATTTCTGCCTGCTTTTCTCTTGGGTACATTTCTGCTTAATCCCTGTGGACTTGAGACAAATGGCCTCCAAAAACACACTGGACAGCAATATGCAACATAGCAAACATGATAGTCTTAGCTCTCTCACACTGCAGGGTTAAACTGTGATACAGCTGTCCAAAAATATTATGTTAACGTTAATCAGGAAATCCACAGACACATCAGCCTCTGGAACAGATTACAAAACCTTATACATATTTGAATTCTTTTTCCTGATTAGGTAAGTGTAAGGCTCTCTTTGAAATCCTGGCTTTGAGGAAAAGGCAAATAATTCAAAGTACAGCAGTTTCTGAATTACTGTTTGTTTTAAAATCTGTTCCAGCTGAGCTCTGATCAATAGAAAAGCTACTTAAAAAGCAAAATTAATAATAATAATAATAACCACACACACACTCCTTGCACATTTTCCCCGTGTCCCACCCCACCGCACCCCTAATTTTAAAAAGACAATACTCATCATGTTAATAGTTGTGTTTAACAAAGCATCAAAGGCTATAGATGCAGGAACCAACACAACCAGGGCCCGGCCCAGAACGATCAAGATATGAAAGTCATTTGTTGAGAAAATTATTTCAAAAAACTAAAAATTTTATATAAGAGATTTAGAAGTTGTTTTGTTATGAATTCAAAACTCAGTGTAGAAATCAGTTATATCACCATCCAAACACACAGTATTCGGTTTGATACCAAAAGTTAAGTCTCTCTCATACACCGTGTGAGAGAGAGAGAGAAGGAGAGAGAGAATGCACTGAGGCATGTATTAAAACTATTAAGCCAGTAGAAAAAAGGATTATTGCTCAGACTTCTGTCTCTGTAAAGGATATTTCACAATAGCCAAGAGAGAGGCTTGTGGAAGAACAGCAGAGACAGGACAGAAATTTAAAAAGGCAATGCTGAGAGATTTTCTCTCGCCTTCCAGGTGAACTTACAATACAGGTTGATTATATCTGCCCAAAACTCTTAGGTTAAGGGAGGCTAGGATGGTTCGCTCATCGGGATGTCCTCCGAAAACAGCCGCTTCCCCAGCCTTGCCAAGAGCACCTTGGTTTGGGGGAGTTTTGAGGGCAGCCACAGCGGAAAATATAATATCTCAGAACAGGGAAATCTCCCGTTTGGCATGGGTGGCAGAAACAAGTCAACAAACACGTACCCTCTGATCAGGCACCAGGGTTAAAGGAGCAAAGAAGGGGGGAAATGTGGGGCCAGGAGGAGAGTGCGATGCTTGTTGGCAAGGTTGCAAGGTTCGTATTCCTAAGACCCAGAGCGTGAAGCCGTTTAGTTTTTGAACGACAATTTCCAGACTCCCTCAAGTCACGCTCACGGGAGCTGCCGGTTGGGGGATTCTAGGAACTGGCATTCCCAAAAAGAACGCCAACAAGCTCTGCTCAAAACTCACCCGTCAAGAAGGCCATCGCTGGGTGGTGCTGGGCTGTGTGTTCTTACGGAGAATATTTCTTTTCTTGTGTCCTCAAGATGACACCATATTATTTACTAGCAAGAACACACAACACAGCCAACAGAGGTTGCCAATTCTCCTACCCAAGGTGGGCCAGGATGGCTCGACGGTCCAACTCGTCAAATAAGGCAGGTTCTTGGTGTCTCCTTGCTAAAGAGGAGCTGCCAAATGACTGGTCCATTGGGCCTTTGTCTCTGGATTTAACCACCTTTCAAGAGCAGTGCTAAGCATCTCATTCTACCCTGTGTCGTTTCACCATGGACACACGGGTCTGCATGTGCACAGAGAGAGAGAGAGACAGAGGGAGAGAGAGAAAGAGACAGGGAGTCGCTCTTCTCCTGTTGTGAGACCACTAAGGCCGCCCGGCTCGCTGAAACGATGCGGCCACGTCCAAAGATTTCCAAAGAAGCGAGATTTCCTTGCAGGTCAGCAGAAAAAAAGAGGGCAGCGGGAGGGCCTTAACAGAAGAGTTTCAGGAAGCAGTTCTGACAGTACGGCTTGTCGTTCTGCTCCTTGAAGGTTCCTTTGTTGAGCTGTTTGAGGCAAAAGGCACAGACGAAGTGTTCCGGGTGGAATTTCTTGCCCATGGCCGTGATGCAGCGCCCCGTGATGGGCTTCTGGCAGCCCGAGCAGAGGGAGCCGCGGCGTTCGTGGTAATGCACCTCGCAGTAGGGCTGGCCGTCATGTTCAAAGAAGCTGCCGTTAATAAATGGAGTGAAGCATTCCTGTTTGGGGGGGGGGGGAGAGAGAGAAAAACACACTGCAGTTGGTATTGGGGCTAAGAGAGCGTAAAGGTGGTAGCAGAGTACCGGTCCAAAGGAAGGAGGCTTGAGGGAACATTTGCAAAGCAATTCACAACCGCTCCCACCTCCTGTAATGAATGGTGGACAGCTGGGGGACAGATAATGCCATTGGTCTAATGGTCCCATTGCGTTTCCCCACTTAGTGGGGATGGGCAGTGTCAGAATTGACAGCCTGGACAACCTGGCGGTCCACCAGAGGTCACCTGCATATGAAAAGTGATCTCTGCTTTCCCGCATGTTATTCCTGTGGGTGCCAAAGCAAGTTTTGCAAACAAACCCGGCTCTGCAGAAGAACCGGGAAGTGAAGGACAATTTTGATGGTGTGCAGCCGGAGCTGTCCGGAGTTGATGGCCAGCAGTTCTTCAGCGATGACCACCCACGGGATCTCCTGACTAGGACTGGAGGGAGGTGCAGGATTGCTCGCTCCACCCAGTGAGACCTTGTGCAGTCCAGTGGGACGAAGACTTGAGCTGGGGAGTTCCAGATTCTATTTCCACTGAGCCGTGAAACTCACTGGGTGAGCCTGGGCTAATCACACTCCCACGGCCCGATCTCCTCTCAAGACTGTTTTGAGGATAGAGTGAAGAGAAGGGAGCCATATACACTGCCTTGAGCTCAATGGGGGAAAGACAGTTTACAAATTAAGTAACTAATCCTTTGCCCAGGCCTAGAAACTCACTGGGTGTGTGTGTGTGGCAATGGGAAACCACTTTTTGAACATCTTATGTACCTTATAACCCTATTAGGGTCACCCTAAGTTGGAAGCAACTTGATGGCATGTAACAACATACATTTATCACATTTTTTGCTCACCACTCTATGCAATGTACAATGAAAGAAAGTAGGACCACAATATCCATGGGGTCAATTTCAACACCCTCCAGGATGCCAAAACATGCGGAAATACAGTGGTGCCTTGCAAGACGATGATAATCCGTTCCGTGGAAATTGCTGTCTTGCGAAAACATCGGTCTGCAAAACCATATTTCCCATAGGAATGCATTGAAAATTAATTAATGTGTTCCTAGGGGAATTTTTTTTAAAGGTACTTAAGGGGTAGGGAGCTGGGGAAGCACCATGGGAGGACTGGCGGGGGTCCCCCACCGCGATCACCAGCTTTGGAGGTCCCCCACCAGTCCTGTGATGGTGCAGGAAAAGCCTCCGAAGTGCTCTAAAGCGGGCGCTGGTGGTTTCAGGGCACCCCTACCAGGGCTCTGATGGTGCAGGGGAAGCCATCAGAACCCTGGCAGGGGTGCCCCAAAACCACACGCCCTGGCTTTGGGGGTCCCCCGGGGCTTACCTTGCACCATGGGAGAACTCAAGCTGCCCTTTCCCCCCCTTTTCCCTTCTGAGACTTGCTGAAGGCTGGAGGAAGAGGCGGGAACTTTAAAATTGGTTTCAGACAAGCCTCTGCAAATGCCAATCGCTGTGCAGAGGGACCTGCGCAAGTCCTCCCATGGTGCAAGGTAAGCCCCGTGGGACCCCCAAAGTGTGGTTTCGGGGCACCCCTGCCAGGGTTCTGATGGCTTCCCCTGCACCATCAGAGCCCTGGCGGAGGTGCCCCAAAACCACCCGCACCCACTTTAGAGCACTTTGGAGGCTTTTCCTGACTGTGCAGGAAAAGCCTCTGAAGTGCTCTAAAGCGGGCGCGGGTGATCGTAGTGCGAAAAAGCCCAATTGGAACCATTGTTTTGCAATGGGTAAATCGATCGCAAAAAAACCATCGTAAAGCGATTTCGTTGTAAAGCAACCGTCTAGCGAGGCACCACTGTATTGAACATTATACATAGCAGGGTCTCTGGCTCCCTCTCATGGCCAGTTCTGGTAAATACATGCTAGAAATACATATAATACAGTATGTATTTATTGGGTTGGTTTAAGTACTTCCAGGCAGTGGATAAGTGAATCAGCAGATACTGCTCCTATGGATATGGGCTGTCCTCCTGTAGATGAAAAAGGCTCTTCAGAAACAAATTAGACATAATTTTAAAAGCTATCTTTAAAACTAGCTCTTACCCGGCAGACAAAACACTCAGGATGCCAGAGAGTATTCAAGGCAGAGATGTAGTTTTCTAAGATGGCGCGAGCGCAGCCTCCACACTTGGGAGCAAACATGTCAAAGTAATCCTTGCGGCAGTAGGCTTTGCCATCCTTCTCATGAAAGCCTGCCCAAGGGGGGGGGGGAGAGGGGGCAACAGAGAAGCAAAGAACCATCAGCACCGGCCCGATCCGACCATTTTATGAATATTCCTTGTTTTTTTTAAAAGGACTGAAGAAGCCATTCAGAAAACATCTGAACCCTCCAATAAAGGTAAAACACAAATATATGGACAACATCCCCCCCCGAGTCCAAACGACATTTTTCACAAACAGATACAGTCGTCACTTAAAAACTGAAAAACAGCGGGATTCAATACCCCTAACAGAGCCAAGCAACTTGGGTCGTTCCAGGGCTAATCACGCCGGCTTAAGCGCCTACCGATTCTGCACCAATATGTGGTGGCAAGTGGCGTTTTCCTCCTTTTATGTGCATGGCAACAGCTTGTGGCTGAAATTCAGTAGGAGCCATGGTTTTAAAGGAGGTTATCCCCACCGGCTGCCAACCTCTGTGCTGGAAAATTAAAGGGCTCCATGCCATTTACACCAAACAGAATGGCTCGCTTTTAATTTCCTTAGTCCCCACTCAGATCAGCAACATGAGTTTCAGGGGGCCTTGTGAAAACGGCCACAGGCCCTCGGAAACGCAGCAGAGATGCTGGTGGGCAAACAACTGGAGATGCTCTGAGGAGGGGGGGGAACCAGAATTAAAGTCGCCGGATCTATGTTTCCGGTGGCATGGAGAGGAAGGCCACCCTCTGGCGCTCTCAGGCTGGCTAGCAGGCTGGCCTAGGAGCCATCCATCTCTTTAAACTTCTCTAAATGCTCCTAAAGTCTCTGATGCAGCTTCATTCTTGACGTGGGGTGGGGAGACTATCGTTTGGGGCATCAGGTTCCCTCGGGGAAATCTGTCGGGGGTCACAAGCACTGCGCTCCTTCTATTTCCCTTTCATTTATCCTCTATCATCCTCTCTGACAAACACATTTCCTAATGGTGAGGTTATTCACTCTCGCCACGAGTCTGAACTCGCTGCCTGTAAAGAAGTTCTGAAATGAGGCCAAAGGCTTCACAGAGACAAAGCGCCGTGCTTCTGCTCTGATGCATTTATGGAATGCTTAAAAAGTCCACCAGACATCTATTAGCGGAGAAATGCGTCCAGCATGCCAAGTGCTGATCTGGAAGAATGTGATTCTTGCTTTTATTGCCACAGCTAAGCCCTACCTGGCCAGAAAACCTAGCAGCGGGGTGAGAGAGAATCAACCTGAACACAGGTAAGGATGGACCGTTGCCACTGGACCATGGACATTTCCTGGGAGAATGAAACAGGTTGCGTTACTTAAAAGATAGGGTTTACTCAAGGGTTTTATTTGAACTGCTGGATAGTTCAGTGGTTTAGCGATCTGGCTGTGGAGACCTGCAGTTCTTAGGTATTATAATCTGAAAGGAATTTACCTCCTGGGTCAGAGAGCTAACCATTTACCTTCTTTCCCCGCTGTGTGCTACATGTCTCAACTATGCACCACTGTTTATTATCTGTCCACAATCTCTTCGTGTCTAACTGCCGTAAGCCACTTTGAATCGTTTTTCATGAAACAGCATCCAGTGAGTTTTAAGAGCCACAATGGTGGCGATCATAATGATATAATCATAGCAGCACTGTGGTTAAGAGGACTGGCCGGGACTTGGGAGACCCAGGCGCTGGTATCCAATGAGCTACAAAATTCTCCAGGCCCCCTTGGGTCGGTCTTGATCCCTCTTTCAGCTTGAGGCCTCTCACGAGGATTGCTGTGAAGAGTGGGAAGGAGCACAGCTGTCTCTCTCTCCTCCTTGAGTCTGGCAGCAGAGCCGCAAAGGAGGTCAGCAAAAATCTCTTACGTGTATTACAGGAAAGGTGGAGTACAACTGAAATAAATGAATGAATAACAGGGATGGGAGGGGAACAATGTGTGAAATGTCCCGCTTTAGGAAAGATAAAATTGACATCATATCCCCAGCTCTAGCGTGGCTCTTCCTGATGTTTTCACAAGACCCAAAGTTTGGTTTTCCATTTCCTGTTCCACGTCAACCTACCCAAGGCCTTTGTTTCCATCAACAGATGTCACTTTCTTAAATAACCAACATCTGATTTTTTTAAAAAACTGGGGAAGATGCTATTTTTTAAGGAGGGGGAGATTTTGGTTAAGTCCGTTTTGCCCACAGCAGCAGTCCAGCAGAGTGTGGTTTTGGGGGTGGTTTGGCCGAGGAGGAGAAAAAAGCATTGCTAGAAGCAGTTTTATGGGACCATTTGATTTGACAAATGATGGCACCTCCTCTGTGTTTGTTTTGCCTGGTGCTTCTCCTTATCTTTTAAATGCTCCATCCTGCTCTTTCAAGACTTTTTTTTGCTAGCCTAATGTGCTGTTTTTATCTGAGCTCCACCAGCCTGTCCCATTGTCTTTTTTTCTTTCTTTCTTCACTTTCGTCTGAACAGCTCTCTGGCGTTTCCACTATAACTTTTTTAAACTGCTTCAGCCAGTCAGTCAAAGGTGGGCCATCAACCACCACAGTTAAATAAATATGAGATGGATGATATTTTGCTCAGGCGAGGAAGCTGTGAGCCTGTGGGGTTTTTTTGTCTCCCTATTTTTAGTTATCTAGATGGGGGTCAGCAAACCTGCCTCTGTTGCAGACAAACCTAAATGTGCGGGGGGCCTCTGAATGCTGCAGCCCTAAGCCCACTCACCAAGCAGCAAGCCTTGCTGAACACTGCTCGACTACATCATCTGCTCACAGCTTAAATGCTAGGTTTTGGTTTTTTTTTGCACTAGAACTCCAGAATCCTTCAGACAACATACCTGCAGTACCAATTCTGAGAACTAGCCCACATCTCCATGCTCCTTGGAGAACAGAGCTATCTCCAGATAGCTAGGAAAAAGTGAGGTATCCCCCGTAGGCAGTTGGGTACCCAAAGGCGAAGAGCACAGAGGCAGGCCCCAGCCTTTTCTCCCAAGTGGTCTTACCTACTTCCCCCTTTTCTTGGAAAAACAAAGGCACTGTATTTTTCCGTGTATAAGACGCCCCCATGTATAAGACACCCCCCTCCCCACTTTTCTAACCCAAAATTAAGAAATCTTAAGTGGGGCTTAGCAAGTGGAGGGGAAAGCAGGGATCAAAGCCCTGCAGGATCGCTTTGATCCCTGCTTTCCCCTCCACTTGTTTTTGTTCTCTCCTCAGCTTACTTCCATGTATAAGACGACCATCAATTTTTAGTTTAAAGATTTTAGACAAAAGTATAGTCTTATACACTGAAAAATACGGTATGTGTGCACCTCACAGACGGTGTTGTCCCACCTAATCTGCGTCACTGCCCTTGAGGGTGGTGGGAGGCACTGCCTTGCCCCCAGGACTGAAGTGCCAGTCCCCTGTGTCTTCTTTGGCACAGGCAGCAAAACCAGTCAAGCCCAGCTCTGAGCACCACATAATCCTATGTAATCCTGCGTAATACCAAAGGAGGACTTGTCTCGTGCGAGATTTGCTTGCACTGACCATCCGCAACAGCGCTGAGGGCAAACATGGAGTCATGACATTGATGTGAGAAATGGTAAGTAAGGCATTAAAGGTAATTTGAGCGTCACCCCATAAGGCCTAAAATTCACTGTACAGTTCACACCTTGACAATAAACCACCCTGTGTTCCACACATGCAAGTTATGTGAGTAATCCACCATCACCCATACCTTCAGGGCCAAAGAACGCTCCACACTGCGCGCAGAAGAAGTGCTCTGGATGCCATGTCCTGTCCAAGGCTGTCACCACTTTCTGAAAGGAAGAGACCAGAGACGGTGAGCGAACAGGCAAAATGGAAGGTAACCAGGAAAACCGAGGGTAGGAGGGAAGAGGGTTTTTAAAAAATAGAGTGAAGGGTGTGAGGAGAAGACATCCTGTGTGAACTCTTACTATTCTGGAACTGTTCTGCCATTCTCTTCTAGAAGAATTAAAGCCAAACGTTTCCTTCCCTCTTTCAATGGCCGACTAAAGGTCTCCAGTGCTGGCAGATTTAAGCATCAGCCAAGTAAGCTACAGCTCAAGGTATCGGACGATGGGGGACCTCACCTCACCACATCTAGAAGACTGGACTTCAAGAAGGATGCTGACAAACTGGAACAAGTTTAGAGGAGGGGCGACAAGGATGATCAGGGAGTTGGAAACCAAGCCTTAGGGAGGAAAGGCTGAAAGAATTGGGCATGTTTAGCCTTGAGAAAAGAAGGCTGAGGGGTGATAGGACAGCACTTTTCAAATATTTAAATTGTAGTCATCTAGAGGAGAGGCAGGATCTGTTCTCCATCATCCCAGAGTGCAAGACACATAGCAAAGGGGCTCAAGCTACAGGAAGCCAGATTTTGGTTGAATATCACGAAAAACGTCCCAACTGTTAGAGCAGTACAACAGTGGAATCAGTTACCTCGGGAGTTGGGGAGTGCTCCAACCCTGGAGGCCTTCAAGATAAACTTTGGCAACCCCCTGGCAGATCTCCTTAGATTTGTATTCCTGCCTTGAGGGGGGGGGGTTGGATCTGATGGCCTTAGAGGCCCCTTCCAACTTTATGATTCCATGATTTTATGACCTCTCTATACAAAATTATTATTAAATTAAATTTTAAAAACCCTCATATAATACATATTTGTAGGATAATATTATCAGGTTTCTTATACTTGACATAGTTTGCACATTAGCCTCAGCCTGCCTTAATCTAGCCCTAGACTTCACTAGGCAGAGCGAGGCAATCCTATCAGGGAGGAGGCATGGGGGGGGGGAGAGGTGGCAGCCTTCCCCTCAGTCTGGGCCCTACAGTGGGGTCTCTACTTAAGAACTTAATCCATATTGGAAGGTGGTTCTCAAGTGGAAAAGTTCTTATGTAGAATCTGCATTTCCCATAGGAATGCATTGAAAACCATTTAATCCGTATCTGCTCTTTTCCATCCATAGAAACTAATGGGAAGCTGCTATTCCGCCTTCTACCACTAGAGGGGGATTTTTTCTTTTTTTTCCCTTAGGTCAGGGAACAGTGTTAAAAGCACTTCTGACAAAGCTAATTTTGAAGCAATGGACTGAAAACCAATTAATCCGTTCTGGCTGGTTTTTTTATGTAGAGGTGCGTTCGTACATTGAAGCATTAGTTCCCATAGTAACTAATGCAAAGCTGGTTAATACGTACTCTACCACTAGGGGGAGAACTTTTTTTAAACCTAAGATGACGTAAGGTTAAAAAAAGAGCAGGAAAGTTTTTTTTTCCTGTTCTTATCTGGATTTTTGTTCTCAAGTAGAAGCAAAATTTAGCAAATGGAGCTATTCTTAAGTGGAATTGTTCTTAAGTAGGGACGTTCTTAAGTAGAGACCCCACTGTATCTTATTTGAGAAACATAAAGTGAGGTGAGAGAATGCTTACTGCATGCCCTGAGACACTAATGAGAGTCTCAAGCCAACAAGCAGGCAATGCAAAGACCCAACCTCTTAACATCCAACCCTGGGACTGATGGTTTTCTCCTCGTATCCACGCCACCCTTGCAATAGATCACTGTGCACGATGCAGCATTTGAAATTTGCAAAAGGAACAGAGGGCAGGATGATGAGCTTGGGAGTGGTGAGGAACACATTTTGGCACAAAACCGTAGCCGGTCTCCAAGACAGAACCTCTGCTGATGGACCAGCAGATGCCAGCGGAAATGTGGGTTCATTCTGCCCCTGCTGTAAGGCCCAGCCCAGGAACTCCAAACACAGATCCTGGATGGGTGGAAACCACCTGCAGCAAGTTTCCAGGAAATCCAGAGGGCTGCAGGGGAGAAGGAGAGGGCAAGAAAGGCTTGCGATAACCCCCTGCAGGATGTTCAGTTTCGCCCTTTCACTGTTCTACTTTAGACCTCTTTTTCGGACGGGAATTACCAAAGGAATTCTTTCCTTTCCAACTTGGGAGTATAATCCGGAGGTGTAAACGTTCCAGTCTAAATCCCTTTTAAAAATAAGAGGCTTTGCCTCCTCTCCCTGCATCCGTCTCTTCAGTTCCTATAGATATCCTGGATATTCTGGCTGTCTCATCCTGGCCCCTCTACAGTGCACGGAACAGAAGTTAGGTGTTCCACAGGCACCCTCTATGGAAATCATTCCAGTGAAACCAGAACGGCGTCACTGAAATTGCAGCACGGATTTGGCTCATTCGTTCGCCTTGTGTTCCCGGTGTTAAGTTTTGCCAGTCTGTCTCTGGTGCTGTGTAGGCCAGCCTCTGGAGACAAACATGCGTGGCCTCTATCGCCTGCCAGCCACAGTTGTGTGCTGCTGATAGCATGAACCCTCTAAGTCCAAAGCTCACTTTACCAGTGAGTCACTGGGTACTGCTAAGTGAAGTTTCAGATCTGTACTATGGGGACAATATAGGCAATCTCCTATTCAGATCGGCTGTACAAATAATGCATAGATAGCATTTCTTTTGAAAATTTGCACAGAGGAAGAATCATATTAATATTATATATGATACATGGTACTTGTTACCTTGTGTAAGACAATAGGATCCCTATACAGTGGTGCCTCGCTTAGCGACGTTAATCCGTGCAGCAAAAATCACTGCTAAGCGATTTCACCGCTAAGCAATTTTAAAAAGCCCATAGAAACGCATTGAACCCCCTTCAATGTGTTACTTTGGGCTCCAAAACTCACCTTAAGCGAAAATCCTCCATTGTGGCGGCCATTTTCGGTGCCTCTAAAGCAAGGCAAAACAGCGGGCGGCCATTTTGGAACCACCGATCAGCTGTGCGAAAATGGGGGCTTTGCAATGATCGCGGGTTCCCACAATCATTGCAAAGCCCCGCCGATCAGCTGTGCGAAAATGGGGACTTTGCTATTTTCGCACAGCTGATCGGCGGGGCTTTGCGATGATCGCAGGGAAGCGATCATTGCAAAGCCCCGCCGATCAGCTGGCTGAAAATGGGGGCTTTGCGATGATTGCTTCCCCGCGATCATCGCAAAGCGAATTTTCCCCATAGGGGCCATTGCAAACCAATCGCTTTTGCAATCGCAAAAACAGCGTCGCAAAGCGATTTCTTTGCTATGCGGAGCAATCGCTATGCGAGGCACCACTGTATCTGCAAAGGATTGGTTCCACCACCCCCACGGATGCTGAAAACTATGGATAATAGCAAACGCTATATGTAGCATAGTCAAAGAAAAAATCCAGAAAGTATTTTCACCATATATTACCAGAACGGGACACTAGAGGGAGGCAGAGACCACAGTGAGGTTGTCTTCACCAACATGGACACATAGCATGGTATCTCGCTCCCTCTGGTGGCCGGTTTCGGTAAATACATCAGGAAAATACATATTTCTAGTTTTTAAAAATATTTTTAATATTTTCAGACTGCAGATTAGTGAAACAGTAGATCCCTATCCTGCAGATACGAGGGTCATACTGTATTTTAAAAAATCAGGATGATCCTTGCATATAAATAGTGTACGCATTTGTGCAGTATCTTTGCTTAGCAACCATGACTCAAGAGCGGGATAGCCACCACGAACGGGACCAAAGAAGCGCCGAAACAGCAAAAGGATGAGCAACAAAGAGACCGGCTGAGCAGTTCTGGCCCACCATCTCACAGGCCACCAAGAGGCAGGAGACTTACATCCAGGATGGGACCATTGCAGTAGTAGCAACGAGGGGAGAAGAGGTTGTGATAGTCCTTCTCACAATAGGGCTGGCCGTCACGCTCGAAGAAGTTCCGCGACCCGATCTCCTCCTGGCAGTGGGTGCAGACAAAGTGTTCGGGGTGCCAGGTCTTCCCCATTGCTGTCACAACCTGGAGGGCAGAAGGGAAGGAAGAGTGTGTTGGCTCCAGCTGATGCTCCACCACCTCTGAGCATGGGCGCCACGTTGCACACAAAGAAACCGCCAGAAGCAAAGTTCAGCGCAAACGAGAAAGAAAGATCAGAAGAACTGGGCCAGATCCCTGGACTGGGGTAGCATGAAAACCAAATTACCTATTGTCCCAGAAGGGGGCAGTCCCTCATGGGGGCAGGGCAGAGGTCACTGGAGGAGCTTCCAGCGTACCTGGCCGGTGGATAAATAGAGTACTTCAGTTTCTCCAGCCTCGCCAGACCGTTCAGCTGCAGGATTCAAAAGCCCTCCCAGGCGTAGTCAAGACACTGACAGTGGAGGGAAAAGTGGGACCTGTTCCTCCACTTACCTGTCCAGCAATTGGTTTCTTGCAGGCCCCGCAGACCCCTTTGGCAACCGTCGCTACCCCGAGCTTGTTCAAGTCAGACTGAAGGCTTCCAAGCATGCTGTCCAATTGGCTGCCGGGTTTGGGAAGAGCTGAGGACGGGTAGTTATTTCCACTTTTCCCTTGAGACATGAACTGGGGGGGGAAAAAGCAAAAAACAGATCCTAAGGCAAGAACCACTTTCTAGCGCATGGAAGCGCAACCGGTCATTTGTGGCTTCCGTGATTAGAGGAGAACAAACAGGACAATGCAAATAGAGACCAAGGATCACATTCAAAGGCTAGAACAAATGCTTTTTCCAACAATTTGTTCAGAACAAACCTTGCAACTCAAAGAGATGAAGAGTTTTCAAGCACCTGCAAGCAAAGCAGTGTCTCTGGCAAATAATGGGAAAAGCACGGCGACACAGCCTCTTGCAACAAGATAGGATTACCCAAGCAACGCAGATAAATGCAGCGCACTGCAGAAATGGACCACTTTAGAAAATGACCATGCCAAAATGAAAAAAAAAGAAAATTAAAAAGGTCTTCACACATCCACGAATCAGAGATAATTTGCTGTAACATTATGAGCTACAGGAGGACACCCTGTGTCTGTGGGATCAGTATCTGCTGATTCAGTTATCCACTGCCTGAAAACACTAATCCCCCCCCGAAATATGTAACATATTTATATGTATTTCCAGGGTGTATTTACCAAAACTGGCCACTAGAGGCAGCCAGAGACCATGCGATGTATGGCATTCGACAGTTCCATATTTTTCAGCATCTGCGGGTGGGGGGGGCACTTGGAACTGAACCCCACAGATACTGTATTGTACTGCTTATACTTTTTAATTAAGTGTTTTCTGTTCCAATTAACACCTAATCCAGGAGGGGAAAGGCCTCTGTGGCAGTGGCACAAACCTAGAAAGAAGTCCATCTTTTAAGCTATGCCTCATTAATTACAAGACGCCCTTCTTCTAAGGTAAAAGGTTGACTATATCAACATATCTCAAACAGTTACTTTACTCTTCCAAAAGTCTGTGGAAATGGAGTATCTCACAGACAGAGGTTATTCCTCCGGAAGCCAACAGTACAATACCAAGTTCAAAGAGGCACTAATCCATTTTGGGTGATGGAGCACCATGGTCACAGAAAGAGGCTAAATAATAAATTAGATACAAACTGTACAGGACTACAGACACTCTGTTTTGAAACGGGAGACAAGAATTTTGTGCAGATTCCCCACGAAGACATGTGTGACTTGATATACGGTCACCGTTTCCCTAGTTCTGTGCCATTTATGTCGCTTTTGACCTTATTTGGATTAACTTATTTGTGTTCTGCAGTCATGAGGGACGATGGAACAGTGCAAGGATGTAAAGCTTTATTGTGGTCTACAAAGAGTCATCTATTCTTCTGGCTTCTGAGATTTCGCCAGACGGTCCTTGCACATTTTCAGGCTATATAAAAACATCTCCTTTAAAAACACTGAGAATTAGAGGAGGTTGAATTCTGCACTCAGTGTCACACCCGCCAGATTTCTTGGGTTCCAAGCACAACCATTGTTTATATCAATGCCCCCCCCCCCCAAGCTTGGGGTTCAGCGCTGAGATTCTGGAAACGGCAGAACAGGAACATCTGGAGTCTCAAGACTGGAAATCAACTGGTTTACATACAGCCCTGGGCAGAATCTGGAGAACGGATAGAGAAGAAAGCAGCAGATGCCGCCATTGTGCTGAATGAGGGAATGTGGAAAAGGCTGGTTTTTAAAATCCGGGAAAGCTTTTCTACTCCAAGCCTCTCAAAGACAATCAAGCCAACCCAAAAGGCAACATGGAAAATAGCTAGATTGCATGGGAAAAGAATGTAAAGATCCGGTTTCATTGTAACTTCAGGGATGGTTTTCCGAAAAAGGGTGAAACACTCCAATAGCTAAAGAGCTATTCATGTTTCTGATGAAAAATTCAAATGCTCCCCTGTCCCTCCAGTCACTAATAAAAGTTTCGTAAGGAAGTCCTCCCGCCTGCACCGGCCTCACTGAAAACAAAGGGAGTTTCCCCGTTTTAAAGATACTGGCTCAGGAAAACGTCAGAATGGATTGCATCTCCGTGGATCAAATCAATCTCTTTTAATCACACTCCAAATTGTAGAGGAGAGGAACAGCTTCGCCTTACTCCATGGCAAAGCTGCCCCTTGCCTACTACACATTGACATGGGGTGGTTGTTTTAAGTCAGGGCCATCTCCTCAAACTCCATGGGGACAAGCTGTACACCAACACGATATAGGTGACATTCAGACAATCCACTCTCAGTACAGCAGGATCCCCTGAATCCACAGAGATCAGTCCAGCCCCCCTGCAGATACTGAAAAACATGTATTATAGTGACTGCTATTTTAACAGCAAATACAGTGGTGCCTCGCTAGACAGTTACCCTGCATGACAGTTTTTTCGCTAGACATTGACTTTTTACGATTGTTATAGCGATTCACAAAACAGTGATTCCTATGGGGGAATTTCGCTGGACAATGTTTGGTCCCTGCTTCGCAAACCGATTTTCGCTAGATGACAATTTTGACAGCTCCCTCCGCGCTCGCAAAACAGGTGTTTTCGGGACCTAAGCTTCGCAAGACAGCTATTTAAACAGCTGATCGGCGGTTCGCAAAGCGGCTTTCCTATGGCCGATCTTCGCTAGACAACGACGATTCTTCCCCATTGGAACGCATTAAACAGGTTTCAATGCATTCCAATGGGGAAATGCTTTTCACTAGACGATGATTTTGCTAAACAGCGATTTCAGTGGAACAGATTATCATCATCTAGCGAGGCACCACTGTACTATACATAGCATGGTCATTGTCTCCCTTAGTGGTAAGTCCCGGTAACTTTCACTTTAGAAATATATTTTGTAGGATTTTCCTTTCAATGTTTTTAATATTTTCAGACTGTGGATAAGTGAATCAGAGGATACGGATCCTGCAGATAATGGTGTCCTACTGTACAACAAGGCAATGGATGAACAAACTTCATGCAGTCAGTTTTCTCTTCTCTTTGTCCAAAGGAGTAAAAAAAAAAGGTTTAAGCATAGACTGGAAAGGTATGCTTAATAATTGGGAAACTATGGTTAGCTGCTTATAAACATCCCCCAATATGAAATCCTGGTTTAAAGTTAGACTCCAGATCCTAGTTAGTTTGGAAACCATTACTCATAGTTCCCAGCTGGAACACAACCAGAAGCTACAGCTAATCCTGGTTTCTTGGCTTGCTCTCTGTTTATATCGAGGAGGCAGAAAGTGGGTTTATGTCCACTTCCTCATGTACTGGCTTATTCAGCAAAGATAAGATCATCCAAACACAGCCCTTGTTGGTCAGTGCACAAAAACAAATTGAACTCAGTTCTTCCAAGTAAAGCCAACAGAATTATCACACTAGGAGATATGACAGCAAGACAGAAAAGAGTCTGTGGCCACATGGAGGCTGAAAGAAGGAAATTAACCAGCCCCATGCAATTCTCAGATTAGAATGGAAACAGCAATTGCAATAAATACAGTGCCGTGCAGGTGGACTTTTCTGTTGCTGGAAGACAGCTGACTGCATGATTTAGAGGAACATCTGTTTCGTTTGCTGATGCCCATATATGATGAATATATGTATCTACCTGCTTTTTACAGGAGCGAACATTTCACCAGTATCTCTTACGCGAATCTGATGGGTTTAAAAAGCCCTCTGATAAACCCGTAAACCCACAAGGTGCCTCAGAACACAGTTTTTCAGACAGAATGTTAGTAAAGGATGAGTTTATTACATAAACATCCGCCCATCATGTTTCTTCCATGGTTTCTAATCACCTGGCAATTTACACACCCATCTCTGGCATGGTGTGACATGCGGTTGGCCCACCATGAGTCGGGACACCAATCCTACTTTATCCCTGCAACTTGTCTGGGTCCAAGCAATGCAACAAAAATGAGACACAAACAGGTTTCAAACCTATATTTTTCCTTCCTCCTGCACAATATTGTTGTGCACCCAATCTCACCACCCATTTGTGACCAGCCACACAAGGAAAAGTTCACTACAAGGAGAAACTGCCTACATATTGCACGGTCACAGACGTAAAGTCTGAGGACTGTGGGTCTCGATCGTACATTACATGCACTTTCTCTCCCCTTCTCTAGGTTGATCTTCACAAAGGCGTAAAGGAAATTAGCCATGAGAAAGCACAAGAGAATTACAAGCTGCGTCCACAAAATTCTGTTAACCCGGAATCAAAACGGCAGGACAAGAGTCTCATCTGGAAGCAACAGCACACCCTTAAGAAGATCGTGCCACACACCCTTCGAATTCCTGCTAATATGAGAGGCCTACTCTTGCTTCTAGGCTTAGAAACAGACAGGCAAAAACGAAGCAGAACATGCGGCTTTGCCCATGCAAGAAAGCACACGGATGTCAAGAGAAACTCTGCCCACACGCCATGCCGGAGCAAGATGTAGAGAGGGTTGTCCTGCCTTCTCGGGTGTGGGTGGGCGAGCAGCGAGGAAACGGGAGCTTCGGTCCAGAGGTGGCGTATAAGGGCCCTGGAAAAGCAGAATTGTCAGAGAGTAGCCGTGACATAAAAGCCAAACAGATTTGAGAGACTTGGTGAAAAGGAGTTCTGGACGTGGATTAAACTCAAGTTTCAGTCCTAGCTCAGCTGCAAACTCATGGTGGGGCTTTAAGCCTAAGCCCTCCTTATCTCTCAGCCTCAACCTGTAACGTGGAAATACTGGATATCTATTACAGTACTACAAAGAGAGGTGAGGAAAGGTAAGGCTATCCCAACCTGCTAACAAACAGAACAACCACGGGACGGGACTGATGATCTACAGGGGAATCTTCTCTTTGAACCTCTTCTCCATGAAGAAGGAGGCAAGTCGAACACGCTGTTGTGCTTCTGCAGCCTACGTGTTTTTTTTTTTTAACAGGACAGCGCGGAAGGAATTTGCAAACCATGCAAAAGGAGCATGAGTTACAAGCAGGGAGAACTCAGCTCCTTCCTTCCAACAAAAGGGGGACTGACACGAAAGGGGCATAGCTGTGGAGGCCATGTTTTGAACTGAGCAGGAGGAGACCCGTTCACAAGCCACGGCTCCTGCAGTTCCATGAACAAGGTCACACCAAGCTCCAACCGAGCCAGATTCCACTGGTGAGGCTTTGTGAGGCTACAACAACAGCCTTTCGAGTCGAGAGGAGAATGCTCTATTACACCTCCTCTCTGTGATGGAATTAATCTGGCCCAACCATTGCAGATTTCACTTCACCGCAGATCTCTTCTTAAGGGATGCCACATATTATTTCCAATTGTGGCAGCTCACAATTCTGCATATGTGTCAACGGATTATTCCACCAAACTATGCTTAGTGCTGGTATTTAAACAAGGAAGACAATCCCCCCCCCCCCCGTGCTATCCAAGTTCGGTTTTCGCTATTCTTCAATATCTGAGCTAATGCACAGTGGCTGCATAGGCTAGGATCCAGCTGGGTCCCGTTCTGGCACATCAGGACACCATAAAAGGAGGCCATGCCTGCTCTGGCGGGAAGAACGAATCCTCGTCAGTCTGGCAGCCCACCGACACCACCATCTTGGGAGCGGAAGCAACGGGCTTGGCTCGAACCTCTCCCTGTGGGGGGGAGGCCACTCCAACAGGATTTGGCAGAATCTGTCCCGGGGGTAAAGAAGATTCCTCCAAGAGCATCTCCCACTGCAGGAGAGGCTGAGGAGGCGGGGCGGAGGGCACATAGCGCAGGTGAGGGACGTGTGGCGAGGGTGGAGGTGGCGGCGGTGGCAGGGGAGGAGGGGGCGGAGGAGGAGGAGGAGGGTGAGGAAGAGGAAGAGGGAAAGGAAGAGGAAATGTATTGATAGAGACAGCCTTTGAAGCCTCTTTAGGACACTGCGGTGGGGGAGAAGGCGGGACCGAGACCGTTTTCCTCAGAGGAAGGGGTGACTCGGCAGGAATTATAACCTATGGAAGAAAGGAGGAAGAAATATGAGGGTCCAGAGACAGGTAGACCTTTTTTTTAATGTACCAAGATAAGAAAAGGTAAGACCAAAACGGAAGCCCATCCTTCCTTCTCCTTGCCTACAGAGCCTATTCATGTAGGATCATGAGAGAAGAGGCTCAAATTTTGTCCCTCTGGACTTTGGACCACCTTGCACGCATACATTCACACAGAATAATTACAGTAACGGTCACCACCCTTATCATCCCAGCCATCGTAATCATCTGGAGAAAACTACACTGCAGAAAAAGAGATGGAACAAATTGGGCTTTGCCTAGCAAGAGCTGGGAAAGTCAGACAGCTTCTTCTACATGCAAGTGTAGCAAACAAAAAGGAATTTAAAAAACACGTCCAGAATGTTTTAATGATTAGCCTACACGCTTCTTATTTGGAAGTACTGCATTAGAGTTGAATAGAGTGGTTGTTGTGGGTTTTTCGGGCTTCTTGGCCGTGTTCTGAAGGTGGTTTTTCCTAACGTTTCGCCAGTCTCTGTGGCCGGCATCTTCAGAAAACAATACACCCACAGAAAACAATACATCCACAGAAAACAATACACCCACAACAATACACACTAATCATCCCATCTCACAGCCATAAATATTCCACGCCCTAGCCAAACTACACCAGAGCACAGTTTGCTGTCCTCTGAAGATGCCGGCCACAGAGACTGGCAAAACATTAGGAAAAACCACCTTCAGAACACGGCCAAGAAGCCCGAAAAACCCACAACAACCATTAGATCCTGGCCATGAAAGCCTTCGCGAATACATTGAATAGAGTGACTTGCTCGCATGGGAAAATGGAAGTTTCAGCCCAAAAAGGAGAATATCATAAGGTGAGCCACCAGGTGGTTAACACATTTAACAACTGAATCACCATTTACTAAGTACTGTATGTATTTTAGATTGAACAAAACCATACGCAGCAGCCTAAAATTGAGCAGCTCTTGATGAACTCTAAGGCCTTAGGATTAACTATCCAGCACGCAAGCAATCTTGGAAGTTCAATGCTCTTGTTCTGGGATCCAGTGAAATACTAGTAGCCAGAACTGTCCACGATGACATCCTTACTTCTCTCGGCTCCCCATATGTGACCTTTCTATCTCTGTTACCTCAAATTTCATGGGGTGGCACAGAATTTGCCTTCTCCTTTCGGACCCCAGATATTGGGTCTTTAGCCCATGTCGATACCCAAATAACCAACACGGCCCATGGGACCCACATTCTGGAGCAGCATGATCCACATAGCTTGCACAACTGGTTTCTTCCTTTGGGAAGAAGGAATCAGGTGGTGGCGAGAGATACTTCCTCTGCTTTCGGTTGCGTACATTACTTCACCGGGCAAGTACTCTATAGAAGTGCTAAACAGATAGTTGATATCATAAAAACGGCTTAGAGCATTTCTAAGACACCCTTTCATTATCTTCTGCACGGCACGGAACATCAAACACAACGTGTTAAGCGCTACCTTTTCTACCTGCTGCCCACCATCTTGCTCTTTCTTTTGTGGCCTGGAGATGATGATGACCCCCTCAGTCAGCCAGTTGTCTTGGCTCCTCCATTCCTCCTGTTCTGGCTTACTGATGCCCAACCTGTCTTGAAGCTCCTCTATCAAGCGGTCTTGGGAGACCGTCTTGTGGAATATGGCCGGGCCCAGCTTGCGTCTCGGTGAGAGATCACGGCACATGGGGTGGACATTGGAGGTCTCTTGGGTTTGCTTGATTACAGATTTTATCTTCACGGGGAAGAAAAGCAAAGAGTTTCAATAAACGGCAACCACAGCTGAGGATCATCAGGGTATGCACAAACTTCAAGCTCAACAAGCGTCAGCAACAAAGAGCAGGGGAAACAGAAGGCGTCCCCCCTCCTCAAGAGTGGGGGAAACGGACACAAACAAAGCCACACAGTGCATCAAATCAACCTTTACAAAAGCCTTCAAGGCCGGTCATGTAGCACTGGGTGCCCATTTGTTGGCCAAGCGCAACAGCGCTACGTTGTTAGCTTTTAGAAACCCTTGAGTCAACCACAACCATAGCAATATCTTCATGTACCATGTAGTGAGTGAGTGAGTGTGTGAGAGAGAGAGAACACTCTCTTATCCCTCCATCCTAGCTTGAATGTGTAAGTGTTCAGATTGCAAGGGTGCAACACATGTCATACAGATAGTATCCCTTTTGGAATCAGCTTCTGGAGGCAGTGCCAACTTAGTTGCCCAGAACATTTATCCAGAACTGAAGTACTCAGGGACCATCTCTTGGGTCAGAAGAGCAACCCAAGAGGTTGGGGTGACAATTAAGAGAGGTTCGTTGCATCCCAATCGCACACTGGCATATGGTCCCAGTTTCGTTTCCCTCTACGAACTATGAGAAATGCAAGCAGTATTAAAATTTCACAATCCAAAGCACAGATCCGTGGGCTTCAAGGTTTCCACAAAGCTGAGTGAAAGCAGCAGGGTCTCAAATCACAGCCCCATGCAGCTGGTGCCACATTTACACATCACAAAAGCATGCAGACAGGCTGAATTCAGGAGATCCAAAAGCGTTTTTTTCATGCACAGGCAAACCAGAGGCACCCTCGGAGAAATCCCAACTTGAAAATTAGCCATTCCCCCCCCCCCCTCTATGTTCACTCCGAGGCCTGCCTGGCGTGAAGTGGAAATCCTTTCCACAGGAATCCTGCCAGCCGGGAACGGATCCAGTTCCTCTTTCCAGGCATTTCCTGTAGGCCCCGAAGCAGCTCCTCTTTCAGAGAGTGGCTCTTTCCACTGGCCTGCCAGAGTGTCCTGCAGACTGTTTTTCCTCAGGGCCCCTTCCGGATCATGCCTCTTCTCAGCAACATCGGGGCAGCTGCTTGCCCTGCCTGCATCTTGGACCCGGGCACTTGGCTGCAGGGTACGGCCCAGCTGGTCTTTGGCACTTGGGAAGCCATCCCACTGCTCCAGACTCGAAAGATCGGGTTTGCGTGTTGCCGAAACAACATGGTCTTTGGCAGGAAGCGTTCTCAGTGTTAACTGAAATCCATCTGAATTAAACAACTTGTTTGAAGCTACTTTATTGTTATTCTCCTTGAAAGCAGCACCCGGTAGATCTAATACAGGGCCCTTTTCCAGTTCTCTTGATGGTGGCGTTTTCACCCTGTTATTTATGACCGACCCAGAAACACCTGCAAACCTGTTTTCGGATCTCCGCTCATCCCTCCAAGGTTGTTTTGGTTCTGCAAATCTTTGGTTCCGGGCTCCTCCATCAGAACTATGGGGCAACGACTCTTGGTTGGAAAATGAGAGACATGACCCATTGCAAATCGGCTCTCGGCTTGGTCCCTCTGAGCCTGAAAAAGGGAGAGGGGCCTCTCCAAATGGCGGTTCAGTCCAGGGTTGAGGAGGAATCTTCGCAGTTTTCGTGAAAGATGTGGCTAGAGTGCCGCCTTCCTCTTCAATGTGAAGTACTTCCAATGGGAGAGGCGTCGGGGGGTTCAGGGAATCCCCATAGCCGTCTAGGCTCTGCTGTTTTGAGGTAGTCGGGGCAGATGGGGGAGGCACAACATGGGTGGGATCTGATCCAGGATGCAGCTCAAAGGAAGATTCAGAGACCAATGATATGGTAGAACTGGTCTGCAGAAAAGAAAAGGAAAGGTGGGAGAGCCACGTCGGGGTGGGAGGAAAGAGGGAAGCAGTACGGGAGAAAGAGGAGGAAAGTGAACAGGGGAGGAAGGGCAGACAAGAGCTAAAATAAAGCTAATCAGGTAAGTTAGAAAGGAAGAATGAGGTAGCAAAAGGTAGTAAGCAATCACTAAGAGTAGGCCTATCAGTAAGTACCTTTTCTTTTCTCTGTGGTTATAAAATCAAGCCAACGCAACGAGAATCTACCAGTCATTTGATATAACTGTGGTACAGAAGCCCTGCATCTGCTCGAACCTCTCCCCAATAGACAACCTGTCTGGGTAGCTCAACAGGGTTTGAGGGCAGCAGACACAGCAAAGGGGGCTAGAGATGGGCATGAACCAGAAAGTTAGTGATTTGTGATGGTTCGGGGTTCACGGTTGCCCACGAACCACCACGAATTGCTTTGCGGTTCAGTTTTTTGGGGTTCATATCTGGTCCTGCCGCCTAGCCTTTCCACCTCTGCGTCCTCGGCTGCTGCCACAAGCCTTCAACACCCTCTTCAGAGACACATGCCAGGCTCCTGACACAGACGCTGTGTGTGTGCCCACCTATCCGCTGGGTGGCCGTCTGGAGAGGGGACGGGCAGCCTGCGGTGGTGGCAGAAGAGGCAGGACCAAATAGGTAGAGGCAGCAGAGGGAGAGGGAAGGGGGCAGGGCCGGTCATCCCATTTTGGCAAAGCAAAATGAAGCGCCAATTAGAAAAGAAGTTCCAGCGCTCTTGTTTTGCTTTGGCAAAACGGGATCCATGAACTGGACTCACAAACCGAAGTGCGAACCGGCCCCGTTGGTCAGTTTTTTTCTGGTTTGTGGTTTAGTTCATTCCCATCTCTAAAGGAGACGGAAGATTTGGGCTCCGAGCTGCTATACTCCCCGCTCATCTTTCTAAAACTATCCCGGAGAGAAAGAGGCAATCTAGAGCAGAACCTCCATCCTTTCAACCGGACAACGGTCTCTTTCATAAGCTATTGGAAAAGGCACACGCCCAGCCTTGCGGACACAAGGAATCCGGGAAGAAACCACAGATGGCTTTCACTCAGGTGGCAAATGATTTGACGGAACTCTTGGTTCTGATAAGACACAGCCTTCTGCAGTGATGGCTCCATGTTTTGCCAGGATCTCTATATGTGCAGGAAAAAGTGGCTGGAGATACACATTTTGTTTTTTACAGCTTTCGCCAGCAACACCGAATGAAAGCACTGAGCTCTTCAAATTGCCAACATAGGCTTGGAAAAAAATGCAAGTCAGGCCAGAAGAGAATTCTCAGAAGCCAGAGAGGCTGCTGAGTAGGGTTTTCAGCAGCCAACGAATGGGGATTAATGCTCTGAATTAAGTCCATGCTCATCCACATCCCCTCTTCCCTGAGGAATTGTCCAAGAAGAACTAAACCAGAAAATAAATTTACCATACCCATGATGAGGTGCTAACCTGATCTTTCTCCTCATCCTTTACGCTCCACTTGCCACTCCGATCGGTAATGTTTATTTCTGCCTTCTCTTTACACAAAGCTCCCAGCAAATGATGGCAGTGGCATTGTGTCCCGTTCCCCCCCAATTTGCCAGCCAAGTGAGTACTGGGAGCTTAACTCAGTGACTAAAACGAGACTGCAGACAAAGGTATAGAGGTGGCGCAAGAGGCAGGTCACTCTTTTTTTTTAAGCCTAGCCTTTGCAGTAATGGACACCCTGTGGCATTTGCAAGTACCACTGGAAGGAAAAAGAAGATGGATGAGTGGAAACTTAATCCAGGAAAAACACCTGTTCAACCCTTAAAAATATCCCTATGGCCAAATTCAAATACAATATGCAGAGGACTTCAATGGATGTTCTGCAAAGATAGAACATGTCATGCCTACCATTAATTATTTCCACCCCTGCAGCAACACACATCACTAGAGATGGGCACGAACTGCCAGTTTGGTGGTCTGTGCTGGTTTATCCGTTGGACGAACAAGTGTTCAGCATTTCTCTGCCCCGCCTCCTCTGGGCACTGCCCCTGAGTGGGCAGCTGACAGGGAAGGCACGGCTGGGAAGGATGAACTGGCACGAACTGCTAGTGCCCATCTCTACACATCACTGGTCACTTTTCTGCAATTTTGAACGCAACAAGGGAAATGAAACAAAAGCACTAGGACAAAATGTCAGTTCCAAAGACAGTGGCACCCTCCATATACTGTACCCCTGCTTCCTTCACATACTCCTGTATTTGGTAGACTGATTTTTTTTCTTCATTTAAAATGCTATACATTCATTCTCATTAGTCATGATCGAAACCCACAATGTTTTTTTTCCCTTCTCGCTGCTGCAAGACAAGAGCAACATACACTGTACTTTTCAAAATGAAGGCAAACGAGGTGAGAACTACCCGTGTGTGCTTTAGAACAGAACGCTGGATGGGATACGACAGGAAGCCATCCTGAAAGCTTAGTTCAATGTGGAAATGAAATCCAAAGTAACAAAATGTGCATGAATATAAACAAACACACCACTTTGATTTACCTTTCTAACGTGCACCATTTCAACAGGGCTTTTACACACACTTTCCAAGGAAGTCATTATCTTTCATGAAGCAAATGTTCTTCTTATAAACTCTAAAACTTCCTTATTCTTCCCACCGTAATGTGTACGCTTCGCACAATCTTTTAAAATGCACCTCTTTCAACACTACCAGCGCTTACCACGCCCTCATCAATTATTTTGACAATTTCTAAGGAATTCACTCCTTGCCAACTTACATCATACTAAAGAGGAGAAAGTATAGCAAGGGTAATCTGCAGGCCTGATCCAACCTGCAGAGATTCTATACTTGGCCCAGAAACGCCTCTTCTGCTAACGACTGGAGACGAAACTTTTGCAGCGAGATACACTTTGACTGGCAGCCTTGGAAGATTTTGCACGAGCAGGTGTTCTAGGAAGGTTTTGCATGCTTTCAAAGTCTGCTGTGGGTTCTCCTCTTGACTCTGGACCACCATATGACCTTACACTCTGCCTACTGCTAAAAAGCCAACCCAAGGACCTATTCAAACCGCACGACCAGCCCAAGCTTTGCTGCCACCTCAGCCAAACAGAGCTCCCCCACCCCACCCTTCAGACATGCTGTAGTAGCCGAAACAAGCCTCACGGGGCAAGCGTCCTCCAGCCAGAAGCACTTCAGTGTTCTCTGACCTTCCTCTCAGGCCTACCGTCACTCCTTATTTATGCAATGGGCAGCATATTAGATTGCTAGCATTTAATTATTCTTATTTATTATTTTAAAATTAAATTTAAAAACTACCCAAAATATGTAAATATTAGTTATTATTGTTTAAATAATAATGTTTAAATACACCAATTCACTCTACAGTGGGGTCTCTACTTAAGAACTTAATCCGTATTGGAAGGTGGTTCTCAAGTTGAAAAGTTCTTATGTTGAATCTGCATTTCCCATAGGAATGCATTGAAAACCATTTAATCCGTATCTGCTCTTTTCCGTCCATCTACTTAAGAACTTAATCCATTTTGGAATGGTGTTCTTAAGTTGAAACGTTCTTAAGTTGAAGCAAAATTTCCCATATGAACGGACTGAAAACCAATTAATCCGTTCTGGCTGTTTTTTTGTTATGTAGAGGTGTGTTCGTACATTGAAGCATTAGTTCCCATAGGAACTAATGCAAAGCTGGTTAATGCGTACTCTACCACTAGGGGGAGAATGTTTTTTAACCTAAGATGACCTAAGGTTAAAAAAAGAGCAGGAAAGGTTTTTTTTTCCTGTTCTTATCTTGGATTTCTGTTCTCAAGTAGAAGCAAAATTTAGCAAATGGAGCTGTTCTTAAGTTGGATTGTTCTTAAGTAGAGACGTTCTTAAGTAGAGACCCCACTGTATAATGGTAGGCTACAGAAACCTTACCTTGCCACTTAGTATCGGTAGTGAACATCACACAGCTTCAGTTTAATGCAGTATATTATAGTGAAATGATTTAACGGCAATAATAGAGCCTGTTGCTGAATTTTTAAAAAGGACAGAAATCCACCTAGACTTGTTCAAGTGGCAATACTTTTTATTTGCTCTATCTCATTAGATTGAAATAAACAAAATCCACAGAGGGAATCAGAGAAGAAACCAAAATTTCACTTACATTTGAAACTAAAATTCTGTGCAAAGTTTTTGATTGCTAGACTGGTTTCTATTATGGAAGTAGGACCCCTATATCCGCGAAGGATTGGTTCCAAGCCCCCTCATGGATCCTGTAAAACGTGGATTAGAGTATGGCATCAGTAGCCACGGTTTCACTTATCCACAGTCTGAGAATATTAAAAATATTAAAAGAAATAAATCCATAAAAAACTATGTTCACTATTATTACCAGTACCAGCCACTAGAAGGAGCCAGAGACTGTGCTATGAATACTTGTTTGGGAAGAATACATAACATTATCTTTGATGCCTTCTAGAGGACAGTTCTGGTAATGCATGCAAAGATTTTTTTTCTAGATTTTTTTCCCTTTTACCACACTCCCTCTATATAGAGTGTTTGCAATTACAGTATATGTAGTTTTCAGTATCTTGGGGAGGGGGCCTTGGAACCAATTCTAATCGTATATGGAGGTCCTAAAACACTATTTTAATAGGAAATGTTATATATAACATGGTCAGTGACTCCATCTAGTGGCCAGTTCTGGTAACTCATCTTCAGAAATATAAATTTCTAGAACTGTTTTTTTTTAATATTTTCAGACCATGGATAAGTGAATCAGCAGACAGTGAACACGCAGATACAGGGGCCCTACTATATTTCAATGATTTCAGATTAACTAATGGGTGCAGCTAGGAGAGAAAGACGTTCATGTGGACTGTGTGTGTGCTGTGCTATCCTGCTATCCACTTTCATCTGTGGACGTTCCAGAAAGATTCCTGCGAACTAAGAGCATGGCCTTCTAACAAAAGGGGAGGGAAATCATTGCCTGCTTTTCATTGCGCATTTGCCTGTGTGAACAGCAATGTTTCCCGCAAGCCACATGAGCATGTACTGCTGCAAGTATATCTGCCCATTTGCTTCCATTTGCAGCTGAAACTATGGGGCAGAGACTGTGCACAGAGCTCCAGAGAATTAGAGGAGATGTTGGTGAACAGTGTTTATCAGCTCTCCCTAGAGGGACAGCTGTGTTTTTTAAAAATGGAAAAGAAGAGGGGGTGACCATTGTCACTGCTGTTCACACAGGCATATGTACCATGAAAAACAGGCAATTACTTCCCTTTTCTTCCAAACACACAGGATGATTGCTACGCTGGTCCCCATCACCTCAACATGCCTTGGGCAGCCCTCCAAGAGGTAAGCCACTGCAGGGTGGCAGGAGATTCCCAAGCAAAAAATGTCAAATCGGGGGTTTGATTTTGTTAGAAAGTCATGCATGCTCTTTGTTCATAGGAATCTTTCTGGAGCATCCCCAGATAAAAAGTCGACAGCGGATAATAAGCTCTACTAATCCCCAGCTCTCTCTTTATGGTTCATAGTAAAGCTGGTGGGATGTTTAAAGCCTCGCATGATGATAGAGAAAATAGACTGTGTTCCAAAATTCTCCATAAAGTACAAACACATACTGCAGAAAAATAATAGTCTGCTGTAGTTCGTCAGAGTTCTTTCTATTGTGCTAAACTAGTGTATCAATGTAGTGATAAGGTGATCTAGCACTACATTCAGTAGTATGCTTTTTTAAAAAAAATATATTAAATACCTCAGAGTTACTAGTAGGAAAGACTGGGACCTGCCCATTTAGTATATCACCAGAAGACCATCCACAGTTATGTCTCTCCCGTCCTTTGAGAGAATGAAAAAAAAAATAGCGTGAGAAAAACTCTGTTTGAATCGTTTTTTAAAAAAAGTAGAAGCCCCTGGGGCAGAGGGGAAAAAACTTGCACCTAGGGAGTCGACTGATTTGAATTGGTCTTTATGAAAAGTATATTCATCTGTTTTATGCCCGCAGCATTTTCTACAATATTTGTCTATGCTGTTGCAGCCTAAGTCACATTTCAAAAATAATGAAATTATGTTATGAAATTAGGGTTATTTTTTATAATTTGTGGTGTGTTTTTTTAATTTAGTTTCAAAAGTTGCTTTCAGAGGTCATTTTAAAGCATTCTTCGAAGAATGTTCACAAGACTTTTTCAAGTTTTTCCCCATTCCATACTAAGTGGGAAGGAAAGTACTGCTCTGGTTTGCAGTTGGTATTTTTAAGTATTTTCGAGATCCAAGCTCACAATTGGCCACTAGAGGGCACCGCAGCATTCTCCCCATTTGTTCTTTGCTGCCTGGGAAGGACAGCATATGTATTTATATAGCCCAATGTGGCAAATTACTTTTAAGGATAATGCAACACTAACCGTAACTTGACTACCCCACAGCAATGAGGAACACGAGAAATTCAGTTCAGAAAATAGCTAAACAGAAGATGGGAGCACCATAAGCTGTTTACGGCTTTCAAATTTTTCTCCAAATACTGAGAGCCCTTTTTTAATAGGCCCTTTGGATTGATAGGGACGTGGGTGGCGCTGCGGGTTAAACCGCAGAAGCCTCTGTGCTGCAGGGTCAGAAGACCAGCAGTCGTAAGATTGAATCCACGCAACAGAGTGAGCTCCCGTCGCTTGTCCCAGCTCCCGCCAACCTAGCAGTTCGAAAGCATGTAAATGCGAGTAGATAAATAGGTACCACCTCGGTGGGAAGGTAATGGTGTTCCATATCTAGTCACACTGGCCACGTGACCACGGAAACTGTCTACGGACAAACGCTGGCTCTACGTCTTGGAGATGGGAATGAGCTCTGCTGGACTCAATGTCAAGGAGAACCTTTACCTCTGGATTGATAGGACCACTGACCAGGTCATTAAATGGGAAAACAGCTGCCCAGACTGTGAATAATCCTGGTCTCCCATTCATATACAGTACTTCTGTGATATGTTGACAAATTAAAAGCCTATAAAAGGCTGCCCTTTACCCTCATCACCCCCTAATTAGGACAGATTATAAAGGTCCCTGTAACTGGTATATTTTCTATAAGTTTTTTTTTTTGGTTTTGCACATCTCAAGATGGGGTTGCTTACAGAAATCTCTTTTCAGGCTCCATCTTACCTTTTACACAGGGGAAATGTCCCTGCATATTTAGCTGCGTATAAATGAAAAGTGAACACTAGAGGCCATGAATGATTTAGGAACACATGCTTTTTCCTGAGAAGACCAACCAATCGAAAGAAGCACTAAAAGAAAACTGGGCTCATGTGGTGGAAAGCACATAAAATCAGGAGGCCTGCCATACGAGGGAGGTGGAGCAACAATTACTCGCATAATTAGAAACAGGACAAAAGTAATATACAGTAATCTAAAATTATATCAAGAGTAATACACAGCAGAAATGCTGACAGCATCAACCGTTATATAAGAACTGAAACAAACCAAAACTTTCTTTATAAACTTAACCCAGTTTAATAATATATGGCTAACATTATATTAATAATATCATGCCACTTGTCTACAATCAGAAATCAGTACCACTAACATGCAGACATGTTACTCAGGGAAAAATTTCAAAAAGGAAAAGGACCAGGACAAGATCCTTACATGGTTGAAGAATAGATGTCTGGAGGATAAACATATTTACAAAGTCATGCATCTGACGAAGACTGAATACAAAACAGGTATTACCCAGATTCCTATCGCGGGTCTGTGCATACTTCTGTTCATGCCTCACTTTGTTTGTGCCAAGATCATATACTCCTGTCTGCTTACATTTGTGTAAAGCAATGATTTTTACACCATCAGAAAATTTAAAAGCGCAGCTGCTTAGCATGACAGCCCCCAGAGCCCATCTCTCTCCCCAGGAGAATGTAACAATGCAGGCCGCTGGATGGATGGACCCATAGAAAGAACAAGTGAGTTCCAGCAAGTCTTTTTTAAAAAGTGAATAGCTCTTACTCATCCATCCAAGACCGAGCCAACCTGAAACATGACAAGAGACACTGTTTCTGAGGAAATCTCTGGTACTGTGAGGATTGTAACATAGTTCATGAAAGTCAAAGGCGAGGGGTGGGGGAAGACAGAGTCCCTGCTCCCCGGAAAGGCCCAAGGATCTAACCCTGCGGACTCTGGCTCCACTACACCACTGCACATAATTCCTCCATCACCAGCATCTACGTTGTTTCTCTCTGCAAATTCTTTATATGGATAGATGTTGGATGAGCACATGCTATTTAATGATGCACATTTTTAATATCACTTTTCAATTTCTTACTATCATTCTTATATCACAGTTAGTATGGTTAGCCTTCCTGGTACAGAAACAAGACATCAAGCAGAACGTGTGGAAATGTTACTCCTTCCAGACTATAACTGAGGGATTCCGAGAGTTGTAGTATATTTTAAAAAAGTAAGATTTCTGAGCTCCAAAGAAGCATCAGGACAACAAGACGGCCACTGAGGTCTAGCCCTCTGCACCCAGCTGCAGCACAGAAAGGCTATCAAGGCTGTTTGGGTAGCAGGGAGCAAATCAAAATCGAGACAGGGAAGACGCATGGAGGGAAAAGATGCAGAAGCGGAAATGGATAATGACCAAGCACCTTAAAGTCTGAAAGCGAAGCCATGAGTTCATCCAGTTCTCTCGTGGCCGAAGAGGCGGAGATGCGAGTCTGTTGTTGGCTGGAGGTAACCCGCTGGGGGCTGCTCACCTCGCCTTGATTCACAGTGATGGCTGGACTAACGAAAACAAAAAGAGACACAGTCATTCACCCTCTGCTGGGAAGACGGGATCAAGGTTTCTTCCAAAAGGGAAAAAAAAGCCCAGATATAAAGGCTTCCCCCGCTCTGTCCACAATTCCTTAACCATGCAGCCTGCCATTCAGAATGTCAATGTACACTTTGGGATTATTGAATACTTGGCACATGCGCATGGAAAAAGGTGACCCCAGACCTGGCATGTTTCTTACTTACTAGTACAATAAGACACGTTTGTGTCAGGCTTTGAATGGTGGCAAAGCAGCTTAAGGACGTCGTTGCTCATATTTGTCATAGCTTTTCAATTCCCTACGGCACCTCCTGTGAGTAGAGCCAGCCTGGGTGGCCTTGAGCCAGCTGCACAGTCCCAGGAATACCCCCAGAGGAAGGGAAGTGGGAAACCACTTCTGAGTACTCTCTATCTGGTGAACCCTGAAAAAGGTTACCATTAAGTCAGAAATGACTTAATGGCACTTTGTTGTTGTTGCTGCTGCTTGTGGGTTGGCAAAGCTATGTATGCATGTACTAGTACCTAGTTTTAATGGGTTAATTTCTGCTGTTGCAGTTCTTGAACAGTTGCATCCTTGTATGCATTACTCTTGTGTTGTGTCGTTTAACAACAACACCAGGCAAGAAAGGAATGGCTATCTAGGTCCAGGAGGCAATACGCCTTTCCTGCAAGAGACAGACACATGCTCTACTTTGAAGGAGACACCTGGTCAAAAAAGTTTCAGCCAGCTGCTCATATTCCCTCTCTGAGCAAAATAACCAGAACGGAGCAGCCTTTTATTTGTGACTAGAAAACGGAGCCCTTTAGAAACTACTAAACAAGGGAGGGTGATACTCCAGCAACACATGTATCTTCTTCTCAAAGGGAAACAGGCTATTAAGCGTGGTGTGAAGGCAAGAAGCCCTTCCCCTTTTCTCCTCCTTCCCCACCGTCAATGTCTCAAACAGATGAGTTTCGCCCCTGCTTTTTCAGCCATCAAGCTCTTATAATCTTAAGAGTGATTTCTCGATCTCTCTTTGAATGCTCTTTCTGCTTGTAGGTCAGATTTGTCTCTTTTGTAACTTGTTTCAAAGACATCTCCTTCTTTCTTTCTTTCTTTCTTTTTTTTAATAACCAGGGTTCTCATTCGCTTGCTCGCTCGCTCTTTCTGATGACTGCCAACTCTTTTCGGACTTCCAGCTTACTTCATCTTTGATTCTCTGTTTCACTCAACCCCACTACACTTTGCAATTACGAAACGAATTCCTGTTTCTCAACAATTTTGGCTCCCTCTTCCTCTCACCACCCACTTGAACTTCCTCTTTTTGATTTCAAAATATCCTGTTCTACGCCACTTCCCGTCTCAATTTTTTTCTCTCTCTCTCAGTAAACCCACAACGACATCATTTATTTCCCAGCAACATCCTTTATCCCTTTTTGTTTCTTTACATTAGAGCCGTTCCTCCTCTTAAACAATCTATGGGCTTCTCCCATAGCTTCCCCTTCCTTCCTTGGCAAACAATTCTCAACCATTAGGCAGCAGAGAGCAGCCACTTATCTTCTGACGCAGGTTATCCCTGCTCCCATTTCTGTCCGGAGAACCCCCGCGATTCAACAAGTGGACAAGTTGTTACTCACACTGGACTAGGCACGGAGCTTTCCAGTTCATCCAGAAGGCTTTCCACACTGGGGCACACGTCCTCAACGGCATGGCCTCCATTCCGCTTGGGCTTCTCCTTGGCTGGGGCTGCTGGCTGTGTGTTCAAAGAGGTAGTGTTCTCCAAGACGCCGTAGTGAGATCCAGCCCCACTGGGCAACGAGGGGCTCCTAGCAGCTTCATCTGAGGAACAGAAGGAACACAGGCAGGCCGATGAGCATTGTTTCACAACAATAAAAATGAGAGAAATGGAAACAAGCCCTTGGGTCTTGTAGCAAGCTGCCACTAGAGTAGGGTCTTTGAATCAATGGAACTTACGAAGGACGGCACTCAACCATTCTCCACTGAGCCAGTGGGCCTACACTCAATGCAACCCATTGGAACCAACTCCCGGGGAAGCTGCACCTGATTCACTCCCTTCCAACATTGAAAAGACTCCTGAAAACACGGCTTTACAGAAAGGCTTTTCTTAGCCTGAGGTGTCTTCTTGTCACTTTGCCTGTGATATTCCTCACCTGCTGCCTGTCATCCTACAATATATGCCTCTTGGAGTTTTCTGCTGGACTGCTATTTACTTGTCTTATCTAATGTACAGTGGTGCCTCGCTTAACTATTACCTTGTTACACGACAAAACCGCTTGACGATGAAGTTTTTGTGATCGCAAAACGATGTTTAGATAGGGAAATTTCGCATGACGATGATTGGTTCCCTGCTTCGGGAACTGATTTTTCGCTAGATGATAATTTTTAAACAGCTGATCGGCGGCTCTAAAATGGCCACCCGCTGTGCAAAATGGCTCCCCACTGTGTTTTAGGACAGATTCCTCGCTTTACAGGCACTGAGAATGGCCACCCCTATGGAGGATCTTCGCTGGACGCTGAGGTATTTAGCCCATTGGAATGCATTGAACCAGTTTCAATGCATTTCAATGGGCTTTTTTGTTTCGCTTGACGAGGATTTCGCTTAATAGCGATTTCAATGGAATGAATTATCCTCGTCAAGTGAGGCACCACTGTATGTCTATAGTGTTTTATCCTGATATAAACTGGCCAAAGTAGTACACTGCACTAATGGGGTGGCTGGCAAACAAACACACACACACACAAACACACACACACACACCCCACCAGATTCCCTCCATTGCTTTGGGCAGCCTATACATGTTGGCTCCTAGCCAAAATAAAGGCCAGCTTCAACCTCCTACCCTTCCACTTCTGGGAACAGCTCTCCCATTTCTACTTCTTTCACAGCTTTTCTGTGCCGCTCTCAGTGTCCACGGGGACACCAGCCATGGAAGCGCCAACAGGAGAAGGCCAATTTAACAGGTTCAAAGGATGGCCAGAAGCTAAAGGATCAGGGTGAGGCTCTCTGGCCTCCCTTCCCAATCGACGCATCATATTCCTACAACCGGGTAAGGACAGAGCCACGGTTTCAGACCTGCTGGATAGCTGCCGGGAGCGTTGTGCTGAACAGCGTTGAGTTCCTGCAGGAGCCGGTCCAGTTCTGACAGGTTATTGCCTAGCGAAGAGCTCATCAGGGTAGGGGATGGTTCTGCAGACTTCTGCTTGTTTGGGAAACTAGGGATCAAAGGATAAAAATGCACCAATGCAATGATGTGCTTTATCGCTGCTGCTATTGATTCAATACTGTATGTTTTTTCTTCTTCGTTGTAAAACAGTTTGAAACAGTTCTCTTGTTGTTTCTACACAAGTTACAATCCACAAAATACTAAATGGTGGTCTCAAAGACATCTCAAATCATGGAATGAAACCAATCTAACATGGAACAGAAGAGAAAAATATCAATGTTTCTTCTACTAATTACTAGACAAAATTGTCAAAATATTTTTTTTAAAGAAAGGAACTCAAAATAAACTTCCAGCTCGCTTGCTCAGCTTTGGATGATATTCGTCAAGACTTTAGCAGTTTTGTGGGTTGCACCATGCATTGAAAGCAGTTATATCCATAAAAAAACCACAGACCTCTATGGATCACCTGCACTATTCCTTCTGAGTGGCTGAAAAAGAAGCCATGTGGCCTTCCCACCTCACGGCAAACTTAAGAAAGGTATACTTGCTAAGATGGGAAGAGCTGTCAATTCCACTTCTCTTGCCCTTTGGTTCTTTAAAATATGAAGCTCTTTCCATGCTGAATATGAAGAAATTTGTAAATCTGGGAAATTTCTTCAAAAACAAATGGAATGCTACTTCTAACACGGAGAGGAGCATGCTGAACCTACTTACTACTATATATAGGTATTAAAGGTTAGGAACCTCTGAGAAGAAAAAGAGGCAAGAAATCCAGATCAGAACTATTAAATATACAGAATACAAAACACAGAGTTTTAAGTCTTGGGCCTGGATGTACAAAATCTCACTGTTTTGGTTTCTACTACATATATATATATACTGTAGTAGAAGATATATATTAATCCAGCTGTTTCAGTGTCAAACATGAAAAAGTTGGAAAGTCTGGCAACTTCTTATTAAAAATAAACTGAAAAAGAATTCTTACCATCCTTAAGATTGGATTAGATAGGTTTTTGCTTCTGTTTTGTATAGAGCACTTGGTGGTGACACACACAGTGCCATTCATGGACATATATAGCATAAAATGTGAAGAACGGCATTTTGGCATTTATAGAATAAATGGTGGTAGCTGCCTCTTTGTAATGAAATAGAAGTATGAGCTCAGCCATTTAAGCTGCAGCCATTCTCTGGACAATCTCTAAGTGAAGCTGTTTCTGTTCCTTTAATTCCTTCCTCAGAATCTGTTGGTAGGAAAAAGGCATATAGCTTGAGCCCTTTGCTAAAACTGCACTTGCTCAGATCTACCCACGACTAACACTCCCCCCGCACTTCCTTCCTTCCACTCAATCTCACCATATTGTCAAACTTTAAACTGTAGCCTTTGTGAGGGTTTTGCTTTGACTGCTCTGGAAACCACAACATAGCTTTATCATGTATATAAAAACAGCAACAAATCAAAGAGCTACAACTATCCTTTGTATATTTGTAAATATAGATATATCTTTGCTAGTTAAGGTTTAAGTTGCTTGCTACTTGAAACTGGGAAAGGCTGCTGTTTCCCCCCCCCCCCCATTCCTTTTCTGTAGACTACTATGTGAGGAGAGGACACTGCATAAACCCATGTTTCCCACCCTGGGAGTCACAAAGTGCTGTAGCCCTTGTTAAATAATTTCTTCCTTGACCTTTTGGAGCAGGATGTACAAGTTTAATGTGTATGTCTATGTATGAGAAACAGGTCCTTCAGGGGAGAGAAAAAAGCCTCTACTCTGAGAGGGAATGGCTGGCACAATTTTTTGTAAGTAAGTAAGTAAGTAAGGAAGGAAGGAAGGAAGGAAGGAAGGAAGGAAGGAAGGAAGGAAGGAAGGAAGGAAGGAAGGAAGGAAGGAAGGAAGGAAGGAATGCTAAATGAAAAATATAATTGCTGCCACTTCTGCAAGAAAGGGATATTAACTAAGATATAGAACAGAAGATATAGAACAATTAAGACTCGGACCACACATTTTCTCAATAGTTTTTATCCCAGAGCTATAATTGCAATTAATAATGAGCTTAAAGACCACCAGTAGTGAATAATTAGTTGGACTGTGTTACTTGGCCTGCGGTGTAGATGTTTGTGTTTTTAATGGGGGACTTTTTTAGTGGGTGGGGAGTGTTTGGGGAATTTTATGTGTGTGCATGTGTCTGGTCTCTGGGTGTCTGTGAATTTCGTTGTATGGGTATACTGTGTATTTACTTACAAAGAGAATAAATTATTATTATTATTATTATTATTATTATTATTATTATTATTATTATTATTATTATTATTATTATTATTATTATTATTATTATTATTATTATTATTATTATTAAGATGGGATTTTAACTAAGACTCTTCCAGAAAGCCTAATGAAAGGGAAAGGAAAAAGAAAAAGAAAAAACAAGTACAACCATCATATTAAATATTAGAATTATATTCTGAAAGAATGTATTTTAATGAGTTTTCTTTACCTCATTAAAAATGCCTTTTTAATGCAAACAAGCAGTGAGGGTCATAGGTTACATGGCTTTTATAAAAGGTGGCTGTGACTCAAAAAAAAAGTTTGGAACTCCCGGAATAAACAATGGCAATCTTTACAGAGCTGCAATTAGCAATAAATCCCCAAAGGTTTTAACACATGCACTGCTGCTTTAATTGATAGTGTATATACTGAAACACCTTTAGTGACATTTCTGAGATCTGATTATAAAATTTTTTGCTTCTACAGATCTTAGAATAATTTGATATATATATGGCAAGAGCTGAATGTATCAGCTTTTAGTGGCATTGGTTAGATTGGATGATACAGGTTTTTGTCTCTACTGATCATAAAGCCATTTGATGTATGAAGAGAGCTGCCTTGATGGCATTTGTTAGACTGGAAAATATAGGTTTACTTTCTATAATCTTTAAATACAGTAACTTGATATACGAAGAGAACTGCTCAAATCCACTTTCTGTAGCTGGAAAATTGATCACAGGTTGCAATATAAAAATTAAGAATCAACGTCTCCTATATCTGCTGCCGTATTAGGTAAGAATTAGTTGAATTTCACCACCACAGAATCCCACTGTGGAATGAACTGCTGGATAGCTCAGTGGCTAAGGTCCCTGACTACAGAGCCCAGAGTTTGGGAGTTCGATTCCCCACTTGTGCCTTCTTGACAGGGGAAGGACTCAAGGATACTTAGGGTCCCTTCCACCTTTGAAGTCCTTAAGATTTATTATTTATTTCACAGAATCACGGAAGAGACCACAGGGGCCATGCAGGAAACTCCATCAAAGCACTCCCGATCCAAACTCTGCTTAAAAACCTCCAAAGAAGGAGACTCCATCACCCTCCAAGGCAGCCTCGTATTCCACTGCTCCGACCATCAGGAAGTTCTTCCTGAGATTCAGGGGGAATCTCTTTTCCTGTAGTTTGAAACCTTTGCTCCGTGTCCTAGTCTCTGCAGCCATGGAAAACAAACCAGTCCCCTCTTCAACATGACATCCTTTCAAATATTTAAACATGGCTATCATGTCCCCTCTTAACCTTCTTTTTGGAAGGCTAAACATTCACAACTCCCTAAGGAGCTCCTCGTAGGACATGACTTCCAGACCTTTGACCATTTTGGTTACCCTCCTCTGGATACACTCCAGGTTGTCGACATCCTTCTTGAATTGAGGTGCCCAGAAATGGACACAATACAGGTGAGGTGTTCATTTATTATTATCTCATGAATATTCATCAGAAGGACAAGGATGGAAATGCATGGTCTTTCAGATTTTGTGAGACGGCAACTTCCACCCATCAGAGACAAGCACATCCAGTGAGTGGCCCCTTGGGTCTCCAGATATTATTGGACTATAACTCCCAAAATCCTTCCCCACAAGCTGTGCTGGCCAGGATTTCAGAGAGTTGTAAGCCCAAGAACAGCTGGGGACCCAAGGTTGGGAACCACTGCCCTAGAACTAGTTTTGAAGCTACAGACATAGCAGGGAGGCCAACATGGATTCCAAATATTTCCCAACTTCATTCATCAGAAGAAGTTCCTGCTCTCACCTGGAACGTTGTGGCCTGATAGTGGAGTGAAAAAGGAAGGATGGGGAAAAAAGAATACCTATAGACGTGTTCCTCTTCACTTGCACGAGAAGGAGAGATACCACACTCTCTGGATACAGAGGCACTGGAGTTGTAGACAGGAGACTGGGACTGTGGCTGCAGAAAGAACAATTTTATGAAAATAAACTAGGATATCAAGGCTACGTGAGCCAAAGCCTCTACCTGAGAAGTTCCTCTTGCAGTATATGAGATTATCCTCTAACTACATTAGTACACATTTAAACCCTTTATTCATCTCAGGCTTTGCACTCATTATTTCAGCAACCTTTACATCAGCCCTGTGCGCTAGTCAGCATTATGGCCCCTATGGCAAGTGGAAAAGGTTCGGAAATAAATAATAATTTCAAAAATAACAGGTTCCAAAATAGCATGCTTAATTTTATCTACAGAGGCCATAGCTAAAAAGAAGAGTTTGGAAGAGGTGGCAATCTCTGTGTTACACTCACCCACTAACAGTCCGTCTGCCATGAACATCACCAACGTTGTTTCTTAAGGAAATGCACCTGCTTGGGAACTACAAGCAGAAGCAAAGGAGGGCTCGTGGGGCGTTCTCAACCCTTTCTTTGATGTTCCTTTTCTCAAACTAATCTCTTCCAAGCTGTTCCTCTTACGCATATATTCCCAGCAACTCTTTTCCAGTGGGGAGAAGAGCTGTAGATGGGTGGGTGGGGCAGAAGGGCAATAAAAGACGGGGGAGGGGAGGAAGGAGAGAGGAAAGGATGATAGCCTTCCCTTTCCTTGCTTTTGACTGCAACCTCCAAAAGGTGACTTTCATTCACTAGTCAGAAGGATGTTTCATGGAATTCTGCACAGTGCATAATTCACCCCTTGGTTCCTTTTCATCAACCCAAGGCAAGAACAGACCAAGCAGTGGACAGAGCTGGCCTTGGTACTTGGAGGGAAAAAAGGTCTAGGAATTAATTTCAGCTGGATCTTAGAACCCTGAATTTGCTCTGAATTCAGCCTTTGGGACGTGCGAATCATACAAAAATACAGTAGGATCACAATATCTGCAGAGGATCGGTGGATGCTGGAAAATGCACCAAACACTACACATTGCATGCTCTCTGGCTTGCTCTTGTGAACAGTTCGGGTAAATATGCCCTGGAAATACATATATAGATCTCTGAGGTTTTTTATTTAGAATTTTCAGACGGCGGATAAGGGAATCAGCGGATACTGATCCCACAGACAGGGGGTTCTACTGCAATTCCTTTGCCATTTAGCAATCACATATTACAACTATATACCAGTTTCCAGGTGGAACCAAACCCAACACCTTTTGTTTTAGAAAGGAACAGCGGACAAAGATCCGTTTGTTACTTCAGGCAGGAAGACTCACGACATGGTCTTGGGTCCATCTGCTGATGCTATCTCACATCCACCACCCCCTTGTACATCTATTAGGGCAGCAACTTCCCTATATAAGTGGTCTGGATAAACTGCACATAATTCAATAAAATGAAGCGTGACTCAATTCAGCTCTGTTTTACAATCCGTCGTCACTCCGACAGTGTTGCCCCATCCAGACAGGCCCCAAAGTTTTTAAGAGCCAGCTTCTACTCATACGCAATTCAGGACTGAGGCCTTGGAATGTGGAACCAACAGGATGCAGTCCAGTAACAATCTGTTCTCCCTAGAACTGGCCCTTCCCCATCCTTGCTGAAACACACTTCATGCTCCTTCCCAGCTTCAACAAATAGCCCATCTACCTGTGAGCAATAAACACCATGGTCTGTCTGTCGGATGCTGTAAGGCAGCGGTCCCCAACCTTTTTGGGACCGCGGACCGGCTGAGCCTCCGAGGAAGGCGCCCCCCCTGCAGGTGCGTGCTCTCAGGCGCATGCACAAAGCACTGGGGGAGCACCCACCTGCACCAGCGTGAGCGCTCCCCCACCCCTTCGGCATCCGCAGGGGCACCTGCACGCCCACCTGCCCACCCCTTCGCCCGGGCATATGTGTGAAGGGGTGGGGGAATGCTCATGCTGGCACATGCGCAAAGCAGCTCTGGGGAATGTCGGGGGGCGGGAGGTCTGTCTTCGCAGCCCGGTCCGGCTCAGGCCACTGACCCGGGGTTGACAACCTCTGCTGTAAGGTGTATCAGTAAGACCTATCTCATCCCATGTGGTTCCAGACAAGACCTCCGACAGGCAGGCTATGAATGTAATTTCCACAGTGTGAAATTTCAGTTCTAGCTTCATAGGCTAGAACAAACAGCGAGTTCTGCTGACAGCTAAGTTTGAGCACTGCTGTGCCTAAACAGGAAGGATATCCTAGATGATGGGAGAGTGGACAGTCTGTTTCCATGGAAGCAGTCAAACCTCAAGCCTAGTCAGCAAAAAAACAGAATGTGAAGCTCGTTGGTGGACAACGCTGTTGCTTTTTTTTTTTAATAAAAAAACCACAGACAAAGCCTGTGGAGGTTTCTTTCCATTAAACAAAGAAATATCTAGTCTTACTCAGAAGCACAGGGCAATCACTAGTCACAAATTTTCATTTGCCAGGAGACTGGGGGGGGGGGATATCAAAACCTTGTATTTTATTATTAAACAAATGAGACGGTTCATTTATACAATAGACAAGTTAGGTAGATTTTAAGGTTCACTAATGTTTTCGGCCATATTCTGCCATCTACTAGGTTGTGATTGGAATGGCTGCTTATACATTTATAGATTTTGGTAAGCTTCTCCATCGGCAGCTGCAAGAACAGGCTAACAAGCCAATTCTTTTCATAAACCCAAAGATAGAACCTAAGATTTTATATTGTGCATAAATTAAAGAGAGGCTTTCGACCTGTTTTCAGACAATGTTGACTTAACAAAGTATCTATTTCTAAACTCCTTTCTTCAAAAAGAGTTTAATTCTGTTGCTGTTCCCGAAAAAAGGAATGACATTAAACTGCAGGAAGAGAGTCATTCTTCAGAGAATGAGGATGCTGTGTCGTCATTAAATAAAGCTATCCAACTCCTTTTCTTTTCATCATACTCCAAAGAGGGTGTCAAGGTCTTGAACTGAAGTTCTCGATCGGTAATGGACTAAATATGGGGTTACCAGAATGAGACTGTATTCAGACAAGATAGAGCCACTTCTGGTCAGAACAATTACCTCTTCTCTGAAATGGATGAGATGGGGAGGGGGAAATCCATTGTAAGAGTAAGGAGTAAGAGTCCACTCCTTAACAGGCAGGTAGTGGCTCTATACAGGAGTACCTTCATCCTCCTTAGGCTGGGGTGCCATTCTCGGGAGGACAAGGGAGACCCGGCTGTGATTATTTGTACTTTTCTTGCATCAATATTGCACTGATATATAAATGTACAAAATGGGGGCTTGTTTTTCAAAGGCTTCAGAAATTCCAGTTAGTAAGAGTTGTAGTCAAAAGAGTTTCAGAACACATGATTTGCCCACTATTTCATCTGCATTGAGAGCTGATTCAAATTCAAAGACCTGTGTGTAAAACCTAGAAGACTTAGAATGTGGTTAAATGGAAGTCTGACTATTCTGCTCAGATCCTTGAGGAGATTCTGCTTTGCATGGCACTTTTTCTGTAACTCTGGAACTCATCCCAGCATATCAGACTAACCCTCCTTTTTTGATCGCCTTCAGGCGCCAGACCAAAAGAATTTTATTTAGTTAGGCTTACTAATTGGGGTAGCTTTTACATTCATAGGCTCTGTTTGGACAGATGAAGACTTTGTTGTGAACTTCTACTATATTACTGATTAACTGTTATTTATTCATATGACAGTATTTAACTGTATCATTATATTATATTATATTATATTATATTATATTATATTATATTATATTATATTATATTATATTATATTATATTATATTATATTCCTTGGCCACTTCTCTCTGAGAGGAAATATGGGCCTAAATCCAACTGCTGGTCCCAATGAGAGAAGATTCACTAAATCAAATGCAGGACACTGAATCAACACTTCTGTAATCCTCACCAATTCAATGGGCTGACCAACTGGATTAGGCCATAAATTGCAAGAATTTTAACAAACGAACAAGCTGCACCGCACAAACTCAGAACAGAGTTCCTCACTTCCACAACTGTACCTTAAGGTAACACAAGGTTATGTGGCTCAGATTTTTGTTTTTAAAGTACCTGCTGGTGAATGTTTCTGGAGAGGCTGGCCGGCCACTGGTCTAAAGGGTCGTTTACCGTCCCATTTAAGGCCTCATTGGAAGGAGGGGGTGGCACTGGAGGAGGTAAAGTGATTTCCTGGTATGTATGATTTCCAGTTGGATAGGAATAAGATGTTTCCTCTGACAGGAAGACCGGCCGCTTGGAGATGTGGGAGGTAGTAGATTCCAAGTCAGCTAGCAATGCATCTGCAGAGAAAACACACAAAAAGGTAATTATTATTTTTTTCTGCATGCTAAGAGTTACCTTTTTTCCCATATGACCAACAACCACCACCGTCCTTAAGAGTAATCTGATTATACTCTCCCTCTTAGAGATGGGCACAAATCTCGGTTCGGAGGTTTGTGCAAGTTTATAAGTGTGGCACCACAGATGCCACTCATTCGTTTCTCCCACCTTCCTGGCTGGATCCCCCCACTCACCAGCCAGCATGCACTCCTCACCTCCTCCCCTTCTGTTGTTCGACCACCCCACTCCCCATTAGGCGCACGGGCTTCCCTGGACCACCTCCTTAGATGATCATGCAGTCAGACAAGGAGTCAGGACAGGCCAATCCGTGCTCCTGCTGGGGGAACGGCTGAACAGCTGACTGAGGAGGAGAGGAATGCGCTCCAACAGAGGAGTGGGGTCACTGACTGGGGAGGCAGGGGAAGGGAATGTGCAGCACCTGTGGCCCCACGCATACCCTCCCGCACGAACCTTTGAACCGAGGTTCGTGCCCATCTCTCCTCCGTACTGTTAGCTCTTCCTGTTTGCAGAAAAGCATTAGGATGATTTATAAATCCATCTTCAACTTTAAAATATTAATAGACTGAGACATTAAAAGGGGGAGGGGACTTTCAAACATCTTCTTTTCCTGAAACCTGAGAGCAACAAGGTCTGAGCTCCAACAGCGCTGTTAGAAGGGGGAAAAAATAATCTCAGAGGCAAACCCATTAGAGTATGAAGCCGACAGCAACTCTGCGACATGAACTCCAGACTCATCTGCAAACGCTGCTCTTCCTGATTCTTGAGAGAACCAGGAGAGGGATCCGTCAGTTCTCCAGGGAAGAACGGTCCCATTTGCCTCCCAAGTGCAAAGGGTTAGCATGGGCGACAATTCCTGCCAGGTAAATGGAATTTCATTTCCTGGAAACAGTTCCCGACATGTTGGATCACATCACAAATTCCTGAACGGGGCCTCTCTCCCCATATAAAAGAGCACACCGATCTTTAAAGGAGGAGGGCGAAGATGCAGGCAGAAATCTGGAAATTAATGCTTCCTTAATAAAGGATGAGAGAAACGAGCAAGAAGAGAATCTACAGTAGACAACAGGTGAAAGATTTTGTCTGTGGAAACAGGTAAACTCCATAGCCACAGTGATTGTCAAGGAGAAACAAAACAAAACCAGTTCAAGGTAAAATAAGGTGTAGCCTTCCGTGTCTGGTGACGCTGGCCACATGACCACGGAAGATTGTCTGCAGATAAACGCTAGCTCTATGGGTTGGACACTGAGATGTCGGACACGACTGGACAAATTGTCAAGGGGAACCTTTACCGTTTACCTTAGTCTTCCATATTCTATTTGCTAGATCTGACCTGTGTTCCAAGATACAAGCAGAGCCCAGGAACACTGGACAACCAAAACAAATACATTTTTCATAGCTCATAGAATAAATGGCTTGGAAGGCGTTATACGGCCATTGAGTCCAACCCCCTGCTCAGTGCAGGAATGCAAAGCAAAGCTGATCTGACAGGCGACTATTCAATTTTCTCTTGAATGCCTCCAGTACTGGAGCACTCAACTGCCTCCCATGGTAACTGGTTCCATTGCCGTACTGCTCTAACAGTTAAGACATTTTTTCTTAATATTCAGCCTAAATCTGGCTTCTTGTAGTTTGTAATAATCCGTTATTGCATGTCCTGCACTCTGGGATGATGGATGATTATCCTATCTCCCCTCAGTCTTCTTTTCTCAAGACTAAACGTGCCCAGTTCCTTCAGTTTTTCTTCATAACGCTTGGTTTCCAGTCCCCTGATCATCCTTGTTTCTCTTCTCTGAATGTTCTCCAGTTTCTTGGCATCCTTCTTAAAGTCTGTTGTCCAGAACTGGACACAGTACTTAAGATGAGGCCTAAACCAGTGCTGAATAGAGGGGGACTATTACCTCACAAGATTTGGAGACTATACTAATGTTAATGCATCTTAAAATAGCATTGCCCTTTTTTATAGCTACATCACGCTGTTGGCTCACATTCAGCTTGTGATCTACAATTCCAAGATCCTTCTCATTCACAGTATTACTGAACCAAGCATTCCCCGTCTTGTAACTGTGAATTTATCCCCGTTAAATTTCATTCTGTCGTTTTCAGCCTAGTGCTCAAGCCTATCAAGATCTCTTTGGATTTTTTTTAACACCAGCTAAAGAAAGCGCTTAAATTATTCTATCCATCACATATAATTTTGGTAGGGAAATTTTGTACCTAACCACCCCTTCATAGAAAGTCAGTGATTGAAATCCTGTTGCCTAGCATAAGGAAATTTGAAACATTCAGTCCACCAACAAATAAAAAGTTCCCGCTGTGATTCTCAGAGGCATTGGCTTGGTTTGTGCACTGTCCCTGAGAATGGTGGAAACTTTTTATTTTGCCACTTTGGAACAGACTGAAAGTTATAACTTTTCTTATCCTAAGAAAGTAGCATGGGAGTAGGTTCAAAATAAGCTTGGGATTGTCCCGGGGAGGGGGGATCAGCAACGCCTTTTATTTCATCACAAAAACATACCATCAAAATAAAAGGTCAAAAGGAGGAATATGTTTTTTCAGGTGCAAATACCAGTTATGGCTGGGCAGCCTCAGGCTTCTTATTTTGCACATGATCTCTACAATATCTCACCTGCATGGATAATACTTCCTGTGTAGGAAACAGCATGTCCCCCATCAGTATGTTACTGGACATGGTAAGCAAACACCTCTTATTTTGCAGTGCATGGCAGGTCCTCCCATTCATTATTCTTGGTAGTTTAAATGCAACTGTCCACTCACAAACGGTAATAGTGCTGAAAGGTCTGCCTCAAGTCTCCCACCAACAACATCAACACAAAAGAGAAAGTTGTGGCCTCTCGATTCTGAAACACTTTCCCCTCTCCTTAAAGACATAGGAGGTGCTCAATGCAAGCAGAATTTCTGCAGAAAGTTAAGACCTGGTTCTTCCACCCAAGCCTTCTGACCATGTTCCAAACCCTGCTCCTTTATGCTACTTCAGGAAGCCTTTTTCCCATCTGACCAATTCTCCTTCATGTGAATGGCCATACATTCATTGCAAAAATCATACATGCCACCAATTCCAGAAAGGGCAGCCCCCACCCACCCCAAGTTGTGATTATCCTTGGGCTGTTAAGAGGATTTTGACCTATGGCTTGGCTCTGATCTAATGGGTTGCGGATTTCATTTGCTATTTTATCCTCCTTTCATTCCTTATTCATGTCCTGCAGAGTTTGGCACGTCGTGAGAATGACTGATGGTCGGATTCCAAAGGATCTCCTGTATGGAGAATTAGTGCAGGGAAAGCGCCCCAGAGGGAGACCACAACTGCGATACAAGGACATCTGCAAGCGAGATCTGAAGGCCTTAGGAATAGACCTCAACAGATGGGAAACCCTGACATCTGAGCGTTCAGCCTGGAGGCAGGCACTGCATCACGGCCTCTCCCAATTCGAAGAGACCCTTGCCCAGCAGGCCGAGGCAAAGAGGAAGTCACAAAAGCAGCAAAAGCAGGGAGCCAGACAGGGGACAGATTGGATTTGTCTTCAGTGTGGAAGGGACTGTCACTCTCGAATTGGCCTTCTCAGCCACACTAGGCGCTGCTCCAAGCCCTCCATACAGAGCACATTACCATAGTCTCTCGAGACTGAAGGATGCCTATGATATGAAATACAGGTAAAATTATAAACAAATTTAAATGTTAAACTATTTTTGACCAGAAGCGGGCTACTTCAATAGCATTAGCTGTTTACTAGATCTCCTTTGTACACATGGCAGGGCATAAAATGTATGCACAAAAATGCTGCATGGACTGAATTTCTCCACAGTCACAGAAAATTTGTCTGGTGTCAATTTTACTTTATTCTTTTATCTTCCTACTTCACTTTGAAGTCTATTAAGTGACCTCCGGATGTTCCAGCCAGAATCTTGTCCTGGTGGAAGATATTCTTCAGCATTTATTTATTCAGCAAGGCGTCTTTGCTCTCCATAGGTTTGCCCGAGCCTCTTCTGGTTTAACATTTAGAGCTTGCGCAATGTACCAAAAACTTTCCCTCGATTTTAGCCATTGCCTAGGGAGTTGGTGTCCATGAAGTAGATGGGTTTTGTGCTGTATTTCACTTGTTATTTGCTAGCACCTCTCGACACTTCCAGAGGTTACAATGTCAGACAAAGCTGGTGTTCTTATTGTTTCTGCGCATGCACTCCATTCTGGCACAACACGATTCCCTTAGTAAGTTATTTCTGGTGGCAACTTTCTGTTTAGTGTGTAGACCATGTTTTTCGTAGGTCAGGGTCTGCTCCAGAGGGACACCCAAATACTTTGGGGTACAGCAATGGTCCAAAATCTTGCCTTCCCAGCTAACTCAGAGCTTCTTCTCTGTTCGTCTCTAAGTGTACTGGGACATACAGTATTTGTATTTCTAAGGGGTTTGGCTTCAGCTGGCTGTTTTTATAATAGATTCTGCTGAATTGCTTTAACTTGTTTTATAATTGTTCAAGTTATTTTCCTGTCTGTACTTCACCCTGAGTACTAGACAGATGGCAGGATATAAACATTTGAATTAAATAAATAAATATATTAATTCATATCCATTTAAAGACATCTGTTCTATAAAGGCATCTTTGGGTATCTGAATAGGTGGAGAAGGAAGGAAAAAATGTTCTCTTGTTAACATACCTGTTCAGGAAACTGTTACTCAACACACACACACACACACTTACAATCAGGAGCAACCCTCATTACTGAATGCAACTTCCAACATTCAAAAGCTTTTATTTGGTATAACTAGGGTGGACTGGAGCCCATTTTTTTCAATCGGCATCTAAAGAAGTGGCCTGCAGTTTGCAAAGGTTCGTGTCAAGGAACACGTCTTAGTCTTAAATGTGCCAAAATACTCTGCTGTTCTTTCTGTTATAACTCTCCTTCAAAGTGAGTCAAACAAACAGCTAAGGAAACTACCGTACCTGAGGAATGTCTACAGCAAAGTAACATGCCAGCTCAAGGAACCACCCAGTCTATAATTTCTAAGAAGCCTCCAGGCTTGCTGCCTTTCAAAAAAAAAAAAAAAAAAAAAGACACTGCAGGCAATTAATTATTTAAGATTACTAACAGGCCTGGCTAGTAAAGAGGAAAAACGTGTGGCTTCAGGGAATCGCAAAGAAAAAATGTTCATGGCTGTATTCCGTTCATAGAGGAAAAGATTACAGACGTATCTGTGCAATGTTTCTGCACTGGTGTCTCAGTGGGTGTGTTTATGCGTGAAACAGACAGAAAGGGTCACCTCAATATGTGACAGAAATTCCAAACCACCGACCCAACATGATTATGGCTATCATCTCATTTTTAAAAAAAAAGCCACCTGGTCCCATCACCTCCTGGCAAATAGAAGGGGAAGATATGGAGGCAGTGACAGATTTTACTTTCTTGGGCTCCATGATCACTGCAGATGGTGACAGCAGCCACGAAATTAAAAGATGCCTGCTTCTTGGGAGGAAAGCAATGACAAACCTAGACGACATCTTAAAAAGCAGAGACATCACCTTGCCAACAAACATCCGGATAGTCAAAGCTATGTTTTTTTTTCCAGGAGCGATGTATGGAAGTAAGAACTGGACTATAAAGAAGGCTAATCACCAAAGAATGGATGCTTTTGAATTGTGGTGCTGGAGGAGGCTCTTGAAAGTCCCCTGGACTGCAAGGAGAACAAACCTATCATGTTCTAAAGGAAATCAACCCTGAGTGCTCAATGGAAAGACAGATCCTGAAGCTGGGGCTCCAATACTTGGCCATCTCGTGAAAAGAGAAGACTCCCTGGAAAAGACGCTGATGTTGGGAAAGAGTGAAGGCAAGAGGAGAAGGGGACGACAGAGGATGAGATGGTTGGACAGCGTCATCGAAGCTACCAACATGAATTTGACCCAACTCCGGGAGGCAGTGGAAGACAGGAGGGCCTGGCATGCTCTGGTCCATGGGGTCATGAAGAGTCGGACACAACTTAACGACTAAACGACAACAATCTGAATGTAACCTCACTTGAAAGGGTCTCCGTTTTATTTAGGAGAATTGCAAAATGGTCTACAGGCCCCTGCCTCCCCCAGAGAACACAACTGGAGCAAGGCCTGGAAACAGGAACTGTTCTTAAGGACTGTGATACCAACAAAGGGTTCCCAAGGTAGGGCTACAACATACCTCTGAAGAGAGAAGCAAGACACTCTTCCGAGCCCCGTCCTTCCTGACTATGTGGCAATGTGTACACAGCTTACAATTCCAGCAATAGGAGAGTAGGTGTGGCTTTGAAAGAAACTCGCCCCATGAAATAATGACGACTCATTCATCTGCTTCTCCTCCCTCCCTCTCTCTCATGAACAAACACACACACACACACACCTCTCCCAGTCCCGCACAACTCCCAAGGCAAGGGTTCTGCGTTTTGTGGTGAGCCCAGGAAGCGGAATTGCCTCTCCTCGATTAAGCCTGTTCGGAAAGAGGTACCCAGGGCTCTCTTCTCTTAAGGGCTGAAGGCTCGAAGAGGCAGCAGGTGCAAGATCCGGCGGCCAGACTCATGTCCCGTGGCGCATGGAGATATGACTGTTGACTCCCTGATTCTGGCACATCTGCACTGACTTCCTGTTTGCTTCCAGGTCAAATTCAAAGTGTTTTTAACTAGATAACTTAAGTCTTTCACAGACTGGACCGCACACTACCTGCCAGAGCAGTGTTACTGCTAAAGTCATCTAGCTGGGATACCTGGTTACAGACGCCCCTGGGAGCACACAAGACCATGAGAGACCCGTCTCCTGATCCCCCTCCCCGGCATCTGGCATTTGGAGGCCCCTTCCTTCGAAGCCTGGAGATGATACATCCCCATCAGGGCTTGTCACCTGCGATGGGGTTTTCCTCCAAGAATCTGTCCAATCCCCTTTTAAAGGCATCGAGGCCAGAGGCCACCACCATATCCTGTGGCAAGGAGGTCCACAGACTAATAACACACTGGGTCAAGAAATATTTACTTTTGTCTGTTCTCACTCTCCTAACACTCAATTCGAGTGGACTTCCCCTGGTATTGCATGAGAGGGAGAGCTTCCCTGTATCCACTTTTTCCATCCTCTGCATAATTTTATACGTCTCAAGTATGTCCCCCCCCCTTTTCCGGTGCCTTTTCTCCAGACTAAAGAGCCCCAAACGCTGTAGCCTTTCCTCATATGAGAGGTGCTCCAGCCCAGTCATCATTTTAGTTGCTCTCTAAATTTTGACTCTGAACAGGAGAGCATTTATTCCCCTTCTTTCCATTAGCAGTTCATAGCGGTCGCTGTTAGTGAACCACCCTGATCTGGGATGTTACCCACTGTTCCTTTGGTGGGTATTTGAATGGTACCATTCTGGAACAGATTAGACATCCTTCTATACTCCTGGGACACAGGATTCTTTCCAAAGGCAATTACGTTCCCCCTACTTCCTCATTTCTTAGTCATCACAAGATATTAAAGCCTTGCTTTCTTCTCAATCAGAGCAAATCAAAGCAGAATGGCTGTCTTGGTGGTAAAATCACAGTTAAAGCAGATCCGCTAAGACTAAGCTCTCGATAAGAAGTACTTCACACCTTATGAACTCCGGAAATTTACATTACATTGCTCTGAGCTTTCTAGCCACAACATCAAAATGTGTCACAGGCAGTCACGGAAGAGAACATTCGCTTGATCCTAACATACTATCATTTTTATGTAAATGTTTTAATCCTCTTTTCTTCTCCAAATCTTTCAAATTTGTTCTTAAACATTTTCTGAAGGGTGCCGTTTGGGTGACGCTGCTGTCATCCATCTGAAGTCCACAGGATGGGGTTGTATAAGTAGGCAGACAATTAAGCCAAGCGGCAGCACACACATTAGGTCCCAGTTATCTCTCAGCTCAAGTGGGACATGGGTGGCACTGCAAGTTAAACCACAGAAGCCTCTGGGCTGCAAGGTCAGAAGACCAACCATTGTAAGATTGAATCCACGCGATGGAGTGAGCGCACATCGCTTGTCCCAGCTCCTGCCAACCTAGCCGTTCGAAAGCATGTAAAAATGGAAGTAGATAAATAGGTACCACCTCAGTGGGAAGGTCACAGCGTTCCGTGTCTAGTCGCGCTGGCCACGTGACCACAGAAGATTGTCTTCGGACAAAACGCTGGCTCTATGGCTTGGAAACGGGGATGAGCACCGTGCCCTAGAGTCGGACACAACTGGACTCAATGTCAAGGGGAACCTTTACCTATCTCTAAGCTCAGGCATAAACCCTTTATTTCCAAGGACTGAGAAACAGGACCGCCAGCTAATCTACAGGTGTGTGCGCCAAAGTTGTGTGTGCTTGCACTCACAGACGAATGAGAAGAACATGGAGAAGACACGATCTTCACCCGGAAACAAAGCAGTGGTCTCAAGGAGCTGGCAGGGCTGATTTAAAAGAGGGGCTCATGAACAGGATTCACAAGGGAAGGGCAGGCCGCTGCAGCGCACAGCTATCGCTTGTTCTCCGTGTCCACCACAAGGACTGACGAGAAAGGGACCCTCCATTTCATTCTCTGCCAAGCTAGGCGGCCTTCCTTCTGGGACCAAGGAATAAAAGCACTGAAATCAAAATCCAGAGCTGGTCACGGTGGTGGCCTAGTCTACGAAACAGTTAAGTGGCAAACTTTCCACGTTTATTCATTAACTTCCTCTACCCCACATCCTGTTTCTTGCCGACATTAGCAACACCCCCTACAGCTGAGAGACAAGAAGGCAAAGGGCAGGAGGAGCGAGTGCCGCCTAGGTGGGTGATCTCTCACGGCCAGCTTGATAAGAAGGCTGGCGATAAGTTATACTTCGGCATAACAAAGGATTACATTTTAAAGTCCTGAAGAAGATGCCCGATAACCTCTGTGTTCAATAGACTTGGACTAAGATAATTTTGTATGTACCAGAAAGATACCATCTGGATAATCTGAAGGAAAGGTGATCAGTGTCAACAGAGGTAAGTTATCTGAACCAAATACAGACCATGCTAGAGAAGTAAAAACAACAACAACAACGAACAAGCAAAAACAGATTTGCTGCTCGGGGCTTGGCTTAAGACCAACAGATGGTAAGCAGCACAACTCTAGTGCTAGGGAATTGAGGTCAAGCAGACTTGACCAGCCGTGCTGGGGGTGATAGTGGAGCCAAATCAGCCCTCCGGTCAGCTGACTGGAGGAAGAGGGTGTTGCTGGTGCCCTTCCATCCCTTGTACAGTGGTACCTCGACTTACGAACTTAATCCATTTTGGAACGGTGTTCGTACATTGAAAAATTCGTAAGTCGAAGTACCATTTTCCATAGAAATGCATGGGAACGGAATTAGTCCATTCCAGCATTTCAAAAAAATGCTCACGCTTTCCCGGGGAGTCTCAAACAGCTTCCTCCGATGTTGGTGGGAAAGCCCTTTGAGACCTCCGAAGGTGCCGATTGTGGTGGCGGGGACCCCCAGGGAGGTCTCCCAGGGATTGCCCGCCACCATGGGAGACCTCCCTGAGGGTCCGTGCTGCAATCGGCACCTTTGGAGGTCTCAAAGGGCTTCCCCCCCCCCCCCGACATCGGAAGAAACTGTTTGAGACCTCCGAAGGCAAAAAGGCAGGGAGAAAGGTCTGGAAATTTGAATTTCCTGCCCTTTCTACCTGCCTTTATGCCTTCGGAGGTCTCAAACGGCTTCCTCCGATGTCGGGGGGGGGGGAGTCCTTTGAGACCTCCGAAGGCGCCAACTGCTCCGCTCACAAAAAAATGGCATTGACTTGTGAAAGGAGCCTCTACCTCGTTTGTAGGTCAAGGCTCCGTTCGCAAGTCGATGCCAGTTTTTGCGAACAGAGCCGTTTGTAAATCGAAAAGTTCGTATGTAGGGACGATCGTAAGTCAAGGTCCCACTGTACATCATTCGACAAGTTTAATAAAATCACATTCTAGTAGCTTCAAGAGTTCTGAGTTTATGGAGACCATGACTGAGGAGGGACTGCCCACCACCCTAACACTGATCAGGGATGGAGGTGCTTACAGCAGCCCTACTTTAATCTTATCCACCAGAGATGGTGGATAAGTACCAGGAATTTCTGACATTCTTATGTCAAAGACAAGTTAGAACTTTAAAAGGCTGACTAAAGAAGGAGCCAGGTTTTTCTGTTTCAAGACTTATTTTGTTTGGTACCTGCTGATTACTAGTCTTTGAACTTGATGCTGCATATCTGTCATGCATTAATTCCATATATTCTGATAGGGAACTCCAGATGATGTCCTGGTGATGCTATTTTCCCCCCGAAACCAATTTAGCTCCAACTTCAGATATGAGGATACGTACCATATCCAAGTCTTTAGAATTACACATCTAGAAAACTCTGGCAGAATTCCACCCTGCATAGGTGGGAAGGATGAGAGAAGGATGTCGAGCACCTCAGAGAGCTTTCCTCACCCCCGTCGGCCACCGCACAGCCCCACGTAGAGAAGGCAAGGCAAGAAGGAGCATGAAGGGAACAACCCTCAGGTCTACTGATGCTTGTCTGTCTGAGGACTGAATCATCTCCACAAACAAGCCCACATTATACAGGACATATGCCTTCCCTATCTCTCCAGCTTGTCCACACCCCTAGGAGACAAGTGGAAGATTTCAGTCATTCCAAGAACTTTCCCGCAGGCCGTTCAGCAATTTCTGCATGTTGGTGCTGGCTAGCTGAGAATGCAAAGGCAAAACAGGGGAGGGGGAACACCTCTTCCCTGCCCCCATTTCTCAGATTTCCCCACAAAAGAACTAAAACCAAATAGGGGAAGAAGAAGAAGAAAAGAACGTGGATGCTTATTGCCATCATTACATGCCATCTAGTCATCTCCAACTCATGGTGGCCCTAGGAACGAGCCATCTCCAAAATCCCCTGTCCTCAACTGCCCAGCTCAGCAATTGCAAATTCGAGCCTGGGGATTCCTAGAGGGAGCCGGTCTATCTTGTATTGGGTCTTCCTCTTTTCCTGATGCCTTCCATTTTTCCCCCCAACAGTACAGTGGTGCCTCACTTAACGATTGCCTCGCTTAACGAGGAAATCGCTCTATGATTAGGTTTTTGCAATCGCAAAATGATGGTTTAAATGGGGTTTTTCCGTTTTGCGATTATTGGCTCCCTGCTTCGGAACCGATATTCGCTTTACGATGATCAGCAAACAGCTGATAGTCGGGTTTCAAAATGGCCGCTGGCTGAAGAAAATGCCCCCCCCCGCTGTTTTCTAGGACGGATTCCTCACTTTACAGGCACCGAAAACGGCCGCTGTATGGAGGTTCTTCACTGGACAAGCAGGTATTCAGCCCATTGGAACACACTGAATGGTTTTCAATGCGTTTCAATGGGTTTTTTTATTTCGTTTGACGACGTTTTCGCTCTACAGAGATTTCGCTGGAACGAATTAACGTCATCAAGCGTGCCACCACTGTACTACCTTCTTCCACAGAATCTTGCCTTCTCATGATCCCAGAGCAAATCATGTCTGAACAACCTGTGGAAGGAAAACTGATGAAATGGGGGCTGTCATACTTGGGCACATCAGAAGGAGGCAAGATTCTCTGGAAAGACAATAATGTTAATGCAAGGTGCCACTCTGCAGGCTCTATACATTCAGTTCTAGACTGTGCTCATTTTTAAATAATTCAGTTATTCATTTGTCCCCTCTGATATCTTCTCCCTCCTCCCTGTTGTATCGCACTCCACAATCAGCTTAACAAGTGCTGAGACATCGTTATAACAAGACACACGTATTCCTTCATAAGGTCAATTAATTCTGTTTCCTTTAATTCAGGTATGCTTGGTCCACCAGGGAACATTCTCAAGGCAATCAAGAGAAAAATAAAATATGAAGGTCTTAACTCCAAAGTTAATCCCAAGTACGGTGGGCCCTCAGAAACAAATGAAATCTATGTTGCATGAGCAACAAGTCTAATTCATTTTTATTTATTTAAAATATTTTCACCCCGCCTTTCTCCTTGAAAAGGACCCAAGGCAGCTTGCAACATTGAAATACAATATTCAAGGTTGAAAAATAATGAGTATACAATGGGGATGAACATCAAATTTAAAGATAAGAACAATGAGTATAAAGAGGCACCTCATGTCATTAAAAGGTAATATTAAAGCTAAAAACAAAAGTATAGAAATATTAAAAAGAAGAATCAAATGCCACTCTGAGAAATGGAACACACAAAAAAGTAGTTTTAAAAATCCAGTCAAAGCAGTAATGCATAACAATCTATCTAAAAATCTCATACAGGTAGCTAGTTACTGTGGGAAAGCCTGTCTGAAGAGAAAGGTGTTTGCCTGCTTGTGAAAGGACAGCAAAGATGGGGCCAAGTTGACCTCCAGTGGGAGGGAGTTCCAAAGTCTAGGAGCAGCCACAGAGAAGGCACTCTTTTGTATCCCTACCAAACACAACTGTGAAGATGGTGGGACAGAGAGAAAGGCCTCTCGTGATGATCTTAACACCAAAGCCGGCTCATAATGGGAGATACCGTCTTTGGGATAGATTGAACCCAGGTCATTTAGGGCTTTATAGGCTAGAACCAGCACTTTGAATTCTGCCTGGAAACTTACTGGCAGCCAATGGAGCTGCTGTAATGGGGAGGGTGGCAGTATGTGATCCCTGCAATGGGTCTAGGTAAGTCCCAATAACTATAGATTTTGTCCCAAACATTACTATTAAGACAGAATTGAATGGTTATAGACATAACTAAAGAGGAAGTTCCTTCAAGCCAGTTAAAAACAATCAGCAATCTTGTTGAGCCTGGAATAGACAATGTTATTTTATTTTATTTTTATTATTTTTTTTTTTTGCTCCAAACATAAGCATCAAGCTGAGCTGTTTGGGAAGACTGCCCCATAGTTATGGGGTTGCTCTAGAGATGGCCCTCTCCCTGGCAGCTGGCCAGCTGGTCTAGAAGAGCAGAAACGCCCGCGTACGGTCCTGAACGAAAGTGCTTAAGAGTACTAGCAGGCACCTACAGCTACTGTTCTAGCCATCACAAACCATGAAGGATCAAGACCCACAGTTCTGCAGCAGGGTCCAGAAACAAACAGCACAATGGGCAAGGCACTGTCATAGTCTGACCTAGTCTGAATTTATATCCATTCCACATCTCCAAAAGGCTGCCCAGCAATCTGCTTGAGCAGGCTCTGAGGATCCAGTCAAATAACTAAATACAGTAAAATCCCTGTGTCTGTGGGAAGAGTACCTGCGGTTTCACTTATCTGCAGTCTGAAAATGTTACAAATATTAAAAGAAAAATTGAGAAATACGTATTTTCACAATGTATTTATTACCAAACTGTGCACTAGAGGAAGCCGGATGCCACGCTATGTATTCTTGTTGTTGAAGAATACATACCATGGTCTCTGGCTCCCCCTAGTGGCCAGTTCTGGTAAATACAGCGTAAAATGTGTATTTCTGGATTCCACCCCCATGCTATGTATAGCATACACTATTGTTTGTATGTATGTATGTATGTATGTATGTATGTATGTATGTATGTATGTATGTATGTATGTATGTATGTATGTATGTATGTATTTATTTATTTATTTATTTATTTATTTATTTATTTATTTATTTATTTATTTATTTATTGGACTTATATACCGCCCCATAGCGCTACAAGTACTCTCCGGGCGGTTTACAATTTAATTATACAGGCTACACATTGCCCCCCCCCCCAAGCAAGCTGGGTACTCATTTTAGAAGGCTGTAGTTTTGGAACCAATCCCCCACATATAAGGGTGTCCTACTGTAGTAATGTTACTTTATGGTACCCAGTGCGATGTGGATAGAGTAACGGACTAGGACTCCAAAAATGAGGATTGGAATGGCCACTTGATCACAAATTTACTGGGGAAGCTGAGCTGGTAAAATCACTCCTTAAATGTTTCAGTTACTTTGAAAGCCCTATTAGCGTTGCTATAAGTCGGTTCTTACTTGACCGCACATAACTAACCAGCTAATGTTTCTTCAGTGGATACCTTGTTCTACACTACCATTTATGCCGATAGTACTTCAGGAGGCTCCCTTGTTTATATTTCTGCCTCAGAGTAAAAGCTTCCTGTGAATCCTTGTAAAACTGTTGTTGGAAAGGCAGCAACATAACTGCATCAAAACACACAATAAAATTCACAAGGAAGCAAAGAGCCTCAGCCGGCGTAAACAAGAAACGATTTGACTCCTGCCCACTTCATAGAGTCGCAACATAAAGCCATTTGTCCACCCTCTGAAAAATGCTTAAAATTCCTACCTCCACCCTTAATTTAAAAAACTAGTAATATCCATCTACTCATTCCTTTCCACATCCCACAGAAAGCATAAACACGAAGTTCGTTACTATATGCATGGCTAGATATCAAGTCAAATCTCTCTCCCCAGTACTTTTAAAAAAATAACGCAGCAAGAGGGCTGCCATTTTATGTTTTCTTATTTTTTATACTTATAAAAAACAAACTTTCCTCCGATGAGATGAAGGCAAAATACATGGCTCTCCACAGCCCCATTTTCCCCTCACAACAGTACAGTTTGTTGGTTAGGTCAGGTTGAGAAAGTATGATTGGTCTAAGTCCCTTCGTCAAACACACCGTATTTTTCCATGTATAAGACGCCCCCCACTTTTCTAACCCCAAATTAAGAAATCTATGTGGGCCTCAGCAAGTGTAGGGGGAATGGATCAAAGCACTGCAGGATCTCTTTGATCCCTGCTTTCCCCTCCACTTGTGTTTGTTCTCTCCTCAGCTTACTTCTGTGTATAAGATGACCCTCAATTTTTAGTCTAAAGAATTTAGACAAAAGTATAGTCTTATACACGGAAAAATATCACTTCTCTACACTGGCCCTGGCAAACCATGGTGGATGAGCAAGTTTAAGGTATCCCTGATGACAACCAAAAACCACAAGGACACAAGATCATATGGTTGGAGGCTAGTTTATGCATCCACATCCACGAGAGCCTCGTGGTGCAGTGGTTAAAACGCTGTACTGCAAGGTAAAAAAACTGTGCTCACGACCTGGGGTTCAAATCCCAGGTAGCCGGCTCAAGGTTGACTCAGCCTTCCATCCTTCCGAGGTCGGTAAAATGAGTACCCAGCTTGCTGGGGGGGCAATGTGTAGCCTGTATAATTAAAAATTGTAAACTGCCCAGAGAGTGCTTGTAGCGCTATGGGGCGGTATATAAGTCCAATAAATAAATAAATTTGCTATCTAGGAGCGGACTGTGATAGTTACAAAGCTTAGATTGTTCCAAAGGAGGATTAGAAGAATTCACGGAAATCAATGCGACCACAAGGATGACAGGTCTGGAAGTCAAGCCCGATAAGAAGCAGACCTGAAAAGAGACAGCGATGCGTATCATGGAAGAGAGAAGATTAAAGAGAGACGTGTCAGTGGCCTTCACGTTTCTGATGGACTCTCCTGCAAACTTTGCCTTTTGTTACAGAAGGCAAGGCTAGAACGAGGTGAAGGAGAAACCAGGGAATCAGGTGATGTTCAGGTGGCTGAATCACAACAGAAATGCCCTAACAGTAAGAGTTTTAAGACAGCAAATTAACCCTGGACTGCTGAGCCAGCTTGAGAGGCCCCCAAGATCCATTTTCCAACCCACCTTTGATTCTATAAGTCAGTACTCTGGGTGCCAAAGTTTAAAAGAGAGAACTACAGTGGTGCCCCGCATGACAATGTCCCCCCAAACGACGAATCTGCAGGATGACTTTTTGCGATCGCTATAGTTATTCGCAAAACATTCATTTCAACGGGGGATTTTCTCTTCACAATGATTAGGTCTGTGCTTCGCGAACCGTTTGTTCGCAAGATGAAGATTTTTTCCAGCTGATCATCGGGTTCCTAAAATAGCTGCCCTGTTTTTTTCCGGACCCATGCTTCACAGAGCAGCCATTTTAACAGCTGATCGGCGCTCAGAAAATGGCTTCCCTATGGGCGATCTTCGCTAGACGACCAGGTATTTTCCCCATTGGAACACATTAAATGGGTTTCAATGCATTCCAATGGGGAATTGTTTTTTGCATGATGACGATTTCGCTTAACAGCAATTTCAGGGGAACGGATTATCGTTGTCATGCGGGGCACCACTACACTAGCTTGGACGTGTCCAGAAATGAGCAACCAAGATGATAAAGCAGCCATGAGCTAAGCTCTAGGAAGAACAGCAAAAGGATTAGAGTACGTTTAGCAAGGTGGATCTGATTTAAACAAAACTGATTTAGAGAATAACTTAAACCACTCAGGGAGACTTAAGATTTAACCAAGCGTTTTCCTCTCCTTCACCACAAAACCTACACCCTTCTTGCTGTAGCCACAACACCTATTTTTCAAATAGCCGAAACACTGTCAGATCAAAGATGGAGAAAGCTTGCTCCAGGGGGTAGGATTCAATGGATTCAAACTACGGGGTGATTTTGACTAAACATTAGGGAAAATCCCTGATGGTAAGAGGCAGAGCTGTTCAGCAAGGGAATGCACTTATATCAGAAAGTAACGGACTCTTCGTTGTAGGTTTTCAACAGGTTGGATGGCCACCAGTTAGGGATGGTGTAAATGTAGATTTTTTTTTTTAGCAGCAGCAATTTGGACTTTAAGACCCCTCAAGTATCTTCCAATTCTCTGACTACAATTCTATGTCTAACCCCCAGGTTCAAAGGCAGCATGCCAGCTAATGTTAGCTGCTAAACAGCAACATCAGAGGGTTCAAGTTGCCTTTGTATATTGTTTTGTCAGCTTCCCAGGGCCTATGCGCGGCCACCGGAGGAATCAGGATTCTGGGATAGATACGCCACTAGTCTTATCCAGCAGTTATATCCCTGAAAAGCTGGATGCCAATGGCATCCGAGGTGGATTTTGATAGCTCTACACTTCCCCTAGAAATATTTTCCAAGATCTCTTTATGACTACAGGAAAAGAAAGAAAGAGGAAATGTCTCACACTTCCCGTTTTACACACTCATGCGTCATCTCTTGAGATGAACTTGCTGACAAAATAACAATGCATATCAAAAAGGAGACCATGGAATTATTTTCAGATATGGTCTTGTAGGACAGTAGCAAGAATAATTGAACATTTAATTCCATTAAGTTCATATAGATTTAACATGATACCACAACAAAGAGATGTATTTTCAGGTTTGCTCCCTTGCATTTTACTAGTCCTTGTAAATGCAACAGAAGAGAGACTCAGTCAGAAATAGGTGCTCACATTTTTAAAAAAAGGCCGAGTCTGTCAACCTACGCCCCACCCCATTAGTGTGAAATGAGTTAGTCCTCTCTCTCCAGCTATGACGACAGGCTCTCGTTTAAAGAAGACACAATCTCAAGCCGTAACCCAATCCTTGGCAGACCGTTTTACAGGGTGAGCAGCTGCAGAGGAATGGGAAGTGTGGGTATATTTATCCCTTTAAAGCATGCACACAGAAAGAACTCTGCTGAAGGAACCAGCTCAGTGAATAAATGCTGGCTTTCCGTATCTTTAAAAAAAGTTAGGTTTATCCAGGCAAGATGAGTCAAATTGGAATGTGAAATGTATAGAGGAAGGATCCACTCCGAGCTTGCAGTCAAACTTCCAGACAGTAAACCAGAGGCTTAAGTCTCCACATGTCCCTGCTTGTTCCAAACATTTACACATTCCTTCTCTCTCTCTCTCTCTCTCTCCTGTCCTTGATTTCTCACACAGAGAGAAGAAAGCCAGGGTGAAAACAGTCTTCTAATGCAGTTGTTTAATTTAAGTAACTCATTCTAGCCCACAAATCTTATTCATATTTAAACCCCCCCTCAAAAATTCACCTGATGCTTCATTGATCTTAAAAGAGCTTCTTATTCTGCAGTAAATTTGAATACAGTACCCTGCACCACTTTAAAACAACAGTTAACTGAAATTTGTGAAAAGAGTTTTTTGTAGTGTCCAAAATGATGTAAAAACGTTCGAATAGCTTGACTCGAGAAGTTTGAAGCCCTTGAATTGGGAATATTTATCCACTATTGAAAGCCCAAACACTGGACGGCACTGTCGGAGAACCTCGGAAACTCTCCAACCCATTTCTCAAAACACAAGGAACGGCACTGTGGAAGCTCGCGGAGTGGGCTGGCTTTCCCAAGGCAGCTGCAGCAAATGTGGCCTCTTGCCCAAAGGGCTGCTATGGTTTAGGCAGATCTGTCAAAAGAATGCATTCCTCCACCAGTTACAGGCCAACTCTTGCAAAAAAAGAGACAAGAAAGGCAACATCGGTGAAGCACCATGGAGGTCGGCAGATCTTTGGGCCTGACTTCCACATTCGAGACTCTGGGACTGAGTTCCCAGTCCAACTCTTTGGTACCAAGTCTGAGTCCCTATTAAAAACTAACTCCCCCCCCCCCGAAAAAAAAGGGAGGGTGGATGGGTTTGAGTCAAACCTGAGTCACTGAAAAATAACCCCAAGTTGAGTCAAGACTTATGGTGATGGCCCAAAAATATTGGCACCCTTTCAATTCTGTCAGAAGATGCAACCCTTCTCTCAGAAAATTGTTGGCAGTTGCAAATGTTTCGGTACTCTTTGGCTGGCGTCAGAACAACCCAAAACAACAGAGGGAGAAAAGTCAAATCTGATACAATCCCACACAGAAACACACACACAAAAAAAGCACTGGCCAAAATTTTCTGAGAGAATCGCAAGGGTGGCAACGTTTTGGCCGGGACTGTAAGTCCAACTTGGCAGCAAGTCCTGTATCTCGTATCCCCATCACTGTAAAACAATCTATCCCATCCTACAAGCATCTAATGCAAAGAAGGATCTCAAAAGGTCATTGCCCTGCCCACAGCAGGTTTGGGGGTTTTTCTTGTCCTCTCCCAGCTATATTCACCCTTCCACAATAAACAAACATGCTCCATTCTCAGGTTTGACTGTGATTTTAAAAAGAAAGAAAAACTTGTTTGTTCTTCTGTAAACACTAGAATTCTGCCAAGGATACCAATGATCTCTCCCCCCCCTCCCTTGTTCTTCAGTGGCCGCCCATCTAGCTCTATTTCTGTTGGCACTGGACACCTAGGTTCATTAATAGAGGAGGAATTGGAAGACCTGCATGCCCAAAAGAAGAATCCAGCCACCTCGCTATGCGCTTATTTCAAGAAGCAGATGATTCACGCTGAAAGCATGAATGTTTCATCATGTTCTTTTGGCCAGGTGGTTTAAAAGCTCCCAAGGAACACTTCGAAGTCCCTTGGAATCATTGTTTAGCTATATATTTTTTAAAAATATATCACCTCTAAGAGCTGGCATTCACATTTCTCTCACTCTTAAAAAAATAATATAATGAAAGCATAAATGACAAATAGAATCTCAACTCAAATATACAGTGTGACCCACCACCATTGGGAATATAAATATACATTCTCATCAATACATATCATCTTACACATGTAAGATCTGGCATTCACTTTCCTCTCACTCTTAAGGAGGCCATGTAATATACTAAACTTCTACAGCCAGGTTTTGAGGGTCAGATCATACTTTTGCAGTATTAAAGAGAGGGCCGGGTAGTTGGGGCTCGTCAGCCATGGAAGGCAGCCTATCTAGGAGAAGGAAAACTCCGATTTCAAACCTCCACTGCCTTGTGGCTATATCCACTCATGGAAAAGGCTTCAGGAGTTAACCTCGAGGCAAAATCCGGAGCTGGAGTCCAGAGGCAGTTTGTGTCGTTCTGCCAACTCCTGCAACGCTGCTGGAACCAGTTGTATTGGCTCTTGCCTTTCCATTGGACCATTTCAGCAATGTGGAGAGGGGGGATCTGCTGCTTGGGTAACAGCCTATCCTCCATATTACCTTACCCGGGCTTCATGACCTGGAGAGGACACTCCTCGATTCAGAGCATGTTACCATAGTCTCTCGAGACTGAAGGATGCCTATGTAAAACAGGCAGGTTTTGGACTACAAGTCCCATAAGCACCAGTCCGCATGGCCAACAGGTGGGATGACAGGAGATGTAGACCAGCATATCTGGAGGGTGCTAAGGTGGGAAAAGCTTTTTCTTTAGTCTCCCTATTAGAAGCTGTCCATTTCATAGCTATAACATCCAAAGCTGCTCACTGTTTGATAGGTCTCTGCGATCAGGTGGCAGGCCTCTGCTGGTAGTTAATACTGTAGCCATTAAAGTTGTTCAGGGTTCTAGTTTTCATAACTGTATAAATGTAAGAAGAAAACAAGCCAAGCCAACTGATGATGAAAGAACACTGCATGGATATAGTGAGATCAGGGGGGAAAAACCCACAACATTATGACTTTTTAAACAATGTTTAAATTTACTATCCAAAGAAGGGAGGTACACACCATACACAAAAAAGCAACATATTCAATTTTGGACTACAGTGCTTGAGAATCTTTCAGCCAACAATGAGATACTGGGGGTTCTACTAGGAAAAAAAAGTAGCAGTTCCCATTGCTGAATACAACATAACAACAGGCATCTGGACATAAATAATGAAAAGAGAGAGAGAAGAATAAAATTAAGCGAGTAGTGAAGCCAAGTATTAAAATGCCAGAGAGAAGAAATGATGCAGAAATTAAATGTATTACAATGAAAAATTCTATAAACAAACAGCAGCTCGTCGTTTGTAAAATGAGAACGGCAGTTTTATTCAACACCTGGTTGTCAGGATGAACATGAAAGATCCAAATTTTTGTGTATTAAGAAACCAACCCCAGAACGGTGTAACATTTTTTGCTAAGCCTAGAACAAGATTTTGAGACCTTCCGAAAGGCAAACATGCAGAGCATGATGTTTGCAGGATGAAATAGTTTTATGTTGTTTGTGCAGGAAGTGTTTTGTAGGGGTCAGGTCAGATGATGTCTGGAAAGCAAGCACCCCTTACCATTTCTCCACTTCGCTGCCCCGAGGGGAAACTTTCTATAACTCTTTAAAACAAGGCACGCCGGGACTACACCTCCTGTTTCCATGCCAAACCTTATTTCCAGAAGCCTCCCAAGGCCACCTCCTATTGAGGGAAACTGTGGTAGGGGCACCGGGGCTGCAAGATATCTCTACAAGATAGCCAGAAAACGGCAAGTGTGGCAACAATGGACAAGAGACAGCCCCCACTCAAGGAGGTGCAGGGGCAATTCCTTGGAAGCCGTTCTTCCTTGAACCAGACTGCCCTAAGCTACTGGGACAAAGAAACAAAGGCTCTCAAATTAAGGCAACCATGAGTAATTCAGATCTGAATTTAATTTCTTTGCCATTCAAACAAGTGACATCAGTGACAAATATTACAGTACTATCATGATGCTTACTAACTCAAGTCAACCCACATTCTGAACGTTCCAGTAGTTTTAAAGATGTGGAAGTTACTAGCCGCCTAGAGTGGTCTTTTAGACCAGATGGACGGGGTATAAATCAAATCAAATCAATCAATCAATCAATCAATCAAATAAATAAATACTACTGCAGAGGACAATCTGAGGTTCCTCAGCTACATGTGTGTCTTCTGTGCTGTCAAGTTGGGATGGATTTATAGCAATCCTAATAGGGCTTATAAGGTAAGTGAGGTATTGAAGGAGTGGGTTTTACCAGTTCCACACATACACCCAGTGAGTTTCAACGGCCAAGTGAGGATTCGAACCCAGAGTCCTAGTCTGTCACTCTATCCACGACATCACAACAGGACAGCTACACAGTGTCCCATTATTTAGCAAGTCAACGGATAAGGCAGAATTCTTTGTACCATACTAATAGCACAGAAAGGTTTTAGTGAAGCAGGCAGCTTCCACCTGAACCTCTGCTTAAAAAGGGAGAAAAACTGCCTGCATAAGTTGTAACAGAACAAGTGAACTCTAGGTTTTCACATTATTACAAAACACTGTGAGGCCTGAATACTGGGGAAGGGACTACGTTTGATTTATTCAATCTAAAAATGCTAGCTTTGATGAAAAGATTTGCTGTCTGTGCAGCAGAGAATCACAGGGATCATTTTCTATTGTTCTTAACAAAAACTGCTGTTTCATTTCAATATTTAGATATTACAGCACCAACAGAAACTGAATCCACAAAAAATAAGCACTTATTATTTCTCTTTGACTGACTGGATAGCTCAGTGGATTAGGTTTCTGGCCGTGGAGCCAGAGGCTGGGAGTTCAATTCTCCACTGTGCATCCTGCGGTAACATCCACTGTGTGGCCTTGGGCAAGCTGCATAGTTACGGGGCACCCCTAGAAGAAGGGAATGATAAACCACTACTGTATATTTTTTACCTCAAAAACCCTGGAAAGAGTCCCCCCATAAGTCAGAATTGATTTGATAGCACATAACAGGTACTCCCAAGAAGTACAAGCTGGATTCCGAAGAGGCAGAGGCACTCGAGTCCAAATTGCTAACTTGCGCTGGATTATGGAGAAAGCCAGAGAGTTCCAGAAAAACATCTACTTCTGCTTCATTGACTACGCAAAAGCCTTTCACTGTGTGGACCACAGCAAACTATGGCAAGTTCTTAAAGAAATGGGAGTGCCTGACCACCTTATCCATCTCCTGAGAAACCTATACAGTATGTGGGATAGGAAGCAACAGTTAGAACTGGATATGGAACAACTGACTGGATCAAAATTGGGAAAGGAATATGACAAGGCTGTATATTATCTCCTTGCTTATTTATATGCAGAATACATCATGCGAAAGGCTGGACTGGAGGAATCTGAAGACGGAATTAAGGTTGCCGAGAGAAATATCAATAACCTCCGATATGCAGATGATACCTCTCTGATGGCAGAAAGTGAGGAGGAATTAAAGAACCTCGTAATGAGGGTGAAAGAGGAGAGCATCTAAAATGGTCTGAAGCTCAATATCAAAAAAACTAAGATCATGGCCACTGGTCCCATTACCTCTTGGCAAATAGAAGGGGAAGATATGGAGGCAGTGAGAGATTTTACCTTCTTGGGCTCCATGATCACTGCAGTTGGGGACAGCAGCGCCGAAATTAAAAGACGCCTGCTTCTTGGGGGAAAAGCAAGACAAACCTCGACAGCATCTTAAAAAGCAGAGACATCACCTTGCCAACAAACGTCCAGATAGTCAAAGCTATGGTTTTTCCAGTAGCAATGTATGCAAGTGAGATCTGGACCATAAAGAAGGCTGACTGCTGAAGAATTGATGCTTTTGAATTGTGGTGTTGGAGGAGGCTCTTGAGAGTCCCCTGGACTGCAAGGAGACCAAACTTATCCATTCTGAAGGAAATCAACACTGAGTGCTCCCTGGAAGGACAGATCCTGAAGCTGAGACTCCAATACTTTGGCCATCTCATGAGAAGAGAAGACTCCCTGGAAAAGGCCCTGATGTTGGGAAAGTGTGAAGGCAAGAGGAGAAGGGGACGACAGAGGAGGAGATGGTTGGACAGGGTCATCAAAGCAACCAACATGACTTTGAACAAAACTCCGGGAGGCAGTGGAAGACAGGAGGGCCTGGGGTGCTCTGGTCCATGGAGTCATGAAGAGTTGGACATGACCTAACGACTAAACAATAACAAACAGGTACATATACAGTCAGGTGAAAAAGAAAGTACATTCTCTTTGAATTCTATGGTTTCATGGACCAGGACATAATAAAAATCATCTGGTCAACAGGTTTGAAAATTAGGTAAATACAATCTCAAGTGAACAACAACACATGACATATTACACCATGTCGTGATTTATTTTACAAAAACAAAATCATAATGGAGAAGTCAAGAACTGACTAAACCTTACAATTCAATAGCTTGTAGAACCACCTTTAGCAGCAATAACTTGAAGTTATTTAAAGATTACTTGAAGTGATCTTCAAATAACTTGAAGATGATTATTATGTTCTCAGGAGTACAACCAAAGAATTCAAAAAGGGTGTATTTTCTTTTTCACATGATTGCATAAGGATCTCTTAAATGAGCTTTCTATCTCAATACAGCTTTTTGCAACCAATTTACAGCCACATGTTTTTGATGAAACTTCCATCATTTCGACACACCATGCAGTGTGGAGATTATGGGAGTTGTAGTCCAACACATTAGCATTTTCAAGTGTGTGGGTCAGTGGGGGCATTGACACATCTGGGGAAGACTGCATTCCTAAGTGCACACATAAGGTACTGTACAAAACTGTTTTCAACATAGCGAGATACGTCAACTCTATTTAAAAATACGCCAGCTTTGCAGGAGTTAAATACAAATGCTAGGACAACTGCAGATGTAAAATCAGAGCAGTAGCTTCTACACTGCAGAAAGAAGCACATTCTAAGAAGAGAGAAAATCCTAGGGCAGCTAAGCCTCACTAGGTTCAACCAGAGAGGAACAGTATGGTTTTTTAGTGCCCACGATGACCCACACATTGGAGAACTGTCATTGACTGACACTGGCTTCTCACTCCTACCAGATTTAGAAGGAAGAAATATGCCCCAAAACAACAACTGCACTGTTCTAATTATGTTGTGCCCTGTAAAGGGGTTGGAAACATCCTGCCCTGGCCCCTTTAACTATAACTTCAGTGGGTCCAAAACGCAGCAGACAGATTTCTGACTGGGGCTGGGCACAGGGATCACATAACCCTCCTGTTAAAGCAGCTTCATGGGCTGCGAATCCATTTCCGGGTAGAATTCAAAGAGATGGTTCTAACCTATAAAGCCTTAAGCGGCTTGGACCCACGCCGTCTCAAGGAGCGCATCTCTCTTTATGAACCTGCTTGGGTGTTAAGCAGACATGAGACATTTGTACTCGTACCCCGAGAGATACGAATACGAATATCAGCACCACAGGTGCCGGCGGAAACAAAACCCTCCCCCCTAGAGCCCACCGGTCCACTTACTGCTCTCCATGGAGCGTGCCAGCCGTCCTCAGTTGCACAGCACCCATCACGCAAATAGCTTGGCTGGCGCTTCCCTGCCTCTCCACACTGCTGACGACTCATCCTCCCACCTCCTTGCCAGAGTGGTCGGCTGTGCGATGGGGCAGGGAAGCGACAGGCGGGCTACTTCCATGATGGACTCTACGCGACGGGTGCGTGTGTGTGTGTGGCTGTGCATGCCACACAGAAAGGGGTAAATGGACTGGTGGGTAATGGGAAGAGGGGCTCAGTTTCCACGGGCACCTATGGTGGCACGTCTAGTGTCAAAATAATCAGGGGAATGACCCTCTCTCAGTCCCACCACCTTCACAGATGCCTTTGGTGAGGGATATGGGAGACAGCCTTCTCTCTGGCTGCTTCGGACTTTGGAACTCCCTCCCACTGGAGGCCAGGCTGGCCCCCTCTTAGCTGACCTTCTGCAAGCAGGTGAAGACCTTTCTCTTTAGGCAAGCTTTCCTGTAATGACTGGCTGCCTCGTTGGCATTTTTTTAAATGGAGCCTTACATCTTTGAATTTGTTCTTAGTCTTGCTTTTGTTTACAATTTCTGAGAGTGCCATTTGTTTGATCCTTTCTAATACAGTATCTGTATACTTGTTGTTTTAGCTTTAAATATTGTGTTTCAGTAATATAAGTCGCCTTGGGTTCTTTTTAAGGAGAAAAGTGGGGAAAATATGTTATATAAAGTTCAATAATAATCTGAATGTCGCAAGCAGAAGCACGTTGTGTAGACATGAATGTTCACAAGCACTGCTGCATACTCAGCTGCACAACAGAAAATGGCATAGGATCAGGCAGAAGAAAAGGTTCAACAAAATAAAAGTAATTTTCAATGGTTTGAAAAATGCTGGTTTATCAGTAAAATACTGCCTGCTGTTTCTCGCTGGAAAATTCTGGCTTTTTGGCCCTCGTTACTTTCTAAGACCTTTAGAACCCACAACTTATTTTCAGACCCAACATTCTTGGTGTTTAAATTTAATTTCCTCTTCTACAAACATACTCTGATGAACAGAACAATGAGTTAATGAATAACTACTTGCCTGGCCGCCAGTAGCAAATCAAAGTTGCCTCTGGTTCAATAAACCTAGGAAACTCTTCTTTAAAAATTTTTTTAAAAATCTTGTTTTAGCTCACCTGTGTAAACAAACTACCAAAGCAAACATGTGAGGGAGGCTAGTAGTGTTTTTGTGGGCTGCATTACACTGAGGTTTAAGGATAGTTTCTTAGTACTGAGTGTATTAACAGTGAATACTGTGCATTTTATCAATGTAATAAATGAACATATTTTTAATGATGAGAAAGAAACAACATTCAGGTCTTAAATCTTCCTGCAGACCAAATTAAAGTCAAAGTATAGCAAGGGCAAAGACCTAGAATGTGTTATCATCCAGTGGAAAGTATATGCCACTATTTCTTCCATGGGGTGCCTTTCCCTCAAAGCTTATCAACAAAAAGGAAGGTCCCATTACAGATTCCCAACCCACAACCCTTTAAAAAAGCTGTGAAATAATTGCCAGTAAAAGTGCACAATCGCTGAAAAAAAAATCCCAGTGCCTTCATAAGCAGCACGTAGCTGCTTATGGGAAACAAAGTTCAAAAAGTCACACAGGCTTACATCCTGTAAAAACAACATTTGGACGGGCAAAATAATTCTCCACCTCTCTCTGTAAGGCCTGGCGTTTCACAAGCAATAGAACCGCTTGTCAGGAAGTGACTGCAGAGTCAAAGAGCAGGACAGAAAAGACATGCCCTGTTTTCTCTGAACAGAGATCAGCCCTCCGGAGGTAAAGAACGGGTGCCTGCTGAACCCCCAGAAGGGATAAGAGACTATACCTCTTCACTTCACAAGTAGAGAAAAAGAATATTTTAAAAAAGCAATACATGACATGTCCACACCCAACACAAGTGAACAGCACAAAATAAACCAAAGAGCCTAGGGCAGCTGGATTCAAAACTCAGCTCAGGCAGAAACGTATCATCCATTATCTAAATTAAATAGCCACTGACCATTCTGACGTCACAAGTCCTTGGACACCTTAATACAATAAATAAATAAATAGACAGACAGACAGACAGACAGACAGACAGACAGACAGACAGATAGACAGACAGAGAGACAGGCAGGCAGGCAGGCAGGCAGACAGATAAGCAGGCAGGCAGGCAGGCAGGCAGAGATAGAGTCAAACAGACAGATATTGGTATGTACTTGTCAATGTCACTTCCGACTTATAACAACTCTAATAGGCTTTTCTAAATACATTCTGAGAGGTTCAAGAAGTTCAAAAGGTAATTTACCACTGTTCCACCAGTGAATTTTCATGGCTTTACAGAGATTTGAACTTAGCTCTTCTGAGCCTTGTTCCGAGACCCCATCCAGTACACTGCGCTGGTTCTCTCTCAAACACTTTAGAACAGTTTGAACAATCTAATATTTTACATTGTATCAGAAATATGTTACAGAGAACAGTTATGATATACAACATAAAAAAACAACAACAGATGAGCAAGTGCACACTTCCACAGCAACATATAGGATTGTACAGAGTATAATGCACCCTCCCAAGTATGTCTACTCAGAAGTAAAGCTCTTGGAATTCAAAGGTGTGCCTCCCAGGTGAATGTGTTTAGAACTACAGTATAGTCAAAGGTATAATACACAAGTCTGGACTGTAAATTGTTCCTGACTTCCATCTAAGAAAGATGTGCCTGGCAAAATCCATTTTGACAAGAACTTTTGGACTTTACATCTAAGAGGAACTTTCGTGGCAAAATCCATCATGCCATGAATTTTAGGACTTTTAAGTCTTCACGCTGGTACAGTCTCATGAAGTGGCATTTTGATCCACGAAAGCTAGTGTATTGTATCATGATTTTCAAGTGGTCTATAATTATTAATAAAACTGAATTGCATTTTAATTCCTTAAACTAATATCCTATTTACTACTTCAACATTAAAAAGGAAGCAACTGAATATCAAGAGACCAGGGGAATGTACTTCCAGAAGATCAACTAACCGCAACCAATTACAAGAGATAAGCAAAAGAAGCTTTAAGAAATACATTAAGACACAAATTCAAAAGGAATCATCTGGTAATAACTGGTATCACTTAAGAAAGATGAATGTGGTTTTTAAAAGCACTAAAGTGGTATACTTCTGCGATCCATTAAAAGTGATTTGGTTGAACAGCTATGTGTTGCAACCACTAAAATCAGAGCCAGCGATGGTCAGCAAAAAAAGACAACTGGATGAAAAGTGATAGTTAAAGTCCCAACAACTAGCAGGATATGGAGGAGAAAACAAAATAGAGTCTTGTGACCTCATCTCTAAAAAAATCATTAAATTTGAAGCAATCTCCATCACTGTATAGAAGACAATAAATAAGTTCAATCTTAACTGTACAGCTCTTTTAATGTAACAAAATGAAGCTAATTTTACATTTTGCTTTGTGCACTGCACATTGTTGCAGATTCGACTGGCAACACTATCGCCCGGGTGTATTTGTTCTTTTTAAACCACATATAACAAACCTGGCTTGTTTCAAACAAAACCATAAAATCAACAAACTATACATGGGTTTTTGGACAAGATGCTTGTCGGTTTGTCCAAAAATAACAAAAAAAAAAACCATTTTCTCACTGTGGCCATACTGTAGGAAAGGAGTGAGTACTTGACAGTCCACCTTTTGTTATGGGTCATTCTCATCACCTGTCATGGATGATGATACCTAACTGCAAACCGTGTGTCTGTCCTTTAACAGCAAAACCTCTTCCAAACCTTGACTTCATATTATCGAGTTTCCCTACAGCCATAAGGACTAGCAGCTTGCTTATTCCTCCCTTTTTCTTTTTCTAAAAAAGTAGAAATTCTCAGGACTCAAAATAGTTACCGGACTATACTGAACTTCATTTATTTTGTAAACTGTTTGCTCCGCTGTTCCTACAGGAAGCTCCAACGGCATGGGCCTTACTTCCTACAACTTCGGGGCGTTAATCTGTAGCTGGTTCAACATCGTCTCGTGAGCTCTGTACCCAAAAAAAAAAAAAAAAACATACAAACCAAATCTCCACCCACAAACACTTCAACCAGAATTAGTACCTTTAGCACAGAATAAATGTCCTTTACTCATTACTCCTTAATCCTCTCCACTATTTAATCCCTTCCCTGTGAAACACTATCCAAGCTTCACCACATGGACAGCAAACTGGGAACTTACTGAGATCCAACATCTAAAAGCAAGAGGGGGGCGGGTTGAGATGGCGGTTTCTGCCAAGCAAGCACTGGATTCTGCTGCATTCCATTTGATTAAAACAATTACCAGAAAGCCAGCCAAGAATTACATAAAACTTCCTCTTCGCGCCACCCCAGCGCCTTCCCTCCACCTCCACCCACATACTTCATGCAGTTTTCCAGTGCTATTCGTACCAAGCACAAGTTATGCGTGGAGGCTGTGCTGCAGGAAGAGGGGTCACTCGCAAGGTAGGTGCAATGGCATCAGCGTTTCATATACGTGAGTGACACAAGCACCTAATGCAACAACCACATTCACTGAAACATAACCGAGGTTCCCGTGAAGCCTTCTATCAGAGCTTCACGGGTGTAGACCATGTGAAACCTCTTTGCAATTGTTAATTCCTTGTCTGAAGGATGTCCCTCCCCAAGCCTCGCACTCCCCCCACTGCAAGTAACACAAACGGTGGATCAGCCAGAACAATGCTCTCCGTATGGCAAAAGGAATCCGAGTCAAAAGTCGGGAAAACACACTGTCTGCCAAACTACCTTCTCTCTCTCATTTCGGACTGAGCACATAGCTGAATCAACATCCAGAAGAAGCATCCTGACACGCCAGTTCCATAAATATATACAGTACTTCTATATTCAAGGCAGGTTGCTCTTTATGTCTGGCCCATGTCAATAATCGAGTGCATGTTTAGAAGGGGCTCCAAAACCTGGATGAATTCCTGCTGCTCAAAAGTCCAGTCCCCACAGATCAGATAGAAGAGCACTCAGAAGTTATTGTGCAAAACAAAAAATAATTTAAAAAAACAACAACACATGGCTGGCAGCAGCTTTCTGAAATTTTATTTCTGCTTTTTCTCTTCCCTGCATCCAAAGAGCTGAATATACTTTGATTATGTTAGGCTGCAGATAAAAGGCTAATGAGGAACTGCAGCAGTGCAACACTACCTGCCCTGATACTACTCTCACCATTTCTCTGATCCAACTCATTATATCTACCCTCTCAAGTTACCATTTTGAAAACATGCTGAGCTACTAGGGGGGAAAACAAGTTATAGTATGTAAACAGTGGCCAGTAGTTACAGATGACTGTCAATGCTGGATATCCTCAACCCTGTATCTCTTTTCAGACGGCAGCCAGAATTGAAACTAACTTCCAAGAAGACCTACAACTTCCTGGCAGCCCTGAAGCAACTTTCTTGTTTCTGAAAGCAGAAACAAGCCAAAGATGGCAGCAATAGAGGTAACTAAACAGAAAACTGATCTGCAGACTTATGTGTTTTGGCTGCATCTTCCAGAATTCGGATTGGGAATTCTTGGAGAATTCTGGGAGGTTGCTCTACAAACACATGGAAGAAAACACTTTATTATACACATAAGACTGGGGAATTCTGGAAGCTATAGTTCCCACACACACACACACAAAATGTAACTGTGGATGCAACTGAATGGACATTAAAAGCCCATGTTTTCCGCAGTACAGTACTACCCAGCAATGCCAGGGTTCTGAATATTTATGTATGCAACTGTGTGTATGCACAGATATGCAGGTGTGCGCATGCATGCGCGCATGCGCACACACAAAGTAGGTGTTCCAGTCACTGAACTATAGTCCTGGAGTCTGCATCCACCTACTGTCACTACATTAATGCATGTTCTGAAAGAGACACTATATAAAGGCACAACTGCCTCAAAGCTCAGCCACCTCTTGGACTAAAATTACTCCATTGGAGAACGCGGACTCTCACCTTCATTTGACTGATGCGTGCAAATTCTTCACATTTCACAATGGGAGTAAAAAGGGACTTCTTTCTTGTCTTCTATATGCCTCTCACTCACACCCACTAAGCTGAAGGTTGGTAAGAGAGGGTATGATGTCAAAAGAGATGATGTGTTTGTTTTTAGTTCCCTTCATCGCAGTTTGAAAAGGTCAGAACAGCTCTAGTTTTATCACTGCAGAGAGCCATACAAGGCATGTAGGAGAGACAGCCAAACAAGGGCTTTGACGCCAGATTCAGCCTGCTAGACCCCCCAAACTGCCAACCAGAGGAGAAAAGCTGGGGGTGGGAGACAGTGGCTGCATCAACGCTTCATGTCTTCGGTCATCCCTGGGCTTCAAAGATGAAGTCCTATCTCAACACGTCCTTCTCACTTTCATGTTGCTTAGATGCACTGTCAAGTTATTTCAGAGCTACGGTGACTTTAACAATGTATGCAATATGTAAAAGTACGTAAACCAGTTAGCAAGAGGTTGACCATGGCTGCTTCTCCCTTCCATAGGCTTTTATGGCTGAGCACAGACCAAGCCCTAATGTGACACTCTGTCCTAGTGTTTCCCAACCTTGGGTCCCCGCTTGTTCTTGGATTGCAACTTCCAGAAGCCAGGACAGCGAGTGGTGAAGGCTTCTGGGAGTTGGAGTCCGAGAACAACTGGGGACCCAAGGTTGGAAACCATTGCTGCATCCAATACACTGCATTGGCTCTTCACTTCCAGACCTTCCACACAACATTCTCTCTAAGCTGCTCCAGTGCACGGCCACCGTAGCACTGCATTGATGCCATGCACTGAGAGCCAGGACTGCTGTCCATTTGGTTCCAGTCAGACAGACAGAAACCCGCACACAGGTTGGGGGCCCTGCCTGGAACTAACAGAACATTAGAGGGAACATTGCTTCCCCACAAAACTGATAGGATGCACGAAGTCAAAGATCAGTGTTCAGATCATCAGACAAGTCTTTCTTTAGAGGAAAAAAATACCCTTGCACTGGACTTGAGTTTTTTTGGAAAAAAACGAATGGATCCCACAACCCATGGAGGGACACAGTGGGATGGGGAATAAGAGGAGGCTGCAAATCGCTCTTATGCATAAAATAAACTTGGAACACTCTTGCGATGTCTTCTTTCTAATGGGCTGCAAAGACCTTTCTTTCCAAGGGACAACTATTTGACACTGAATCTGGTGTTAATCCATCATTATAAATGCAACTGTACTTGTTCAAACGCTCTGCGATTGCAAACAACATGGCATTTTCTTTCTCTTTCATTTAAATCCTTCATTTAAAAAAACTTACATTCTGCAGCCAGAGCAACTGACTCAGAGTCTTGTTTACACACACAGTTATTATGCTGCAACCGCCACCCTCAAAGTCACTTTATTCAGATTTTGTTTATACTGTTGAAAGGACACATCTGAGGTCAAAGTGAGAGGAAGATAAATTCTCTTGCAAGCTCAGGGACCACCAATTTACACCCCCCCCCTTTTCATCTGGAGATCCTTGGTAAATAATAACACGAGATAGCATGTCTAGCGGGTGGAATTCATATTCCCTCCGGGAAAGGCAGTGACCTGAAAAGGACACAACAGAGTTAGCAAAGGCTGATGTTTAAACGGCAAACTAGACACGACAGAACAGCCATGTGTTTTTACGCCTGCATCTGCCCTGCTTACATTTAAAGGAGATGTGTGCGTTTTTAAAAAAAGTTTATCACAAAATGGGAGAGGTCAGATTCAGGGGAAGGTGGGGGAGAAGGCAATAAATCTTCCTTTGGTTTATCTCTGTACCTTGTAGTACTTGCCTCCCAACTTAGCTTTAATAATAAACCAGCCTAGGGAATAAAATGATACAACACTGAGAGGCAGATTTGACTCCTCTCATTTACATGGTCTTTTCAAGCTAAACAAACAAAAAGTTGTGAGTGTAACCCATCCAGACCAGGTATATTACCCTATAACCTAACAGGTACTCCTCCCCAGCAAGAAAAGCTTAGTCTTGACTGGATTCAATTTCAACTCGTTTGCCCTCGTCTGGTCCATTATCATTGACAGGTAGCGCTCCAGGAGCAAAACAGCATATACTGCAGATGTAGTAAACGTCTACATTGGCTCGGGCATGTCATGAGAATGGCTGATGGTCAGATTCCAAAAGATCTCCTATATGGAGACTTAGTACAGGAAAATCGCCCCAGAGGGAGACCACAGCTGCGATACAAGGATATCTGCAAGCGGGATCTGAAGGCTTTAGGAATGGACCTCGACAGATGGGAAACCCTGACATCTGAGTGTTCAGCCTGGAGGCAGGCACTGCATCACAGCCTCTCCCAATTTGAAGAGACCCTTGCCCAGCAGGCTGAGGCAAAGAGGCAGTCCCTAAATCAGCAAACTCAGGGAGCTGGACAGGGGAAGGAATTGTCACTCTCGAATTGGCCATCTTAGCCACATTAGACGCTGTTCCAAGACTTCTATTCAGAGCATGTGACCATAGTCTCTTGACACTGAAGGATGTCTACAGTAAACGAGAGACAGAGCTGCATATCATCAGTATATTGATGACAATGCACCAAAAATCTCTGAATAACCTCTCCTGGAGGCTTTACAGAGATGTTAAACAGCACAAGAGAGATGATTGAGCCCCAAGGTCACTGTAACGTTGGGGCCAGGAGGTTCATACAAACACTCCAAACTGTCCTTCCTGGAAATGGCCATCAAGAAAGGAGTTATCAATAAATACACATCAGCTCACACCTCACAACAAGATCCACCCTGAAATACTTTGAATTCTTTAGTCCAGAGTGTAGCTGTAATCTCAAGAGAGAAATAGTCCCAAACTGTACCAAAGTAACAGTTTAATGCTGAAATAAGTACTCTGAATCCTGACTCTGGAAATATCTGTTCTGTGCTTTCAGGATATGCTGTCAGTCTTCAGATCTGGAGAAACTCATACCTGCAGGCTTTACAGTGTTACGGGATTTAACTGACAGCAGGCTGAACCACAGAGCTATACGAAGAATTAGCTGCACAGCTTTATATTTTCTTGAAGGCTTCATAAGACATAAGACATAAGACATAAGACATAAGAAATTTATTTGTCATTGCGCTCACAAGTGGGTGCAACGAAATGAGGTGCTCTTCCCCAAGGTAAAACTGGACAACACTACAAAAAAAAAAGTTAAAATATACACAACTTTCACCATCCAAATATAGATGCCCCGTTTTCTCTCAGCAATTAAAATCCACCAAAAACCTATGGCCCCGCATTTAAACTCAATACTGCACTTGGGTAAAAACTGTTCTTGAATCTGCTTGTCCTTGCTTTCAAAACCCTGAATCTCCTTCCTGATGGTAATAGTTTAAAGAGCTGATATCCCGGATGAGAGGAGTCTTTCAGTATGTTAGATATCTTCCTCTTACATCTGTTCTTATACAATTCTTCCAAAGAGGGGAGTGAACAGCCAATGATGTTTTGGGCCGTCTTAATCACCCTTTGAATTGCCTTTTTCTCTGCCACTGTGCAGCTCGTGAACCATACACAGAGACAGTAGGATAATATGCTCTCAATCGAACTCCGATAGAAGGTGATTAACAAACTCTCAGTCAATTGTTGCTTTCTAAGAATCCTTAGAAAATACAACCGTTGTTGTGCCTTCCTGATTAACGCAGCGGTGTTTGCACTCCAAGTCAGGTCATTTGTTATGATAGTCCCAAGAAACTTACATTCAACCACCTGTTCATAAGCCGTAAAGAAAATGTTTCTGTCACCTTGATCACTAGAGAGACCCATGTGCCTTCAGAATTCAGGGGGGAAAAACAGAACAGGACTACCACATATTTAAAATTACCAGGAGGCTGGCATAAATGTTGGTATTTAAAGCAAACCTATGCTGGCTTAGAAATCTGTAGGCTAAATTAGATTAGCAGAAGAAAACCCATTCTTCAAGGTGTTTGTAAGAAAACAGTCCTCCTTCACACAGTTCTTACATTTACTGCATGAAGGCCTCACCTTGATTTTGAAAACTACCAACTGTATTGTGAAACATTTAAAAGTTTTATGAGGCACAAGTTTTCATGGGTACAGCCCGCTTTTTCGGATGCCTGGAGCACAATTTTCAAGCCACTGACTTACAAAAAAAAAAAAAAAAGATTCAGGTCACACAGGTGAGACAGAATGACACAAGAGGCAGAAAATGACAGACGGGCTTGTCAGTTTGCGATCACTGTTAATAACACAATTATCATGTCTGTATCTCTTACTAATCTGTCTCAACTTCATAATCAGAGCCAGCATGTGTGTAGGTCTTTACCTAGCACAAGGAACAGGAAACCTGGAACAAACAAAACCAAACTCAACAACAAAGGAAGAATACAGTTGTGTTCAAAATTATTCAACCCCCAATGCTGTAAAGGGGTTTAGGGACTATAGTGTACATTTGGAATTGTATTCAGAATGAAATCCTACAAGGACGTTTTAAAGAACCAAATGCAACTAAAATAACATCAATTGTTTATGTAATACAGTAGTAAATGTTTCTTTTGTGGTTTCTTCATTGCCACAATTATTCAACCCCTTAAAGACTACCACTCTGAAGAAGAGAGGTTCATTCAGGTGTTTTCGATCAGGTATTGAAAACACCTATGGATGTCACCGAGCACCAATCAAGCATAATAAGCACCAATTAGGCAGCTTTAAAATGACTGTGATACTCAGCTCCTTCTAGACATTTACTGGTGTGGTTACAAACATGGTGAAGTCAAGAGAATGGTCCAGGAAGACAAGAGAAGAGGTGATTTGTCTTCACAGGAAGGGCAATGGCTATAAGAAGATTGCAAAGAAGTTAAACATACCAAGAGACACCATAGGAAGCATCATTCGCAAATTCAAGGCAAAGGGCACTGTTGAAATGCTACCTGGTCGTGGAAGAAAGAAGATGCTGACTTCGACTGCTGTGCGCTACCTAAAGCGTAGAGTGGTGAAAAGTCCCCGTGTGACTGCTGAGGAACTGAAAAAAGATTTGTCAGATGTGGGTATAGAAGTTTCAGCTCAGACAATAAGGCGCACACTGCGTAATGAAGGTCTCCATGCCAGAACCCCCAGGCACACCCCCTTGCTGTCTCCCAAGAATAAGAAGAGTCGACTGCAGTATGCCAAAAGTCATGTGGGCAAACCACAAAAGTTGTGGGATAGTGTTCTGTGGACTGATGAAACAAAATTAGAACTGTTTGGGCCCATGGATCAACGCTATGTTTGGAGGAGGAAGAACAAGGCATATGACGAAAAGAACACATTGCCTACTGTGAAGTATGGCGGAGGGTCAATAATGCTTTGGGGCTGTTTTGCTTCTGCAGGTACAGGGAAGCTTCAGCGTGTACAAGGTACCATGAATTCTCTTCAGTACCAAGAGATATTGGATGAAAATGTGATGCAGTCCGCCACACACCTGAGGCTTGGGAGACGTTGGACCTTTCAACAGGACAATGATCCCAAGCATACCTCCAAGTCCACTAGAGCATGGTTGCAGAGGAAAGGCTGGAACATTTTGGAGTGGCCATCGCAGTCACCAGACTTAAATCCGATTGAGACCCTCTGGTGGGACTTAAAGAAAGCAGTTGCAGTGCGCAAGCCTAAGAATTTGACTGAACTGGAGGCTTTTGCCCATGAAGAATGGGCGAAGATACCCGTAGATCGCTGCAAGACACTTGTGTCAAGCTATGCTTCACGTTTAAAAGCTGTTATAACTGTAAAAGGATGTTGTACTAAGTACTAAGATTGAATGTCACTTGGGGGTTGAATAAAAACTAATAATGATGTGAGCACAGAAAAGACATTTGTGGTTATTTCATTATAAACTTAAGGTTATATTTCTCTGACTTACAAGTGCCTCTTTCATGTAAATGTAAGCAAGATGACTGAATGATCAAAATCAATGTCAAAATGGCCAAAACATTCAATTTCAGTGGGGGTTGAATAATTTTGAACACAACTGTATATAGATATTTTGCACTAAGAAATCAGGTTCCGCCTGGGAGGGAAAAATAGGTGAAGTACCAGAATCCTAGAGGGGGGATGAAGACAAAGGGAGCAAGAAGACTTTTGTCTTTCTTTTAACAAACATTCAATTATTTCATTTAGATTTGATGCACTGCACCAGAGACAGCAGACACTTGAATACTCTGACCTCTCCTAGTGAGATAGACACAAAGGAGTTAAATAAAGTATGTGCAGAATCCAGATTTTCCATGGAAATGCAGGGGGGGGGGAGGTCTTTGCATCATACACTGCTTGAGGCACAGGACTCTGTCCAAGTCCTGCAAGACAATAGCACCTCTGTTTTTAAAGAACTGGGGGGGGGGTGGACTTGTTTCTCACTCTGGTGGAGTTACAGGCCCCTTCACAATCATCACACATGTCTGACTAGGAGTCACTTTCTCAGGCTGGACCCAGCAAGCTAACAAGAGCAGCATCCCCAGCTAAAGCAACTGCCTGGTTGCAGAAGTTTTGACAACACTCTGATGTCCAGTCCTAGATCAACACTCAAAACACTGCAGTGCATCCACTAGAATAAAGCCCACACAAACAAACCCCTCTTTCAAAAAAGAAAAAGGCAAGCGCGATGCCTTCCCAGATGAAAACCAGAAGCCTCTTGTTTGCATGAGAAAACAGGCCGACAAAAGGAGATGTACAGGTGCAACCAAAATCAGAGGGGCAACAGATAGTTCCTTCTGTAAAAGTATGACCAAGAAGTAAGAAAAACAAAGTAAGGAAGAAACCAAGATTAAAAAATAATATTAGCATGAGCAGTTTGTAAATAAAATAAAAATGCAAAGTTGAGTAATATAGTATCTCTATAAGGCCACTGAAATACCACCAAGATGATTTTTCCTCTTTTAGAACTCTTTAAGCTGGCTGTTGCCGAATAAAAGATAGGGATGGAAGCAAAAAAGTTCAAACTCATCGTAGCAAATGCTATAGCCATGGGATCTGCAGTCACTAAGCCCCAAAATGGTGACAGAAAGCTTGAAGGTGGTTTTGGAACTTTTTCACTTCCCTTCCCAAGTGCAATGCTCAGAGCCCAAGACAATTTTTTTTCCAACAATAAAGCTAAAATAGCAGTTTTTTAGATAAATTACAATGTATCTGGATTATGTCAATGTATCTTCCAGCATCCTTCTAGCCACTTTAAAGACACAACCTAGAAGAAAGACCACTTGCACATGTTCATCAGAGAAGCAATATAAGACCATGGCATTGCACTCCTCAGCATTATTTTTAGCTGGAGAACTAATTCAGAAGCAACAATTTTCTGAATAAATGCATACATGCATGCATTTAATTTCTGTACCGCCCATCTGGCAACCCACTCTGGTCAGTTTACAAAATACCATAAAACAAAGTATAAAGACAAACAATACAAAAGCGGACAATACAATGAAATAATCAATACAATATTGACACATGAAAATAATATCAATAGAACATTAAAATAAAATAAAGAAAGCATGGCGGAGGTTGAACATTAGCGAATTCTGGTTATTTTAGCACTGTTGTATCATATGTCATAGAGTCCGGGAAGGCCTGCCTAAATAGAAATGTTTTAAATAATTGCTTAAAGGTTCCCAGTGAAGGCGCTAGGCGGATCTCAGGCGGGAGAGCATTCCACAGCTGCGGGGCTACCACTGAGAAGGCCCAATTTCTGGTCACTGAATAATACATATTACTTGATAATTCTGGAAAATTAAAAATAACAAAACTCAGACTGGATTTTGGTGCATATTCATTGATCTTCCTTTAAGGGATACTTCACTGATTCTGGATGGAATTCAACAGTATTCAATACAGTCTATTGTGTCCCTTCCCATGTATAAGCTGGGCAATTTAAACTGTTAGTTTCAATAGTTTTAAACGTTAGGTAGGTAACCACCTCTGACTGTCAGTGCTTTTTTTCCCATTCCTTTTATACAGTTAGAAAGAAAAAAACCCAGATCTCAAGCTACATTAGTTTCCCAACACTCTGCCTTAGAAACTACCATTTGAAACCTTTTCTTCATTCTTGAAAGCAGAAGCGGACACTGCGGAGGACAATGTGGAGGTGTAAAACTGCCAGGTGTAAAACTGCGTTCAGGATCATGAACACAGATTTGTGCAACATGTTTCCTTTTCTAAGCAAATGCTTAGCCAAGGATTGAGTCTATTCACTGATCCTTTTACACACAAACATACTCTTCTTTACCTCTCAAAGTTTTCCAGCCTAATTTAGGGGGAAAACAACAACAGGGGCATTTTGTTCCAATTTTCAAATCATGAAAGTCAGAAACTCTTGCCTAAATCCGCTAGAATGCTGACCACTAAAAACTGTGTTTATATAAACCCCTTTCTTTTCAGCAGGGCAATCTATACAAAAGAAGCTTTAAGTGAATTCTGCCAAATAAGGATTCTACTGCCTTCACAGCATAGTACCAAGCAAACACACCAAGCCTTTAAAACACACACACACAACCTGACCTCTTCAACCTTAAAGCAACATGGGCAAAGGGTAATCACCCCACTTCCAGATGTTGCTAGACTGCATTCCAAGCACCCCTCACCTTTAGCTACGCTGGCCAGGGATGAGAGCTAGACTTGCACCTTAGACCAAGAGAGCGTCCACACAAGAACACTACCAAGTTCAAGTTCAGCCTCTCTGCTGCCCAAATGTTAGCAATGGCCCAACCTAACTTCCCTTTTCCCTGCTTCAGCTGCACAGCAGTGACCCTTTACATCTTCTGAACACTGAGTCTGGGAACGGATGCAAGGCTGACAGGCTTCCAAAGTGCAATAAATAATACAAAACGAAGCGTTACACACGTTGAAAGAATGTGTTGCGTGAAATTACTACACGAGAACCCTTTCATCTATTCACACCTCTGAACATGCCTGAAGGGTTGGTTAGGAGGTATTTCGAATACAAAAATATAATTCATGCTCAGTGATAAATCTTATCCAGTTCTGTACTGTCAAAGCTTCTGTTTCTCAGGGCTGCTTCAGACAGGTGGAGGAAGAAGACCACAGCTTCTGGGTAAGTGAAGTAAAGCCATTTAATTAAAACTACATTTGGTGTACTCACATGCAACATTAGATTTTTTTTCAAGAATGTAATATGCCTTATAAATATCAACTACCTCGTAACAGATCTCTAAATCCATGTTTTTTAAATTTCCCATTTTACCGATGTGAAAGTGAAATCGGAAGGTATCATTTTGCAAGACTGAATAGGTTAGACACAAGTAGTCCGATGCTAGACATGAAAACACTTTTCTTTTTCCTAACATACACTTAATGGGAGTGTGCAATGAACAGGAAAAGGGAACCATAATTATTCCTGTGTTTTGATATTTAAGGCCAGGAAAGTTCACTCACCACAGCGACCAAGCTTTCTAATACACCAAAAAAGAGCTGGAAATTATTGCAAACACTGCCAGGTTAAGAACATATAGTACATGAAACAGTCACACATAATAAGGAAAGAACAGCATCTCTCTAAGGAAAAAAGTGACTGGTAGAGCAGTACACCATTTGATCAGATGGAAGAGTCACAAATACCTCGCAGAATTCATGGAATGCAACAGCTGTAGCTTGTATGTTTCAATACCCATAATCTTAGAGCAGGCTAGAACGTTTCTCCTTTCACCAACGTCACGTTGTGTGCCCTTAGCCAGCAAGCACCTAAGTGAAACTAGAAAACTGTTCCTGAAAGAATACAACACAACCAGAGGACAGTATCTAAAACCCAAAGAAAGAGCCCATTAATACTTCAAAGTGATCTACCTATTCTGAAATGCACCCAAGAATTTCTTTGGGAAAGAGGTACATGTGCAGAACTGCCAGCATCCTTATCCGGCCAAAAAATAAATAAATAAATATTTGTGCATACAATTCTATCATGCACCAAAATCCTCAGTCATTTGCGCTCCTTTATGAAGGAAATGAGCTGTGAAAAAGACAGAGCACCCTCTCAGGTAACCAACTGGCCGATGGGTATATTTTTGATGGATTTATCACAGACTCAATTTAGACTCCCTCTCCTGTAGGTGTTATTGCTGACTTTAAATTAGCACAGTAATCCAATACTCTAGGTCGAGTAATAAAGCTGGGATTTTTCTGGAGTACTATTTGAACAGAACATGTGGTTACTATTAGAGGAACAGCAGAGATGCCATAAGCTGATTTGCGAGACAGGTTCTTTCTCTGGCAGAATTGTAGAGCGCTGATAGCTTCTAGGACCTTCCACTAAAGTCCTTCTTATCTTGTACACATGTGAAGAGTTGTAGATGGCTTGTGAAGGCATTAGGAATCCGTGCAGATCAAAGAAAACTATAGTAGGAGACTTAAACCTCAAACGTTTGTATTTTGGTGATGGTGGTTGTAAAATCAGACGTCTGGTTTCATCTCCAAGACAATACTTTTACACATGCAAGAATCATACGCCAAGACTAAAAATAAAAGCCAGGTCTTGTTAAGATCAATGCCAAGAGAAGATAGCATACATATGTCTACAAGTCTAATAGTATAAATGGAGTCATAGGGCTTAAACTAAAAGCTCCAGTCAGGATATGAGTGGAACGATGGGCTGGATATAATAACGGCAAATCAAGCCACGTACAAAAACGAACGCATGAGGCTAGGACTGTTCTTCTTATAGTGCTGTCTTAGACGATTAGCCACATAAGCATACCACCCTATCTCACTACTAAATATTCACAGCCGGTATATAGAGGGTAATCTTCTTCCAAACTTCCCAATGCATATCCTACCTGAAAAAGACAAGACAGTAATGTGGGAAACTATCTAAAAATCTGCCAATTCTAGATAACATCCACATGGTTTCAGAACAGAAATTCAGCCAGTTAAGGGCAGAAGAAAAGATACCTGAACAACTGCATGCTGTATATGGCACCAGAGATTGCACATAATACTGTACTGTAAGCATTACTGAACAAGCTATCAATTAAGGGGAACTCAATGATGACAAAGTGCATGCCTCTCTTTAAACCAGCAGTTCCCAACCCAGCGTTCCCCAGACATTCTTGGACTGCAATTCCCAAAAGCCTTCACCAACAGCCATGCTGGCAAGAGCTTCTGGGAGTTGTAGTCCAAGAATGTTTGGGAATCTAAGGTTGGGAACCATTGCTCTAAACAAAAAAGGAAGCCAGGGCTGCACAATCATTTGTACTATTGGCCAAAATCCTGTTATTTAATACAGGAAATCATACTAGAATAGACCCTTCAATCGATGGGGATTTGGCAAGTCATCTTTTCTGCAAGTCCCACTGATTTAAATGGGGCTACTCTGATTGCAACCTACTATACTATACACAGTAAGAGTACGCCCATTTGAAACTATGGAAGTTACAGAGGAGTTCACTCACAAAATCCTCATTGATTCAGTGGGCCTACTCTAGTGCAATTTACTACACTGATGTAACAGCATTCCAGACATTATTATAAATGTATACAAAGAGATTAAGTTGTTGATAGTATTTTTAATCTATTGTATTTCTATTTTGGCAATTTAGTTTGGCTTTAGCTGTTATGCAAACAAAAACATTTTGAGGGCCCTATTGTCATCCGCTGAACGGCTGGCTAATAAAATCAAAAAGTCAACATAACCCCCTCTTACATTTGTTTAGTTATGCCACCTTCAAAAAAGAGTTGCTTGGAAACTGTGTTTTAGGTGAATGGCGAAGGCTGATTCTTAGGTTTGTTGGACATGCAAAATAAAAATCCAATCCTGTACTGGCAGAAGGAAGGTAGTGGGATTTCCTCCTTCTGCAGCAACCAAGTGTATGTTTATCAAACAAACAATAAACATGTCCATGTTTATCCTGTGCACAGAATTCCAAGTAATGACCTCCATGCACTATAGACATAATGCTAAAGACTTGTATATAAAAGTAGGCAAAAAGTGGCTCTCCAAATGCTGCTGGACTACAGCTCCAATGAGCCACTGATAAAAGAATGTTACGTTTTTCAGTTTAGAACATCTGGAAAGGCACACTTTACATACTTGGGTTCAAAGAAAGTTCAACAAACAAGAGGTTTTATGACAGAGGCAGTAAAGGAGATGCAGTCCACCAAGGTTGACCTTTGCTCACCTCAGGTTTAGGGGAAGTTTGATAAAGAAAGAGGCTTTACCGTAAAGAGAGGGGACTTCTGTTAAGTCAGGTATTATCAGGGAAGCTGAGTGTCTGGTTTAAACAAGAATCAGTTGCACAAGAAAAATATACCCTAATACTTAAGATCTGTGTGAGATCTTAAGATGCTGAAGATCTGTCAGATTTGGAGCACATGAGACATAACAGGAAATAGATGTTGTTGCTATGCTAGTCGCCTTGAACATAAATACAAATAGACATTTATAATTTGGCTTCTCATTCAAGCAGAAACAAATAAAACTAGAATTTAACTATTACACTGAGACAAAACTTTTAAACATAAGTTGCAAGCCACTTAATGGAAGGAAACTAAGCACGATTTCCAAAATATAAGCCTTCTTCAAAACTCATCTCCACATGCAATATTCTTAGTAGGAGGAGGAATGTATGAAAACAGATACAGTATCTTTAAGATATATAGAAGCTGCAGAAAGCATTTACTGTGAACAGAAGGCTGAAAATACTGTATAGCACTCAATTTACTATTAAGACAGATTTCCCGCAACCCCCAGATAAGATCTTTGCTCCGGGGGAGAAAGTGGGAAACAGTTATGTATTCTGTTAGTTCAAGCCTCCAGCTGTCTACCCAGAAGGGAAGTCCACACTGCTCATAGGCAGCACTGTCAGGTAATTATGCATAAGATTCTGCAACCTGAGAGATCTGTACGACAAAAAAGAAACAATAAAAAACAAGTCTGAAGCAGATTGAAGGGGCACGTGAATATTCTTGGCAGTGGGAGATGAATAAGCAGGAAAAGTTCCAGGTGAAATGTAAATCGAGATTTGGAAAGGGGAAAAACAGAAGATCAAGAGACTGAACAAAACAAGGAAAGCAGGTGATGGAAAGTTTAACTGCAGCCAGAAAAAAAAACCCAAAACCACACTACTTTTACTGATTACAGATTCCTTTATACAGAAAGAAGCTAGTCCCTAACAGGGCAGCATAAAATAAAACAAGAAAAGATAAATAAAGACAGGTGTACATTTGTTTTTTAAAACTTTTGAAACTTTTTTTTAAAAAATTCACCTTGAAAAGTATCTCATTAATTAAAAATACAGAATTGTATACAAAGGCTTCAAAATATCATCTGTGTAACTTGACTTGTGTAACATCACAATTTTGATTCTGTTTACTATAAGTAAATCTCACTGAGCTGAACGCCCTTTACTCTGTAAGAGCTTGGAATTAGTATCTCCATCTTTAGAAAGAAAACCAAATGATACCCAGATATTGTAAAATTAACTTTCTGGACTACAAGGACTACATGCCCCAGGATCCCCCCCCCCCAAGACTATTCAAACTCGCACTTTTAAATAAAAGCAATCCTTCCTCCTGTTTTACTTGGTCTTTTCCATTCCTGTTCTGCTGATCCAGTCGAGCATCAAACTCCAGAAAGCAGCAGTAGGTGCATAACTTTGGGAGGACAAATCCCCCCCCAAAAGTACACAAAACATGTACTTTTGCAACTGTGTGAGCTGAATGTTCAGCCTGCGTACACACACATACACACACACAAAACACCCAAGTCCTTGGGGAACTCCAAAGTTTGCTCCCTGGGTTGCACCATGCTTGGCAAGCACAGGAACAAACACTTTTAATGCCTGCAGTTGCTTCTGGATTATTATCAATATTTTCCTAATGGACCCAAAAGGGCTAAGTGGACCCTTTTCTTCCCCCCCCCCCGGGGGCACAGACGTGTTACCTGGATCAGGATTCAAGGGTGGGGGGGGGAATTTCAATGGGAGAAAAAAAAGTCTAGGCAAAGTTGAGGGCCAAGAAGTGTTTAAAAAAAAACAACGAGGCAGGTTGAAGTTCAAAAGGGGGGGGAGAGAATGCAATGGGAGAACAAAGCAGGAATTAAAGCGTATTAAAGGGGGGGAGGATGAGGTCTGGAAGGAGGGGGGGTTCTGGGGGGGGAGGGAGAGACAGAGGAGGATGCAAAAGGCACTGGAAGAAGGGGATAGGAGCCAATTAGGGGGAGGAAATTTAATGAACCCCCCAAGGGGGGGCAGCAGGGAGAGGAAAAGGGGGGGAGTCAGCTTGGAAGGGGAGAAACTGGGGGAGGGGGCAAAAGGGACCAAAGGGGGGAACTCTCCACACCCACCCCCTCAAAAAAAAGGGAAAGGCACCCCCCCAAAAAAGGGAGGGGGGAGAGTTATGAGGCGAATGGGGGACCAAGCTTGAAAAATGAGGGAGTTAGGGAAGGAGGGAGGGGGAAGAAGCCTATCTCGTCGTCCCCCCCCCCAAAAAAAAGGCTGGGTCTCCCTCGTTCCTCACCCAGGTCGTCCATGTTGCCACAGCCGCCGCCGCCGCCACTCCCCGCTCGGACTGAGGGAAGGAGGAGGCGCGGCAACTTTCCCCTCAGCGGCCTCGCGCCCGCCCGCTCGCCCCTCCCTCTCAACCTGGCCCGCCCCGCCCCCTGGCCCCGCCTCCGCCCCCTCGCGCCGCGCGGGCACGAGCCGGCGGGGGGGGGGGAGCCGCGAGGACGACGGTCGTTCTCCGAAGAGCGCCGTCGTTTCCACGCGCCCCCTAGCGGCCCCCTGAAGGGAAAGGCCGCGTCCCAAGAGGCCCGAGCCAAGGGGAGGCGGGTTCGAATCCCCGCTAGCGGAGAGAGGGTGGGAATACGCCAGGCACTGGTCAGACCCCTTCCTAAAGCCCTATAAAGGGTCGCTCCCAGTCTTTCTGCTTTCAACCATCATCTTCGTCGTCATCATCATCATCCTCTTGAAACTGCAGAAAACTGTGGATTATCTAGCCCAGCCCCTGTCAAGGAGGCACAAGTGGAGGGAATCGAACTCCCAACCTCTGGCTCCCCAGCCAGAGATTTAAACCCCTGAGCTTATCCAGATGTGTGATGGCACATAGCTGCACACTCCCCCCCTGGGAAGGGAGGTGGGGCAGGACAGATCAGAGTGGAGGCTCATTCCTTTTTTTTTAAAGGAACAACAACTCCTAGCATCCACCTAAGCCTGGCTAGGGCACTCCGCACTGGAAGAACTCATGGCTTTATCCCCAGCTGCCCCTTATCCTTGTTGGATCTGCCATCTTTCCTCACTTGTTTACATGGGCCCTTACCTACTGGTCAAAAAGATAGGGGGCTAGTTCCCTCCGATTTCCAGTTTCGATGCTGCATTACTGGAAATATTTATAAAAATAAAAAAAGAGAAAGCCAACAGTTAGTTCCCTGGTTGCTTATACAGTAGGTCCCCCTTATCCGCAGGATTGGCATCTGCTAATTCACTTATCCACGGTCTGAAAATATTTAAAATATTAAAAGAAAAATCCCCAAAATATATATTTCTAACAATGAAATTATTAGAACTGGTAATTAGGAGGAGCCAGAGACCATGCGACGTATAGTGTTCACTATTATAATAACCTTTACTCTAATCCATGTTTTCAAGCATCCCATGCATGAGGATTGGAACCTATCTCCCTACTGAACAGGGTTTCTACTGTAATTGGTAGGAGAATTGGTAGGAGAAACCTAAAAGTAACATCTATATGCTCGTTACATTGCTCATTACCCAAGAGTGAATGTGTTGTTGTTGTTTAGTTGTGTCCAACTCCTCGTGACCCCATGGGCCAGAGCAGGCCAGGCCCTCCTGTCTTCCACGGCCTGCCAGAGTTGGGTCGAAGTCATGTTGGTAGCTTCGATGACATTGTCCAACCATCTCATCCTCTGCCGTCCCCTTCTCCTCTTGCCTTCACACTTTCCCAACATCATGGTCTTTTCTAGAGAGCCTTCTCTTCTCATGAGATGGCCAAAGTACTGGAGCCTCAGCTTCAGGATCTGTCCTTCCTGTGAGCACTCAGGATTGATTTCCTTCAAGATGGATAAATTTGTTTTCCTTGCAGTCCAGGGGACTCTCAAGAGCCTCCTCCAACACCAGAATTCAAAAGCATTAATTCTTCGGCAGTCAGCCTTCTTTATGGTCCAGCTCTCACTTCCATACATCACGACAGGAAAAACCATAGCTTTGACTATTCGGACTTTTGTTGGCAAGGTGAGGTCTCTGCTTTTTAAGATGCTGTCTAGGTTTGTCTTGCTTTCCCCCCAAGAAGCAGGTGTCTTTTAATTTCGGCGCTGCTGTTCCCAACTGCAGTGATCATGGAGCCCAAGAAGGTAAAATCTGTCACTGCCTCCATCTCTTCCCCTTTTATTTCCCAGGAGGTGATGGGACCAGTGGCCATGATCTTAGTTTTTTTGATGTTGAGCTTCAAACCATTTTTGGCGCTCTCCTCTTTCACACTCATAAAGAATTTAATTGTGCAAATGCATTGCCATAACCTGGGCATCTTAGGCTTAGAGAGGAATCCACGGGCACGCACCCACCCCAAGCTGCGTGCTTGCATTTTCAGAAGGAGTGTCACCTTTCCCATTTCTCTAGAAAAGAGACCCACACCTTTAATAAGATGAAAAAGAGCCAGAGTCGTGTAAGGTATTCTAGGCTAAGAAGTAGTAACTGACTTGGTTTAAGAGTGGTTTAATACTTCACCCTTAGTGTTCTTACAGTGAGGGGTGCAAGATGACCCTGCCAATTTTGGGGGGGGAGGAACAGGTGATGCTGCCTAAGACTGATGGGATCTGTAATCCAACAATATCTGGAGGACTATATTTTGCCGCCCCCGAGGGAGACGACAGCTGCGTTACAAGGACATCTGCAAGCGGGATCTGAAGGCCTTAGGAATGGACCTCAACAGATGGGAAACCTTGACCTCTGAGCGTTCAGCCTGGAGGCAGGCGGTGCATCATGGCCCCTTCCAATCTGAAGAGACACTTGTACAGCAGGCCGAGGCAAAGAGGCAGTCCCGAAACAAGAAAAACCAGGGAGCTGGACACAGGACAGACTGTATTTGTGTTCAGTGTGGAAGGGATGGGCCTTCTCAGCCACACAAGACACTGTTCCAAGACCTCCATACAGAGCACATTACCATAGTCTCTCGAGACTGAAGGATGCCTACACAATATTTTACCTATACCTGCTTTTGCCAAGCACTCTTACCCAGCATCGGGAAAGTTGTGGCCTGCCAACTGTTATTGGTAAATTGGTAAAATGAGTACTCAGCTTGCGGGGGGGGGGTCGCTTGCATAATTAACTTGTAAACTGCCCAGAGAGCTGCCCACTTAAAGCGCTATGGGGCAGTATAGAAGCATGGTATAGAAGCAGTACGCTTTTCTTCTCTTTACTAGTCCAGTACACAGTTCCCATCTCACAGACTTTGCGGCTGGGGCTGATGGGCACTGTGATCCAACAGCTTTGCCAAAACGTTACAATGCCCAGCCCTGCTGTAACCACTAGCCAATCAGCCTAAAGGGAAGACCTGTTGCCTGCAGCAACAACTGAAGCCAAATAGTCCCGAAATAGAAGAGTGAGCAGCTTTTATCAATTCTTTTCAAAGTCAAACCTACCATTGAGTTTTACTTTTCTGGGCTCTTAACTCTCCAATCCCGCTGTGAGCAAGACCACAGGTTTCCATCAATTGTAGTGCAAAATATAACTTTTCCTGCCTCTCTAAGCGATTTACCTTTCTTGATGGTCTGATAGTGCACTGCCTCTCTTTCCACAGCTTCAGGCAGCAGCAGCTTTTTTTACATCTCACTCAATCCACAACAGCCCATAAACTGTTGTATTAGAATTCAAATGCAAAACTAGGTGATACTTTTATCTACTACTAAAAAAATATAATCACATAATAAAGCTTTCCTCGATTAAAAAAACAGTACTACATTTATTTATTAGATTTATATCCCGCCCATCTACAACGTATCTACTCTGGCCAGTTTGCATAAAACACAAAAATAAACTAAGAGGTAAAATCCAGATTAAAACCCACGGATTCCAATTTGCATAGAATACAAAAATAAACTAGAAAGTGAGGAGGAATTGAAGAACCTTGTAATGAGAGTGAAAGAGGAGAGTGCAAAAAACGGTCTGAAACTCAACATCAAAAAAACTAAGATCATGGCCACTGGTCCCATCACCTCCTGGGAAATAGAAGGGGAAGATATGGAGGCAGTGTCAAATTTTATTTTCCTGGGCTCCATGATCACTGCAGATGGAGACAGCAGCCCCGAAATTAAAAGACGCCTTCTTCTTGGGAGGAAAGCGATGACAAATCTTGACAGCATCTTGAAAAGCAGAGACATCACCTTGCCAACAAAAATCCGAATAGTCAAAGCTATGGTTTTTCCTGTCGTGATGTATGGAAGTGAGAGCTGGACCATAAAGAAAGCAGACCGCCGAAGAATTGATGCCTTTGAATTGTGGTGCTGGAGGAGGCTCTTGAGAATCCCCTGGACTGCAAGGAGAACAAACCTCTCCATTCTGAAGGAAATCAGCCCTGAGTGCTCACTGGAAGGACAGATCCTGAAGCTGAGGCTCCAGTACTTCGGCCATCTCATGAGAAGAGAAGACTCCCTGGAAAAGACCCTGATGTTGGGAAAGCGTGATGGCAAGAGGAGAAGGGGACGACCGAGGATGAGATGGCTGGACAGTGTCTGCGAAGCAACCAACATGAACCTGACCCAACTCCGGGAGGCAGTAGAAGACAGGAGGGCCTGGCGTGCTCTGGTCCATGGGGTCACGAAGAGTCGGACACGACTAAACGACTAAACACACACACACAAAATCCAGATTAAAACCCACGGATTCCAATTTGCATAGAATACAAAAATAAACTAAGAGATAAAATCCAGATTAAAACCCACCGATTCCAATTTGCATCGAATACAAAAATAAATTAAGAGGTAAAATCCAGATTAAAACCCACCGACTCAGGTATGCTCCTGAAGAAACATTTAACCCCACGTAAGGTCTACGTCAAGCAAAGAAACAAGACAAAAAACACATCAAATACCCAAATCTCCGGTAGTTTATAAAGTTGCCACTTAAGGACAAAGAACAGCAAAACGGCTTTTTTTCCAAATATTTCATTTCTGTTTTTTGTACCAAGGAAATTCAGTCTCCGTAGAGACTGTCAAAAATTGCCAATGCCGACTATATTTCAAGTCGTCATGGCGGGGTATTGGGAAAAGTTTTCAATTAGCAATAATCGCGCCTCGGATTAACCTCATTGGCTACGATACTGCCACTGCGCAAAGCTACCGACCTAGTGCGAGGCTCGCCCCCGCCAAGCAGCGCCATAGCCGACAATGTTACGGTGGTCACAAAACTTGTTTTTTTTTTTTTCCCCCCCCCCTGCCTCTCCGCACGGACTCCCTGACCCCAGCCATCCCGCCAACCACCCATATCCCACGCTCGATTTTTATTCATTGAGGAGGGGAATTATTTCTCAATGAAGAGGCGGGCGTCTCGCCGCAAAGCCTGCTGGGTGTTTTATGTTAATCAGAGATGACGTCACGCGCGGAAACCCGGGCAAAGCCAGCGTGGTTCTTTTAAGGAGTTGATTCTCAGGCTTTCAAAACACCCTTCCTATTTTCCACTGGGGTTGATGGGGCAATTCAGCGAGCGCCAGGAAAATGCAATACTTTATTCATTTTTCAGAGGAGGAGGATGTGATTCCCTGTGGAACCAGCAGGAACTCGGCTGTCCCCATGCCCTCCAGATGTGTTGGACTGCAACTCTTAATCTATTCTCTTATTCTTCACCTTGAATGACCTTCTATGGTCGTGATTTTGTTCTTATTTTAATTGTTTTAAATCTAATTGCTGCGAGCCTTCCCAGAGGAGACATCATCTAGGATGGGCAGCATATACGTTTAATTAATAAATAAAATTTTAAAACTCCCATCCGCCCCAGGGAACAAGCCCAAGAGTGATGGATCATGGGACCTGCAGTCCAAAATTATCTGGAGGGCACCAAGTAAGGAACAAAGACTAATGCTGGCAGGGTATTCAGTGAAATTCAAGTCAAGTGTGTTTTTTTATTAGGACAACTGAACACATTGGAGATTCTCTCATACAGTTTGAGAATCTAATAATTTGTTATTAAAAGCTGGATCAATCTCTGTGTGCTACAGCATTCAATTTATTATTTGTCTAGGAGAGGTAGATACAGTATATTCGCTTTTTGGTAGAATGCAGAAAAGCATTTGAGAGCATACAACACATTTGAAGATGAGCACATGAAGGAACCATGGATATTTTAAAAACAAAGAGTCCCATGGGACCTTAAATACCATGAAATCTATCTTAACAGGTGTATTTAGTACAGCATAACACACTTCTGTTCACGAGACACATGGAACATGATCGAGAACAGCAGGTATATGCAGTCTGCAAAGACTTATCCGCAAAGTTAGTGAAGATAGTCTAAAAACAGATGTTAGAAAAATGAAGACTACTAATCACAAAGCAAGCAGCTCAACAAATATTGTTACAGGTCCAATATGAAAGCATGGAGTATGCTGGCAAATGTACATACTCTGGAATTTTGTTACATGGATCATGAGAACATAGGCACACAATAAAAGTTTGAAAGAAGATCTGAAGGCATGGTGCAGCTTTCTTAGGAATGATGCAACATGATTTTAAAAAATGAAAACTTATTTTGTATTCTCAAAAGCTTTCACGGCTGGGATCCGATAGTGGTTGTGGTTTTTCCAGGCTGTTTGGCTGTGTTCTTAAGGTTTTTCGTCCTAATGTTTTGCCAGTCTCTGTGGCCGGCATCTTCAGAAGAATCAGAACTCTGTCTGAGCACAAAGACTGGCAAAAGATGCCAGCCACAGAGACTGGCAAAACATTAGCAAGAAAAACCTTAAGAACACGGCCAAACAGCCGGAAAACCATAACAACCACCTAAAACTTATTTATTTGCCTTATTTCCAGGCGGCCTTTCTCTCAATAAGGGGACCCAAGGCAGCTCACCGTATTAAAAAAAAAAAGAATTAAAACTACAGTGAGATACGCATTAGAAAACAAGAAAACTATAAGACCAATTAATAATATGTTAAATAATTAAAACAGGTAAAATGTTAAAAAAATATTTTAACTAAACTTGTTTTTGAGAAGCCATGCTGTATAGGGCTATCTATTCTTGGGTCTAATCTCTAGCTTGGTGTTATGAACTTTAATACAGACAAGTTAAAAAAAAAGGAGGAAGAAGCATTTGAAATTTAGCACAGGATGCTTAGGGTCTGTAGGATTTGGAGGGTGACCAACAAGGAAGCACTACAGTGAGTGAATGAAGAAGTTGTGTTAAAGGCAGAAAGTTAAAATATACCAAATTTATAAGGAGAACTGAAAAGTACAGAGTGTTACACCTGATCTTTTGGAACCAGAGAAAGAAATGAAAAAGAAGAACTTTGCTTGGAAATGGTTCTGGATGCAACTCAACATCATTGGTTAGAGCTGCCACACGGAGAATCTGAACTGCCATGATTACGTCCAACGTCGACTGGAGGGAAAAAGAATACAGTACACAGTCATATAGTGATCACTTAGGATTACAGACCATGACATCAGAGGGAAATTAAAGGCAGACAGTACCCATGGACCTGGTGTGGATATCTGCCAGGACTTTTGGAACATTAATATGTTGTCTTTTTTCCCTGCAGTAACCACAGTATATGGGTTCATAGCCTGATGAAAACTAATGCAGGTCAAAAGCTAGCTATTTTTGTTTTTACAAAGATGGCTACCTTCTCGAAAAAAGCATTTATAATCTGTCTAGTCTTTTTGTTGTGCTGGCTCAGATATTGAAGTGCGAGTTCTTATCTCAATTGACTGCAGACCCTATGTTTGTGTCTTGGTTGTCAATCTGTCATTGACTACACGACTCTATTACAACATCCTAAAATACCAGCTAACCCTCTGGACAAGTGATGTACAGTAAGTACGGAGATTCACTTCTGAACAAATTTACAGGGACATTTTTCCAAGCTGATATTCTGTTGCAAAGCAAAGCTGTCTAGGTCAACTCTAGATGTCTGCTCTCTCTTCTCTAATATTGGTCTACTTTGATGCCAGATGTATCCAGGTTTTGGGGCAATTTACTATGCAGAGAAGATTGCTGGAAGAAATATCAACAGCCTCAGATATGCAGACAATACCACTGTGATGGCAGAAAGTGAGGAGGAATTAAAGAACCTCTTAATGAGGGTGAAAGAGGAAAGTGCAAAAAAAAAATGGTCTGAAGCTCAACATCAAAAAAACGATGATCATGGGAACTGGTCCCATCACCTCCTGGCAAATAGAAGGGGAAGATATGGAGGCAGTGACAGACTTTACTATCTTGGGTTCCATGATCACTGCAGTTGGTGACAGCAGCCCCGAAATTAAAAGATGCCTGCTTTTTGGGAGGAAACTGATGACAAACTTTGACAGCATCTTAATGAGCAGACATCACCTCACCAACAAAAGTCCAAAAGTCAAAGCTATGGTTTTTCCAGTAGAGATGTATGGAAGTGAGAGCTGGACCATAAAGAAGGCTGACCACCGAAGAATTGATACGTTTGAATTGTGGTGCTGGAGGAGACTCTTGAGAGTCCCCTGGACTGCAAGGAGACCAAACTTATCCATTCTGAAGGAAATCAACCCTGAGTGTTCACTGGAAGGACAGATCCTGAAGCTGAGGCTCCAGTACCTTGGCCATCTGATGAGAAGACTCCTTGGAAAAGACCTTGATGTTAGGAAAGTGTGAGGGCGAGAGGAGAAGGGGATGACAGAGGATGAGATGGTTGGGCAGAGTCACTGAAGCGACCAACATGACTTTGAACAAAACTCCGGGAGGCAGTGGAAGACAGGAGACCCTGGCGCGCTCTGGTCCATGGGGTCACAAAGAGTCGGACATGACTTAACGACTAAACAACTCTTCATAATGCAAAACTGAATTCTTATTCAGCCAGCACCACCATCACACAGGCTGAGGTAATCACCTCAGATGGCAGATTCTTTGAAAGGGCACCAAATGTTGAAGCAAGATTCAAACTAGAGTCTAAAAGGAACTAGTTACAATTATTAATTACTTGCAATCATTTTTTGGCTATTACAAAAGTATAGTTAGATTATATTATTAATATAACTTAACAGGGGATATGTTCACTCCTTTTGAAGTATCATTAACTTTTTCTGCTTTCTAATTTACTTTTTCAGCTTTCTAATTCTCTATGACAGAAGTCCTAAGCAAGCAACGTGGGGCACTAAATTTTTTGTTTTTGTAAACACTGATTCAATAAATGAGAATTAGAAATGTACTTTTTTCTCCCAGCTATAACAGTACGTAACTACTTCTGAAAGGCCTCGGAGTTGCAATTGCAACAATTTATTTCTAAAACTTTCCAAGTTTCCAGGCAGGTCACACACTGTATCAACTTTCTAAGCTCAAATCCTCCTTACTCTCAGAGGAAATCCAGCCTCTGCTGTCTCTGCCCCTAACAAACCCTTTTGAAACCACGCTCTGAAATCTTTGTAAAAAACGGAGCACATGCTTTCCTGCAGCTGAGAAGACAAAAAAATACAGGCACCAAGGGAGAGCGCCTGCGCACTACCCTGCCCTCGGTCTCGAGTCTAGCCCGCGCCTGCGCACTACCCCACACTCGGTCTCGAGTCTAGCCCGCGCCTGCGCACTACCCCACACTCGGTCTCGAGTCTAGCCCGCGCCTGCGCACTACCCCACACTCGGTCTCGAGTCTAGCCCGCGCCTGCGCACCACCCCACCCTCTGTCTCGAGTCTAGCCCGCGCCTGCGCACCGAGAAAGAACGGAATGTTTTTTTTTCACCGCATGCGTACTAAGAGCTGGAAGGGAAACGGGGCGGAGTCAAGAGAGAGGAAACGACCCATCCGGAAGTAGGGCGAGAAAACGGCATGTTGTTGAACAAGGGAAGAGGAAGCCGACGAGACCTCAGCTGGGGTGAGGGAGGAAGTACAGTAGCGGCTTTCTGACCCGCCGATGGGGGGGGGGGGGAGGAGGAGGAGGAGGAGCCGCGCGTGCGCAGCCGGGAATCCGAACCGTCGCTCTTGGCTTTTCCAGCGGCCGGGGTGGAGCGCCGCGCATGCGCTTTGAAGGGGGGGGTTCCTCTCACAGACAGAGGCGCGCGCACACACATTCACACACACACACACACACACACACTCTCTCCGCCGTTTGCTTTGCCGCCTCTTTTTCCTGTCAGTTCCGGGCTCTCGGGTCGAGAGAAGGGAGAGGGGCCTCTGAAGTGCCGCCGCCGCCGCCGCCTGAGGAGACGCGGCCTTCTCGCGACGCCCGGAGCGGCCGCTCCTCCTCCCGCCTCTCCCTCCACTGCCCTTAACCCCGCCGCCGCCGCCGCCTCCGCCGGCCATGGCCCGGGACTACGACCACCTCTTCAAGCTCCTCATCATCGGCGACAGCGGTGAGAGAGCCTGGAAAGGGGGGGGGCGGCGGAAGCGCCTGAGGCGGAGGAAGGGGGGTCGCGCGCCTCTAGGCCTGTGTCCCTGAGGAGGCGTTAAATAGGGGTGTGTGTGTGGGTGTGTAAAGATGTGGGTGTGTGTTTGTGTGACGGGGGCCCCGAAGGAGCATCAGGGAGCCGAGGGGGGGGGGAGAAGGAGAGAAGTCCTTGTCAGAGAGGCTTCTGTGCTACTGATCTTTAGGGATCTCCCCCCCCCCAAAGGATCTGGCGGGGCGTCTCCCTCCTCATCCTCCCCTCAGGGATGCTCCCTCTTTGGCCCCCTTGTTTCCTCAGGTTCCGGCGGCTTCTTCTTCTTCTCTTCGAGCGGCTCAACGCCTTCCTGGATCCCGGAGGGGGGGAAGGGCGCCGGAACGGGGGTGCCCTGCCCGAGGGGGCGAGAGGCTCCCCGGATCCCTTCCGCCTTCCTGGCTGGCCCGGCTGGTTCTAGGCCCGCGGGGAGTTGCAAGCCGACCACCCCCCCAAATCAGGCTTCACCAGGGGCAGGGATGATGAGGGATGATGGGAGTTACAGTCCCCCGGCAGCCTGATTTTTTTTTTAAAAGGGGGGATTACATGGCTTCCACTCCTGCTATAAAAAGTGTCAATGCAAGTACAGTATTGTTAATTTTCTTCCTGTTGTTTATTGTGTTTTCGATATTGGGTTGGTTTTTTTTCCTCAGAATATAAGCTAGTGCACATATTAGTGGTTTTTTTGCCCTTCCACATCTTATCCTCACCGCAGCCCTGTGCTAGCCAGAGAGTGAAAAGCTAACCCAAGGTCACCCAATGCCCCAACCACAGCTGTGTGATGCTTTTAATTGTGTTCTTGAGAGTGCCCCAAAGACTTCACATTGCCTTCTTTTTATTTATTTTTTTAATTGGTTAAATTATGATCTCGTTTGTCTTCTAAGGCAGTGGTCCCCAGCCTTGAGCCTCCAGATGTTCTTGGACTTCAGCTCCTAGAAATCCAGGCCAGCAGAGGTGGTGATGAAGGCTTCTGGGAGTTGTAGTCCAGAACATCTGGAGGCCCAAGGTTGGGGACCGCTGTTCTAAGGGGCTTAAAATGACCAGTGTGGTTCATCTGTTTTATCTTCTCAACAGTCTTTAGAGGTGGGCTAGGATGAGGAAACAGCTGACTCAGTGAGTCCTTCCTTGCTGAGTAAGGCTTTGAACTTTGCTGTCAGTGATCCTGAAAGTGTCTAGACCCTAAACAGCAAAGTGTTTTGTTATGTCATGCGTTCTGTGACTGTAAGTCTTCCAGCCACCTTGTGAGGTTGGTCAGTGTTATCCTCATGTTGTAAGCTTGAAAGAGTATTTGCTTAAACTCTCCTGACACACTGTTGCAGAGGAGATATGCAAAATGAGAACTTCCTGATTTCATAACTTGGATGTCAGTCCTCTGCAGATTTATTTCTTAGTAAATCCTACCGAAAACAGTTGACTATATATTTGTAGGGAAAGGTTGCGTATCTCTTAGACATCATGCTATGCCCTGCTATCTGCATTCTTATTACCTAATATAGTAGATGAAAAAAGGAACATGCAGTGAATCACAATAATCCTAACAACTTCTGGATATGTAGAAACAGAAGCGAATGAGCAGCTGTATCTCACGTCTTGTGTAGGAATTGTATGGTTGAAATGCCGTGGTATCCAGCACCCCTGACTTAAATCTAGGTGTTTACATGTTAAATCCATGGAAGTTGAGGGGCTGAAACTAGAGGAAAACTGATGTGCTTTTAAGAGCAGATTTCAACTTCCTGAACATCTATCTTTCTGAAATGCAAAATAAGGACCAAATTCTGTTCGTATCAAATCAAAACAGGGACTAGTCCTTTTGAACAGGAGCAGTTTGAATAATGTTCATTCGGGAGTCTCACACAAAATAGGATCTACCTTCAGACTTGCCTTTTGTTGTGTGAAGCCTACAGCATATTCTGAGCCAGTCATGCCCTTTTAGCCAGTTCGTATATTTTCCAGGTACGCTACAAGATTAAAATGGTCAGAGGACTTTTATATATGTTGCAATAAACTTTCCAGAAGAAACACAGGGATGTGAATGGTGAATAATAATAAATGAAAGATTGTTAAATGCTGATTAGTATATACTAATTGCCGATTGTTATCAAAAAGTGTATATTAGTATATACTAATGTGTGTATTAGTATACATACCAATGTGTGTATACTAATATATTAGTACAGTATATACTAAAGTGTGTATTAGTACAGTATATAGTAAGAGTTTGCCAATTGTTATCACAAAGTGGCTGAAAATACCAAGTAAATTCTAAATATCCTTTTGTCTCTATGGTCACCATATATATATATATGTATATGTATATATGTATATACACACACACACACACACACACACACACACACACACACATATGTTGTCATTAGTATTTGTACATTACTTTTCCTTTAGGAGGCATTTACAGAATGATATAACAGAAAAGAGAAGCCTGATCCCGTTACTTTGTAATTTAAATTTTATGATGGCGCATGTAAGGGAGATTTAGGAGAGGCAAAATCAGCCAGCAGTGAGTTTAATAAATATGGAAAAGCTTCTGATAAGTCTGTCAATGTGCTTTTGATGTTCAAGCTTGAAGAACAGTTTGTACATTTAATATGTGTTGTAAGATCTTCCTCTTCCTTAGACAGCTAGTGCTTGAATGCGGTTTGGTTGGAATATCCAAATCTCCAATCAGTTTTAAAGGTCACAGGCAAGCTATCGCCTTATAGACTAACCTACTCTGCAAGAGTATTGTAAGGCCAAGACAGTACTTTAAGCTCATTAAATTGATTTTAAAGAACTAAGATGGGGCATAGGGAAGGCACTAATTACAAAAGGTAGGCTTTTAGATTTGTAGGCTGTCCTGAGAGAGTTCAGAGTCTGTTAATTAAAAACACTTCTCTGTTCCCTAGCTTACACCTACAAGGACTGTTTTAGTCTCCTATTATCTTCTCTGTCTAGTTTTAGGATTATAGAAACCTAAAGGCAAAGTCTATCCTGTGTCCCTTCTTTATTTTTCTTTATATGTAGTTCATAAAGGTCTCTAAAAAGCATAATGAGAATTTTGTGTTAGCATGGGGTCTCTCTCTGTGTGTACAGGAAACCTTGCCACAGATCTCACTTAGGCCACAACAAAATTGCTAGATAGCCTGGGCCAAGTTAACAATTCTTTCACACACACACACACACACACCTTGCTCATCTGCAGTGTGGTGATAATTTACATTGTGATCTAACTTACATTATTCTTATAAGGATTGTTAAAGAAAATGTATAGGAGCTACTTAGAGTGCTTGAAATGTGAGTATAAATGTTACTACAGTATGTAGATGTTCTTGCGTGGAAAAGTTGTCCATGTAGAAACTGCATAATATTTGAAATGGCCGTTATTTGAATGATTTTTCCATCAGTTCATTAGGCTTCTACTGTGTGAACTTTCAGTGTAGACTTCCTTCCTTCACTTTCTGTCCTGATATGTCTTTAGAAGTTGGAGAATGTAAGACAGCCAGGTATCAAAAGTAGCTTCCTAAGTTAGTTGGTATTCAGCCAGTTGCCAGCCGTGTTCTGGGAGGTAGCAAGAAGCTGTAGCTTGGTGATGAGCATCCTTGCTTTTCATGCAGAAGGATCAACATTTAGTCTTTTGCATTTTTGGTGTTGTTGTTTTCAACAGGTTGCAAGTAGTGAAAAAGACCTCAGAGGAAACAGGAAGAGGGAACCTGTGGCCTTCCATTTGTTTTTGGACTACAACTCTTGAAATCTTCAGCTAGCATGGAATTAATAGTCTGACATCTGGAGGGCCACATGATCCCATGCCAAGTGAGGTCAGTACTGGGCTAAAGGATCGATAGTCTGGCAAGTAGAAGACATCTTTGTAAATTTGTGTTCAAGTTTACCATACTTCTTTACCTAATGAAACTGTGGAGAATCGGACGAGTGATTCTCCCCACTGCTTTGCAGGTCAATGCTAATGACCAGCTGCTTACTGACACTTTGTAGTAAATAGCCATTTGGTAATTTGTTGTCTAGGTGGGAACACTGCATAAATAAAAAACTATAATAAATTCCATGTTGTCCCTATTGTAATGATCTCTGTTGGCCTGAAGACTCTCTTAGAGAGTGGCAAAGGCATTTGTTAGCAAGGCCTATTGTACACTTCTTTGTCTTGTGCAGTTTTCTCCCATGCTTACCTTATTTATCCTTACAGAGGATTGCTCAATGTTTCCTCTTGAACTTGTCTCAGTGCATGGCATTGAAAGGCAAACTGTATAGCTCCATAAAAGCATGTGAGTTGTAGTTCCTGCCTGAACTCAGTTTTGTCCTTCCTTCTCTGCATCTCCAACAGCTGTCATGGAACGCATCATCTCACGAGACTCTGCTCAGTATTCTTTACCATTTTTAAAAATTTGAACATATGTACTAATGTAATTATGACCAAGTCCCACGGCATACTCTATGGAAATCAAGTGGGAACTTATATGTCAGCAGGCAGAAGAGCTGCCATCAGCATACTGTGTGGAAAGCCCCCTGTTGTATAGATCTCAGTTAGTCACCGGTGAATCACATTAGATGGCAAATGAGTTGTAGTTTGATTGCAAACAGAAGGTTTGAGGGTCCTGCTTCTTGCCTAGTTAATTAAGGGCTTGCATTACAGTGGTGCCTCGCTAGACGGTTGCCCTGCTTTACGACGAAATCGCTTTACGATGTTTTTTTGCGTTCATTTTACCCATCGCAAACCGATTGTTCCAGTGGGGCTTTTTCGCACCACAATCACCCACGCCCACTTCAGAGCACTTGAGTCTTTTCCTGCACCATCAGAGGACTAGTAGGGGACCTCCAAAGCTGGTGATCATGGGGAGGGGACCCCTCGCCAGTCCTCCCATGGTGCTTCCCCAGCTCCCTACCCCTTAAGTTCCTTTAAAAAAAAAAAATCCCCTAGGAACGCATTAATTAATTTTCAATGCATTCCTATGGGAAATTTGGTTTCACAAGATGTTTTCGCAAGACAGCGATTTCTGTGGATTGGATTAACATCATCTTGTGAGGCACCACTGTACTTTGTTCTGCTTACAAAGGGCCTATGTTAGTTAACATTGTGTGCATTTCTGCTGTTCACTGGAACTTACCAGTATGTGATATTGCAGCAAAACCTGGGTAGAAATGTAATTTGGATATTTATTCCATTCCATGAAATTAGAATTGGCATTTGCACTTGCTGGCAGAAGTTTGGGAATAGTGAAATGCCTCTGGGGTTCTGTCTCATCCCAGGGATGAGTTAATATAAATCAAGGTAGGCAAACAGGTATCCTCTCATGGTCTTTGAACCTTCACCATGCTGTTGGACGCTGGCTTGCCTGCCCCTTAAAAAAATATAAAGAGTATGGCCTTTCACAGTCTAATGCTCTCTGGATGTATCAGACAACTCCCATTGCCCTCAGCTGACATGGTCATTGCAGGTGTGTAGGAATAATCATGGTAGTAGCAAAAACATCTGGAAGCTGCAGGTTAGAAAACGCTGCCTTAATAGTCTGTTGAGAGATCACCTGTTTCACAGTAGATCTTAAGTGATAGAAATTGTCCAATGAAATTGGACAGTGCAGTCCAAAAGCTGATATACAAATGCATACAAGCTCAGTCCCGCTTGTTTCTGGTCACTGCAGACAAGCCCCAGGAAGAAGGGCTGTTAGTCTTTTTGTTTTTCCCTCTGAAAAATGTTCATCTTCTGCTTCAGAAAGTATGAAAAGCAGAACAAGATCTACTGTGAATGACTGTCCATACAGAGTGCTCTGTTACAGTAGTGAAAGTATGCAGGTATGGTGAAACGCAGAGTTCCTTATAAAGAATATAGGAAGCTGCCTGGTAGCAAGTCAGTCAGAGCAGCTGTCTCACTATTGTCCAATGACTGTTATGGCCCATTCAGCTTTCAGACAGGAATATTTCCTGGCTACACCTGGAAGAGTTGAGGATTGCTCCTGGGATCTTACATATGCAAAGCAGGTCCTTCTGGACCATGCAGTGTAGTGATTCTTGGAGAAGATATAAATGAACATTTAACAGTTCTTCACATGATTGTATCATTCTTGCCCTGGTCTGTGAGGCAGAATTGCAGTTTAGGAAAGGCTTCAGGCTATTTTCTCTGGATTAAAATTACCAAAGTAATTGACTGTATATGCTTCCTGAAAGTAAGTTGATAGTCATAGTGGGAGGAGCAGGGTTCAGTGGGTGTAGTTTAAAAAAGAAGGTGGAAAGGCAACTAGTCTAACAAGCTGGCAATAATGTTTTTTTTAACTATTTCATGGTTGGATTGCGTTAAAAGCCCTGAGAGGCCTCTACCTCCTTTCTCCTCAAGGAAAATAAGGTTGAGGTATGTTGGTTTGCCTTTACACCCTGCAGACGCTCCCAGTACAAGCCATGCACAGAGGCTGCCTCAGCTGACACATCTCCGCCACTCCCTTCCAGCTTAAATCTGGAGACGTGAGGGAGAGGTGGGCAGGTTTGACTCTGTCAATCAGCAGACATTGTGAGCATACAGCACGGACGGGAAACTGCTCGAGCCTTTCTATCCAGCCTCCATGGGGTTTCCTCAGCCCTGGCTGCAAGAGGAAGGGGAAAGCTCTTCTGCTAGCCTTCAAGGCAAAGAGGAAGGTCTCTGTTTTGGAAGCAAAGCAGGACACAGCTCAATGCACTGCTTTGAGATTAGAGTTAGAGCAGGCCCATGAGCCTTCACATGTTCCTTCCTGTGCTGAGCCAAGAAGAACATGTTGAGGCATATGGCCTTACTCAGCACTCATTGGATGCTATGCTCTTACCTCTCCAGTTGGGTACAGAGGCAGAAATGCCATTACGCTGGTCTTTCTCTTTCAGTTCTAAGATGGAAGGTGTATGGGGTTTCTCTCTCTCTCTCTCTGATGGGCACAGAAGTAGAACAGGCATTTGCTCTTTCCATCTCTGAACTAAGGATGAGCAGGACTAGTCTTTTGTACAATGTCAGAGACAAGATCCTGTTCCAAAGGGAAAAGATGGAAATTGTTTTGATTAGCTAGTGTTTTTAACTGATATTTTTAACTCTTGGCCCCAGCTCCTCTGACCACCATGCCTTCTCCCTCTGTTTTCCAAACACACTCTTTCATGGGGTGGTTTTTCTCCCATTCTGCTACATGCCAATTTACCATGAGACGGAGAGCACAGTTCCCTTGATCCTTTTCAGGCCACAGTACTGGTGGGGCCCCACTGAGAACGGAAAGAGGAGCAAAAGCAGTGCATTGAGCTGTGTCCTGCTTTGCCTCCAAAACAGAGGCCTTCCTCTTTGCCTTGAAGGCTAGCAGAAGAGCTTTTCCTTTCCTCTTGTAGCCAGGGCTGAGGAAACCCCATGCAGGCTGGATAGAAAGGCTCGACCAGTTTCCAATCCGTGCTGTAAGACGAGCACAGCGATACCTGGTTTCCATGTTTGGCACTGCCGTGCAGTTACATGCTTGGATTTTGGGAACATTCTGGCCTAGTTATTGTGCATGAGCAGATTTCAAATGTGTCTTGCTTGAATATACCAGCCAGATTCTCTTTGGTTAGTCAAACCATCATAAGTGCGGTGGCATAAATTGCAGCAGCAAATTGCAACTAGTAAACTGATCTCCCTTATCATATGCCAGTCACATTAGCTGGTGTGCAACAAGGGATTATAAGCAGCAACTTGTTAACTAGCATCAGGTCACTGCTATAATTTATGTTGTTGCACTTATCCTGGTATAAGATACCAGTAAGGTTTGGCCAAGGATGCATTCCTCTTCACGTGTGCAGCTCCCCTCATGATTGCAGTTCATCTCAGGATAGGAGTAGAGTATTGTTATGCCAAAAACCCAGAAGTAGACGCTGGCTGTCTTGGTGATCAGAAACTGGTGTACACCTCATGTACTACCTGCCAGCATTATATGCCTGTGTGGATTGTGAATATCTATTTCTATTTTAGGAATTCCAAGAGAACATGATCTGTTGAGCCTGATATTGTCTGCTGTCATAGAATCATAGAACTGCAGAGCTGGAAGGGACCCAAAGAGTCATCTAGTCCAATCTCTGGCCTAGGCTGGAAATCCACAGCTGCCAAGCAGCAGCTTTCCTGGGTTCCAGGCAGGTTCTTTGACACCACTTGCTGCCTGAAGCCTTACCTGGAGACGCCAGATATTGAGCTTGGGACCTTGAGTTATGTGTTCCTCAGTGAGTGAAAGAAGGCTTTAACCCATATAAGTGTCGGTCTTGATTGGGTCGCGATGTATGAAGCACAACTCATGAAAATGTAACATTAATCTGTGTTTGGAACCCGATGCTCCCTTTGTTCAAGCAAAAGTATTAGCCTCTTTTGAGCCGATGAGCCTTTTGGTATTTTGAGAGGACATAATGGGCTCTGTCCAAAATGACTGCTATGCAAAATGCTTTGCCCCTGCACAACATGGCAACTATTATGAAGGCGGATTGGTCACTGAACAGCCATTTCTCCCAAGTCAAACCAGTGATGATTGAAAAATATATATAACCTAGTAGTCTGAACTGCAAAACTTGGAACCACTCTTTTGAGCCAACAGTTTTCTGCTCCAACAAACACCTGTGTCACAGATGGTAGACACATGAGCCTCAGAAACAGAGGGTGGATCCCCAGACCCAAGTCTACTTTGCCCCTGTAAATTGCCACAAAATACCCACTTCAAAAACTGCAGAATGATGGAGGTGAGGAGAACACACACAGATAAACACATAGGCGCACACACATCATCTTCACCCGTTTAAAAGTGAGAGAGGCAGAACATATTCTGCATCAGAGCAAGCCAGATAATACACCTACAGAAGCCACCCAGATGGCAGTCACATCCAGCATAGGCAAAGTTCACCCCTCAAGACTGGCCCTTTCCAGCTGCTTGACAATTCACCCTTCTCCCCCATTTTTCCCTTGTGCATCTGGGCAGACTTTGAAATAAAGCTCCCGACTGCAGCTGCCTACGTCGCTCTTATTTTCTAAGAATGCTTCTGCCCCTCATTCTTGGAAATTGGGGGTCCACGGTGCCCCCAACCCGGTCTGTGTTGAAATAAGGCTGCGCAGATCTACTTTCTGGAGACCCTGGTCCATTCCTTCTCCAGTATTTATGTGTTTCCAGATCTCTTGTAGGGCGGGGATTCATTCTTGCAAATAGGGGAAAGCAAATGGCTAGATCTAAATTACTTCTCGCCAAATTATTTCCCCATCCCCATCCCCATCCCGGAGAAAACAAGGCAGCTCTTGTGAACTTTGACAGTGGTCTGTCAGAGCACACCAAGAAGAAAAGAGAAACTACTGTATACCCCGTTTCCCCAAAAATAAGACCTAACGTGAAAATAAGCCCTAGTAGGATTTTTCAGGATGCTCGTAATATAAGCCCTACCCCAAAAATAAGCCCCCATGAAGTGAAGCCCTGCCCTCCACCATTGTGCCGCAACCAGAAGGTGATGCCATGCTTGTATTTGAATAAATGTTGGTTGTTTTACATGAAAAAATAAAACATCCCCTGAAAATAAGCCCTAATGCATTTTTGGAGCAAAAATTAATATAAGACCCTGTCTTATTTTCAGGGAAACACGGTAGGAGTCAGAGAGAACGACCCTCATTCCATAAAGTGAACTGCTCCAAATCCATAAAGGAATGTAGCCGTTTGCCCACACATACGTATCCACACGCTATCCTGGAAATGCAACTAGTTACTGTACAAGAGAAGTTGATTCTATGGTGGGAACCAGAGAAAATTTGAGAACACAAAGTCCAGGCCATATGCTATATCAGTGACCGTCCCTCACTTTATACGGCAGCTGAAAAGGGGGCAGGGAAGTGGCTCGGACAGGCCAGGGACCCTCAGCAAGTGGGGTGTTCAGGAGAGGTCTTGAGAATTATGGGCGGAGGGTGACTCCCTCCCTCCCAGGGTGCTCTCCTTGAGTAGCAACTCAGCACCTCGACAGACAGATGCCTCTTATTCCCCTTTCTACACATCTAATCTCCTGGCACCCTTTTAAAAAGTTTTAACCCTAAAAATACCAGCTGTAATACAAGGGATCTGGGTAATGTTACTCCTTCCCATGAGTGTTGGGGCTTTTTTTGCTTCATCCTTCTGTTGCCCCAGAAATATATAAATAGCCTTGATTCAGTCCATGTTGACACTTTTGTCTGATGACAGTGAACATCTCTGGGTTGTAATGAAGGCTGTTTTTTTGCTTTCCATAATGCCAACCTCCCAGCTTGATTAAAAAAAAAAAGAATTAAAAAGGCACTTTTGAACAGCAGCAAAAATCACATCAGCAGAGGCAGGGACCTGGCAGGTATCTGTAATACCTGCCAGTGTATGTTCTTCCTAATGAATTTTACCCTCCCTCAGAAGTATTGTTTTCTTAGGAGATAAAAGTAGGGGAGGGGGTCCCTCAGGAGATAGCAAATGCTTAACCAGTGTGATGTAATGGGATAGAATGATGAATTAGGACTCTGGAGAACCCGGGTTCAAATCAATTGGTCATGGAAACACGTTGGGGTGTGTGGAAAGGATAAAACATTCCTTAAACATCTCACTTACCTTGAAAGCTCTGTTTGGATTGCTATAAGACTTGACGGCACCAAACAACAGCAGCAAATGTTGGCTAGATTCATAGCCTGCCCTGATTTGAGGTCACCCCAACTGTCGCTTCTCTAGAATTCTTTGGCACCCAGAGGGAGCAAGAGGAGGGACAAAAGGAGCCGTGCCCATTTGCACAGGTGACTTTTAGAAGGTGAGAAAGAGGAGGAACCGCCCCTATTGCTTGGGTAGGAGTGCTCCAAACCACAGCAGAGTGACAACGACAGTGAAGGAATCTCAGCAAAGTGCAAGGCCTCCTGCTTGCCTCTGGAGAGCAGGTTTGTAGGCACCTTCCTGCTTTGCCCAGGGGCTCAAAAAGGTACATTTTTGGAGCTACTTAGGACCTGCGAAAAAGGAAAAAATAGAAAGCATTAAAAGTGTGTCCCAAGGTGGTTGGGACCTTTTATTTTCAGTTCCAGTCTGCTACTTCAGATCTGTCTGGGGTCTCAGCGTGTGTTTTCAATTTCTCTTTCAGGCGTTGGCAAGAGCAGTTTGCTGTTACGTTTTGCTGACAACACTTTCTCAGGTGAGTTGGCTGAGGACAAGTGCTTTCGCCTTGAGCTCTCTAGGATGCTTCAATCCCATTAAGCAAGTTCTTGAAGAGGAGTCCAAAAGCAGGTGCCCTGTGGGTCATGTAGGGTGAGGGTTTTCCCCACCTCCTTGCCTACACACACACTGTTTGTTTTCTATATCTAATTTGTATCCTTCCACTCCACACTGGACCCCAAGGTGGCTCACAGTCTGCACGAAACACATTTAAAACCACAACTCTGAATCATAAATCTCAAGTTTCTTTGACATCTTTGACGGAAAAGACAGAACTTCCTGCTTATAGGCCCTTCTTTTTCCTTAAAACTCTGGTGTTAAGGCAGTAGGGATGTAAAGTTTCTGAAAATGTTGAAGCCCTGTGGCTTCCCATTTTGTCTGGGTAAAATGGAGATCTTCCAGAAAATTGAAAGATGTGCAATATTCTCATATCATACTCCTTTTGCTGCGTTATCAGGCCAAACACAAAATAAAAATTAAAAAGGAGAAAAATGCCTTGTTCAATTTTTTTTATTTGATTTTTGTTTTTTACCTGATAGGCTAGCACAGACTAACGTAGCTGCCTCTTCTAAAACTTTACTGGGTTTGAAACATTAAACGCTTCATAACTCACAATTGTGCTGCCGGGTATACTTTTGTGATTTGAAAGCATAAAAATCTGCAAGCAAAATATTGAACATAATAAAATGTATTATTTGGACAAAATCAGTTTTGCTTCTGTTCTGAATGTCTCGTATCAAGCTAGACTAGAGGTTGCCAGGGGATGGTAAGCATCAGTTCACGCTCAGCGAAAGCTCTCTGTGTTTCCCTCGTGAGAGGAGATGGCAAAAGCCCATGAGGTGCAACAATGGCTCTTGGATTTGAGCATTTTAGAGATTTATGAACAGCAGTGATCATGCTCTGATTCAGTAGATTATCTTACATAAAAATCTTGACGCAGCAGTGTTGTGCTCTGAGTGAATAACATCTTGCTTTGAAAGCAGTTCGCTCATTTGGAAGAGAAAATGTTCAATTGGAGGATTTTATGTTTCTCAAATTTTCCACTAATGGAAAAAAATATGTTTCCCCTCAGTTTTTTTTTTCCAGATTTTTTTTCCTGGGCCACCAGGCATCAAGGGGAAGATTGGAGAAGATGGTGCAAACAGCAGCACCCCAATACACAAAGGCATCATTTTTGTAAGGCTCTCTCAGTTCCCAGTGGTGTCACCAGCCATGGGCAAAGGGGAGCCATTCTGTTGTTCTAAATATTCCTGTATGTTGTGGTTCAGAACCTTTCACAAGAGAGTTCACACAGAACGCTTTCAGTCAGCATTATAAGAAAGAATCGCATTAGTTCCAGAAACTTATTTTCAAGGCAGATGAGTTCCTGTTTTTGAATAAATGTAGAGTTTTCCCACCCCACACAGTTCAAAGTTTCAGATGTTTAAGAATGAGCTTGAGGGGTTGATGAAACTCCAGTAGGCAAACTGTGGGAACCATGAGATTGTCACCTGCAGAGAATTCTTCCTAGCTGCTGCTACTGAAAAATGCTGAGATTCTTGGGACCCATCAACAATTTTACATTGAAGAGCTTTTATTACTTTAGCTCCTACAACTTTGTGCCGTTTCCTTTGGCAGGCAGTTACATCACCACGATTGGAGTAGACTTCAAAATCCGGACAGTAGAGATTAACGGGGAAAAAGTCAAGCTGCAGATCTGGGATACCGCTGGGCAAGAACGCTTCCGGACTATCACATCAACGTGAGTCTGTTTTAACAAGGCTATCAATCGATAAAAGAACTTGAGTGAATAATGTGCTTTTATGAGGTAGTTGTTAAATACTCCATATAGTAACATAGCTTTCCAGGGTGCTTTAGAGAGTATAAAAATTTAAAGCTGAATGATAAAAAGTTGTTGATAACAATGATGATTGTAACACCACTCTTTTGTCAAAATTATCAAATTTTTGGAAGTCAATTACGATTTCCAAAAAGGTACAGAATATTAATGATACAGTGGGGTCTTGACTTGAGAACTTAATCCGTATTGGAAGGTGGTTCTCAAGTCAAAAAGTTCTCAAGTCAAATCTGCATTTCCCATAGGAATGCATTGAAAACCATTTGAGCCGTATCTGCTCTTTTCCGTCCATAGAAACTAATGGGAAGCTGCTAATCCGCCTTCGACCACTAGAGGGGGATATTTTGTTTCTTTTTTTCTTAGGTCAAGAAAGGTTCAGGGAAGGCAGAGAAAATACAGTCCAGGCAGTACCAGGCAGTCTGAAGACTCCCAATCCACTCTCTAAATGCTGGGAGGAGCGAGGAAGCAGACAGGCACCCTTTTCACTGGCCAACAGTTAACTGAAAGTTCACTTTTTGCACTTTTCCTGCCTCCCACGTGGGTTTTTTTCAGTTCTTAACTCAAATCTAAGTACTTAAGTCAAGTCAGTATTTTCCTATGAGAGTGGTTCTTAAGTCAAAATGTTCTTAACTCAAGCCGTTCTTAAGTCAAGACCCCACTGTATATGGAAGTGTTTACGATTTCTCTTCTGGACTCTTGTCTCCTCTGGTGTCGATTCCATTTCTTCTTCTTTCAGAAGGGACTGCTGGATTGGGGCTAAAGATAAAGCACTTCCTCATTTTCTCTTCCAAATACAGGTGCTGTCATAATCTCCTACACTGTGGGTACCAATAAATGAATGATGCTGTGAGGGAAAATCGGGGAGAAAATTGTGGGCTATGAGAGAACTAATGTGCAAGTGGCTAATTTGCACATAATCCTCCAGCTGTTGGTATATAGAATTTGAGATACTTGGCTGCGGTTTTAGTTTTCAGTGCAGAGTGCAAAGAAAACTGTTGTACGGTGCTATATGGCTTGCTTTGTACAGCCACCTGCAATAGCGGTGATGGCAGGAAGCCACGTTTAGACCCGTTTGCTGCTCAGTCTTCAGCATATCACAAGCAACACAGCTTTCTTTGCGAAACGATGAACGGAGTCTGGCAGACGTGGAGCAAAATGTTCTTTTCTTCTACATCGGGGGTGAGCATCCTCCACGGATCTAGGAATTTCTTCTCCAGACCTTGAAGGGCCACACTCTGCCTCCAAACCCTGTCCGCCCTCACTCCTAAAGGACACTGGGAATCCTGATTTGCATGCAAAACTCAATTCCACACCCTTTGGCTGTCTTTTTAAAAGGCATTTTTTAAGAAACAGGAACTGAAAGGTGAATGGCCGCTCTCCAAGGCTTCTGAGAATGATCATTAACCTTCCCATACCCCCCACTTTTTTTTCAGCTTCAAAGTCCAGGAGGGGTCGGGCCAGGTTCTTCCCATCTCTGAATTAGAAGCTAGCTTGCAAGACTCCTAGGAAGGGTGCCCTTCTCTTGAACCTGACCTTGGTTTAACACTGATAGGCACATGAATAGCCTGGTGAACTTTTGGTCTCTTCTTGAGGATACTGTCAAAGTGTACCAATGAAATGTGTTCCGGAAAGGGCAGGTTTGGTTAGCTCCAAGCAGAGGTATGCTTAAAAAGAGGGAAGGCTCTTGAAGGCACAATTTGGATGATGTGACTCTTGAGTCTTCTTTCCATGCAAAATTTCCCTGCCATATGGAATGCTGGCTTGAGAAGAAATTAAGTGCGTCCAGTATATGAACAGATTTGAAATGGATACAAGGGGTGGAGATACGGTAGGGTTACTGACAGAAGATTGTCAGCCCCTTTCCAAAACTTGCGGTTCCCAAGATTCTTTAAAAGAGGCCATGACGGTTGCTGGCATCAAACTGATTTATATGTTTGCAGTGCTTCTGTAGCCTATTACAGTATATAAGATAAGTGGTTGGAATAGGCCTGGCCAGTATTTAAAATGTCGGGTGATATATTTTGAATTGTACAGAGCTCATGAGATTCAGGCACAGGAAGCCACCAAAGAAAGAAGGCCCATCTCTGCCTTGTTAGGGTGGTCCTGTGCCTGTGAGCTTTCCAGAGCAAAGGCAGAAAAAGTTAATGTGAGCCTCTTAAACAGTTTGCAAATGGTCTGTGCAGCTAGGATTCATTACTCAACATTTTCCTAGTGGCAAGTGCAGTTTCAAATCTCAATATTAAGGGAAGAAGACAAAGACGTGTATCTTCGAGGTGGGAGAGTTGCAGTCCCAGAACCAAAAACTGATTTCAAAACTCTGTGGAATGATGTCCTTCTTCAGAACACGGGCCAAACAGCCCAAAAAAACCTACAACAACCATGTATGGAATGAATGGGTTAGAAAAATTGGCCGGTCTCCCGAGAGAGAGAGCAGGCTGTGTCCTTTGGGGTGGCCCTCCTGCCTTTCTTTGCCACTGCCGGAAGCAGCATGAAGGTCTAGCCGTGTGCACACAGCTTGAGCCAGCCCCCGACTTCCTGGCAGTCCTGAGGCATATCCTACAAGGGTTCTGCTGCGCGCACCAGCTTCAGACAGGAAGCAATGATGGGGAAGAAACTGAGGAGGACGACAGGAAATGAGGAGGAGGAGGAGGAAAGTGTAGGTCAGCTGCCATTTGCCTCCTTGTGCTGTGTCAGCAGAGCTCTTCCTGTGTGTGTGTGTGTGTGCACGCACACATACATCAGTTGTGATTGACTTCAAGCACTCTTGGTGTTAACGCAGCTTTCTCTGAGGGATACCCAGAAGAACAGATTTCTGCTGTAAACAGCAAAAGCTATGCAACCCCTATGCCACCAACTCCCATTGTAAATAAAGGGCTACACCCAGGACTGAGTACACACCATGATATTATGCTGGGTTTTGAGGTTTTCCATTTAAAGAGTGGGAGTTCATCTTTCAAAACAATTTTCGGGCCCATCTGGGTGTGAAGCTGTGCTTTGAGCAAAGCCTCGTGAAATGTCATAAGCCAGAGGCATGGCACAGGACGGCGTTCTTTGCTCAGAGGATGGGGCCAAAGTGCCCTGTGGGATGCTGTGCCCCCTACCCTTTGGTGGCAAGCCTAGAATAGAGTCTGTACCCATAGGCAGGACTCTGGTTGCAGTAAGCATCCGTCGTATAAAGTCTCTCTGTGTCTGATCTGACATAACTTGCACTTTTTATGAAACCTGTCTCTTTGTAAGCCTCTTCCCGCCTCTCAGATATCCTGGTGAACAGAAGAACTTTTAATGGCATAGTTGATTTTACTAGCAAATGCAAAATACTTGAAATAAATCTGTGTAGCCCTGTTGATGTTCTTAGGATAATGCTTTAGTACGTTTTGCCTGAAATAGATTGAAGGTGCACAAGAGAGGTTCAAGTGATTGTCTGAAATGGTGCTTCATGCCTGAGCATCTTATTAACATGCAAAATATAGGTTTTCTTCCATTAGTTCACTTGAGTAGTGATAAAGCTGTTTAATATCTGCTCTTTTTAACATTGCGCTGGCATATGTGCCCAATGCTTTACTAGCCTGACAGTTCAGGTTTGACCATGGATCCATCTGGCTTGGTGTTGTCTCCCCTTTGGGTTCACCATGGGCCCCCAAGACCCTCCGGATTTGTGGTCTGAAAATAGACAGTCACATCTCCCAAAGCCTCTAAAGAGTATGAGAAATCACTTTTTATCTGTTTTGGGAAGTGGGAGGACTCACCTTCTAGAGGCCCAAGATAGATGATTTTTCTTCCCTACAAAACTGGAAATGACCAGATGGTCTCTTTCTTTCTTTCTTTCTTTCTTTCTTTCTTTCTTTCTTTCTTTCTTTCTTTCTTTCTTTCTTTCTTTCTTTCTTTCTTTCTTTCTTTCTTTCTTTCTCTTTCTTTCTTTCTTTCTTTCTTTCTTTCTTTCTTTCTTTATCTTTCTTTCTTTATCTTTCTATCTTTCTTTATCTTTCTATCTTTCTTTCTTTCTATCTGTCTACCTACCTACCTACCTGCCTGCCTACCTACCTACCTACCTACCTACCTACCTACCTACCTACCTACCTACCTACCTACCTATCAAAATAGAAAAGGTTTTATATTATAGGGGGTGGTGGTTGTGGCCTTTGGAAGTCAGAAAGGTGGAGGATGTGGCAGAACAGCCTCCACCCCAGCCACAGCTTCCCATTGCTGCTCTATCTTCACTAGCAGTCAAGAGCTTTCCAGGGTTCTGGGCCGGAGTCCTCCTTCCAGCCCTACCTGGAGGTGCTAAAGATTGAAACAGAGATGCACGCCATGTCAGTGTTAGACTGCTATGCTCTATCTAGACCTTCTTTCCGCACAAAAGAACAGAAGCTGTGTCTCAGCTGTCTTCTTAAGGAAATGACTGCAAAATCCATCATGTTCTTCAGAGTTTCAGTGTCACCAGGTTCCTATGATGTCCTTCTTGAAAACTTCTGATTTCAGTGCACCTTTCTGCCCTGCAATGTCACCCGTACAACCAGTTTTGCCTCTCCCACGATTCTTTCCCCTTGTGTTTATCTTTTTCTACTGAATTTCTGATCTGCTTCAAGCTGGCAGCGACAGTAGTTGTCCATGGCTCACAAAGTCCTCTCCATGGTAATCTGGTATTTCGAACCTGCCAATCCTGCATCCCACAGATATGTTTCCATTTCCTGCATCATGTGCTTCCCCCACAGTGTAAATGCACAGAAAGAACACTCATCTTGTCGGTGCCTAATTTTTTCTCCATCTTGAAAGCGTCAGCTCTTGCCTTCTTGCCATTCCTTCCTCCCCCCCCGGACATATACTGTATATGAATACCCTGTGTGCATACTGGGGGCTCCTTATCTTTCAGCAAACTGTTTTGTAGGCCACATAGTAGACAACCAGACTGTACATTTTTATATGAATATATAGGCAACGACACGAATATCAAGATGGTGTGATCCTGGAATTAAAGCTGGGAAATGTGCATTCATATTTCTTATTCGGCCTTCAGGTACTACAGAGGGACACATGGGGTCATTGTGGTTTATGATGTCACAAGCGCTGAATCCTTCGTGAATGTCAAACGGTGGTTGCATGAAATAAACCAGAATTGCGATGATGTTTGCCGAATATTAGGTAAGCTGCCTAGTTTCTGGCCAACTGATGGCTATTTTATAACACAGTATCCTCATTTACAAGGGGAGGGAGTATCATGGCTAGCACTGAGCTATGAACCCTTTAAAGATTCGGTTAGGCACCTTTTCAGAAGAGGTGCTCCCCAAATTGGAAAAGACATCTGTTTGTCATAGCATGTATTTTTTTTTCCACCTACGTAACTTTCAGTTGGGATGCTTTGTTTTGTGATTGGTCATTGGAAAGTAAATAACAGGAATGCTTTTTAAGCTTGGTGGAACGGGCATTTATTGTTGTTGAAATTCCATTTCCCTTAATGTCTGTTTTGACTAAAATTCCAAGTTTACATTTCATTTAGGCTGTATTTTTTTTTATTTCATTTCATTTAGACTGTATTTTTTTAATAAAGGGCTTTGCAAAGATTTGTCTGATAAATTATATATTTTAAATATTGGATAAATAAAGATGGAAAATTAATGTTTTATTGCATGAGATAGTAAGTGGATTATTCCACAAAGGTACCTTTTAAAGTGTTCATGTTGATTATGTTCTTAAGGATGCCAACGTCCTTTCTTTATTCCTACTTGTAGTTGGCAATAAGAATGATGATCCAGAACGGAAAGTGGTAGAAACTGAAGACGCCTATAAATTTGCTGGGCAGATGGGGATCCAGCTGTTTGAGACCAGCGCCAAAGAGAACATTAATGTGGAAGAGGTAATCATCGGCAACTGAGGGGAAAGAGGACCTTTCTTCTTCAGAGGGCAACTCTCTGCCTTTCAGGACGTTCTGGCCTCTCCAGCATTCCTTCTGCCATTCTGGACCATGTTCTGGAAAGGTGTTTGGGAACGTATGTACCTCCCCAAAAGACATCTCCCTTTCTGTTTGCTCTGCCAAGTGTTCAGTAAGTAGACTGAAACTGAACTGCTTCTCAGGGACGAAGAGAGAAATCCTTTGGGGAAAGTAGTGAAATTGCTTATGGCTGAATATTGAGTTGGGTATGCAGCTGCAGAGCCAGAGGTTGGATTCTTCCCCACCACCACCACCACCACTTATGCCTTGTATGAAAAGAGCCAGCTTGGGTGGCCTTGGGCAAGCTGTGTAGTCCCCAGGACAGCCCCAGAAGAAGGGAACAGGAAACCACTTCTGCATATTCTCTCCTAGAGATGGACACAAGCTGCTGGTTCATCCTCTGGATGAACAGATAGATGTTCAGGAGTTCTTCGCTAGCAGGAGCCCACGGAGAGGTAGCACCCGGAAGAGATAGAGCAGAGAAGTTGGATGTTCCCTCTGATGGACACCTGCCAGAGGAAACCCCCAAACACCTGTTTATCCAAAGGATGAACTCTCAAACAGGCTCTCCATGCCCATGTCTACAGAGATAACCCTGGAAAGGATCTCCATAGGTCAGAGTCATTTTGACGCCATGCAGTTAATTATTAGTGAAATGAAGTAAGGAGTCTCTCTCTGTCTGTGTGTGTGATTGAGATGTTCTTATGGTCTGTCCAACTTGCCCCTTTTATGAAGAGTGCTCCCAAAGAAAGTTTTTTGAAAGTAGATCTGCATAGCATGTGACTCACTGTGCTGACCCCAGTCCCCCACCCCAGTCAATGCTAACACAACCTCAGGGTCTGAGCAAGCTCAGCTGTATGCAAACCCGAAAATCTAGTTTACTCGGGGGGTGGGGGCGGGGGCAGTGTGGAAAACAACCCCTGCTGTTTCTAAGAGTCCCCTGTGCTTTCTTCTAACTCTATTGTAATTTCTTTGGTTTCCAATGCAATACGAAACCAGTCTGCTGACCAGGTACAGAGCATATGTGCTAACACCTGCCCCCAGGAAATCGGGTTAGAGGATGGTGTGTCTAGCAGGGACAAAGGGAGGGGCTATAGTTATGGGGCAGAGGAAACTCTTCTTATTTGGAAACACGCACATTTTCTTTTGCAGTTCTAAAACAGGGGTGTCTTAAATGCAGCCAGTGGGTTACAGGCATCCCCTAGAAGTCCAGTTGTGTCCTGCCACACCTTCAAGCTAATGTCCTTCCAACCTCCACACACACCCAAGTTTTGAGGGACAATATCCTCCCCAAAAAACTCCACTCCACCTCCCTTTAGTGGGTATGGGGTGGGATTTTGTCCAGGGTCCCCCAGTTGTTCTAGGCTCTGGGTCTTTTAGATTTATTTTTAATTATTACAGTGGGAAGTGATTTCCAAATGCCCTGGTTATGAAAAAAGCTGTCTCCTGGACAGAAACAGCACGCTGATTGGGGGGCGGGGCGGGCAGGAATGGATTGTTTCTAATTAGTTTTTTTTTAAAAAAAGGAGGTGTGGCGTGTAGATCGGTATGCCACCCCCATCCCCCCCAGGTCCAGATATGAACTTGGATGTCTTGTCTTGGCCTATCCATGTTCTAAGGCTATTTCCAGAGCACCCTAAATATGCTTAAGCTGAAGTCGTATTGATCAGGGCCTGGGTGTGAAGGGGGCTTGGGGTCATATGAGAGAGGAAGGCTGTATCAGAGGCTTGCATGTGACCCCCAAGTCAAGGCGTCAACCCCAGTGATTGCCAACTAATGTTCCCTCTGCGGCGAACCTGCTTCTGGCACTGTTGTAGGGAAGGCCACTGTTCTACGGTTGACCTTCCTCTTGCACTCTCTCTTGCAGATGTTCAACTGCATCACAGAGTTGGTTCTGCGGGCCAAGAAAGACAACTTAGCAAAGCAGCAGCAGCAGCAACAGAACGACGTGGTGAAGTTAACGAAGAACAGTAAACGGAAGAAGCGGTGCTGCTAATGTCCTCCTCCCCTGCGGCAGAGACTGCATGCTTGGGCAGCTCAGTTCAGCGCAGCCCTTCCAGCCAGACACGGGCGATTCCACTGGCCTCGGACTCGGGAGGACATTGCATTTCCTCACTCTGTGCCGTTATTGAAATGAGTTTTCTCCCACATTTTCGGTCAGGAGGCACACCCTACCAGAATAGTGCCAAGAAGGTATTGGACGGAGGCGATTCTGCCCCCGCTCCGTCCTACTCTTTTTCAAGAGCATCATACAGACAGAACATGGGTTTGCCTACCAAGTGGACTTTTGATCCTAAAAGTATGTACATAATGTATATTGGCTTTAACCAGCTGCGCCTCCCTGATGTTGCTTTGCCTTCTGCCTTCTTGATGTCACCAATCATGACTTGTTTGGAATTTACCTTTTCCCTCACCCACTCCTATCCCTCCCTCCAGAAATACAGCACAGTGATGCCCTTAAATGAAGTTACCATTCCGGGCATGCACTTCCCTTCACCTTTTGATTTTCAAGCTAGGAGTGGTGTCTTGAGTGCTTTCAGGCTGCACTGAGATCCTTTCTCCAAAATTCTGGAATAGCCAATATTTTTGGAGGGCGGGGGCCAGTTTTGCAGAAAAGCCGGGCTCTTTTCCGCACACTGGGAGGAGATTGAGCATTTAACACCTAGTATTATTAAAATGAACCTTTGGGAGCCGAGAAATGTTAAAACTTGTGTTCCCATCTTGTGCAGGAGAGCAAGTACTCCCATGCTCCTGTAATCATCTGCGGATCCAGGTGTTGGCATGGGTGAGCTGTTTATCAACCCAGCAGTCCAGTTTCCGATAGTTTGAAGTGTGGGTTGTTTTCTCTAAGGTGGCCATTACTGTCCTGCCAAACAGTTACAGGAGTGTGAATCAGTCATATCTTCTCAACTCAACCGCTGTTGTCATTATTGTGTACCCAGGTATAAAGTATGGACTTAAAACCGCAATTCTAATGGGCAGAGTCCTTGGGCAGCTGTTGCCGCTGCGTTTTTAAGAGCTGGAATGTCTGGGAAGGGGAAATTTTGGCCTTTTTTCAAATGTGGACTCCTTCCAGTGTCCTTCAGCTTCGAACAGATGCTCTCTCAAGTATGAAGAAATCAAGGGAAGCTACTTATTGTGCTTTGAATCCCCTTGACTGGACCGCTTCAGCCTAGGTAAGGCTGAAATGGAGAGGGAATTTATATGCCTCGTGGGGGGCTCCCGTCGGAGAAGAATCAGGGCTCTGCTCCTCAGCAGTTAAAAACTGACCCACCGAGCCCATGAGTTGAGGTGGCTCTGACCAAAATGACTCCTTCCAGCCTGGAATCTTAGGATGACAATACTCACGTTTAATGAGATATCCTACAGCATCAGAACATTTGGACTTTGAATCATGTAAGAAGGGCTAAGTTGAAATTCCTTATTTATTGTTCTGTTTGCCTTTAAGAACAAAGAACAACAAACCCTTCAGTTGTACCAGCCCCGATCCTACAATCCCATCACGGGCGGGCAGCCAGTCTGGCCCTTTGCCCTCTCGGAAGCCGTGAAGGTGTTCTCAAAACGATCCCTTTCCAGCTCAACTCCTCTTTCACCACCAACATCTCTCTCTCTGCACCTCTTGTGCGTGGCTGCTTCTTCGGAACTGAAGCATGGGGATGGAGCGGTCCTCTCTGGAAGAAACGGCTGGCCTAAGAGGTCCGTAGGAGTGATGGAGGATACTGATGGTTCAGTACGGAAGGGCTGAAGCCCCTGCTGTGTTCCTACGATCTCTTGCCGCTCTGGGCACTGGTGTGGACGTGCAATCCAGTCCAGCAATCCAGTTTCTGATTGTTTGAAGTGTGGGGTGTTTTCTTCGAGGCGGCCACTCGTAGCCTCTCTCCAGCTCTTCTCCATGCTCGGTGCTGCTGTTTAACCTTCCATTTGTTTTAAAGGAGGCCGTGCAGCAGTAGTTACTTGGTGGGTGGTGTCCGTGGATGGTGCCTGTGGAGTATTAGAGAAAGGTGTGGGGCGGGGTGTGGGGCGGGAAGGGGCGGGGCGGCGTCTTTAGCGGTGCTGATGTCAAGCGGTGGAATGTCTAACTGGTTTGCTAGGATTCTTTCTGTATATTGAAACTTTCTAATTATGCTTTTTAATAATTTTAAAAAACTAAAAATAAAGATGCCAAGCTGCCAAATCTTCCTCAGAGGCTCTGCTCTTTGCTTCTTCTGGAACCCTGGCATGAAAGCTTTGCCCTGGCCCTAGTTGGGTAAATAGTTTTCCAGTGTCATAAAGCTTTCAGGGGCAAATTTGCCATTTTTCAGGTCAGTGTAGAAGAAAGGCATTGAGTATAATTTTTTTTACATTAAAACACCCCTTCATTGCTTTCTCCTATCACCACTTTCAGCTATGCTGCTTTTTCTACCCAGAGCGCTTTGAAATTTCCCCACTTACTTCATCCTTTTACTATCATTCTCATGTGAGTTACCATAACTGTGCACTCTTCACCTTGGTTGGCTCAGAGCAATCTATACTCCAAGCTTACACTGATCCATCATTTTCCTTCTTTTGAAAATAACCACTGAGAAATTATACTAGTTATGATATAGCTTTTCCAGTGTCTCATCATACTAGGTTTTTCAGAAGAAGTTACTGCAATTTGTTTGAAATTGACATGGGTTACAGTGTTTGTATATTTTGAACTGCATGTGGTGGTGATTGGCTGAACCAGGTAAATGGCTAAAGTTGCGTTGCATTTGGTGCTCCAACACTGGCTAAGGTTCTGAAAGAAGTTTCTGTGTTGAATAGCAGCAGTAAGAGAAGGAATGGCAATCAGCCGTCTCTCGGTGCCACAAAATGATCCAGCCAAGAAGCAGCTCCTAACACTCAAACAAGGCTTGTGAATTTATTGAAAAGTAGGAGTTGGGAGAAACAGTATGTGACAAGAGACGCAAGGGTTGGAATAAGCATCCAAAGAGATGTGGGCAACTAGAGAGATTCTGGAATCCTGGTAGTCCATTGGCTAAGGAGGTATAGCTGTGCCAGGTCTCAAGAATCCTGCAGTTTGAGCAGTCTCCTCCTGCCATTGGAATAGTCTGACCAGGTATTTCTGGCACATACGAAACCCTCCCACCCCCACCTGCAGCAAGGTAGGTCAAACATCACATGGATTTCAGTTCAGTCTCAAACGATTTCTTCTTGCAGGTTTCTAGAACCTTTTTGGTGGGAGACATAGCTGCTAAGTTCCCATTGCGTTCTGTATTGCTGATAGTACGTACTTTGGCTGGCCATAAATGTGATGGAGAAGCAGAAAAGGATGACACTGGGCCCCTAACAAGGAGGAAGTCTCAATCACATGTAATTCTGAAGTGTTTGGCATGTATCCGAATAGTGCAGCAGTTATGGTCGGATTCCAAAGGATCTCCTCTATGGAGAATTAGTGCAGGGAAAGCGCCCCAGAGGGAGACCACAACTGCGATACAAGGACATCTGCAAGCGAGATCTGAAGGCCTTAGGAATAGACCTCAACAGATGGGAAAATCTGACATCTGAGCGTTCAGCCTGGAGGCAGGCGGTGCATCACGGCCTCTCCCAATTTGAAGAGACCCTTGCCCAGCAGGCCGAGGCAAAGAGGAAGTCACAAAAGCAGCAAAACAGGGAGCCGGACAGGGGACAGACTGGATTTGTCTTCAGTGTGGAAGGGACTGTCACTCTCGAATTGGCCTTCTCAGCCACACTAGGCGCTGTTCCAAGCCCTCCATACAGAGCACGCTACCATAGTCTTTCGAGACTGAAGGATGCCTAACTGAAGTGAACACCTTGAAGTTTTAGGAACCATCCAGGTAAAGGAATTAGATTGGGTTAGTTCCTCAGTCTAGGTAGCTGCATCTCTCCCACGCTGCTGTTGCATTCATAGTTGTGTGGGCAATAAATTACTCTCTGTTTAGATCAGCTAACTCTCTGGTGGTGGACGTGCAGCCACTTTCCCAGCTTGGTGGCATCTGCCCAAGCTTGTCCTCTGTTGACGTGGTCTTTGTGAACCCAGGTGGCATATGCAAGACCAGTTTTCAAGACACATGCAAAACGGATGAACCTTTGAATTTCCAGATATTTGTGACCACAGCTCCCTCCCACCCCTTACCCTTGGTCATGTCAGCTGGGATTTCAGAGAGGTGAATATCAAAACGTAGGGTGTGTCAAGTTTCCCACCCTTGATGTGGAGGAGGCTCCAGGAATAAGTGAATTAGTGCTTGTTCTGACACATGATGAGCAAAATCAGAAGGAAGGCAGATGTGTCCATTGTAACTCATTCAAGAGACAAGAGGTCTGTAGCCCACTTCTCATTTTTGGTTCATTTTGCCATTTAAATTGAATGGCCAAAAGGATGTCCTCCAGCTACTGCTGAGTGACATTCCCCCCCCCCTTTTCTGACCACTGGCTGAACAGGTTAGGACTGTTGCAAATTGCAGTCCATCAGCATCTGGCACACCTTTTGCTCACCCTCTGTTTAAATGCAGCCACGGGCCAAGATGTCTTGACTGAACCCCTTCCGGAACTGACGGAAGAAAGAGGGTTTCCCAACCACCCCAGTTTTTTGCCACGGAGCAAATCACAAAGACGATACCTGTAGAAAGGACCCATTTTATTCAGATGAGAACTATTTACAAAAGAAGCCGTAGAGCAGCGTTTTCTACTAAAATATGCCTTTATAGAATATCTTATTATAAAAACGGTACACATATTTACATGACTGCTACATAGAAAAATTACTGCACTGTGTGGTTATATACATATATCTATAGAGATACATTCTATCTGCCCTTCCCTGCTGTGTGCTTTTTTTTTTTAAGAAAAAAAAATTCACACTCCCACTCACCCCCTCCGGCATGCAGCCTTTCAAATCTGGTGACCTTTCCATAAATCTCTCAGGCACATCTGTCTTGACTGGGGGGGGGAGTGGGTCTGAGCGACTGAAGCAAGACCGGTGGCCCTCTGAAGGTCTTTGGAAGTAGAAGGGCCCCCACCTACCCACCCCAGCCTGCTCTTCTTTGTGGGAAACAAACACTGGCAGTAAAACATTCATGCACACTTCAATTCCCCCCCTCATTTCCCCTTTTTCTGATTTCTTTTGGCTTTTTTTGCTTAAAGGGCAGCTCAGAGTTCGCCAACCTCAGGCTTTCCAGAGGGGGTTCGATCACCATCTCCCGCTAGCCTGGTTGGAAGGTCAGGCTTAATTCCATGACAGCAGGGAAGGAGGAAAATGTGGAGTCTGTGTCTAGAGGGACCTAGATTACTGATTCTCCAGCCATCTAAAGCTTCCTGCACGTCTTATTGTTGAGGAAAACACACGACTGTGAAGCAAAGGAGAAATATTTTTGTCTAGCCTCCTTTTCTGCAAGGCCACTGCTCTGGCTGACGGCATCTTCTGATAGCATCAAGAAGAAAAGTAATTCTCGCACAACGCTTATCAAACCACCACTGGCTGCTGTCTGGAGACACACAGTCTCGCACCAGTTCTGCTGTCCGGGCGGGCGGCTCTTTGTGTGAACACAACCCCTCTGCATCCTCTCGATATCCCCTTCTCTCCTTATTACAGGGGTGGGCGTACATACATAGCTGCCCATTCAGACATACAAGGGCGCCTGCCATCACCTGTAGCCAGCATCGCTGACTGGAGCTGCAGTCCCAAAATACTGGGAAATGTGATGTGTTTGCTATCTCTGCTTTCTTCTGGGGTTTTTTTTGTTGTTGTTTTGTCTCCCACCCCACAAACAGTAGAGGACAGACCGTGATCAGCTGTGAATTATTCTTCCCAAGGAAAAAGCAACCACACTATGGCTCACTTTCCTCCCCATAGGACAGCCAAGGGTGGCCCTCCAGATGTGGGTGGGCTGCAATGTCTCACCCGAGGTTCAGGCTTCCGAAGGTGGCCAGGGGTGAAGGTCCAACACCACCGGAAAACCAACCTCTTGCCCACCTCCAAAGTGGAGGATTTTGGCCCTCCCATGGTCAAAGGAACCTGGTGCACTCCAGCCAGCTATGGGAAAGAAGCCTTTTCGCCTCCTACCATGGAACGGTCAACCAGCAGGCTCCTCTTTTTCCTGTCCTTTCCTTGCCCGTGCAAGTACGTCACTACGCAGCGATCCGCCATGGAAGGAGGACAGTTTATACAGTCTTTGCACTCAGAGCTTGGATATATTGCTGGCTTTTTTTTTGGGGGGGAAGCGTATCCAGGCCCCAATAAAAATGGGTAACATTAACCATCCAAGCTTTAGACCATGTTCCATAACACTGGGGTGGGGGAAATCTGGCCCATACCATGGAGCAGCAAACATCCCCTTCTCCTCCAGCTTCCCCCCCCCCCCAAAAGAAGCCACAGCCTTGACTTCTCTCCAGTAATATCACAGTGTGGTGTTTGGGTGGGGAGTTATTTCAACCCTACACCCAGGGCTGTGCGGATAATATGGTCAATAGTAGACCTTCCCACTTCTGGCAAGTATTGCCAAGTGGGAATGCGGGCTGAAGCTTCTCCAGCCAAGACCGTTCCTCCTCGCCCTCCTCGTTATTGCTTACGTTTCGCCATCACGAAAGGAGACGGTGATAGCTGGCCTTTGCAGAAGACAGGGAGAAAACCTACAGAGGACCCGGAAGGCCAAGTCTACTCCGACTGATTGCGTGGTGCAAAGTCTGACTGTACAGAAGGCATCAAGAGCCTCAGGACAGACAGCCGTCTACATGTCCACTCGCTACTAAGACCCCCACTTGATAGAAATGACCCTTCTGTCTCTCTCTCTGCATTACTCCATGTGCAAGGCAGTGTGCGCACAGATTGCATCTTGTGTTACTCAATAGTCTTCATTTGCCTTCTTAGCCATGCTCCGGTCAGTCTAGGAGTGGGAGCAGCAACTCAATGCACAGGAAGCTTGGCACAGGGCTAGCAAAACCAAGGGAACATTATCCGCGCCCCTGAATTGGGTGGGCCATGCTCCCATGGACTGATCGCCGGAGGATTTTTACTTGGCTTATGTGGCAGGATCAGGCCTTCCTCTCCTTGATAAGATCGTGCTTTGCCACCGAGGAGCCACCAGAGATCAAAAGCAAGTAAAAGGACTAATACAGATCCATCTAGAGATTTCCATGACCCCCTTATTGTGGGATAAAAGGGATTTAAAAACAGTGATGTTACTTGGCCTTGTTGCCTTCCCCCCCCCCCCCCAACTCTCCTGAACCTTTGACATGCAAGAGCTCATATGCCAGTTTCAGGCATTCTTTGACCTAAATCCAAAAGTTCATCCCAGTTAGAACAGACACACTGAATCAACAGCAGGTTTTTTTTTAGCTGCAAACACAGGGCGTTCTGCTGATTCAAGAGGTCTGCTCTAGTTGAGACTCACAATACAATTTAGGTCAGGGGGAAGGGGAGAGAAACAGCCTTCTCCACTATGGCGCCCTCCACTTGTGTTGGAATACAAGTCTCAGCCTTCTGGCCAGTGTCTCCTAACTCCGTTTTGGCCTTGTCGTCGTTGACCTGTGACTAGTTACAACGATCCTCACCGAAAGACTAGCGTTGGCCCCTGGATACCGATGGATTTCAAGGGTTCACTTCAACCAGGACCGTTTCCTTGTTCAGAGCTTAGACATCCCACACTGGCCCAACCAGATTTTGGCCTTTGGTCCACTGCACTGGATTTAGGGGGTACATGAAGCTACTGCAATGATTTCCATCTCCGACGCACCATAAATCAACAAATATTTTCCATGCCTGCTTAAGAAGGGAAGGGTATGATGGCTGACACTGGTGGGGGTATCAAGGGCATGACTGGGTGGGGGGAGATGAATGTCTGGCCCTCCACACGTTCTCACACTCCAATGCACAATGGCCCCAGCTACCACAGTCAGTTGTGAGGGACCATGGGAAATGTAATCCAAGGTCATGCATTCCCTTCTCCTAGCTTAGGAGGAATACACGAGACAGCTTCTAAGCCTAGCATAAGGAAGAACCGAGACCTCAATTCCACCCTCACTGTAACTTCACTTAGTTTTCTCCATTCAGGGAAACCCTAGAAGTCCTCCTTGAATCTGGTGCCCTCCAGGTGTGTGAGACTACAACGTACATCATCCCCACCCAGCAGACATCATCCGGAAAAGAAATGCTGCTCAATAGGGGCATCCTCGAGCAAAAAACTAATGCCATTAAGTGGTCTTTTTATCCTTCCACTTTACTCTGATGGGCTCATATCTTTGGAGGTCAGATTTGCCTTTTTTGAGTTCCTGCTGGACGGCCACGAGATGCCGGTAGGGGCTTCTACAGAACAGCAGCCCAGGCTTCAACTTCCTGGCTGGAGGACCCAGAGGGGAAATTAGACTGGTCTCCAGTGGCGTCAAAGCTGGGCAATCCAGAAACCACTGGGAGCCAAAATGGGAAATGTGTGTCCTGCTTCAGGGTCAGATTGCAATTCCCATCATCTTCCCTCACGGGCTCTGTGGGTGGAAACTGAAGCCCAACAACATACGTTCCGCAGTTCTCACCTCAAGCTTATGAGGTCATTATAAAGAAAGTCATGTCACGGGTAGGGCTATACCAGATGGCAAGCAAGGACACCTGACGGGTTAACTCTTGTTGCAAAAGGTTACTCCCTAACACCTTCTTACACCCAAAAGAGGTGTCAAAGAGGTAATTTCTAAACACAACTTGGAAACATGCAGCCCTCCTAGAATTTCTTAACAACCATAGATACCAGCCATGGGAAGAGAACTGAGGTTTCTGGAATTGGAAGCCCAACGAATTAAATTCTCCCATCTCTGTATCAGCCCATGTTCTACGCAGAGGGAGCGTGCTTTGTTGTGGGTTTTTTTGCATGAAAGATGTAGGATGCCTCCGTCTAATGTAGCAGAACCCTAGAATCATGCCATGATTTTTCTCTAGGGAGATGCCCTCCCTCCTTGCATCTGGACGTAACGAGCCCTTCTTGCTGAGCAACGGGCCGTGTGCCTGCCACTTCTGTCCTTCCATGATCCGAAACCCAACTTTTCCTGTTGCTTTCACAGGACAAGAACTGTCATTACGGGGGACAGAAGCATTAGACACCAGCGAGGAACACGCATGGTCAAAAAGAGCTACCTTTTGTGGCCAAGAAATGGCCAACGCTAGCTGTGGGATTCTGGGACCGGTAGTTCATTCCTCCCATCTCTGATTAACGACACCTCCAAGACTTCTGGCCCTTGAAAATTGAACAGGAAAAAAAAAGTGGGCTGAGGAGGAGATACATCAAGTCCAGTGCTGGAAGGAAGAAGAATTTTTTTTGATTGTCTGGGACAAGAGAGTTACATGTACAAAATGCAAACGAGAGAGCTGCCACTGTATTTATGACTCACGAAAGACAGTCAGCCCCAAATATGTCAGCCCATCAAACAACACACTCCATCACTGGAAAGTTCTTTCCCTCTTTCATCCCGCTGTGTTGACCCTGCCATTTTCCCCTTGAAAATTTGGGCAGAATAATTGTGTTGACGAGGTAAAGTATTTCCCTAGAATCAGAGCAGCTATTTATTTGAATGGTGCTACAGATTACTTCCCGGCTTGTAGTCTGGGGTGGGGAGGGGTAACCCTCTAATTTTGGAAGGAGCCATGAGTCCATTCTGGGGTTTGGTCCGAACTTTAGAGGACCTACCCAAGGTACTGGACCCTATCCCTCAACTGGGTTCAACGCCTTGGGGGCCATACTTAAAAGTTCAGAACAAAGCCCAGTGTGGACTCAGCCCCCCACCCCACTCCACGAAACTGGAGTGACCAGCTTCTTGGTTAGAAATGCCACGCTCCTCTCTGCAAAAGGAAATCAGAGCAAAGAGGAGTTCGAAGCCATTGGGCAGCATCGCTGGAAGCGCCGAATTTTTCCCAAGTTACTCCCTGAAATTAAAATAGACACACGATTGCCAAGACACAAGCTAGTTCTGCTTGAGAGAATATATCTTGAATCTAATGGTGAATATATTAAGCTGCTTCCCTTGGCCATTAGAATTTCCATGGCTTTCATCTAAATGTTTGCCCTTAGTCGATGGGGCAGGGATCAGCTGTCAAGAGGAACACCAACAAAACAGGCCTGTTTTTCAAGTTACCTTTTTTTCTTTCTTTCTTTTCTTTTCTTTTTCTTTTTTTTTTTTTACTTCAAGTTCCAAGAATCCCTCTAGGAAGCATGGGAAAAAATAGCTTTTTTTTGGATTCCAACTCCCAGATTCTCCAAGCAGCATGACCAGCTGGACGATTCTGGGAGTTGACACCTCCCAAAAGTAATGTTTCCAAGCACTGAAACAGACATGGGGAAGGCATGGTGCTCTGGAGGTTGCTGAACTGTAACTCCCATCAGCCTGGACCAACAGTGGGGGGGGGTTAATGGGAGTTGGAGTCCAGCAAGCATCTGAAAGGCAACAGATTCCCAAGGTTATGCAAGAGATGGCCCATCCTTCCGTCAGCATCTGCTCGGGCGTCTCTCCTTCCTCTCCACTCCACTCCCAAACCAGCCGGGCTTCTCCTGGCCACTTCCTGGCCTGTTCCTTCCATTTTTTCTCGGTGGCAGAAGAAAAGAACTTTAAGACACCTGGATCACACACAGCAGAAACAGAGTGGGGTCTCACAAGACACCCTGACGATTTCGTGTTTGTTTTTTCCACGTCGCTTAAGGTAGAAAGAATGGTCCTTTCCATCACCATCGTGCAGGACGGAGGTTGGCCATGTCGACTACAACATGTGTAAACGCTCGAGTTCGGACCACAGGGGTTGCAAAATAGTGCAGAGTTCTTAAGGGTTAACTCCTTGGCCCGTCTTAGTGGTTTCTTTCATGATCCGAATCCGGGACCCATCCACCACCAGCCGGGCTTGCTGACCTTCTCCAGCTTCCTTCCCTTCAAAAATAACCATTGTAGTAAGAAGAAGAATAATTTGTTTTAAATTAAAGAAACAACAACAGAGTAACTGGAGAGGGGTTGCTTCGTTCCAATTAATTTTTCTTGAAAAAAGAGAAGAGGCGGTTGCCTTCTGCCCCGATGGGCTCGGCCCCCTGCGGCTCCGGCCTCAGCGCAGAGGAGGGTCTGGCGCGCCTCTTCACCCCGTGGCCAGTGGAGAAGGAGTAAGTGGGCTGGCTCCATTCCTTTGGATGTTTGTCCATCAACTGCTGGTCAATGACCCTCTGCATGTCATCCTGCAGATGGAAGAAGGGGAAGCCATTAGCAGAGAGGGCAGAGGTCAGGCAGGACAGTTTAATCCTTGCCCTGCCAAGAGAAGGCCAGTTTGACTCTCTCTCTAGTCCTCATGCAATGAAAGGGATGTTCAGAGAGAGCCGGCCGAGGGAAAAGAGACCCAAGCAAAGTGGGCTGATCCAGAGTTGGGAAATTAATCAGCTCTACACCCTCCCCCTTCCACTTCAGGGCTTATCCCAGGATTTAAAATTAAAAAGCATAGGATAGACCTCTAAACAGCTCATCTAGAAGATCTCTTCTCTAAAAGAGGGCAGAGAGAAGGCACTTTTGCATTTGAATCAAATCTTAAGTTACGTCTGAAATCAGGGAATCACAGAACAATGGAATTAGAAGGGGCCTATAAGGCATTCAAGTCCAACCCTTTGCAGGAACATAAGTCAAAGCAGATCTGACAGAGGGTTGCCCAATTTCCTCTTGAATGCCTTCAAGTGTTGGCGCATCCATCACCTGTGGAGCTCATTGGTCCCATTGTCCTACCACTCTAACAGTTAAGAAGTTTTCCCTAATATTCAACCTGAATCTGGTTTCCTACAGTTTGAGCCCATTATTGTACTTGACGGGTCAGAAAGACGCACACCGTCAGACAGGTCCCCTCTCTCTCACGTTTTCTCTCTCTCTCTCTCAGTCTCTCTCTCTCTCTCTCTCTCACACACACACACACACACACACACACACACGTCTAGAGTTCAAAAACAAGGTATATATGCAACTGGGGGTGGGGGGAAGAAGTTATAAAACAGCTTTTCTATCAAGGGAGTACCTAGAATGTTTCAAGCCTTTATCTCCCCTTCCATCCTTGTTATTAATTACGGCAGCTGATTAAAGGCAGCTGCTCTATGGGCAGAGAAGTGTCTCTTCGAAGGCCAGTCATTCAGAAACAAACGAAGGAAGGCTCTCGTGCACAGAAGGGGTGAGGAGCCCACCGCCACCCACATGCGTTCCAACTCTACCCGTCTCACCAAAACAAGAAGACAAACAAGGACACCAAGATCCATGAAAGTGCATGAACTGATCTATACGCAGAGACACAAACCGGAGAAATTATTTTAGAACAGAGAGAGAACATACACAGCATCTAATACACACTCTTCCCATCATTGACAGTGGCACCGGAGAAGCATGATTTCAGATTTAAAGATCTGTTTTTCCTCTGTGCCCCCAAGTTCATCTACCATGGAGCAACCCTACTAGGGTTTTCAAGGTAGGTGAGACATTTAAGGAGCGATTTTTACCAGACCCGTCCTACCCCTCAGTGAGTTTCCATGGCCAAGTGGGGATTTGAACCCAGGTCTCTGGAGTCCCAATCCAGCATACCACACTGGTCTTTAAGATTCACAGTTATATTAAATTCTAAACTGAGATTAACTTGACGAAGCATCTTGAAACTTCTCTGAACACTGGAAGCTGCCTTATCCTGGACCAGACTCTTAGCCCATTTTACCCAGTTCTGCCAACTCAGATTAACTGAGGGATTCCGGGGTTTCTTTCTAGCCCAACCTGGAGACGCCGAGAGTGGAAACCCCAGACCTTTTGCATGGACAGCCACCACGTGGTGTCCCCTTCTCAATCCTCTTTATGCTAGGTCTTCCTCTTCTCCGTGAGAGCCCTTTCAAGTGGGTTTTGTTGTCTCGTGATGTGGCTAAACTAAAGCACAATAGCTTCCGCTTACAAATTTTAGCTTCTAGTGTGAGTTCAGGCTCAATCTAGAACTCACTTCTTTCTCTTTCTAGCGGTCCAGGTTATCCATAAAGCTTTACTTCAAGACTTACATTTTGCTTGAGTTAGATTTTTCCCCCCAGTCAGCTTTCTTATTATTCTGCTTTCACATCTAGGTATACAGTCGGGAATACCTCGGCCCTGATGACCTTGGCCAACACATAGAAAGGCAAGTAAAGCCCCATTTGCCTCGAAAATTGTCCTAACCCAATACTACGAATCCCCAAAGTGACACATGTCCTTACGCTTAAGAATCTCCTCCAGTTCCTTCATCACTGTCCTTCCTAGTGTCAGCCTGCTTCTAATTCCTTGGCTGCAATCTCCGTTTGCATGGATGACTGAACCCAAGATGCAGAAAATCTTTTAACTACTTTGGTTTCTTCCTTGTCCAGCATACAGATTGAACAGGCATGGAAATAAATACGCCCTTTCCTAACATCTTTGGTTTTTGTTTATTTCTTTTATTTATTGTATTTATACCACACCTATCTAGTCGAATGACCACTCTAGGTGGCTAGACAGTTTACTGAAAACTATTCTGATTCTTCATATTCTGTCCTAACCTTTTATTTAGAGAATAAGCTATTCATCATGATGATCAAATATTGTGCCACGCTGATTTCCCCTACAACAATCTATAGCTTTCCATGATCCATACCGTCAAAGGCTTTGCTGTCATATTTAAAGCGCAATGTAAATTTCCTTCTAAAATTCTTCAGTACATGCCCGTCACCAATATATACCCTGTTTCCCCTAAAATAAGATCTAACCTGAAAATAAGCCCTAGGATGATTTTTCAGAAAGCTCGTAATATGTCCTATTCCAAAAATAAGCCCCAGTCACGTGAAACCCCGCCCTGCACCCTTGTGCAGCAACCAGAAGAAGGGGACAGGATTGTCTTTGAATAAATGTCAATTGTTGTACATGACAAAAATAAAACATTCCCTGAAAATAAGCCCTAATGCATTTTTGGAACAAAAATTAACATAAGATCCTGTTTTATTTGGGGGGGGGAAACAGGGCAGTATATTCTCTTTCATTTCTGAATTCACCTTAAACTTTGCGCGTTTCTCACTCCTTATGAGTCTTCGTTGTAAAATCTTGAGCATCACTTTGCTTGCATAGGAAATTAACACGAAAGTAGGAGAAATGTGTTTGGTTTCCATTTTAATATGGCTCAACCTAAGCAATATTTCCTGAATTAATACCTGAACCAGTATGCAATTATACTCCAGTTTCACCCCTTCAAATGTTGTGATCTCGGGGTGTGTGTGTGTGTGGAGAGAATTCTAATTTGTATTCTAGCAGCCTGAGCACAAACCACTTTCAGAAATCATAAAGGGAGGGCACAAGTCAACTTAATTTGGTCCACATTTTGGGAAGATGAGACATGGCCCTTTTAATCTGCTGTTCCTGTTTTCACTGTTTAATACCATCGTCATCGTCAGTGGGTGACGAGATTTTATATTGATATTATCTGATCACACACTGCGTGGGTATGTGAAAACCCAGAAAGTCAGGGTTTAATTTGAAATAAACAAATAAGGAAGCAAAATGTGAATATTCTAGAATGCAAAACACACACACACAATATCAACCAGAGATTAGTAAAGCCAAGGAGGAAAAAAGAATTTTAAACCCACGCATGGATTATCACAATATGGGCTTGGTTGCTAAGAACAACCATCAAATGCAAATGGGCACACCGCTCTCTCTCTCTCTCTCCCTAGTCCTACTATAAAACCACCACCATCTGCAAACGGACACATCCAGAAAGCCAAACCCTGGCACCTCATCTTACATTCCGAGCCCGTTCCCCGCCTGACGTCACTTGCACGACGAGTCCCCCTTGGCTGCACCGCGACTGAGTTTTCAAGAACGTTCCAAGGAAGGAGGAGGGCAGGTTCGGCCCCAGAATACTGAATAACTGGTGCATCTCAACAGAAATGAAGCCGAAGGTCAGCTCGGCTCTGTGTGGGTGCCTTTATACAGGACCAAGGGAGAGAAAGAACTGCTTCTGGAAAAGGGCCTGCCGGAGACGCATCTTTTCCCGTCCTCGATATTCAAAATCGCCTGCCAGAAAGCAGCCGCATCCCGTCTTTAGGGGGAATGTGAAGATCATGCAGAGGCGTTGCTGGATCCTTGCACACATCGGGACATGTGACCCAGAAGAGACGTAACACCTCATTCATCTGCATGTGGCAATAGCATCTGCATTGGTGTGCATTTTAAAAAGATGCTTGTGCCCTTACACATTGGCCAGGATACCAAGAAAGAAAGAAAGGGGAAAAAAGGAAAGGGGAAAAAAAGGCAGGGGATTGTATTTTATTCCTCCAAATCTTTATCTAAAAGATCCAGTGGAACTTGGTGGGATATTTGGTCCTTGCTGAATGTCACCCATCTGCTCAACCCTTTTCCATCAGGTTAACAAATAAAGCAAAAGATGCAAATCGTTAGCCACCTGCATAACTAAGATATGAACGGCCGCCCCCATACACGCCGGGCAGATTGAGGGCTTCCAACAAGGGGGAGATGAGCATTGACAGATATCATCGCATCAGGTCTGCGCCCCCCCCCCCCCCCCGGCCTTACAATCACCTCAAACCTCTTTTCTTTTTCTTCCTACTGCCTGTGACCTTGCAGTGATCAGGCAGAGGGGGTAAAAGGAAGGCCAAATGGGAGATCTGTTCTCCCCCCCCTCCAGGTAGTGGGATTAACCAAGGAAGACACCCCCACCCCCCCCCCAAACACATATACAGTGGTGCCTCGCTAGACAGTTACCCCGCATGACCGTTTTTTTTGCTAGACATTGACTTTTTGCGATCGCTATAGCGATTCGCAAAACAGTGGTTCCTATGGGGGAATTTCGCTGGACAATGTTTGGTCCCTGCTTTGCAAAGCGATTTTCGCTAGACGACAATTTTGACAGCTCCCTCCGCACTCGCAAAACGGGTGTTTTCGAGATCTATGATCTAAATCAGTAGTTCTTAACGTGGGCAATAATGCCCCCCAGGGGGCGATTTCATTTTTCAGGGGGGCGGTAGAACGAAAAGGGGCGGTGTGGGGGCGCTGGAGCAGAAGGGGGGCGGTAGGGGGGTGCTGGAGCAAGCCAAACCTGTGAAGATGGCTGCAGCCTTTTTACAGTGTGCATGAATATATATTTTCCTACAATTTTCATTTAGTTTCAGACTTTTTGTCTTGAAATTTTTAGTTCCTGCATTTGTTTTTATGCCCTTTTTATATTTCATCTTGCGTCTTAAAATTCACTTGCAACTAAATCATTAAATGTTACTTTTTGGGGGGCATTTCATTTTCTTGGAATTTAATTTTGTTTTCAGGGGTCATTGGATTTAAGTGTCTTAAATAAATAAATAAATAAATAAATAAATAAATAAATAAATAAATAAACAAACAAATAAATAAATACATAAAGATATCATCACTGCAGGGAGGGGGGGCGATGGTAACTTCTTCATTGGCTCAAGGGGGCGTTTCTTTCAAAAAGGTTAAGAACCACTGATCTAAATAGCAAGACAGCTATTTAAACAGCTGATCGGCGGTTCGCAAAGCGGCTTTCCTATGGCCGATCTTCGCTAGACAACGACGATTCTTCCCCACTGGAACGCATTAAATAGGTTTCAATGCATTCCAATGGGGAAATGCTTTTCGCTAGACGATGATTTCGCTAAACAGCGATTTCAGTGGAAGGGATTATCATTGTCTAGCGAGGCACCACTGTACTGAATGCATCCTGCCCAACGGCCTTCTGAAACTGGGGCTGCCACTGGAAGAACACACATGTGGGATTCTATAGGCAATGCCAGGAATAGGGTGGCCATGTATTAGACTCCAACACCCATTGTCCCCAACCAAGAGAACGTCAATCCTACACTCACGGATACTCACATGTGTTTGTGAGCCAACCGCTAGACGCTTCTCCTGCCCCATGCGTGCACACACAAACACACTGAAAAAACTAAGCATCCAGAACAAAGGCCAAGCCCATAACCCACTGGGTCGGAGGAAGGCATTTTGCCTCAACAGTCAGACCAGCCGATGGTGCCCACCCCTGCCCACCCTCACAAGCCAAGGTCTGCCTCTAGCCACGCACTAGCCACCCGGTTATTTGGGCAACTGTGAGGCAGAAAGGACCCCCAGGGGCTCTTCCCGTCCCTGGCTCTGCGAATCACAAACATCAAGTTAGCAGGTTCGCGGTTCGGCTGCCTTTCTGCGGCACCCCAAAAACGGCCGACTGGGGCAGAATAAACTCCCCAAGAAACAAATTCTCCTTTGAAGGCTATATGACTCCTCAAAAATAGCTCCAAAATACACTTCAGCTTCGGAGGCTCCCTGGAGTTCCCTTTTGCCCTGGAGAAGCCTTTGAGAGCCTCAGGATTGGGGGGGGGGGGAGTCTTTAATGGCGAAAAATCACTGTCGGGTCACCACGGCCAGGATGAGGACTGCTGGCGGCAATCTGGGGGGTGATTCTGCACTATTAAAGACTCCCTCCCCCCTTCCCCATCTTGAGGCTCCCAAATGCCAGGGGAAAACAGAGCCCGGGGGGGGGCACACAAAATGAAAGGGAGGGACTGGCAGCTTTCAATTTGTTTAAATTAAATATTTCTGGCGTTGGATCTGGTTTATACATCTTAACTTTATACCAAGAGGATTTTGTTCGTACTCAGCTGAAGAGAAAATAAGATACAGCTCCACTGTAGGAAAAAAACTTCTCAACATTGTCTGACAATAGTGAAACCTCCTACACCAGAGTTTCTATGGGGTCATGTTCCCCAGTGAAAAAGAAACAAAACAAAATAAACTTAACAGCAGTTTTTTTTTCAATCCATATGAACAAACCCGTTCTCACTGTTAGGAGCGGGTCTTTTATAAAGCATAGGGATCTTAATTGCTCATTCAGTAGTCAATGAATAATAGAAGCAATGTTACTTTTTTTACAAGAAATAGATCTCTCAATTACCTCCACAAACCCGGAGCCACTGGAAGACTCCATTGCAGTGGCAGATTTCTTGCATTAGCAGGGGGGCTGGACAAAATGAGCACGGAAACCCTCCAGAAAATTTGAAATAATTTGTTCAAAATTACTTAGTCTCATTTGTTATGTTTTTCAGCCACAAGTTAAAATATTGTTCTCTTAATCCTTAAAAGGACAAAACTATTTTAATGTTCCTTGTTGTATTAACCTGTTACAGTCATTATCATCAATTCTCAGTAATGCATAGTATTGCTAATATATCATTAGCAATATGATAAAATAATTAACCAACAAATTAAAGTTCTCTGGATTTTAGGATCAACGAGTCAACTCACCTTGAGAATTTAACGTTAGGATGTTGGCACAACCATTGAAAGGATCTGGGGACATTTCTATGCAAATCAGATACTCTTCGGCTTAACCGGAATCCAAGAGATTTAATTTAAAAAAAGAGGAAGTTCTACCGAGCAAGACCATTAGTCACGACTAACTCAGTAGTCTCTGCCGTGACCAGCAGCTTTCTTCCACTCTCTCCCAGTCAGGGGTCATTCCAGAAACAGAACATGGAACGTTCTGTGAACTCTAGCATTGAACTGTGGTGCTTCTCTTAAAAACTATCAATAAAAGCAAAGCGTGCTGCTTATATACCGTCCCATAGCTCTCTCCGAGTGGTTTACCGTTTCATTATGAGGCTACACATTGCCCTCTCCAATCCCCAGCAAGCTGGGCATTCAGTTTGGAAAGATGGAAGGCTTAGTCAACTGACCTTGTCTGAATTAAAGTCCAGCCGTGAGCAGAGTCTTCTCTGCAGTACTGCAGTTTAACCACTGCACCGTGAGACTGTTCTAATATCCTATCCTATGGTTGTATAAAGAGCCGGAGGAGGAGAAAATGGATTTCTACTGCATCAGCCACTTGAGTCCCATGTTACCCAGTACAGTTGACACTGAAAGGCCCCGGCTCTCTCTTAGACAGGATTCTACCCTAGCCCCATCTAGAGAGACCAATGGTTGAGACTGGGTTCTTCTACATGCAGAGAAGAGCGCCACACTGTATCCATGGCGCTCCATGACAGCATTCTAAAACACTAAAATATTACAAGTGCATGCATGGAAGATGAAGTCATGTGTTAAAATAAAGATACTCGTCCAACATACAAGCAAGCGAACCGAGAAAAGTACTAATTTTTTAAAAGAAATGTAACACAACTGCAAAAGAGCGCTAAAAGGGATGAATGGATCTGTGTGATGCTTGCATTCCTTTCCCCGGAGAAAGACGTCGGAGTGACACTGAACTCGGATGGAATGGGAGAGGATGCGGTGGGTAAGGAGAGAAGAGGGTGGGAGCTCACCTTAAAGGCAGGAGGGGTGTACGACTAAAGCTGTTGTTACAGGAACTGAGAAAGGCCACTAGATCAGAAACCAAAGGAGCCAGATAGTAAAAAGCCCTGAGGAAGCAAACTAGAGGCATTGGCAGCAAGAGAGAGGAAAGGGGGGGGGAAGAGAGAGAAAGAGAGAGGAGAACACGGAGAAATTGAAAAACAGGAGTAAAGGTCAAACACAAGAGAGGTTTCTGCTGAGTATTGGAAGGACAGCTCAGAATTCAGACTTAGGAAAGGGTCAAAATAGATGATACACTAAGCCTATTTTTAGAAGAAATACAGTAGGACCCTCTTATCCGCGGAATCGGTATCCACTGATTCACTTATCCAGGGTTTGAAAACGATCAAAACTATTAAAAGAAAAATCCTAGAAATATATATTTCTAAAGAAAAAGTGACCAGAACTACAGTATAGTGCAGTGATGGTGAACCTTTTTGAGCCCGAGTGCCCAAATTACAACACAAAATAAACTTATTTATTTCAAAGTGCCAATACTGCAATTAAAACCTGAATGCTGAGGTTTTAGTTTAGAAAAAAAACACAACTGCTCCTACGCTGCAATGGTTAAATGCTTGGTGTTTTTTTTCCCCTATGGGTGGTATTAACAAATAAATACTCTAGGGGGCAGTGCTCATCCCAGTCTCCAAGCCACAGAGCCAGCATTTGTCCATAGACAGTTTCTGTGGTCACGTGGCCAGCGCAACTAGACACGGAACGCCATTACCTTCCCACCGAAGTGGTCCCTATTTATCTACTCGCATTTTTACATGCTTCGAACGGCTAGGTTGGCAGGAGCTGGGATAAGCGACGGGAGCTCCCTCCATCGCCTGGATTCGATCTTATGACGGCTGGTCTTCTGACCTTCCAGCACAGAGGCTTCTGTGGTTTAACCCGCAGCACCACCCACATCCCCCAATATTTAAAAGAACACCCCAAATCCTTCCCAAGCAGTTTTGCTACAGCAGGGCATGCTTTTGTCAGTACAGAGCAGGGCTTTGAAAAATCTACTTTTCGGACTAAAATTCCCAGAAACAGGACCCCCCACCCGCATGGCCACTCACTCGCCTGGTGGCTGGGGATTCTGGGACTTGTAGCACCGACCCCACCGTGGCAAGAGTGTTTCTCCTATTGCTGGAACAGACACAAGTGGTTTTTCTCATGGTTTCCACAAGCCCTTCCCACCCTCTTACCTGCCACGCCTCTAGCTGCTGAGAAAGATTCAGCTTCTGCTGGATCGCGTCCAACAGCTGGCTATTCAATGACATCATATCGATCTTGCATTTGGCTAGTTCCATTTCAACAGCGTTCTTCCTGAAAAAGCCAAGCCAAGCAGGCCTAATTAGAACAGCCACTTTTTCTCTGCATTGCTCGCCCTGCAGCTTCCTAACCACCCTGGGCCACCAATGGGATTATCCAAGAGGGTAACAGTTTTATAAAATATTACGCCCACACGAACCTTCCAAAACATGACAGGTAAAATAAATTTTGATAATGCATACAAGATAAAGCCTGCAAGGTGTAAGTAGGTAAGGTTAATGACAAACTGGCTTACAAAGAAGCTTCTGCCCAACAAAGCCTGATAAAAAGGTAAGGGGCCACTGGTTGATTTTAACCATCACATTCAAATAGGCTGGACAGAGCTGAGCCTTGCAGGTGTTGTTTTTCTGCTTTTAGTACTAGAACCCAATAATACAAATTCAAATAAGCCACACTTTGCCATCCTTCCATTTCACTCTGTCCAATGATACTCAAAATACATCATTCTTATTGGCAACTAGCAAAATGAGTTGGCTGCAATGTGAGGAAGAGCTTTATTTATTTACACCGAGGGTCTCCTCTTCCTCGTTTTGAATTCACAACAACCCTGTGAAGCAGATCACACCACAAGAGCGAGAGTGTCATAAAACTGCCTAGTTTCACAGCAGAACAGGGATTTGAACCCAGGTCTTCCAGGGATTACCCTATTTTTCTGTGTATAAGACACCTCCTTGTATAAGACCCCCACACACACTTTTCTAATCCAAAATTAAGAAATCTAAGTGGGGCTGAGCAAGTGTAGGGTGGAAAGGGATCAAAGCGCTGCAGGATCGCTTTGATCCCTGCTTTACCCTCCACTTGTTTTTGTTCTCTCCTCAGCTTGCTTCCGTGTATAAGACGACCCTCAATTTTAGTCTTAAGAATTTTAGACAAAAGTATAGTCTTATACATGGAAAAATACGGTAATCTAAACTAAACGACAGTCCCTTCGCCACACTGGCTAGTAAAGCAATAACATTACTCTAGCTTTCCACAACATGACATCTTCCAGAAAGGGACCACTGCAATGCTACATAGGGATCGTGGGGAGTGTCTCGAAAGACAACTTGGAAGGGCTCCATGCTAGGAAACGAGAAAGACTCCAGGGTTGGATGGATTCCTTCTTCACCGTTGAAGGTTTTTCAAATAGACCATAGTGGGCCACCTGACAAGGATGCTTCAACTATGGACTTCCCGCTTCCCTTCAGGTCCCTTCCAGCGTTACAGTTCTACGAGTCTACAATTCTATGGCCCAAATCCTGTTGCTCAGATTAGTTAAGTTCACTAGAGCAGGCCCATTGAACTGATGGGGATTTGGTGAGCGGCAACAGGTGCAAAATGCTAGGGCCAGGCTAGTTTCGGGCACCTTGAGATACGATCACATTTCCCCAGTTCTGACTTGCTTGCACTGGCTGCCTGTATGCTTCCGTGCCAGATTCGAGGTTTTAATATTGACATATAAGGCCCGTAACCGTTTGGGACCTCGTTACTTGTCAGAGCGCCTTTCCCTGAGATCTATGCCACCTGTGGGCTATCACGTTGAGAGTGGCCATCCGGAGGGAGGTCCAGAAATCTATGACTAGGAACCGGGTCTTCTTGATGGTGATACATATTCGTTTATGCCATGTGCTTAATTGTTAATTTTGGCTGCTGTCATCACCGGGTTTTTTTTTTCCTGGGGGAGGTGCTTTTGTGATTGTTTTGTTTGCTGGGGTTTGGGATTGGGTGGTGTTATTTTTGTAAGCCTTCCAGAGTGGTAGGCTGGCCACTAGACGGGTGATACACAAATGCAATAAATAAATAAATTGATGAGTCAATTCCTCCATTAGTCTTATTGATTCAAACTCTTAGGCCCATTGATTCAAATGAGACTTACTTGAGCATAGTATGTTGCAATTAGAGTGGGCTCATATGAATCAATGGGCTCTATAGAGGTGGTGACTCACTAAAATTCCACTGATTCAAGAGGCCTGTTGTTGTTCAGTCATTAAGTTGTGTCCAACTCCTCGTGACCCCATGGACCACAGCATGCCAGGCCCTCCTGTCTTCCACTGCCTCCCGGAGTTGGGTCAAATTCATGTTGGTCGCTTCGATGACACTGTCCAGCCATCTCGTCCTCTGTCATCCCTCTTCACCTCTTGCCTTCACACTTTCCTAACATCAGCATCTTTTCCAGGGAGTCTTCTCTTCTCATGAGATGGCCAAAGTACTGGAGCCTCAGTTTCAGTGAGCACTCAGGGTTGCTTTCCTTCAGAACGGATAGGTTTGTTCTCCTTGCAGTCCAGGGGACTCTCAAGATTCTCCTCCAGCACCAAAATTCAAAAGCATCAATTGTTCGATCGTCAGCCTTCTTTATGGTCCAGCTCTCACTTCCATACATCGCTACAGGAAAAACCATAGCTTTGACTATGCAGACCTTTGTCGGCAAGGTGATGTCTCTACTTTTTAAGATGCTGTCAAGGTTTGTCATCGCTTTCCTTCCAAGAAGCAGGTGTCTTTTAATTTCATGGCTGCTGTCACCATCTGTAATGATCATGGAGCCCAAAAAAGCAAAATCTGTCACTGCCTTTATTTCTTCCCCTTCTATTTGCCAGGAGGTGATGGGAGCAGTGGCCATGATCTTAGTTTTTTTGATGTTGAGCTTCAGACCATTTTTTGCACTCTCCTCTTTCACCTGCATTAAGAGGTTCTTTAATTCCTCCTCACTTTCTGCCATCAGAGTGGTATCATCCACATATCTGAGGTTGTTGATATTTCTCCTGGCAATCTTAATTCTGGTTTGGTATTCCTTCAGTCCTGCCTTTTGCATGATGTATTCTGCATATAAATTAAATAAGCAGGGAGACAATACTTGCCCACAGTAGTAGATATGGTAATCATCTGAATTGAATTTGCCCATTCCCATCCATTTTAGTTCACTGACGCCCAGGATGTCAATGTTCATTCTTGCCATCTCCTGTTTGACCACCTCCAGCTTCCCAAGGTTCATAGATCTTACATTCCAGGTTCCTATGCAGTATTCTTCTTTGCAGCATCGGACTTTCCTTTCACTTCCAGGCGCATCTGCAGCTCAGCGTCCTTTCGGCTTTGGCCCAACCACTTCATTAGCTTTGGAGCTACTTGTACTTGTCCTCTGCTCTTCCTCAGTAGCATGTTGGACGCCTTCCGACCTGAGAGTCCCATCTTCCAGCATCATATCTTTTAGCCTTTTGTTTCTGTCTATGGGGTTTTCTTGGCAAAGATACTGGAGTGGCATTGCCAATTCCTGCTCCAGGTGGATTGCGTTGAATCAGAACTCTCCACTATGACCTGTCTGTCTTGGGTGTCCCTGCACGGCATAGCCCATAGCTTCTCTGAGTTACTCAAGCCCCTTCTCCACAACAAGGCAGCAATCCGTGAAGGGGCCAAGGGGCCTACTTTAGTGCAGTTGACTAAAGTATGCAACAGGATTTTGGCGTACCTCTGTATTTCCAGAGAAAGCCTGTTAGAACAAAGTCCTTCAAATATACTTGCATTGCTAAAAAAAAAAAGAAGAAGTAAAAGGATGAAACAAACAAATAAATAAATAAATCCCCCAACAATGAATGACTACTGAACATTAATGACTTGTGCATCCCAAGAAAGGTAGCTGGTTTCCATGGATACAGGAGAGAGCTAGTAACCCACACACATACTAAAATATCAGCTCGGCTTTTCGACTTGGGAAGACTTGGCAGCCGAGCGGGCCTTCCCTCCTTCTGCCAGCAGATGGCAGTGTTAGAATGGCTCTTTCTAGAAACTGGGATGCGCTCGGTCCTTCTGGGTAGAGGAGGCAATGGTTGGATCGGGCTGGCCATTCTGTTCCACCACCTTAGGCTTCACGCTTTGGGCATCATGATGGAGGAGAAATATTTTAGTGATTCGGCTGGATTGCAGCTGAGTTTTCGCTGCCAGGTCTGGGCACGAGGATGGGAGGGCAGGATCTCCTTCCTCGTGTGCCAAAACCACCTGGCTGGTTTTGGGGAGCGTACGCCTTGATTCGAGTCGCGTGTCAACGGCTGCTCCGCTTCAGGCAGCAAAATGCTTTGGGCTGCTCACACCCAGGGGCGGGCAGAAGATCGGCTGGAGGGCTTCTGAGGGAGCTGCACAAAGGCAGTACCGAAACGCTCCCTTCGTCTTTTCTTTCACACTGCTGAGCCAGTGTTGTTAGCCCAGGGTTGCAAATTAGATGCCGGACAAATAGATTTATCTAGCTGTCTGTGTGTCCGTCCATATCTCTCTCTCTCTCTCTCTCTCACTTTTATTTGTTCATTTATCTCTTTAACTTATATCCTACCTTTCCCTCCCAAAATGGAATTCAAGGTCACTCACAAAAAAGGTTTTTTAAAAAACAGATACAGCTAGATCTCTGACATTTCGGCGCCAGGTTAAAACCTTCCTGTTCTGGAAGTTTTTTAAATTTAAGTTTTTAATTTTAGTTAATGTCATGGATCTAGATTGTTTTTGTAGATTGTTTTTGCTTTTATTTTTGCTTTTTGTAGAGTGGATGTGGCTGTATTGGTTTTTAGTGTCTGTTTTTAACTGAACTGTTTTAATTAATGTTGGAAGCCGCCCGGAGACTCTTGCAGAGTGCAGGCGGTATACAAGTCGGATGGATGGATGGATGGATGGATAGATGATAGACAGGTAGGTAGGTAGGTAGGTAGGTAGGTAGGTAGGTAGGTAGGTAGGTAGGTAGGTAGGTAGGTAGGTAGGTAGGTAGGTAGGTAGGTAGGTAGGTAGGTAGGTAGGTAGGTAGGTAGGTAGGTAGGTAGGTAGGTAGATAGATAGATAGATAGATAGATAGATAGATAGATAGATAGATAGATAGATAGATAGATAGATAGATAGATAGATAGATAGATAGATAGATAGATAGATAGATAGATAGATAGATAGATAGATAGATAGATAGATAGATAGATAGATAGATAGATAGATAGATAGATAGATAGATAGATAGATAGAACAAACCTCTGTGGAGCCAGAGGTTGGAAGTGTGATTTTCTTTGACAAGGGCTGGAGTCAGTGATCGAAATTATAACATGAGAACACAGCAGAGCTTTAAAAAAAGTTTTTTTAAATGCATCAATTTTGTAAGAAATCACCTTCCCATTCGAAGTGGCTTTTTGGGGTTTTGCTTATTAAGGGATGACAGAGAGGTGGGTCAGCCTAACCTCCTCAGCACCTGGGATGTAGGCATGAATCCAGTTGCTACGCTAGACCTGTTGAATCAATGGAACACTGCTTACTCAGTGCTTGTGAAACTCTTTGATTTAATGGGTCGTGTTTAGCCGAGACTTAACAGCTAGACTTGCCCCTTAATTTCCTAAACAGTTTCATACACAAGTTTCATTTAATTAAAACATGGTCGCCCACCGTAAAGGCCACGGCGTAGAGTGCAAGAGCCAATGATGTTTGTTTAAAAGCCCCCACTTCTATCCATTGCTGCATTCCAGTCATGGGAGGAGGTGACTCGTCAATTATTGGCAATTTGCTGCACCAACTTACACAACTGTACCTACACTAGCCTAACTAATTGAAAGGATTCTGGCCAGTTATTTCAAGGAGCATATTTCAACCACTGCATTGGTCTGGGGCTTTTTGTTGGCCGTTCTGTATTGATTTATAATATACCTTCAGAGATTCGTGTGGCCCCTACGCTGGGAATCTTTAAAACCCAATTAAAAACATGGTTGTACATCCAGGCCTTCCCTCTAGTCAATACCTGATTTCTTTTCTATTCCTTCTTGTTTTAATCTCACTCTATTTTATTGTAACTGTATCAAATGATTATGGAATGTTCCTGTGTTTTTATGGTTTTATCCTATACGGGAAGCCGTCTAGAGTGGTCGAGTAGACCAGATAGGCGGGGTATAAATAAATAAATAAATAAATAAATAAATAAATAAATAAATAAATAAACTACACACACAAAGATACATACACTGCTCCCCACTGCAAACTCTATAGTGCAGTGTATTGTGCTAATTTTGGCTCCTGGTTTTCGGCTAAATCCGGGTGCTAGTCTCATTCAGAGGAGAACCATGTAATCAGTGGACTTTGTGCAAGCGTTGATTTAATTAAGTGGATCTCTTCTGGTTTAGGAATAGCAATTCAATTTAGGCCCCCGGACTTTACTGGACTTCTCCTTACAGGCAAAAGTGTTACACCTCCGCTCATCTTTCCATACGTCCAAAATGACTCGGAGTCTTTAAATGCGGTGAAGCTTACTTGGCAATTGCATCGTCCCGGTCCCTGATAGCCTTCAAGAGTTGCTCGTTCACATCTTTATCATCCACCGACCCTCGGAGTTTATCTCTCTCTTCTTTCAGGGAAGTCATTTCCACGCTCAGCAGCGTCACCTGGTCAGAAGAACCGGGGCAAAGAAATAATCAAAACTCCGAGGGCACAGATCTCAGAGCAACCGGGCTCACCTCTCAGAAGATAAGGAAAAGGATTGACACAGCTAGGGAGGGACCTTCGGCATCCACACTGTAGCAGGAGACTTCGTGCAGGAGGATAGTCGGAAGAACCTCGAGAGGACAGCGTTCTGAACGCAAATTGACAATTGTCGTGACTGCTACCTGTTCACTTCCAGAAGACTGCAACCAGGGCTTGGGAAATGACTTTTAAAAGTAATTAGTTAAAGTTATCATCCCACAGTGCAGGAAAAATAACTAGCTGCCATGATAAAGTTTTTAAAATAACTCCAGCGTATCTCAGGAGTAATTAAAATCATTGCTAGCTAATTTGTTTAAAGAAAACCCCACCGTCTGAATATTAAAGGGCTAGCCTGTGATATAAAACAGTCTCACCTCCTATCCAAACCCCTGTGAGTGTTGTTTCACAACAGACTTCAAGGCAGCAACACAACAGAAGCCACCACTCAAACCATCCACTTGAGTGCCCTACCGTTTCGGAAACCATATACAGTGGTGCCCTGCTTGATGATTAGCCCGCTCCACGATGAATCCACTTTACGATGAGTTTTTTGCAATCGCTATTGAAATCGCAAAACAATATTTAAATGGGGAAAATCCGCTTGACGACAATAGGTTACCTGCTTCGGGAATCGATTTTTCACTTAACAACGATCAAAAACAGCTGATCATCGGGTTTTCAAAATGGCTCCCCACTGTGTTCAGGACGGATTCTTCACTTTACAGGCATCGGAAAATGGCTGCCCTATGGAGGATCTTCGCTGCACTATGAGGTATTTCACCCACTGGAATGCATTGACTGGTTTTCAATGCATTTCAATGGGTTTTTTACTTTCGCTTGACGACGATTTCGCTTAACAGCGATTTGAATGGAACGCATTATTGTCATCAAACGAGGCACCACTGTATTGGTAACAGCAAAAGTAACTAAAAGTTAGATACAGAGGAAAAGGAATTAATGCCTCATGAAGCTAGAATTATGATGTAACTGAACTATGTTCTTGGTGTTGCAAAAAGGAATTAATCAGAAGCAGATTGTTACCTATGGGTAGTTATTTCCAAGGTAGCTCAGTGGGAGAGGACCTGCTCTACCTGCAGAAGGTTTGATTCCTGGCTTCTTTGGATCGGGCTAGCAAATGAATCCTGCCCGAGATCATGGCTTTCCTGGCTGCCAGTCTGTGTCAACATACGGGATGACATGGACCAAGGGTCTGAGGTTCCTTCCCATCTCCCCTGCCCACTCTGACGAGACCAATCAAAGAAAAAGTGAAAAGGAGGAGCAACCTCCTCCTGCTCATCTTCTTCTTTTCCACTACGGTTGGAAAATAAGGGCACTAAAGCATGTAGAACGTGATCCAAACCCGTGCAGAGGCAATAGGCAGATAGCCAAGCTCAAGCATCTTTTCACTCTTTTGTCTTTTCTAGATGAAAAAGCAGATTGGTACTCCTAGGTATTCTTCCTTCTTTCTCTAAAATTATTTCCTGTTTCCTCTCCTTGCTCCACGTTAATCAAGAACCTGCAATCCTGGAAGCCAGTTACAGCCAGTTCCTGCTACAGAAATCTTTAAGAGGATTTCCTGGGTGGATAAACTGGAAGTCAGTTTCTCTCTCTCTCTCTCTCTCTCCTTTTTGTTTCTAGAGTGGTTCTTAATCACTACAGAATTCAATCAGCAAAGTCAACAATAGCAAGAAGAAGGTATCGGATGAACTGCTCAAAAGGTCACAGCGTTTATCTTGCTTTAAGTCACCTCCCTCACCTGAAAAGGTTGGGAATTGGCCAAGGGACCGCCCGCTTACCTGGCTGTGGAGTTGCTGCAGCTCCTCCAGGCTCTGCCTCAGTTTCCCCCTTTCCCCCTCCATCAGCTCCCGCAGGGCCCTTGAATCTTCGCTGGTCTGCTTGATCTGTTCTTCTAAGGCATCATCATCACTTCTTCGTAAGCTCTGGGAAGCAGTAAAGAAAAGAGACATTTTGTTCTGCTTTCTCTTGAGATGCAATGCAGGTGGAGATTCTTTGGTATTTTATTTTTCTAACCCTTTTTTTCTAGAATGCTTTTCAGTGTATTATTTTTTTTTACATAATAGGACATTTTGCAGAGCAACAAAAAAACACCCAAAAAGGCAGAGACAGGAAGGTGAGGAGTCTGTGCCCAGAGGAATCCTGCAGTTTAAAATTCAGTCGGAGTGGGCAAGTTAATAAGAGATTAAATGATTGTGATGATCCTCCTCCTCGTCATTCTGCCTTCCCTTCCATGAGCTCAAGGTGACATATAAAGTTCTCCTTCCATTTTATCTACCCTACACCACTGCGAGGTAGGATAGCCCGAAAAGGGTGTCAAGCCGAAGGGCATACAGTGAAGACAAGAGTTTAAACAGTTATTAGCTAAGAGCGAAAAAGAACATTTTCTGAAAGTTCTAAAAGCCCTTTGCTGGTAACACAAAGGGATCTTTGTTCACGACCTCTTTGCTATGCGTTAAAAGAACCCTCTGTTACTAAAACAAGAGATTAAGGAACACTAGAGAGAGTTCAGACACACCATGGTGGGGTGGGGGGGACACAACCCGCCTTTTGTGGTCTCCTAAATTAAACAGATTAAAAGTGGGGGATCCAGCCGGCAGCACATCCCCTTCCTCTTACCGGGGAGTCTGTGCCATCTATAACGCTCTGTATCAGCCTCTTAAGCTCGCTGAGCGCGGCCCGCAGGCTCCCAGCGGGCACGTCTTTGGCCGAGGAGGTTTCCGAAGACTCGTCCATGGAGGAGTCGGTGGAGACCGCCGAGTCGGCGCTGTCGTTCCCTCTGAGGTGGGTGCACAAGTATCGGACCTGGCAATAGGCTTCCCAAAGCTGGAGCCGTAGCTGCGGCGAGAGAGAGAGAGGACGCTGGCTGTTCGGCAAAGGACCATCATTGCTTTCAAGCACAGAAGCCCACGGAGATCCACGCGAAACCCTGATTGATCGACTGATTGATTTGAAGTTGATTTATAGACCACCCTGTTAGTGCAAGGATGCTGTTCCCTTCCCACTGCGGTGGTACCTCTTCATCTATAGTGGTGCCTCGCAAGACAAGTTTAATTCGTTCCATGGAAATCACTGTCTTGCGAAAACATCGTCTTGCGAAACCCAATTCCCCATTGGAATGCATTAAAATCTACAGTACTCCCATTTGCAGGCTTTGGAATGGCTAGGTTGGCGAGAGCTGGGACAAGCAACAGGAGCTCACCCCTTGTGTGGTGTTGAATGAACCACATTTCGATCGACCGCCCGGTGGACCCCGCAGTTCAACCTGCAGCACCACCCACCTTCCAGCTCTACGAGAGCAGGGTAAGAGGAGTGACATCGAGCAGCGTCATTGTGGAAGGTCTCCCTAAACAGCAGGGTTTTGAGCTGCCTCCTAAAGGTTAGCAGGCAGAGGGTCAGGCATAGTTCCACCGGCAGTCGGTGCCCCCGTGAAGAAGGCTTGGCCCCCAGTAGAAAGGGCCTCCTTTAGAGTGGCAACCCAGAGGAGCATGCCCTGGGAGGATCTGGTGGGTCGGGCAGATGACACGGGAGAAAGGTGCTCCAGCAAGAGCCTCTTACAAACACCAGGATTGGAATCCAAGATCGGTAACATTCCAATTATTAGGATCATTACTGTTTGTGTTGTGTCCTTCCTCTATGAAGATCAATGACTTAATCTTCACACTGAACCTGTGTTGACCTGATCCTTTTTGCACAGTTTGATCACGTGCAATTCGTTATCTTAGCAGCAAATGTATTTACTGGTCACCTAGATAGGAGCCTTATGATTTTTATATAATTTAGCTTCTTGCACCTCTCGGTCTCTCTTTTAAAAAAGCAAGACTCTAGTTGTTATGAGTTCCAAAGATTTATTCGGAAGTGCTTTGGCGATGCCTGGAGAAGTCAAAGGGGTGACTGCCTACAGAGGCGGCTTGTGACTGGAGCAGGGGAACATGTCTCTCACATTTAGATTGGGCTATCCCAGCTCTGTCTGTGACCCAGTCCCAGCTGCATGGGATTTTTCCTGCACGGGAGTAGGTCCTGCATGGATCCTAGCCCTCTAACTGGCAACAGAAGAAATGGGGAAAGCAGAAATAATTAAAATGCAGATTTATACAAAAAGAAATAAATATACATACTTGAAACAGGTTGCAAAAATTTAAAGGACATTAAGGGAGGTTAAGCTGCCTGGATATCTCAGTGTGTTGGATACCTGGCCGTGGAGCCAGAGGTCAGGAGGATTCAATTCAGCACGGTGCTCTGTACGAGAAGGGTCAGGCTGTGTGTGGCCTTGGGCAAGCTGCACAGTTCTAAAGCACCCCCAGAAAATGTGAACGGCAAACCTTTTATTGGAAGCTCTGGAACAAGTTGCCATGAGTCACAATCGACTTGACAGCACACAAGTGCTCTCATGAAAAAGGAAAGTTTAGACCATTTGGTGGGAGGCTGTCATTGGTTCCAAGTTTTAATGGCTATGTATATTGAAAGGCTGTTTTAGAAGCCAAAAAAAGGGTGCTTCAAAGCTAATTTAAAGAATATCATGGGGTTCTGAGTGGCCAGGGGCACAGGATTTATTGAATATCTGTCTTATTAGTATATTTAGTGGTATATTTACTGACTGACGGAAAAAAAATCCAGGTACAGTCGTGAACCGCTTAATGATTACCCCATATAACGACGAATCCGCTTCACAACAATGTTTTAAATGGTGTTTTTTTTCCGCTTTGCGAAGATCGGTTCCCTGCTTCGGGAATCAATTCTTTGCATTACGACAATCAAAACAGCTGATTGTCGGGTTTTCAAAATGGCCGCCGGGTGCTCAAAATGGCTCCCCGCTGTGTTTTTGGACGGATTCCTTGCTCTACAGGCACCAAAAATGGCCACCCCTATGAAGGATTTTTGCTGGACGATGAGTTTTTCAGTCCATTGGAATGCACTGAAAGGTTTTTAATGCATTTCAATGGGCTTTTTATTTCGCTTTATGTTTTTGCTTTACAGCGATTTCGCTGGAACAAATTAACGTCGTTAAGCGAGGCACCACTGTATTCCTAAAACTGTGCTGTTCAGTCCTGTGCAATTCAAGACAGAAGTGTACGGGAGATGTTCCAGGAGTGGTTTACCATTGTTCACCCCCATACAAGTGAGTTTCCACGGTCAAGCCAAACCCAGGTCCAACGCTACACCCAAGTCCAACACTGTACCCACTATATCATGCTGGTTCTTAAACAACCTGCAGTTCTTTTTTCTCCCCTTTTTTTAAAAAAAGAAGGTAGTACCTCCTAGCTCAGTGCAGACAGCCCATTCAGAAACTGCAGCCATCAAGCTCAGCTTAGCCCCTTTGGCAACCACCAAGCTTGCCCACCTCCAGGACTGCTGCTGACCCATAACCCTCAACCTCATGCCAACACCATCCACGCTGCACCCAGTCCTGCTAGAGCCCGGGGTTTTGAGGTACCTGCTCTCTCTCTTGCTCCAGCTCCTCGGCTTCCATGCTCTGCTCGATCTCGGACAGCAAGGACGTGCTGGTGGAGTTGAAATGCTGGAGGCTCCGCTCTTCGCTGAGTTCCTCCACCTTGACCTGCAGCTGCCGGTATGACAGCCTCACCTCCTGAAGCTCCATCTGGCTTTGATGCAACTGCCGAGGGAAGCAACGCCCAAGAGATGCAGGGGAGAACGTTAGCAAAAATCCCCGCACCGCGGAGACTCAAATCGGCTGGGAGTTCATGCCACAGTGAAATCCCCCCCCGGGCACCGTGAGTGTCTAGAAGGGCTGGAATAAGATGATGAAACCCAAAGTTTGACAGGAAAACTGCTTCTGGACTCATGACCTGGTAAGGAAGCTCAGGGTCTCCTTGTCCTGCTCGGTATGGGAAAGAACTCCTGGTCTTTTATGGCAACACCAATCTTTCTGACATTTTACAGACATTTCAGCTTTTATCTTGTTAAAAAAAATTGTTTGCACACGGATGGATGATTCCTCTCTGTCCATGCTCCATTGTGGTGGGGAGGGGGGGAGAGCAGAGACTAGAGTCCAGGGCCAGGAAAAAAAAACATTCAAAGCCCCTACCCAGCAGGAAATCTATTATAACCCTTCCTTTCCAAGGATTTGTGGGGAGTTTTATCCCAACATATCTGGAGGGCACCCGCCGAGCAACACAGGTTTACGTTGATGGGTAGGAACTTTCCTGGACTTCCAGTGGGAGCCTTTCTCTGGAATGGGTGGGGATTTACACCTGTGGTTTTCTGGGTGTAGGATGCATCCTCTACCCCAGAGCTACACACCTTGACCTGCAAGAAAGAATTTGCTTGTAACTAAATCCTGAGCACAGTGCAGTGATCAGAGTGTTGGGCTAGGACTCAGGAGATCTGGGTTCAAATCCCCACGGGGCTATGAAGTTCATGGGGCAAACCTTAGGCCGTTACACTTGTTTAGTCTACCTCCACCTCAAAGGGCTGGTGAGGCGATAACATGGGTTGGAGGAAAATCACATGAAATTGGGATAAAGGCCAATAGGAATCATAAATATGAATCATAAGAAACCAGACCATTGGTTTACTGTTTTGTACAGTCGTGCCCCACTTAACGATTGCCTCGCTTAACAAGGAAATCGCTTAACGATGAGGTTTTTGCGATTGCTTGATGTTTTAAATGGTTTTTTTTTTCACTTTGCGATGATTGGTTCCCTGCTTCCGGAACCGATTCTTTGCAAAACTATGTTTTTTGAACAGATGATTGGCAGATTCAAAATGGCCGCCGGCTTTCAAAATGGCCCCCCGCTGTTTTCTAGGGACGGATTCCTCGCTTTACAGGCACCGAAAATGGCTGCCGTATGGAGGATCTTTGCAAAACAAGCAGGTATTCAGCCCATTGGAACACATTGAAGGGTTTTCAATGCGTTTCAATGGGCTTTTTTGTTTCATTTGATGACGTTTTTGCTCTACAGCGATTTCGCTGGAACGAATTAACGTCGTCAAGCGAGGCACCACTGTATATTGACAATCGCCCCAGAGCATTTTCAAGCAGACGTTCTATCTCCCAATCGCACTGGTCTTCCAGTAACAAATTTGTCAGTGTTGGGTTTCTCCCTTTGTCTAATGTAGAAACTAGACACTGGTTTTCTGTTCTAAACAGGACTTGCGATGCTCCACAGTATGTAAATGCGCCAGCAGCAGGCAAGAATCTGAAGTGCTGAAGAAACTCTCTGACTGATTAGGTTTATTTATTTATATGTTGGAATAGTTTATATTCTGCCTCCTGTCACAGAATAAATTCTGTTATATTCTGCCACAACAATAAGCAACAAAACAGCATGAAGCGGTTTAAAACAAGGCAACACAATCTGAAGTGGCTTAAAGTAATATTGTGTATATACAACACGGCCAAGCCAGGCTAGCAATGACCACTAGGCCCCCAAAAGCCTTTTGGCTGGAGATCAAAATGAGGCTTCCAAGGAGACAACACTCAGAACTTGTGTCTCTTGGCTGGCAGAAAGGTGGCCTATAGATGATACTAAACAAACACTCCAATTCAGTGTTGGGAGAGTGAGAACAGACAAAAGAAAATATTCCTTTGCCCAGCATGTTGTTAATCTGTGGAACTCCTTGGCAGAGGATGTGGTGATGGCATCTGGCCTGGATGCCTTTAAAAGGAGATTGGACAGATTTCTGGAGGAAAAGTCCATCACAGGTTATAAACCATGGTGGGAATGTACAATCTCCAGGCTTAAAAGGAAGGTGCTTCAACATGCCAGATGCAGGGGAGAGAGGTCAGGAGACAAGTAAAGCGTCTAGTTGTCTCGTGTGCTCCCAGAGCCACACGGTGGGGCCACTTTGAGATACAGGGAGCTGGACTGGAGGGGCCCTTGGCCTGATCCAGCACAGGGCTCTTCTTAGGTTCTTATGTAATCGTCCCAGCCCAGAAAGGTCCCTCTCAGCCAAACCTACTAAAGGCAGCATGCAAGATTTTAAAACTCCAACAGGATACGAGATCTGGTTAGAAAGTTCCCTGTGACGTTTGCCCCTCGTGGCCCCCGCCTGACTCTCCAAACACAGAGCACACGAAGGCAAACCGATACTCCTTTTCACCCTGCTGCCACCAGATGATCACTAAATCAACATTACTTATGGAAGGATGAAGATGCAGGTCCAGACTTCACTGTCTTCTAAATAAAACTTGTTTATTGGTTACAGATGTTTGATTATTAATCATAGGTAACTTCTACAGGTTTATCTATCATCAGTCTCCACATTCTATTTATTATAACAGCAGTTATTCACTCTAATCACACCTCAGATCTCCCAAATTCCACACTCTATCTCCCTCCTCGCTCTTCTCCCTCTCGACTCTGACTGGCTCACTCTCTGACTCTCACTCTTTTTTAATATAACTCTCAGCTCCACCTCTCAGCAATATTAGCCTGCAACGTGAATAAGGCATGACTATTTAACATAATAGGGAGAATGCTATAGTTCCCCTATAAAAAAAGAGTGGGAGGTAAAACCCAGTCACTTATATCTTATGCATTCACCAACAAATTTAGCTTGGGCTTGTTTGTTGTTTGTTTATATAGCCACTGATTTACTAAATGTTATTGCTCTTATATGCTATGAAATTGCCTCCAAATTATGGGGGCCCTAGGGATGAATCACTTCCAAAAGATCCTATCACTAACAGTTGTGCTCAGGTCTAGCAAACTCAAGGTGATGACGTCCTTTATTCAGTCAATCCATCTCAGGGTCACTCCACTTCTTGTTCTACTGCCTTTCACTTTTCCTAGCATTATCATTTTTTTCCCCAGTGACTCCTCTCTTTTCAATGATACCTCCAAAGTAGAATGGCCTCAGTTTAGAAATTTTAGCTTCTAGATCTCCTGAGATGCTTCTGGATGAGGATCTTATTTGTACAACTGCCCTGACTTGTTCACAATATGTCACTGGGGAGTCATCGATTGATTTGTTCGTTCGTTCATTTGTTTGTTCGTTCATTCGCTTGTTTGTTTGTTTCTGAGATTTTTACCCTGCCCCCCCAGACAGTGTCTACTCGGGGCGGCTTACATGGATAAAAACACAACAATATGACTTGCGTAAAATCGTTAAAGATATAGTTAAAGCAATTGATTCCAAACAACGTATTACCAAGGTGGCATGATTCAAGGAAGAAAAATAAAGATCAATTATAATAATTAATTAATTAATTATTTAATTTATTTATTTGAAGCAGTGACAGAACCAATCCTGATGAGCATTTGGAAGGCGCTTCCGCAGTTTTGGGGGGGCTGACCTTAAGGAGGCCCTGTCTCTCTCACTCGGATGAACTCTATACTAGATGCTGCAGAAAAATTACCTTTATGTGCTATTTCATGAGTGTCACATCACCAGTTTACTGGAAGACACAGCCATACAAAGCCACTGCATGTCACATTCTGAACTTAGCAAGCCTATTATCTGCAGATGGCTTATCTTATCGAGGTGATAACATGCTGAGCTGGTCCGAGAGGGAGTTTCTGCCACTCAGAATGCGACCAGGAGGTGGGTGTCCATTGTCTTCCATTCCTCCTGCCAGTTTCAACATTGCCTGTAAAAACTCTTTGGTTACCCAGGGCAATGATACCCTTCTGCTGAGAGGGAAGGATCGGTTATCCACAGGGCACCATGTCTCAACAGGGACCATGCCCATTTGAATTCAGGGAGCCCCCCCCCCATGTGGGCACATCTTTTACAATGCTGCGTCATGTTGGCCACCCTCCTAGACAATAAACTGGCCTGAGGCACCTCTGGCTTTTCGTCTCCGCCAGGACATAAAGAGGAGAAGCTCACTGAGGTTTTGGCTGGTTTATAACCTTCAGTTACTCCAAGTGCACTTTCTAGTCCTCCTGTGTCCCCCCCACCGCAAAATCCTCAATAATAATTCGTAGGAATAGCTGTCAATTAGCTTTTCCTTGCAATCTCTAGAAGAGCCAACAGGGTGTGGTGCTTATTACCCTAGTAGCTCAACACAAAAGATCACAAAAAATTTTTTGAAGCTAAGAACACTGAGTACACAAATACTAAAAAGTATCAAATGAATATTAAATGAAAAACCATAAGCAACACCAAAACATATTCAGAACAGCAAGGTACAAAAATCCATTAAAAAAGCTCTCCTTAGGCAATCAGCCATGAAGGCTGGCCTCCAGTGGGAGGGAGTTCCGGAGTCTAAAGGAGCAGCCACAGAGAAGGCTGTGTCACCTGTGTTTCCCCCACCAAGCGCACCTGTGAAAGTGGCAGGGCTGAGAGAAAGGTCTCTCCTGATAATCTTAACACCCGGGCAGGCTCATAAAGGGAGATGCGGTCCTGGAGGTATCTTGGACCCAAGCTGAGAAGGATTGTCAACAGTGGCGTAGTGGAGCCAGAGCTGGCGAGGTCACTGCCCTGGGACTTTCAGAAGAGCAGAGTCTATGATATCACCCGCCACCCCTCCCCTTCCTTTTGCTTCCCTCTGAGCTTAGAGAACTGAATTTTGCACAAGAGCAATGTACGGTTGCAAACTATCCTTGCTGTGATGCAAAGCAATTGAAGGCAAGATTGAACTGGAAGAAGCCACTCAGAACCCTTAGCTTCACAAAAGACCTGCTCCTCGCTTGCTGAGATGGACCAACCCAGCAAGCTGTATTTTTGGACCTGCTGTGTGAAGGGAGGGGCTGTCATCCTGCCGAGGTGCACTTTGGATGCACATGGTCTATAGAAAGCCAAAGAAAACTTGTCTGTCGTATTTAAGACACCAGAGGACTCATTGCTGGTAACGCATCCCATTCATAAATGTGTGAGTTCTCTTTTTTTCTGCTCCTCTGGTAGCTACAATCCATAAGACCTCTAAAGCACAACGCTGTATGCATTAACTCAGAATAAAGTCCCACTGAATCTAATAAGGCTTACTCCCTGGTAAGTAACTACAAGCCCACAGCTTGTGAGGCTGTCCACAGAACTTTTTGCAAAACCCCACAGAACAGGAGGGGGAAGAGGCCATTTCAGCTGCCTTGCTTCAAACTCTTTATTTTAATGGGGACTAAAATTTTCCACTTTTTTCTCCCAACAGCCCTCTTCCCCAGCCTTGCTTACCTGCATATCCTTCTCGTGGCTCTGCTTCTCCAGAATCAAGACTCGGTCTTGAAGTTCTTCCACGGTTCCCTGAAGGAGATTATTTTCCTCCATCATGGCAGTCAGGCGGCGTTCTAACTCCTGCTTCCGATCCGTCAGCATCTTAATCTGGAAAGGGAGGAAAGGTGGAGGGGAAGGCAAAGGGACGCCGGGAGAAGCCAAAAACTGTGATCTTTCCTTCCAAAAACAGAGAGAGAGAGAGAGAGAGAGAGATGCAGAAACAGAGAAGAAACTAGACTACACCTGTAGGAGAGACTGGCACAAATGGAAGGAAGCAAAGCATTTCTTCCCCGAACGCTTCAGGAACTTGCTCGAGGGTGGGAGGAATTTAAACTCTCCCGTGTTGGAATGTGTGTTGCCAAGCAAAGCCGAGGGAGGGAAGGAGGCAAACCAGACCACTGTATTCTCTGGAATTCCCAAGAGATTAAAAGCTCTCTCTCTCTCCCTCCCCCCCCCCCCTCTCTCTGTTTCTACAAGAAAGACAGTTCTGCTCAATGGCCAGGACGGCAGAAAGATTCAGGAAAATATTGCCCCCCAAAAGGACTTTTTCCAAGCCCTGGGAGTGTCCAAAATGGATTTCTTTACTCCGGGTGCCTCTATCTCATGGGGTGGGGATTGGAAAAACAAGTCTTGCTAGGTCGTCGTTTGAAGCCCCAGAGCTAACAATTTTGGACAGAGAATGATGGGTGGTTGTTTCAGACAACCACCTGTATTATTTCAGCCGCAAAACACACTCAAGTCCTCATTTTCCTTCCTCCACCCATCCTGCAACGATAATTCCAAGCACTACTACTATTATTACTTCAACATTCCTGATAGGTTAGAACGATGGTGCCTGACCTTGGGTAACCCGGGTATTCTTGCACTGCGATTCCCAGAAGTCGTCACCATAAGTCGTGCTAGCCCGAGGTTTCTGGAAGTTGCGGTCCAAGAATTCCTGGGTTTCCCAAGGTTGGGAAACACCGGTTAGAGAGCATCCTCAGCCCCACCCCAAAGGTTTGGCAACCCTGATTAAAGAGGAAAGTTTCCGAGCATGTGTAGAGTTTCATCTTGGTTCACCCGTCACTGCCGCGTCATGATGCAGGGAATAAAATTGCAACGGCCAGCTGTTCTCAAAACATTCACTTGAGAATAAGAGGCATAAAATATAAAAAGAGCAAAAAAAATAAGATGTCTGTAAACATGCACATGCCTAGCTAGCTAGCCACCAGTTATGGAATGTTATAATAATAATAATAATAATAATAATAATAATAATAATAATAATAATAATAATAATAATAATAATAATAATAATAATAATAATAATAATAATAATAATAATAATAATAATAATAATAATAATAATAATAATAATAATAATAGTTATTGTTATTGTTATTGTTATTGTTATTGTTATTGTTATTGTTATTGTTATTGTTATTGTTATTGTTACCATGTTGTTGTTATTGTTGTTTTTATTGTTGTTTTTATTATTATTATTAAAAAAACAGAAGACTGTGGCAGCCATCACCCATTTTGGTGGGCCATGGCACACCCATATCTGTTGATGTCCAACTTGGATGTTCAATGAGGGCTCCTCCCTGGACTCTGCCAAGGGGGGACCTAAATATTGGTCAAGTCCGACTCTGGCTGCAGAACTGCTGAATTAAACCCAGAACTTGGAAAGGTCTCTTTTTTTAAAATAAGAACTTCCAGGATCATGGCCACTGGCCATCCTGCCAAAGGGATTCTGTGAGTTGGAATTCAACAAAAAGTAAAGATTCCAAGCTCTGATGAAGCCTCAAAAGTTTATCTTTGAGATTATCGTGAAGTTACTTCAAAAGCTGAAAAGCAACTCTTGCGATTAGTGGTACAGTATTTATCTCCAGCATTTGGTATTCAGAGGTTACAATGCCTCTAGCAGTTCCCAAACATCAATCTTTTACCATTATTTTTAAAAAACTAATTGAAATGTCATTGTTTTGGCAGTGGAATGGATTGATTTAGTCTTGAAAATGCTTTGAGATCTAGGCTTTTTAAAGAAAAAAAAAAGTACAGTTGCATTACAAGTCTGTGTCCTGTTCTGTTTTGTAAAAACCATCTGATCTAATGCATATGGATGTTATCTTCTTGCAGGAAATTCTGTTATTTAATTATGCTGCAGAAAATTTTCTGGCTTTCCAGTGCAAGATAGACTTTGTATATGTGGAATAAAGAGAATGGATGGTCTGTTCCACTGTTTGCTGGGCTGCCTATTATACTTACAGGAAATATTTATCTCTGCCTCTTGACTGAATGAGAAAATGGATGATTGAAGAAAAATTAAATTTTCTTTCATAAGAATGTAGTCGATTTGGGATTTAGCAGTCAAAGCGGCCAGTTTACAGAAACGAAAGACAAGGTGTTTGTTGAATCAGCCTTTAATATGTGTGAGTTTACAAATCTCTATTTTATTAACATGCACATACTAATTTAAATATTTTGCTATCTTGATTTTAGATTTAAATAATCTTATTATGTTTTAAGGCTTATTTATTTGTTTTCACTGCTCCTTGCTGAGCATGTGGAGGTCTCCCTCATTACGACTTTGAAATACAACCATACTGTATCTATTAGGATTTAGCCATTACAAAAATATAGCAAACGTATTTCTTATGCATAGCGAAGCCCAGTCTATGGTGTTCCTCAATGAGTCATGGGGAGGAAGCCATTGTCTTTAGCAAAGATATGTTAAAACAATAAAATACTCAGGCTTCTTCCTGGAGGAATATCAAAGCGTAATCCTGAATTTCAAAAGAATTTCCTGGGAAAGAAAGTTCAAAGGAATACCAACTTAAACAGGGAACCTACCAATTCGATTTACTCATTTTAAGGCCCTTTATGTGTTTCCTATATAGCTGCGTACCATCGTTGGTTTGGTAGACTGTCTTTTCGCTTGTCTCTATGGGCCAGTATTGAATAAACACTTTCCTAAACCTGTAATAGGTCTCCTTACATATTCCTAAGAGAAAGTTCTCCAACACTTCTCAGATACTGGCTGTCTTCCCTATGTTTCATAAAAGGACACTATATACTGGCTTTGCTATACATAAGAAATATGTGGGCAGTACTGTATTTATATACCCTGTTTCCCCAAAAATAAGACCTAACCTGAAAATAAGCCCTAGTAGGATTTTTCAGGATGCTCATAATATAAGCCATACCCCAAAAATAAGCCCCAGTTAAGTGAAACTCTGCCACCCACCCTTATGCAGCAACCATAAGAAGATGGCAGGACTGTATTTGAATAAACATAGATTGTTGTACATGAAAAAAAATAAATCATACCCTGAAAATAAGCCCTAATGAATGTTTTGGAGCAAATATTAATATAAGACCCTGTCTTATTTTCGGGGAAACACGGTAATTGCAAAATCCTAATATCTATGGTTACATTTCAAAGCTGCAATGGGATCTCCACAAGAGCATGTTTCCTGTACTGTATTTGAAAGGATCCGATGCCTTACTCAATAAATCAGCAACCTATGGGCCACTTCCCGTCACCCATGCTGAGCCTAGCTTCAGTCCATTGACTTTGGTTGGCTGATCTTCCAGGTTTTACCCACATGCTTATTTTTACTAAAGAAAAAAAAATCCTTATGTCCCATCAGTAGCAGGAATAGTTCGGGTGGAGAGGTGGAAAACACATCTCCATTCTCACATTACCCTGGTGGAATGCTGTTTCTTTCAAGGCCCAGTTGGCGCCAAGGACAGACACATTTCAGCAGCAAACTAGAACTTTTATTCTTCTTTATCAGGGCTTTGAGAGTCCGTGGTCTATCAAAGGGCTTTTATAAATGGAACATTTTTTTCCTCCTTAAAGTGCCATGTTCTGCATTGATGTAAAGAGCATTTCCCCCATCACTGATATGTTGTTATTCCTATCTCACATTGTACTGTGGTTTTCCCGTGACTTTTCACTTCTTTTTCAAGTCTTCTCATAGCAAGATTTATTTTCAGCAAGGCTTTGTGCCAGGAGCAGAGTTTAGCACTTCCCATGTGCAGCTAGTGTCCCAGTTATTACGCCTCTGGTTGGAAGCTTTCAATTAACACTAAAGGAGTACTTTAAAAAAAAAGTCTCCAGAAGATAAGACATAACAGAGAAATGGGCTTCTTAAAGAGTCCATAAAAGAGAATCAGATTTCTTGAAGAGAAGCAAGGTTGGCTTTCAAAGAGAAGTTTGAAATTAGAACTCCTTCCAGTACCAAGACACAGAAGGTGGGAGGGAGGCCGTGCAAAACAAGCTCTCCATCTACAACAGCCATGAGTAGTTCCAACGTACTGTGTTGTCGGCATGTCATAGTCAGTAAGGTCTTTTGAGAGAGGACAACAGACTGCTTTAAAATTAATGCCAGAGGTGGAAAGCTGATCTCCTTGCAGGTATTAGACATCCTTCAGTCTCGAGAGATGATGGTAACGTGCTCTGTATGGAGGACTTGGAACAGCATCTAGTGTGGCTGAGAAGGCCAATTCGAGAGTGACCATCCCTTCCATACTGAAGACAAATACAATCTGTCCCCTTTCCAGCTCCTTGATTTTGCTGCTTCCGGGACTGCCTCTTTGCCTTGGCCTGCTGGTCAACGGTCTCTTCAAATTGAAAGAGGCCGTGATGCAACGCCTGCCTCCAGGCTGAACACTCAGATGTCAGGTTTTCCCATCTGTTGAGGTCCATTCCTAAGGCCTTCAGATACCGCTTGCAGATCTCCTTGCATCGCAGCTGCGGTCTCCCTCTGGGGCGATTTTCCTGCAGTAATTCTCCATACAGGAGATCTTTTGGAATCCGACCATCAGCCATTCTCACAACGTGCCCAAGCCAACTTAGACATTGCTGTTTCAGTAATGTACATATGCTAAAAATTCCAGCTCGTTCTAGGACTACTCTATTTGGAACGTTGTCCTGCCAGGTGATACCAAAAATGCGTCATCGGAGGCAACACATATGGAAAGTGTTCAGCTTCCTCTCCTGTCGTTCATAAAGGGTCCAGGACTCACTGCAGTACAGGAGTGTGTTCAGGACACAGGCTCTATAGACCTGGATCTTGGTATATTTTGTCAGCTTCTTATTCAGCCATACTCTCTTTGTGGCTCAGGGCAAGGGAAAACGGGAGTTGCAGTCAAGCCATATCAGGAGGGCCATAGGTTTCTCACCTATTTTTCAGTAAGTGCTTGTCCTTGCTCAATAGCGAAGCAGTGCATGAGTCAGAATGCAACTACATTGGCTATTTACCCTGCATTTTGCATCTGATTTGGCACGGATAAAATAGAACCAAATGCCACCAACTACACATTGAGAAGACAAACACAGGGAACCCCAGCGGGGAATCTTCTCTTTTTGTTCAGCATACAGGGAGTAGTTTATTTTGTTCTGATTCAGCAAACATTGCTTTTCTCCACTTTCTGGCATGTGTGATCACCTGATCTGATGCAAAACAGCAGTCATGGGGAGCCAGTAGATACACCATCACATCAGTTCTGATCAACAGTTTGTTGTCTCCCTTTCTCCAAACAATTTTCTTGTTTCCCTATTATACTTGCCATAGAAGAGCACTATACTAGATGAGCGCTATGTCACTTTGGAAAATTAAAAAATAAAAAGTGGATGAAAGGAAGAGGTAGTTCCTAGGGACATGGCTGATTTCAGCAAAGATGGGCCTTTTTCTCAATTAAAGCTTTGCCCTGCGGACTCCAGCAATACGATAACTGATCATATTCGTGTGGACTGCTACAACAGTTTCGGCCACAGAAACCAGCAAAGACCAAGTTTGACAAACTCTGAAGCAAAGCACCTTTTATAGGCATACCCACAATCATGCTAGGTGGAGGGGAATGCAAGGAGAGATAAATTGTACTTTGGTGATAAAACAAATGACCATATTTTACCATGTATAAGACAATACTTTTCTTTAAAATATTTAGATTAAAAATTGAGGTTTGTCTTATATACATGGAAAAATATAGTACACTGCAACCTCAAGTTTGTCTCCTGCCAGGATTGCCAAGAGTGATATAAACATATTTTTAACAATAATAAATAAGCCCCAAAATCCCCCCCCCAAAAAAACACCACTGTTAGTGGATAGGGGTGACCAAAGTTTAAATGGCCAATATGTTGTAGCAAGTGGCCGATAAACATTTTTCCTATCAGCCAAAAGATACAGTCTGAGAAATCTACCCTCTCCCAAAATGAGTCTTAAAGGCTACTTTTTCTCTCTCTCTCTATGGGGAAAACTAGACTTGACACTAAAATAGGCCACCTGTTTCTCCCTCTTTGTAAAAAGCACAATTAGTGCCAGATGCCTCTGCGCTTGGAGGGGAGCACGCTACATATGGGGGTCTTTTAAAAACTGCTTTTGTCCCCTACAACAATTTCAATTATAAAATGTGCCTCCCATTCACATAAAGATGGAAGTTAGGGGGCTCGGGGCCGGCCATTTAGCACCCATCTCTCTCCTCCACTGCCATCTTGCCATCTCCCGAGAAGGCAGTTGCCTCACTTTGCCAAAGAATAGGGCCGGCCCTCTTCACACCAGAGCAATAATAATTTTAAAAAACCACCCGCATCTACCATGTCACAAAAATTGCTCTCACTCTATGCATGACTGACAAATGACTCCAACCCTTGCAGAAAAAGAGACAAGAAAGAAGGGAAAAAACGAGCCAATTCATCACATCTAGTCCAACCCCCAGTTATGGGAGCAATGGTTTCCTACAAGAATTACACTCGGGGCGATGACTTCTTCCGTGCATAGAAATGCTGTCCAGTTTACATGTCTTCTTACACCTTCCTTTGTTACGGCCAACTGTTTCGTAGCAATATTTTCAAACATGTGTCTTTATTTCTGCTGCGAAGGAGGAACAGCCTGGGGAAAAATGGCTATGAAGATTTTGGCTGGAAGATTCTGGAAGCAACGGCTCGGGGAACTCCACGCTGCCTGAGCAACTTCCACACTAATACCGACAGATATTAGTAAGCAGATCCCTCCACCCCACCTGCCCGTTCCAGTAAAGATGCCAGAAGTATTCAGCGATTCATTCCAGTAAGAAACATGTCCAGGAATTTCCCAGCAACACTGGAGGAGATTCAAAGGAACTTGCAACATTCTCCAGGCTGCTGAATTCCCGCGAAAGGATTTTTCAGTTCAATCTTTCAACACTCTGTATGTTTTCGCCACTCCCTTTTTCTCTACTGCTCTTCGAAGGCATCCAATATCAGCTTCACCCGAGCCTTTCAAAGATAAGTGTTGACTTCCTAGATGAGGTTTTCCAAGACAAGTAGGTCAAAAGGTCCCACATTTAAAAAACAAACATTTTTACAAAACAGGAGACCAATAAAACTCACAAGACAGGAATGTATCCTGAGTGGTCACAGAGTTTTTAAGTCTCTGAAAACTCTTCTTCATGGGGAAAACACCTTTCGAAGAACAGTCCTGCACAAACGGCAGCTCATGACCAAGCAGCCTGCTGTTTGCGCCAATTCTTTTACTGGCCGGACGAGTGTTTCGTGCTTCTTAGCCCTCCGTCCGCCAGCCGGGGCCCGCTCAGAAGCCTCACCCTGGCTTCCCTGCCCTCTCTCCCCTGGGCACAGCCTCTGAGCGGGTGCCCACCAGAGAAGCCGGGGCTGGGAAGAGCCAAATGAACTGGCATCAACCGCCGAAAAGCAGTCCATGCCCATCTCTGGTTAAGTGATAAAGTTAGCATATTAATATAATGTGAGCTCCTTTAAGAGGGGAAGATTGGGCAAAATCCTATTACAGTAGTTATGTCTACTGGCATAACCTAATGAGTGTAACTCTCAGCAACAAATTGCTGTAAGAGTCAGCCTAAGTATTGCAATAGCAAACACCTACACTGATGTGTTAACTTGTGCTGGATAGCTCAGTGGTTTGTGTCTCTGGCTGCAAAGTCACAAGTTAGGAGTTTGATTCCCCCACGGTGCTTCCCAGGGGAAAAGCCAACCTGGGTGGCCTTGGGCAAGCTGCACAGTCCCAAGGCATCCAAATAAGAAGGGAAGAGGAAATCTGAGTATTCTGTGCTTAGAAAACCCCGGAAAGGGACACCATAAGCCGGACCTGGTGTGATGGCACACAATGATGGTTAACTCACCACCACAATTTACAACTGTGTTCGTTTCGTGTAAGGATTCCAGCTGAGGCCTGTCTATTCTAACATGAGCTTGCCTCAACCCGCATTTAAAAATCTAGCCTAGTTTTCTTTTGTAGACATAAACACTTTACCTTAAACATATTTAATTTCTCAAGCACCTTAGCTTGGAAAGATTTGCATGACTGGCAAGTAGCAATATAATACTGTACTGTAAGAGGACGAGAGACCCACACCTGGCACAGAGGGGTGTGGCCGGGAACTCTGTAGTTTTGGGGAAAAAAAGGCAAGATGGGGAAACATCACCAAAATATATAAAATCTTGCAGGTTTCATAGAAATAGGGTAGCAAGACAACGATGATGATGATGTGCCATCAAGTCAATTCTGACTTGTTGTGATCCTTTCCAGGTAGAGAGGTATACTCAGAAGTATTTCCCCCTTCCCTTCTTCTGGGGCAGGGGGGCCCTGGGAATGTGCAGCCTACCCAAAGTCACCCAGGCTGCCTCTTCTGCTTGGAGGCACAGTTTATTTATTTATTTATTTATTAGATTTCTACCCCGCCCCTCTAGACTGTGTCTACTCAGTTGGGGAATCAAACTCCCAGCCCCTAAAAGCCACAGGCAGAGACCACAACCACTCAGCTATCCAGCCCAGGCTTTTTCTCCATCTCTCATCCTATTAGGACCTAGGGGTTGTCCACTAAGCTAAAGGGTGGGAGAATTATTTCTTAAGGTCTCTTTATTGTTGCCTACTCCAAAGATTCAGAGACAATTAAAGGAAGCATTTCTTAACAGAAATACTTAAAAATGGTTAAACTGTGCAGAGTTAAACGATAGCAGTCACTCTCGTAAGAGATAATAATGGCTTACGCCGTAGATAGCTTAAAAACGAAGAACAGAAAAATTCATGGAGGGAAATAGTTTATTCATTCATTCATTTACTTAACATTTACTGTGCATTTCAGCTGAAACAGGCACTCCAAACAAATATACTTATTAAAGGCTATGTTACGTGCCATCAAGCTGGAACCGATTTATAGTGACCCTGATAGGGCCTTCAAGGTACCTGCAAAATTTTAAGGAGTGGTTTTATTTGCTTCACTTCTCTCTTCCGGTGAGTTTCCTAGATCAAGTGGGGATTCAAACCTAGTTCTCCGGAATACTAGTCCATCACTCTATCCCTTACACTGAACTGGATATCCCTATCAATGGCTACTAGTCACAACTCTTGTATAATACCTCCAATTACACCTAGGAATTGCTGGGGAATAGGAGCGAGGGGGTGATGTTTAGTTTGTGGGGTTCCCTTTGGGGCACTGGATGCTAGGCTTTGTACGCCCTTGGTCTGATGAGCATAGTTTTTTTTTCTTAAACAACTGAATATCTTTTAAAATCATAAAAAGCCACGGGGTAAAGACTGCTGATCAGGATGGAGTGGAAGCGTACAAGAAAGGGGTGTTTAACCTTCTCCTTTTGTGTTGCATTCCCAATACTAAACATAAGGGAACTGGGAAATGCATTCAATACAACCCTGTGTGTTTTGCCTGCTGAAGCCAGAAATGGCAACTGGTCTTCCTGTACAGAAGGGTTGGAGAGAATCTGTCCTTAAGTCATCAGAGACCCAGTCACGCATGAAAGATTCACATAACCTGGAAGTTCATGGCTTCACGACAGTATAAACTCTGAAAACCATATGCTGTTGATGGATGTGTCGCATGCAAAGCAGGATGGGAATATCCCTATGCACCCGGGAGATCACTGGTAAAAGACAAGGGACTGAGGACCAAAAAGGCCAGATCCAGCTTGGAAACCCATTGGGTTTATTTCGAAAGGGAGAATCAAGTGTTAAAGACAGACATTGACTTATTAGAATATTTCTCTGTTTGGAAATCAAGGGCTTTTGAAAAGCAAGCCATGGATGAATGACATGTACCCGTAACCCCTTGCAGAGACCAAAAGCAGCAGGAGGAAATCGGTGACCCAGATGGCTCAAGGCATGGACAGCATGAAAAGCAAAGCATGCAGCCGTGGTGGCAGCCAACAGGCATGCATTCAAAACCCCACAAAGCTTCTGTACTTACTTCAAGGATTTGCTGCTCCACACCAAGTCAGGAGGGGATGGGATCAGGAAGGGGGCGGTGGTGGAAATGGACAGGTCAGGATCGTTGGGGAGGGGGAAAAAAACGACAACAAGAAATCGACAACCATACGGGAGGAAAAAAATACATTTTCTAAAAGAGAAATATTTTTTCCTCCATCACTATTTTTTGAATATCAAACCATCCCCATCAAATATATATATTTGAATGAATCATTTGCAAGCATGCAAATTATATATATAAATATAATTTGAATTAAATATAAAAATGAATACACTGGTGCCTCGCTTAACGATTACCTCGTTAAACGATGAATCCGCTTGACGATTAGGTTTTTGCAATCGCAAAACAATGTTCTAATGGGAAAAAATGCTTTACGATGATCGGTTCCCTGCTTAGGGAACCAATTTTTCGCTTTACGACGATCGAAACAGCTGATCGTTGGGTTTCCAAAATGGCCATCCACCGTGCAAAATGGCTCCCCGCTGTTTTTAGGATGAGTTTTTCGCTATACAGGGAGCAGAAAATGGCCGCCCTATGGAGGATTTTCGCTGGACGAGCAGGCATTTCGCCCATTGGAACGCATTGAACGGTTTTCATTGCATTTCAATGGGCTTTTTTATTTCACTTGACGACGATTTTGCTCTACAGCGATTTCGCTGGAACAGATTAATGTCGTCAAGCGAGGCACCACTGTATATGAAATTAGTCTCTCTGTATTGTCATGGCAATACCTGTGTGAAAAGGACAGAGAGAAGGGTGCCATCAGACAGTGAAAACAGATCACATCTGATTGTGTTGGAAAGGGTCACTTCTCTGGGAGTGATCGGCATTAAACCAACCTTTCCATCCCTACAGGAATCACTCCAGTTGACCAAAAGAAGTCTCCCTGCTGCTGGGCCAAAAAAGGTCCAACTTGGGCACAGAACAGGATCACGCTGGTTCACAATAATATAATTGTCGGAAAATAGCTCACACAAAACCATGTCACAAGAGGTCCAAAATGTGAGCCGTTTCTCCGTCTGATTGCACCCGGTTTCCTCTCTTCCACCATTCTCTGTGAACACTCATTAGACTAATTCTAACCCTCATCTCAGCAAGTAAGAGCTTGCAGAGGGGCGCCTTGGCGTAGAATTCACACATAACTGATTTGTTCTACGGACACCGTTCTTGGGTCCACCACAGATGGCACTTAAGGATAGGGATAGAACTGTATGCACGGAAACAGGAAAGGGAGCATCAGTCAACATAGTGCTTACCAGCATCAATTGTGTGCTGAATCTGCAAAATGCAAGAAGTCCTCTTTTTTTTGCTTCATTTATTCTTAGTGAAAAATGGAAAGGTTTTGCAATGTTTTTTTAAATCAAGAGAGAAAGGGAAGGAGGAAGGGGACGAAAGGAGACATGTGGACCGCTAAGACAACAGGAGGCTGAGTGGCAGGATCAGGAGATCCAGAAGAGACAAGAGAGAGCTGAATCAAGTACAGAAGCTTCCCTTCCCTAATAGAAGTCATACCCGCTTCTAATCTGGTGGATCCAGTTGCTGGTTCCCTTGCCTTGATGGATTTTCTCTGTGTTTGAGCATTTACAATTATTCCCGAAACCATGAGGTCTGGAAACATGAATTAAAGTGGATTATCTGAAATTGACTTGCAAAGGGATGAGAACTTAAATTTGATTGCTAAGCCTCAAAATCCACACGAGGAGGTTCTGAAGGCCAGTAGTTAGCAGAATGGAGGGACCAGGTCCTTCCCACACTGTACCCTGCAGGTGAATGGTTGAATTACTTAAATATTCCTCTTGCAAATCCCGCTTTTAGCTTGATGGGGAACATTCTAGGAATAGCCTTGATCCTTGGGCTTCACGGCATGTGCAACTTGGGCAGTGTTCCAGTGGTGTCTTTCTAAACTTATGTCCAAATGGACCATCCTAATCAAAGGGGGGACTCACCTCTGCGTGGAGACTCTCAAGCCGTACTATGTGCTGGCTGGTTGATGTCTTCTTCTCCCTAAAGTCCTCTTGGAGGACATGAACCTGCATAGAGAGCTGTTTTTCCACCTCCGATGCCTGCAAAACAGGAACATGAACCCAATTTAATGTATGAGAATTTTAATGCAGAGAAACAGAAGGAGAGCATCCACTGGGTTCTAAAAATAGAACAAAAATAACTGTAGTCCATGTCTTATAGACACACTGGCAGGGAATTTTTAAGTCCTGTGAAACCTTCCTTATTTTTTTCTTAGTAACTCCTCTGTAGTTTGTACAGAATTCAAGATAAAAGGACCCTCTTTTTCCTTTGAGCAGCAAAACAAAGCAAACATTATACACAGCAATCACAGATTGCTTTAAAAGATGCTGCTTTTAAAAAAAAAGATGCAACCACCCAGTTCGGTGCTTCTAATAACGTTTAGCAGCTCGGGCAACAAAGCAGCAGCCACATTTATTTTGCCTTAAAGGCTTTATATGCATTTCAGCCATTTATTTGCACCCCAAAAAATCCTGTTTTGTTCTCTGGTGGAGAACACCACAAAATGCCCTATTAAGGAGTGTGGACAATAGATTTTGTGTTTTTGTGTTAGGTGACGATAAGACAAGCAAGGACCTACATCCAAGGGAGCCCAGATATTAATGGCCCTCCCTGAAGCAGAAAGATCCAGCCACCATTCTGGATCTTCTTTCCTCTCCCCAAACTGTCAGCTCTTTCCCCGGTCGCCAGTGTTATGCAGAGCATAGAGAAATTGGGGTCTTGACTTGACTTCATCGGGATGGTGGTAATGGGAATTATTATCTGATCGATCTGAAGAGTATCAGAGTCGGGAAAGTCTCTATACATACTCAGTCCAGAAGGCAGAGAAATATAAAACTAGAAATATAAGAAAATATATTTTCCTTCCAGAAAAGATTTTTCCTTCTAGAAAAGAAGGAAAAATACTAGACATTTCCCCAATATACAGAGAAAGACCACCAGCGCATACCAGTTGGGGAACATGCTAGTGATTATCCACCAGACACAAATGGAGTCTAAAAGTCTGTCTATTTTTCTCCTTCTCCCACCCACTCACTCTTCACACATGCAGACACCCACACACCAGTAACAACCGAATCCAGCCAATAAACACACAAGATAAATTACTTCCCAAAATGTATCCCTCCCTAAAATGAAAAGTTCTCAGGAGTAACAAATTTCAGGAACAACCCTTTTACTGTACATTTCTTTCTTTGTAGAGAACAGAAATCTCGACCAGAAATTGATTCTGATTTATTTGTAAAACGCTCCAGGACATACTCCCATAGGAAATCATTATCGCTCTGCTATTGCAAAGGGTAAAAATAGAATCTTGGGGAGTGCCAGCAGCAGCAGCAGCATCTGCCAGTAATGGAAAACAAGACACACCAATGCGGAAGGGCCCAACCGTGATGAAAAGACCCACGAAGAAGTTTTCTCTCCACACATTTCAGACAGGTGTGGAAAGCCTCAGCATTAAAACCAACAATTTCCTTGAGCACCACGAATGTCACCTTCGCGGCTTATGGCTGTAAAAGTTACCATCAGTAACAACTATTGCCATTTTTAATTACGAGTGGAATCCAGGTTCTTTGACAGAATGATCAATGTGGCAGAAGATATGAGAAAGTTTTGAAACACTGCTGCTTTTTTTTTTGGCTACACTTATATCTCATGTTTCCTCCAATAAACTCAAGGCACAAGCGACTCTCCTCTCCACCCTTTATTTTTAATCCCATCGAAGGCCAGTCAGGCTGAGAGTGTGACTGGCTCAAGGTCACCCTGCGAGTTTCGTAGCCAAGTTCACATCTGAACTCAGGCCTCATAAACCCTATTCTGCGGCTTCACTCAATGCACCGCACTGCTGGTTCTAGAGCAGCTTTCCCTCACCACGTACACACACAGCACATGTGGTGTTATTACACACACACACACACACACACACACACACACACACACCCCAAATTATCTATCTGTCCGTCCGTCCGTCCGTCCGTCTGTCCGTCTGTCTATTTTTAGCTTTTAAATGTAGTCTTCTACTGATGTAAGTCACCTTGGGTTGACTTCAATAATTATCTTGCCAGTCTCTAATATCCTACCCGTTGGCAAGATGCTGGAGCAGGTCATACCTACCTACCTACCTACCTACCTACCTACCTACCTACCTACCTACCTACCTACCTACCTACCTACCTACCTACCTACCTACCTACCTACCTACCTACCTACCTTTTGAAGGTGAGTGGTACAGTAAAAATATTTTGGATGGATGGATGGATGGACGGACGGACGGACGGACGGACGGACGGACGGACAGACGGACAGACGGATGGGTAGATGGATGGGCAGACAGACAGACAGATAAATACACACATGATTTGGAAATGATTCCAGTCTTAATGCTAGGCAAAAAAAAAAAGCCGTGAGCCTAAAACAGCAGATTTCAAGTGTCACAGAATAGCAGGAAATGACTGGATACGTCCGGAACGGATTAATTACTTTTCAGTGCATTCCTATGGGAAATGGTGCTTCGACCTATGAAGGTTTCGACCTACAAATGCCCTTCCGGAACGGATTAAGTTCGTAGGTCGAGGTTTGACAGTATTTAATTTGTTGGGTTTTTACTGACAGGCTAGGAGAAATGCATGCTTGCAGGATTTTCTGGTTGAGTGCTATACCTATCAAATATTTTCTCTGAATTAAATACTTGCTTAAGGGTAGAAGGTCAACTGAAGAATTCTAAAATGTTAAAAGGGGGGGGGATTGGACTACAATTCCCAGAACCCCCCAGCCAGCAGAACTCTGGAAAGGGTGCTGCCTCTCGGCCAGCCATATCTCTTAGGCTGGTCTTGTACTGTCATATTAATTTTTTAAGGACAAGCTGGAAGCCAGGGTATTCTTTTTGAAAACTTTTGTTATGAAGTTCTGATGAAAAGCAGCCTTTTTTGATCTCGGAAGGCTGCTGCATTTTGGTACAGCTGCTGTCTCCAGCCCCACATCACGACAATGCAATCTTAGGTTTATTAGTAATTTAGTCACGAGCCACTTCCAGGACAGCAACAACGTGGCATTGCGCCCGGAGCACACCACTCATTTCTCCCTTGTCCAACTGTAAAATCAATTACGAATGCCTTAATGCCCTCTCTTACTCATTGGCCACTAAGGGCTGATGTTCCATTACATATTTTCCAGCTTTAAAAAATGTCTCCAGTCCAACAAGAGCTTTCCAGGTAGGGCTAGGAAAAAAATCCTGCCTAAAACCGTGGAAAGAAATTGCAAGTTCATTGTACTGGGCTAGAGGAACCAAGGGCCTAACTCAATATAATGCAGCTTCCTATGTCGATGGGTCTACATGTAGATTGGGACTCTTAAGCCTTCCTTCCTTCCCTCTCTTTGAGGTCAGTTCCTGTATCTTGTCGTTCTTCCACATTTATTCATTTCGTTATTTATTTACAGTAGATTAATTTACGTAAGGCAGAACTCCACACATGGAAGCCAGCTTTAAGGAGTTAAAAAGAAGCATTCATGACGACAATACAGTCTGACAAGGAAGGAATTAACGATGTGCTCTTGGATTAATGCCATGTCGTCACTATCCAGTAATTACATTGAAAAATCTTTTCTTCTGCACTCTTCCTAAATGAATTTCTTGACCCGATGGCTTATTTTTCCTGCCTTCCTACCAGTCCGGTAGGTGATTACTTAAGTTCAGTAATCACAAGATCAGCAACAGGCCACTGGGCTCCGCCAGTGTGATTTCCGAGACCAATATTCTGCTGGATTTTCTGCATACAGAATGGCAGTCGCCCACGGCTACTTGGCAAGGTCGGGCCATGCAGTGGGCAACTTGCCAAGTAGCCACATCTGCTTCTGACATTCCCTGTGCAGAAAATATAACAAGATGTACTGGCCCCAAATAATCAGGAGTCCCACACACCAAGAGGATACCTACCACACTGTGGAAGATAGGTCCTTGGCCTCAACTGAAAGAGCACGGTTGTTATTTGCTTTAAGAGAGAGCGGAAGCAACAAGCTTGACCATTAAACCACTTGACTGCACCAGCAAAAGCAGCCACCACGCAGAGCAAGGCCCGTCACCGGAGGCATGCTGAACGAATGGACATTTGGAAGACCAAGCCTGGTAGAAGGAAGTGGGATTCTGCGAGCTATCGTCTCGGTTTGTAGGTTGAGATTCCATTTTGGCAATGCTTAATAGATGCGAACAATCTAGTCGTCTCAAAGAGGCACTTGATCTATCCACTGCTACAGACAAATGGACAGATAACGGACAGGGATCTTTCATGTATCCTGCTTCACTGCAAGAGATGCTTTACTTCTTAACTGTTAGGGTGGTACAACATTGGGACCGCTGACCTCAGGAGGTGGCGAGCGCTCCAACACTGGAGGCATTCAAGAGAAAATTGGCCAGCCATCTGTCAGATCTGCTTTGATTTGGCTTCTTGCATTGAGCAGAGGGTTGGGCTCAATGGCCTTATAGGGCCTTCCAATGAAATTATTCTTTGATTATTCTGTGAGTTGGTCACTGTTTGAATGAAGGCACCAGAAAAGGCACATCTGTCATACAGAATCATACCACTGGATGGGAGCTTAGAGGTCACCTAGTCCAACCCTCAAGGTAGGATCTGCTTGGTTGGCTTCAAGTACAGCAACCCTGACAGACTGCTGTCCAGCATCTGCTCAAACACCTCCAACTAAAAACAGCCAGCTCACCATATTTGTCTTGTTAGGAAGTGTCTCCTAATACAATGATGGGGAGCCTTTGGCCCGCAGATTTTTGGGCAAGTGCTCTCATGGTCTGTTACCAACTGGGAATTTTGACGCAAGCTATTTGGAGGACCAAAGACTGTCTCTCTCTCTATCCTACTGTTTGGCCAAACCTACTTCTCTCTGTATTCTTGAAGGCTTTCACGGCCGGGATCCGATAGTTGTTGTAGGTTTTTCGGGCTGTTTGGCCGTGTTTTGAAGGTTTTTTTGCCTACCGATGTCTCAGAGTGAGTTATTAAGACTTTAACTGCCAGTTAATGAGAAAGGGGTGGACTACCTGGGGAAGTTGTAGCTTTTCTCCTCTGCAAGTCTCTATACTTCTGCTGTGTAGTTCGACGTTTGCCAGAAATTCAAAAGGTTCAAAACACGGCCAAACAGCCCAAAAAACCTACAACAACCAATTTCTTCTGCCTTTTTCTCCAAGGCACAGAATAGCCTTTTCTGTGCCATGAAACACTTCACATCAGCTGCGTTCTTTTCAGAGGATGCAGGAACAGGTGTCGGCTGGGCAGCTGTACCCACCTGGCGCAGGTGAACTCATGGAGGTGGGTAGGAGAGCAGCGAGGAGTACAAAGCACAGCTCCTGGGAGAGGCAGGGAGGGAGGGAGGGAGGAAGGACGGACGGACAGAAAGACACAAGCCAGCTTTGCTTACCTACTGAAGATCCACTGCTTTCTGAGCACTGACCGCACCGAACAGGGTCACCCCCTTCTCAGGTCATAGCCTTTGGCCTTCCTCATTTGCAGTCCCCTCTCAATCCGGAAACACACAAACACCTGAGGACTTCTCAGTGCAGCCCACCTCCAAACCAGTTCGTGAGAGATCAGTCCCAATAGGCACAGCGACCATTAGGACAAAAATCAGACCGGATGGTACTCACACGTCCCTGCTTTTTAGATATAACCATTAACCCAGTGCCTTATCTGCCATCAAGCCAGAACTGAGTCAGTAGCCCTGATGGGGCTTTCAAGATAAGTGAGATGGCTAAGGAATGGTTTTACCAGTGGGTTTCCATAGCCAAGAGAGGATTCAAACTTCGGTCTCCAGGGTCCTCGTTTGTCACTCTCTCTACTACATCACACTGGGTACTCAACACTTAAATTACTTCAGAGTAATTAGCAGGTTACTTCCAAACGTTAAGATTAAATATTTGTAATTCGAAACACTTTTGAAGCACATTGCAGTAAGAATTTTTCAGGTTGCCATTTTCTATTAAATCCTAAAAGGGACTGAAACGATCCTCGAGATGAGATATTTTTGCCTTTTTTAATAAATATTTCCAAGGTGCAGTATTAGAACTGGCCACTAAAAGAAACCAGACGGAACTTCCATGTATTTTTCTGGTGTGTTGGGAACAATGACACACTGGAGTACCAACATGTACTGCGATGAATTACTTGCACGATCGGAGCAACAGTAATGATAAAAGCACTCTGCCTGCTGAGCAATAATGAGTGAGACGGCAAATGGTTTCTAAAATATAACATTCCAAGCTTTGCTGAGAGCAAGAAAGCGTTGGAGTTTTGCTTGCAGTTTTGCATGCTGTCGGTGGTTCTTGTGACGGGAAGGGACTTTTCTAGGCTGGGGTGATTGTCTGTCTATCCAGCACTAACCAATCATTTCTTCAGGTCTTCGAATTCAAAGAGAATTCTCCTCCCTACTCAGTGTTCTATCCCTGTCTTTTGTTGGTTGGTAGCAGTTGTTTGTTTGCTGTTGTTCTGTTCAGTTGGTTGCTAAATATATGTGCAGTACAGAAAGCAGTATACCCAAGTCTATAATTGCAGACAATTACAGTATAGACTTGTGTATACTTGTGTATAACATTGTATAAAATGTTATACACTGTTATACAAGCGTATAACTTGTCTATAACATTTTGTATAAAAAACAATTTTTTTTTATTATTTTGCCTACAGATGTCTCAGAGTGAGTTACTGAGACTTTAAGTGCCAGTTAATGAGAAAGGTGGACTATCTGAGGAACTTGAAGCTATTCTCCTCTGTAAGTCTCTGTGCTTCTGTTGTGTAGTTAAAAGGGAAGTTCACCAGAAATTCAAAACTCTACAATGGGAAGCATATCGCATCATCCGCATGCCATGTCTGTATTCCTAGAGATAAACATATTGCCATCATGTCCACTGGTTGGTTGCCCTTGGTACACCTTCCCATACAAAATTCCTTAGTTTAATTGTGTCCCGTGCAAATAAAAGAAAAGAACCGAAACACCAACAATAAAATTCTTACATCCTTCATCAAAGCCTGTCCGAAATCACATTGCGTGGAAGAAATTCAAGGCAGTCGTTACCGTTTGATGCTGGGGGTGGAACGGGGAAAGACGGAGAGCCCTGAGCTTCTGGACAGAGGAAAGTGGCTTATACACAGGGTGACCTCAATGGCTTCGTTTCCTGTCATGTGGACGGGTGGAGGAGGGGGAAAGAGTGACTGAGAGAGAGAGAGTGCCCTGTGTCATCGTGAGATGAGTGGCCATCTGTTCCTTCCCTGTATGGAGGGGTAGTGAAAAAATTGCATACCCAGAGTTAACAAGCTTACAGTCCAGATACAGTCCTTCCTCTAAGCCATCTACCATCTGTTCTGCAACACCTTAAAGAAGGATCTCTCAGTCCTAGTTGCTGTCAAGTTTGGAAAGAGATCCTTGTCTCTTTGAAGAAACCCCTTCCTCACATCTGGGGTGTGTGAGACAAGAACATACAACCCTTCCTTTAAGCCCTTATGTGTCTCTTCCTAACATCCATGGAGGTGGCTTATAAGGCACTGTTTATACAGATACCAACATTATACTGGAATTGGGCAAGAGCCCAGCAATTTTGTGGGTTGACCTCACCAACTGTTATTTAGCCCTAACTATTGATCCTGACTGCTGAAGAATTGATGCTTTTGAATTGTGGTGCTGGAGGAGGCTCTTGAGAGTCCCCTGGACTGCAAAGAGAACAAACCTATCCATTCTGAAGGAAATCAACCCTGAGCGTTCACTGGAAGGACAGATCCTGAAGCTGAGGCTCCAGTACTTTGGCCATCTCATGAGAAGAGAGGACTCCCTGGAAAAGACCCTGATGTTGGGAAAGTGTGAAGGCAAGAGGAGAAGGGGACGACAGAGGATGTGATGGTTGGACAGTGTCATTGAAGCGACCAACATGAATTTAACCCAACTCCGGGAGGCCGTGGAAGACAGGAGGGCCTGGCGTGCTCTGGTCCATGGGGTCACGAAGAGTCGGACATGACTTAACGACTAAATAACAATTGACCCTTCTGCTGGGGTGGACTAGTGGCTTTTGTACTCAACAAGGCAGAAAATGACCTCAGTCTCTTTGCTCACACCTTTGCTAAAGTCTACTTAGCATGAAGACAGAGAGGGTGAGACATAGACAGATCCTGATGTTACCTGTCTGTCATGGGTTTGGAGGGAAAGTTCCATCCTATGGGGAGTGGAAGGCGGGACATCAGGAGGAGGGGCTGTACTGTATAAATATGTGATGCCTGTGTGGTGAAGAGGAGATGCTGAGACAGACTGTGAGACACTGGGTTGGGACGAAGCAGCAGCTGGGGAAGAAGAAGCTGTTGTGGGAGTCTGTGTGTCAGACAGGGTACTACTGTGTGTCAGAGTACCAACCTGATAGGTTCAGGTGTCTGTTGGTTAGCCAGAACTGATAGGTTCAGGGTCTGTGCTTTAAGTTAAAGGTTCTGGGTGAACCAAACTGTATGCTTGTATGAGTGAGAAAAAGCCACGTTACTTTATTTATTCACCTGATTGTTTATTTTACCCTGTTTGTTATTTAAATAAACCTTATTCTTTTTATTGTTTAAAATCCATCCCTGGTCTGTGTGACTTCTTAAAGGGAATGGTTGGTGGCAGCTTAGTGAAACTGTGTGACAGATCCCAGTAGGTCTGGGTTTGTCACATTGATTGGTGTCCAGCGTGTGGGATACGACTGGTCCAGTTGTCCAGCGGTCCAGCAAAGCCTTGGCAAGTGTGCCCAGAGCAAGGGGGGTCTAGTCAGGGACAGTCTGAGGCGCGTAGGTAATCTTCTAGGTGTACCTCACGGGGAGGTGCACTAGTAGAAGAACGTGCCAACTGGGGAGACTTAGATTAAGGTGCTCTGAGGCAGCCTGATTTTGGCGGGAAAACGCTGAGGCAAAACTGCGTAGCAACAGTGAGCTAGCTTGCCAGCTGAGAGGCCCAGCAGAGGGAGGTAGGCTCTGACTCGATACTGTTGCAAATTTAGTGCTGAAGAACAGCAGCAATTTCTAGGAGAGCTGGTTCTGAGGCAAAAAGGAAAAAAGTGGTCGTTTTATTTTGAGGCTTGACTTTTTAAAGCAGCCTGTTCTGAGGGGGGATTATGCCCTTGACTCGAAGTCAAGTAACAGACATGGGTGAAGTGAAAGACCCCCAGATTGACCAAGGTTCTGAGGATGAATTTGGCTCAGTGCAAGGTGACAGCACAGGAGAGCAGGACCCAGAACTCAGAAAATTACTCATAGCCCAACAGCATGAACTGAGGGTGAGGGAAATGGAGGAAAGGGAAAGAGAGAAACAGCGGCAATTTGAATTAGAGAGAGAGAGAGAAAGAATGGAAATGGAGAGGGAGAGAGAGAGAATTGCTCTGGAAAAAGAAAGAATGGCGTTTGAATTAAGAAAACTGGAAATGATGAACCAGAACAATAATAATAATAGGGATTCTGAGGGAGGCCAACTGTCTAAGGCTGACCTGAAGAAATTCCCTGTGTACCACAAGGGAGATTGTCCTGAGGTGTTCTTTTCCTTAGTGGAAAGAGCGTTTGTGGACTTCTCAGTGAGGGAAACTGAGAAGATGACCATCATGCGATCTTTAATCAGTGGTAGCCTGGCTGAGGTTTATGCCGAGATGCCTGAGGAACGGATGAAAGATTTCGCAGAGTTTAAAAAACTGGTGTTTGCAAGACATGGGATAAATGCAGAGCAGCTGAGACAAAGATTCAGGTCCCTTACCAAGAAGCCAGAACAGACTTTTACCCAAGTGGGGGCCCAATTGGTGAGGCTGCTTGAGAAATGGCTATCGCAGGAGGGGACAGAGACCTATGAACAGCTTAAAGACTTGATAGCCCTGGAACAGTTCTATTCAGTTCTGCATGGGGAATTGAAATTCCAGGTGAGGGAAAGGAAACCAAAATCTGTGGCACAAGCCGCAGAAATCGCGGATTTTATCTCCCAAATAAGAAAGCCCTTGGGTGAGGGGAAATCTGTAGGTAAACCCAAAGAAACCTACAGCAAGTACTCTCAGGGACCAGGGAAAAGCCAGCAAGGGGGAGGGGCCCATGGTGAAGGGAAGCCCTCAGGCATGAAACCAAGCCCTCAGAATTTGGAGGGAAAACCGAAACAAGAGGAGAGAGAATCCAAATACACTAGAAAATGCTATTTCTGTCAGGGAAAGGGTCATCTGATCTCAGAGTGTGAGAAATTAAAGCAGCTAAAAGGAATGGTGCCTCAGAATTCTAGTGGGACCAAGCCAAAAGCTGTGTTCTGTGTCCAGAAAGAGCAAAGCTCATTGTCACAGAGGGAGCCTGTTGCCATGACTACTCAGTCTGGAACAGCTACCTCTGCTGATCAGGCTGAGGAAAATGGTCCTCTTGGGGAGGTAAAGCGCTGCTTGCTGGTAAAAACAGATTCTCAGTTGTTTGAGACAGCCGGGGTGGACGTAGGAATACTTGACCGTCAGTATAGGGGGCTGCGGGACACTTGTTCCCAGGTAACCCTGTGCCATCCAGATATTATTCCTCGGGAGTTTATAATCCCAAATGAGAGCATGAAGGTGGCAGGTATTGAGGGGCAGATAATCTCTCTGCCAGTAGCAGAGGTACCTGTCAACTTTCAAGGCTGGAGGGGAGATTGGCGGCTAGCGATTTCATCGACTCTGCCAGCAGCCGTGCTCGTGGGAAATGACCTGGCTGAACATGTGAAACGGGTGCTAGTGATTACACGCTCACAAGCCACCACAGGGACAGTTCAGGGGGGTAATGATGAGCCAGAGACGGAAGCAGAGGGGAGTTCAGAAGCTGTGGTGGAAACCTTAACCACAGACAGCAGATTTGGACAGGAGCAAAAGGCAGACGCCACTCTCCAAAAGTGTTTTGAACAGGTGACTGACGCCCAGCTAACACCTGAAACCCCAGTGAGATTTCTGGAGGAAAAGGGGATTTTATATAGAGAAACCCTGAGGAATATCTCAAAAGGGGGAGATGGGATCAAAAGTCAGCTGGTGGTACCTGAAAAGTGTCGCCCCATGATCTTACAAAGGGGTCACTCTGACATGTTTGCTGCACACTTAGGGGTGAAAGAGCCCCTTGATTTGATCAAACAAATTTGGGAGCAGATCACCCAGGATGACCCACTAGACGTTGTGACATACATAGACACCTTGATGAATGACCTAAAGAGAAATCTAGAGCTGGCAGCAGAAAACCTGCAAGCTCAGAAGGTCAGACAGAAAACACGGTATGACCACAAAGCTAGAGAGAGGCACTTTGACCCAGGGGAGGAAGTGCTTTGGCTTAGGCCCTGCAGAGAGAATAAACTGCAGCTCAAATGGGCAGGACCATATAGGGTCATTTCCAAGATGTCAGATCTGAACTACCTAATAGAGCAGGAGGAGAACCAAGCAAGGAGGGTGGTTCATGTGAATGCCCTAAAACCCTACTACAGAGGGGAACAGAGGGTTCTATTTGCTATAAAAGCAGCTGAGAGTGAGGAAGCTGAATTACCCTTCTGGGAGGGTAGAGGGGAAGTAAAATACAACCCAGAGGAGGTAAAGATCAGTCCTGCACTCACCCAAGACCAGCAGCAAGAACTAAAAATGCTGCTTAGCAAATATCAACAGGTGTTTTCCAACAAGCCGGGGATAGTGAAGGGAGTGATGCATCGGATCCACACAGGGGATGCACCCCCGCAGGCAGTATCCCCATACCGAGTGACGGGACCCTATAGGGACAAGGTGCGGAAGGAGCTGGACGAAATGCTGAGGGAGAACATAATCGTCCCCTCTTCTAGCCCTTGGTCCTCTCCAATAGTCCTTGTGGACAAGCCTGATGGGAGCATTAGGTTTTGTGTTGATTACAGGAAATTAAACCGTGTAACCACTCCTGATGCCTACCCAATGCCCAGGCTAGACAACCTGATTGAAACCATAGGGGGTTGTCGGTTCATCTCATCATTGGACCTGGTAAAGGGATATTGGCAATTAAGAATTGATCCCAGGGATCAAGAAAAAACTGCCTTTTGCAGCCCTTTTGGTCTCTATGAGTTTCGAGTCCTGAGCTTTGGTCTCAGAAATGCACCAGCCACATTCCAAAGGCTGATGGACCAGACCTTGGCAGGGCTCAGTGACTTTACAGTGGCCTACATTGATGACATAGGGATCTTCAGTAATACCTGGGAAGATCACCTGATACACCTGGAGTTAGTGCTGCAGAGGTTAAGTGCAGCAGGGCTAACAGTAAAGGCCAGCAAGTGTCAGCTGGGTAGCCCAGAAATAAAATACTTAGGTCACATGGTAGGGGGAGGAATGATAAAACCCCTGGAGGCCAAAATAGAAGCTGTTCGAGATTGGCCTAGACCCACCACCAAGAGAAAAGTCAAATCATTTCTTGGGTTGGTGGGCTACTACAGAAAGTTCATCCCGAGGTTTAGCGAGATTGCGGCTCCGCTGACCGATCTGACGAGGAAGAAGACTGATGACCGCATCCCGTGGACCAGCGACTGTGAGGCGGCGTTCCAGAGGTTGAAGGAGGCGTTAATCAACTATCCTGTCCTGCGTGCTCCAGACTTCGACCGGGAGTTCATCATCTACACCGATGCGTCTAACAGCGGGGTAGGAGCAGTTCTGTGCCAGGAGGATGAGAATGGTGACCAGCATCCAGTGTCCTACCTGAGTAGGAAACTTCAAAAAGGTGAGAGACATTTGGCAACCGTGGAGAAGGAGTGTTTGGCCATAGTCTACGCGATCCAGAAGGCCAAGCCTTACATCTGGGGAAGACATTTTATTTTGTGTACTGACCATTCACCATTGCAATGGTTAAAGACAATGAAAACCCACAATAGCAAACTTATGAGGTGGGCTTTGAACTTACAGGACTATGACTTTGAAGTGAAGGTGGTCAGAGGGTCAGTGAACTGTGTTGCTGACGCCTTATCAAGAAGACCTGAAGACTGAAGACGGCGAAAGAACATGGACTATATGTATATAATGAAGACAAAAAGTTAAAATGTACCTGGTTTTAAATTGGTTTGTATTAATAAAGGTAAAATTGATGTAATGCATATGGTAAATGTTTGAAATGCCTATTTGCTATGTTTAACTTGGAGTGTAAGTATATGTAAGTATTATAGGGTATGTATAACTGTTGTTGTATGTTTTATACAGGTTGTTTTTTGGTGAAAAGCACTTTTAGCTTTCCCCCTACAAAACAACTTATAAAGAGGGGAGGTGTTACATAACAGCACTGATGTTACCTGTCTGTCATGGGTTTGGAGGGAAAGTTCCATCCTATGGGGAGTGGAAGGCGGGACATCAGGAGGAGGGGCTGTACTGTATAAATATGTGATGCCTGTGTGGTGAAGAGGAGATGCTGAGACAGACTGTGAGACACTGGGTTGGGACGAAGCAGCAGCTGGGGAAGAAGAAGCTGTTGTGGGAGTCTGTGTGTCAGACAGGGTACTACTGTGTGTCAGAGTACCAACCTGATAGGTTCAGGTGTCTGTTGGTTAGCCAGAACTGATAGGTTCAGGGTCTGTGCTTTAAGTTAAAGGTTCTGGGTGAACCAAACTGTATGCTTGTATGAGTGAGAATAAGCCACGTTACTTTATTTATTCACCTGATTGTTTATTTTACCCTGTTTGTTATTTAAATAAACCTTATTCTTTTTATTGTTTAAAATCCATCCCTGGTCTGTGTGACTTCTTAAAGGGAATGGTTGGTGGCAGCTTAGTGAAACTGTGTGACAGATCCCAGTAGGTCTGGGTTTGTCACACTCTCAAATTCATATCATCATGAAGACAGGGTTTGTCCCCATGTAGGAGGATTCAACATACTTAAATAGGTGAGAGGATGAGTGTAGCTAACATCTCATGTCCAGGATGAAGGTAGCTTTTTCTCCCTACTTAAGTTGCCCATAGTTGTAACTAGCCATTGTAATCCTTAGGGGCTTTGCTGCCCTTAATGGTTAAGCTTTGGACATATGAAATTGCAACGTGTGGGGTAAGGATGGAGGGATGGGGAGGAAGATTTGGGTCTGAGCACACCATGGTTAGCCTAGTCCTAGTATAAGCATTCAAGGTAGATGGTTCACACCCTTCTGGCTGTATATACTTTGTCCTCTAAATTTTGGCCCCCGGGTAAAAGCCCCCTTGGCTATGCTCTGCTTCAGCTGTGAGGCCCTCTGCAATCCCCAGACAGCTTTGGACAACTATTCTCATAAAGTGGTGGGTGGTCATCAGAAGTGATTTGTAGACCTTGAGAGCTGGGACAAGAAAGAGAGAAGGTAGAGAACATCAACTACAATGCAAAGAGCAGACACCAAGGGGAGTTAGAATTTCTCAGACGCTATATTCTTTTTATTATGGTACAATGCCTGCAGTAAAAAGAAAAGAAAAACCTAGATGGCCATCAGAAAAGCCACTTAAAATAATAAAGGACAGGTGAGAAGCAAAAGGTGACAGAAAAAGTGTCATAATCCTAAATTCTGTTTTCCAGTGACTGTCACGTGAATGACAAAGCAAACTATTACAATAATCAGTGCAAAGAAATAGAGGACGACAACAAAAGGGGAAAAACAAGAGATCTCTTTCTGAAGATCCAAGAAATCATAGGGAAATTTAAGCCTATGAATAATCAACAGGGGAATACACTATATGACCAGGAGAAAATAAAGAGGAGGCAAAAACAGCATATTGAAGACCACCTATACAGAAGAGATAAAAGAATGAAATACTTATTTGAAGAGGAATCTTATGATGAAGAACCTGTAGTTCTAGAAGGTGAAGTGAAAGCTGCTCTGAAAACAATAGGAAGAAATAAATAACCAAGTGTAGAAGGAATACGAATAGAACTATTTCAAGCCAAAGAAGCTACCATTAGGACAGTATATAGTGACAGAATAGTTTCCTATAGGAAACAATGTCAAACAAGGGTGTATTTTATCCCCTTATCTGTTTTTCAATCTGTATGCAGAACATATCATGGAAACCCAGACTAGATTTAAATGAAGGAGGAGTGAAAAATTGGTGGAAGAAACATCAGTAATGTAAGATATGCACACAGATAACACCATCTTACTGCAGAAATCTGCAACAACTTAAAGGACTTCTAATGAAAATGAAAGAAGGTAGTGGCAAAGCAGGACTGTGATTGAACGTTGAGTAGAACAACATCATGACTGCAGAAGAACTACATCACTTTAATGATGACCATGAAGAAACTGAAATAGCTACAGATTTTGTATACCTTAAGTTCAATCATTAATCCAAATGGAGACTGCAGCCAGGACATCAGAAGGAGACTGGCACTTGGAAGGGGAGCCATGAAGGAATTAGAAAAGATTGTCAAGTGTAAGGATGTGTCAGTGGAGACCAAGGTCAGTATCATCCACACTCTTGTATTTCTGATCAGCACGTACAGGTGTGAAAGCTGGAAAGTAAATAAAACTGACAGGGGGGAAAATGATTCATTTGAACATTGGTGCTGGAGGAGAGCTTTGCAGACATACTGGACTGCCACAATTCAGCAGCATTTTTATCCTCCAAACAACCCTGTAAGGGAGGCGAGTCTGAGAGAGGGTGACTAACTCAAGGTCGCCAATGAGCTAAAAGTCGTGAGCAGAGATTTGAATCAGTCTCCCTCAGTACTTCTTCATTACGAAATCCCCATAAAAGTTACTTGTTACTCTCCATAATGTAAACACACACAAAAGATATTTAAACAGGTTTCTAATGATTTTTGTTGCTGTCTTTTTTTTATAAAGCAAAACATAACCAATCAAAGCCTAAAAGAGAAAATGGCTTAAATTTGGAGAAAGAAAAGGTCCCCAAACTTTTCTTGTTCCTAGAAAGTACCAAGAAAAGGTAGTAAGGTCTCCTTGTTATGTAAAAATATTTATGGAATTACCAGTCATTATGTTATTTGCAAAATGAGCATTGCTACACCTTTGTTGATCCAAAAAGCAATACTTTAAAACACCCCGTTAATAAATAATCAATACATAATCTGCATATATGCACAATTCTGAAATGTTCAACTCATATACTACCCATGCACAGCAAACGCCGCTAAGAGGATCTCTCCACATTGCCACAGTTGTTTCCAGGATTTTTCCTTGTGTACACAGCAATCTGAACAGGATGATGCCCTGGATCTTTTTCAAAGCCATTTGAAAACACTTCTGGAAAATATTAGAAGCTACTTTCAATGATCCTGAAAAACAAGTGGAGTTGAAAAAGTTGTTCATGATTATTTCTCTGCCCTATGTGCAACTGTCATGCAGTTGGCATGAACGATTATAGGGTACATTTTGGTACCTTTTGTATATTAATTAAGTCCTCCTGATTCACAGCCCTGGCTCCCTTGCCCACCACATCACCTGTGCCACTGGTTCTGCAGGTCAGCTAGCTGCTTCCCAGTAGCCTGGATTAACAAAAGCACATCAGTTTAACGAATTCCCCATCAGGCACAGGGAAGCCTCGCTGCTCTCTCATAACCTCCTCCTGTGTATTAAAGCTATTTTTAAACAGGATTATTTCTAAAGTAAGCGGTTCACAGAACAGCCCTTTATATCGTGAGGGCCTCTTGCAACTGCTGAGAACCTGGAGGATAATGGGACAGCATTTTAAAACCAAAACGCCAGCTATGCCTGAGTTGACAAAAAAAAGGGCTCTTCTGGAAAAAAAATATACAATGTTTACAGATTTTGAAAAGATTCCCGTTAATTTTGTTTTATTTACATTTGGAGGACTGCACTGTAGTTTATAGTTATACCTCATCACTCGTTTTGAATAATTCTCGGGTGCCCAGAGAAGACAGGTAGGAAGAAATAGGTACAAAGAGTCTGAGCTTAGAGAAAAGTTTTGGGTGGCAATTCCCAGAATCCCCCAGCCAATGCTGGCTGGAGGATTCTGGGAAATGCCACCCAAAAAATAGAGACTTTTTCAAGCTCCACTAAGAGAGTTGGTTGGCCTTGGACCTTCAACTTCATCACCCTGGTCTGCAAGCTGAGTCATAGCAACTGGACATCTTTCTTGTTTGGCTGAAACGTTTCTCTACTTCTCCAAGTAGCTTCCTCAGCCTGAGGAGAGTGTTAGGAGATCCCTGATAGATCCTCCATGTTGGCCTTCAGCCCATTCAGCCCAGGGGGAAGTGAAACCAACGTGGAGGATATATCAGGGGCATCCTACCAACTCTCCTCAGACTGAAGAAGCTACTTGGATGACTAGTGAAACATTTCAACCCAACAAGAAAAAAGTCCAGTTGGCATGATTCAACTTCCACATAACCTCACCCGGATGACTGAGAATCTTCATAGACTCATCACCCTGAGCATAAGACTAAAGGGCTTTGTATCCACATACCTGTCTGTCCTCCTCCAAGAAGTTACAATAATAATCCTAGGACTGCGCCCCTCACATGTCCCCAGGTTGTTTCACTAGCCTGAGGCCCACGACACGTTCTCTCCTTTACGCTGCCACCAGATGACCTCTGTCAATACCCTTTAATTAGAAATATTGAGGTCCCCGCTGAGTATAAAGTTGAACAACACAGGTTTATTGATTACAGTTTGCTTTAACAGGTTCTTCACAGACTTTAATGTATTCATTAAATTATTAATAATTTGTTTCACTATTAACTCTCTTAGCACTCTATAAGTTCCACACTCTTAACTCCTAACTCTGCCACACTCTCTAACTACCACAGACTAATTCTACTTCAGACTCTCCTCTCTGACTCTCACTGACTGAACTCCTCAAACTCTGACTCACCCATTCCTTCTGGTTTCTCTGGCTCCGCCTCTCAACAGCTCCCATTGGTACATGCAAATAACCTACTACCAGAGCAGGGTGATTGGCACAGTGAATACAGTGGTGCCCCGCTTGATGATTAACTTGTTAGACGAGGAAATCACTTTACGATGAGTATTTTACGATCACTATAGCAATCGCAAAACAATGTTTTCATAGGGAAAAATTGCTTGACGATGATCGATTTCCCTGCTTCGGGAATCGATTTTTTGCTTAACGATGATCAAAAGAGCTGATTGTCAGGTCTTCAAAATGGCCACCCACTGTGCAAAATGGCTCCCTGCTGTGTTTTAAGACGGATTCCTCGCTATACAGGCACCGGAAAATGGCCGCCCTATGGAGGATCTTTACTGGACACTGAGGTATTTCGCCCATTGGAACACATTGAACTGGTTTTCAATGCATTTCAATGGTTTTTTTTACTTTCGCTTGACGACAATTTCATTCTACAATGATTTTTCTGGAATGAATTATCCTCTTCAAGCGAGGCACCACTACATTTATTTTTCTCATCAAAATTAACGGGGTTCTTTTTCTATCAGCTGAATGGAGTCTCTGCTTCAAATAATATCTATAGTACTGCTGATACTTATACAGTGGTGCCTCGCTTAACGAGTGCCCCGTTGAGCGATTAAATTGCTTAATGAGGGGCTCTGGGCCATCGCTGGAGCATTCGCTCAGCGATCGCCCTATGGCGTTTTTTCGCTTTGCGATATTCGCTAAGCGATTCGCTTAGCGAATATCGCATAACAAAGTGGGGGAGAACAGCTGATCGGCAGTTCCAAAATGGCCGCCGGAAGGTCCGCGACGCATTTTCGCGCCCTGCCCTCGCTTACCAAGGGCGTGAAAATGGCGGCGCTATGGAGGAAGATCGCTTAACGGTGAGTTTTAAAGCCATAGGAACGCATTGAACGAAGTTCAATGAACGAAGTTCAATGCGTTTCTATGGCTTTTTTATTTCCGTTTAGCGATGTTTCACTATAGCGAAGGTTAATGCGGAACGGATTAACCTCGCTATGCGAGGCACCACTGTATTGTTTCCTGTTGGTCAGGAAGCATCTCCTAGAAACATTCCGATAAAATTATATGACAATAATTTAAGGATGAAATTGCAGGGGCAGGATTGAAGCTAATAGGACTTAACTCTTGTGTTTTTGCTAGAACAATAAGCTCAACAATACATCCAACAACATAAACCCTATTGGCTTATGCTACACACTAGAATAATGTATATACTGTATATCTAAATATCAGTAAATCTGCATCTGAGTTACTATAGATTTTCGTTGTATGGTATACTGTGTATATACTTACAATGACAATAAATTATATTATTATTTGAATACAGATCTCTAACTAAAACTGCCCAGAAGAAGGACGCAACAGCAACCAACATTCTTATTGTGCAGCCAAGATTTAAATGTACCCATACAGCATACTGTACTTATTGGAAAACTAAATCTACTGACCCATCGATCTCAAAGTCAATATCATTAATTCAAAATCAACTGAAGCCTTTGAAAAAAGGACCCCCCCCCCCAATAAGAGTGCTGTCCTCTGAAGATGCCCATGGCCACAGAGACTGGTGAAACGTTAGGAAGGACAACCTTCAGAACACGGCCAAAGAGCCCGAAAAACCCACAACAACCATTATATCCCGGCCGTGAAAGCCTTTGCAAATACATTGACCCCCCCCAAAGCTGAATTGCAGTGAAAAAATAAGAACCAGAAATGGGGTGTCCCCTTAAATGGATTATATTTTCTATTGATGACAGAGTCAACATTTTTGTTTTAGTAGAATGGCCCTCATTTTTACAGAACAATTAATTTCTGGTAAGAAAATGGGCCAATCAAGTACTATTTGAGTGTTTCAGAATTAGTATTCTGTGTGGTTACGTCTGCAGTGCCATAGATGCTTTTCGGAAATATTTTTCAACACATACATTCCAAGCGTCTCTATCACTGCCTATCCTGGCCCTCCTTCTCGAAGACTATTATCAGTTTCTCCTGACCCAGGTGTATTAGACTACAACTCCCAATTTCCCCAGCAAGTACAAGCAACGGGCATTAGAGGAGGGGAGGTTATCTCTGATATTTCCCCAATGGTCACCTAACCTCTATGAGCTAAGTTCCGTCAAACCTGTGTTTTAAATATTTGAAAATAAATAAATAAATAAAAATGCAGGTGAATGAAAATGAACCAGGGCAGGTGTGTGTGGGGGAGGAGGGAGAGACAGAGTTCCTGCTAAATTCCCTACTTGCTGAACGCCTTTTGCAAAGTGACGTTAAAAATGACGTGACCTCCAAAAGTCCTCTTCGGACGTCACTGCCGTGTCTCCCGTGGCATCTGTAGCTTCCCTGTAATGGAACTGCAGGGAAGAAAACAGCAGCTCAGGAACCACCATCTTGTTACCGTGGCAACACCATCCAACTGGGATCCTATGATGCACGGTAGCCTAGCAACAAGGAACGGGGCTCCTGAAGCTGCTGCGGAAATGGCAAATCGGCAGCCTCGGCCGAGATCGATTGTCCTGAGGCAACGGGCAGCACCGCCCAGACTGTTCTGGACCAGGAATAATGAGGGGAAGCGCGCACGTCGTCCCTCGCCTCTGGGGACAAGCAGGAAGGGCAGGTTCCAAAACCACAAGTGCTTAAAAGCGGCACCGTCTCTACTGTTAAGACGAGCAAGGGAGTTACCTCAGGCAACAGATTATGAGTGTCACGAAAAGTCAACAAAAATTTTTCCTAATCAGATTTTTCATTCTTCTAGTCTCATGTCTTGTGATGTTGTGCCCCAGATGCTAAAATAACGTGACTGGTTCCTTGTGAAACGCAACCCCCTTCCTTGCTCTGCAGCAGAATATTCCGGAAGGGCCCGGAGCTAACTCTCTGACCCAAGCAGAGACCACCATCCAGACCAAACTTGCTAGGGTCTGCCAACTTCAAAGCACCATGCGGGGGGACGGGGTGGCGGTGTTGGAGGGGCTGAGGTCTTCTGGGTCTTTGCCTGTGGCTCAGAAGACTGTACGGGCTCAGAGATGCCTGAAATCTCCAGTTCAGACAGGAATGGGCTGCTCATGGCCTCCTTACTGACGTTTGACTACCGTTCACATCAGCCTTAGCCAACAGAGCTTATGGAAAAGGTTCGTGGGGGACTGCAGTCCAGCAAAGAGGCCACAGACGACCCAATCTTGAGTTAAAGGCATTTCCAGTCTCTGCCTGAGTCTGCAGAGAGCTCCTCACCAAATTTGGTAAGTCTAGCTATTGTACCTTAGACAAGAGGGGGCTGCAATACAAACAAACAAACAAAACACTTCAGCATGGAATGTTGTCTCACATTCTATTGCTTCCTCTCCTCAGGGGAGCAATTCTCGTGGTTTATGAGACATGCGATTTACATTGAATTTTTTTTGCAGCCTCGCATGCTGCTTCCAGAAGGTGTGGCTGGGAGGGATTTTTCTGGCTGGGGAGACGGTCCATCTATCCAGAGATCCCTGCCTCTCTGCTCAGTAATTATCTCCCCCTCCCCCACTTTCTGTTTTTGAGCTTTTTTTCCCTCTCTGTTGTCTGCCGGCAGTTGAGACCTGTTGCTCCAACCAATACTGTATTTAGTTGGCTGTTATTTGTTCACCGTTAAGTCAATGAAACCTTTTATTCTTTCTACTACTGTATTAATGTCTCAGAGTCAGTTATTGAGACTATAAGTGCCAGCTAATGTGAAAAAAAGGGGTGGGCTATTCTGAGGAACTTCAGGCTATTCTGCTCTGTGCAGCTAGAGAAATTTAGCCATACTTTATAACTGTGCAACAATGGATGTATATGGTCAGGAGGACCCTTGCTTTTTCATTATCTTGAATATTTCAGAGCTCCTGCTGGAAATTGCAAAAACCTTTCAATTTATTATAAAGTCTCTCTCTCTCACTCTCTCTTTCTTTCCCTTCCTCTCTCACACAAAAAAGCATAGCATTCTGTAATTTTTACATAAGGGCTGCCGTCTGTTACATCACAAAAGGCCTTTGCCTAGGTCTCAGGCTTTGGCCCTGAAATATAAAGGAGTAAACCCTACTTTAGAGTGAAGCTAGTGCTTACCTCCCATAGACAACATAACATAACACAAAACAAACTAATGTGCAAATCAGCAACCTACAGAGAGTGTGAAAACTTTCTACTGTGATAATTAGATGTATTTCATTACATATAGTTGGGCCCTGAGAAAGTATTCCAGGATGTCAGAAGGAATAGAGGAACCAAAATAGCAACAAAGAAAGAAACCTTGCTCGTCAGTATACAAGAAAAACTCATTGTCCTTGCCCCAGTTATCTTGAATTGGGGAACAGGATTTTGAAATTAAGTGGAACTTCCACTTAAGAGTTGGACACAACTAAATGACTAAACAACAACAAGTTTGAAAGAAATTCTCCTATGTTTTTTCTGTGGGAAAAAGTGAAGTGTGAGTGCCTGAGTAACCGACCTAACAGGCAGAGATCAGTGTGTAAAAGGACCATTAACACCTTCAACTTACCTCCTATTGTTGAAGACTTCAAAGAAAGGGCTGAGATAGGAACTGGCTTCCATGCTTATCTTAACAACGCAACAGCACAAGGACTCTAACACCCCTAACTGTAGCCCTTGACTTGGAGAGAGTCAGTTCACTTCCTTCCCAGAGAGTTATGTAGATTTGGCAATGGGAAAGGCAACAAGACAGGAAAAATGCTTTGACAGAACATGAAAAGCTATTAAGATGATGTTGGCAACAGGTGTGTAAGGGCTCATTTACTTGTAGAAAAGGGATTAGGAAAAGTAGATTGTTAGCCTAGTATGTCTCTAAGTCAATCAATTTAAGGGGACACCCCATTTCTGGTTCTTATTCTTTCACTGCAATTCAGCTTTGGTGATATATTTTTGCAAACATGCATAATTTAAGCATGTGGAAGGGGCCTGCCTTACCCTTTGAGTGAGACTGGCACCCATAATGTTGGAGTTTTTACAACCTTTCAAATCTGCCTTTAGTTTGTTTGGCTGGGAGGGACCTTTCTGGACTGACTTGATAGTCAATATACAGCACTAACCAATCACTCCTTCCTGCCTCTGAATTCCAAGAGAGCCCTGCCTCTCTGCTGAGTGTCCCTTTCTGCTTCGTCCGTTGCTGTCAGGTGTTTATTAGTTTGCTTATCTCTTAACAACCTTAAGAAAATGTTTTTATTCTTTTGACTACGAATGTTTCAGAGGGAGCTACTGAGACTGTAAGTGCCAGTGAATGAGAAAGGGGTGGACTCTCTGGGGAAGCTGCAGCTTTTCTCCTCTGTGCGTCTCTGTACTTCTGCTGTTTAGTCACAAGGAATTTTAAACAGAAATTCAACACCTTAAGCAGCAGATTTCAAGTCTTACGGAAATGTAGCAAATTATTAGTCATTAACTGGTGCTCACTGTGTGTTTTTGTACTGGCAGGGCTTGGGGCAAACCCCGGTGGGATCTTCTGTCTCACATGCATTGGGCACTAAGCATCTTGATTTGAATGGAAGTATGTGACGAAGGCATTTGCTGCTCCCACCCCAGGCTAGCCAAGTGATGGGGACAAAGAATTTTTATTTAATTAAGTGCAGTTTATATACTTCCTGGAGTCAAAAGCTCCCCAAAGTGTTTTATCCAGAAATTGCTATAACTTCTAAGATTCTAGCAGGTGGGATCAGGGAATGTTCAGTCTAGCTTTGCAGTTTGAAGGGGCTAGAAGCCTGCTTTAAGCAAGAAAGCACCTGAGACTCGCTGGACAACAAACCACTGCCACATTTTTTTATGCTCCTACGAAATCCAGATAAATATGGTCTTGTCCACAAAAATAAAAATATTTATTGAGAAACAGAACCTGGCAATGTTACTTTTAAAGACACCAGCCAGCATGCATACCTTAACAGAGCCTCTTCTGTTTTCTTAGTCACTACCACAGCTCTTAGATAAATGTTGTCATTTTGAGCAGTGAAGGTTTCAAAATCAAAATCCCACCCAATGAAAGCTCACTGCCTGCTCCTAAAAACAAGTACTCTTGCGTGCTTTAGGACCATAACAAACTGTAACAATAAATATTGGAAATTTTTGGCAACCTCGCATGCTGCCTTTAATAGATTTCGCTGGGAGAGGTGACCAACCAACAATACCTTCCTTATTTCTTAACGGGAAGGAAGGGGGAGAGAAGCAACATTTTTCCAAGGCACTCCTGCAAAAATTATGGCGTTTGATTCAGAAAGTCCCAAAAGCAGAGACAGGCCTCATTTGTACCCAATAAACCCACAACTTGTGAGGATTTTAGCTTCCTCTTTGTAAACCATCTTTTTTTACATGCCACCAAATATCTTTGCTTGGGAGTGTCCAAACTAACCATTTTCCAAATAGCAAAAACTCAATTTTCTGTCCAAAGGGGACTCCTAGTTTGCTATTCCCCTGTAGCCGTGGCCCAAAACTTGCTGCAGAGGTGGAAGAAAAGATGGTGCCCTGGCCTTCCAACTCCGTGGAAGAGGCTGGCAGATAAATCTGATTTTAACCATGTCGACAAGAGAGCCTCCTTCATTCCATGCAAGAGCAGGATTATAAATGGGTGGCAGAGGAGCAGATGAAGTCACATCTATTCTGTCCCCCTCTGCATCTACTGTCGGGGCAGTGGCCTTATCCTGCCTAATGGTAGAGCTGGCCTTGTTCCCCAAAGAAGCTGGAATTCCAGACAAGACTAGGAATGTTAGGAAGAACAAGTTCAACTGCATCAAGCAAGAGGCTGACCTTGAAATCATTATTTTTGGGGACCACAACTCTCTAACTCAAATCTCCACCTGCTCACTCACTTTCCCCATCTTTCCTAGAAACTCTGCTGGAAGCAGCTTGCTTGGGGACAGTTCATTCCAGATAAGGACCACCATCAAAGATGGAGCCTCTCCAGCTTCAACCGTTTCCATCTAGCTGGTCATTCTAGGCCTGGAGCTGTTTTCTCCTCCTCCTTCCTCACCCCTTCCTCCTTGTATATCATGCCTTACCTTTATATCCTTAGCCTGACAATAGGACTCATTACTTATCTTGCAAGCCAGCCATGGATGGAGCCTTTCTGGCCCCTGGGTGGATTACAATTATTTTAAATAATCACCCTAACATCTTCCTCCTCCAGCTTCTTAGGGAAGTTAAGAAAAACAGGGTCAGGTAAGCATGTAAGGGAAGACATCCCTGAGGAGTTGCTGCTGATCAAAGCAAGCAACACTGGCTGATATATTCTTAGTTTTAATATTTGTTACATTTACTGTATACCCCACTTTGAGTTCTGATGAAATCAGAAAGCCACTGGGGCCTTATCTATCTATCGATCGATCTATCTGTCTGTCTGTCCGTCCGTCCGTCCGTCCGTCCGTCCGTCCGTCCGTCCGTCCGTCCGTCCGTCCGTCCATTTATTTATTTATTTATTTATTTATTTATTTATTTATTTATTTATTTATTTATTTAACTTCTATGCCACCCACTCTACCCAAAGGTCTCCGGGCAGCTTAACTGTCTCACAACAATTAAAATTCAATTAAAATACAATAAAAGATAAAATGATTAAAATAGCATGGTCACTCTAATGATGGCTGACTGGGACGCAGCAACAAACAGTCTAACAAAAGAAAATACAGCAGGAGCCCCCTATCCACAGGATCAGTATCTGCTGATTCATTTATACAAAATAAAAAAAACCTTCAGAAATGTGTATTTGATATATATTTCTAGGATGTATTTATCACAACCAACTACTAGAGGGGGTCAGAGCCATGCAATGCATAGCACTTAATACTTGAGGGTTACTTTGGCATCCAGGGAGGGGCTTGGAAACGATCCCCCACAGATACGGCAGTCCTACTGCACACAGATACCCTCACACACTGTTGTAGTTATTGACTGGTGGCCCTTTACTGATTGCATACACTGCCCTCCTGGCATAGGGGCTACAGTTCAATCTAGGCAACCCAAGGGCCTTTACAGGCCTTTAAGCTGAAACTATCAGGGAAGAATGGAAAGACCAGAGCCATCCATCCTTCGCCGGGGAGATCATCTGTTCTGTGCTGGGTGGCACAAGCTGTTTCCCTCACCAGTCAGCCTGTCACCATCTGGAAAACATAAGCTAGTCTTAGAACAATAGGTTTCCATATTTTGGCATGTAGTGTGTAAATTCTCTCTAGCTCATCGCTCCCACTAAGCCTGTCACATGACATTCGTAAAATAATGTATACACATGTTTTAGAAGGCAAATTTCTCATCTAATAGAGAAGTACATAAAGCTGAGAAAGTCATTGCCCTAAGGTCACCCCATTCAATTGAACATTCTTGGCCTTTAAGATCGGTCCCATTTCCAGCGCAGGGATGACTGATGGGGACACAAGAGAATGCCTTCTCTGTGGCTGATCCCAGGTTATCGGATGCTCTCCCTCGGGAGATCCGGCTGGCCCCCCCTCCCTTCTGTCCTTCCTCTTGACAGCTGGAGACTCCTCTTTTCAGACCGGCTTTTAACCATTGTGGCTCAGTCCCTGGATGCCTCTTAAAAGTTAAGATAGTTTTTAATGTTTACTTGGTTTTAATGATTCAATATTTATTATTTATTTACCGTATTTTTCGCTCCATAAGATGCACCTTTCCATAAGACGCACCAAATTTTTAGGAGAAGAAAACAGGAAAAAATTATCTGCTTTCTTCTCCTAAAATTTGGTGAGCCTTATGGAGAGGTCCATCTTATGGAACACACCCTAGGGTCCTAGGGTGTGTTCCAGGACCCTTTGGAGCCTCCCCCTGCCTCCCTCGGGGGCGAGAGGGGGTGAAATCGCCACCTTCTGGGGCTCTTCTGAAGTTTCCCAAGCCTCAGAAGAGCCCCCAAAGGTGGTGATTTCATCCCCTCTGGCCCCCAGGGGAGGCAGGGTCAGTCTCCAAAGAGTCCTAGAACACACCCTAGGACCCTTTGGAGACTCACCCTGCCTCCCCCGGGCGACAGAGGGGGCAAAATAGGCAGCTTCCAGGATCTTTTCTGAGCCTTTCCAGGCTCAGAAAAGGTCCTGGAAGCTCCCGATTTTGCCCCCGCTGTCCCCGTGGGGGTGGGTGGGTGGGAGCCTGGCAAGGGTCCAAGGGAGCCTCCCACCCCGCCATGGGACCAGGGGGGTAAAATCGCCAGCTCCCGATTTTACCCCCCCCTGGCCACGTGGGGGTGGGTGGGGGGAGGGTGGCATGGGTCCAAGGGAGGGTCCCTTGGACCCTTGCCACCCTCCACCCACCCCCCCATGGGACCCAGGGGGGGTAAAATCGCCAGGTTCTGGGAGTGTTTGGAGGCTCCCCAAGCCTCCAAACACTCCCAGAACCTGGCGATTTTGCCAGGGCTGGCCGGTGCGTGGGTGGGAGGAGCGTCGCAAGGATCTGAGTGAGCTCCCAGGACCCTTGCGACGTTCCCCCCACCTGGAAGCTGGCGATTTCGCCGGTGCTGGCCCCGTGGGGGCGTGGGGGAGCCTCGCAAGGGTCCTGGAAGGCTCACCCGGACCCTTGCGACGCTCCCCCCCACGGGGCCAGCAGCGACGAAATTGCTGCATTCACACCATTAGACGCACTGACTTCCCCACCCACATTTTGGAGGGGGGAAAGTGCGTCTTATGGTGCAAAAAATACGGTAAAATATTTTTCTCCCACCTTCTTAAAAGAAGAACTCAAGACAGGGTTTTAATTAGCATACAGTTTTTTTAAAAAAATGTTTAACGTATTATGTTTTTAATTCTGTTTTTTTAAAAAAATATTGTGAGCTGCCTTGGATTCTCTTATCAGGAGGAAGATGGGCTATAAATAAAATAAAGTAAAATCAGTTTCATGGCTGGGAATCTAAAAAACGATTTCCCAAGTCTTTGTGCACACTGCATTGGTTCTCTAACGATCTGACCTGGCGTAGAGTGAACATTTATTATCCCAAAGATAAACTCCAAAACGGGTGGCCAGATAGAAGCCAGCGCATGCATGCACGGCACATTCTGGATTGATCCTTAACAGGGCATCTTTTCCAGCTCAGCCTACAGTGTCTTCAGCAAAGAGAAGAAGCATTGGATAAAAAGGCACAAGACTTCAAAGGGAGATGTGAAAAGCTCAAAAGAGAGAAGTACGAGACTCGCCTTCCGGCTCCCCTTCCCTCCTTGCTACTCACCCTGCTGAGCTGATCCAAGAGTCTTTGGTTCTGTTCAGATAGTTCCTGGACCGCCCGGGTTTTCTCTCGATCGGCTTCTCGAAGGTGAACCTGCTGCTTCTCCAGCTCATCCTGGAGCTGCTTCACGTCGCTCTCCAGTTCCGATACCCTGCCTTCCCATTCCCCTTCTTTATTCTCAAAACGTCGCCGGAGTTCGTGTTTCTCTTGTTCCAGGTGCTGCATAACATAAGGGGCAAAGGGGTGGGGGGTGGGGGGACAACAGTGGAAGCCAAGACGTCATTTTCCCGCATTCTCATAGTCCATGAACTTATCTTTTAAAAAGGACTCCGCAGATTCCACCAGAAACCCACTATTTGCAGCTTGCCAATGGCACCCAGATATAATTGGAAACTAATTCGTTTAAAGAAAAGGAAACAAATGAACGAGAGCCACTGAAATTATGTTTAAAAACATGTTTTGATCTGCCTGGATAAGGCTTTGCTGTTTTCTACAGCCTCCTACTATAATGCTTCAAAGCATCTCCGCCAGATCCTCAGAGAACTCCATGCAGAAATTCTTACCCCGCCAAATCGGCAGCGTTTCCTCAATTTCACTTTGGTATAAGCCCCCATTTGGCTCCTTCCCTAAGACTAAATTTACACATTCAGAACAACCACATGGAATTGATGTGGCTTGCATTTATATCCTACCTTTCCAGAACTGGGGATGCTATAGTTCCGCACCCACCCACCCAGCAATAGTTAGTTATAATGGTCACAGTTGCCATGATGGTAACAATTAGAGCAAATTCCTTTTAAAACGAACTGTCCAAACTCTGCACGTTTTCTCCAAGGAGCTCACTTGGCATGGACGCCCCCCCTCCAACGTCTCCCCTTTCGGGATCTCCTCTGTCCTCTGTGCACTTTATCAGTGAAAGCGTTGACTGTGCTGACCATCTTATGGTGTTTGTTTGCTGTGCAAAGTGGTTGACTGAGATACCCTCTTCTCATACCCTCAAGTATATAAGAGAGATGGCTGATAGGGACAGTGCAGCATGCATGTAAAAGGAGTTGGAATTGGGACCCTCTGAGATACCACCAGGCCAGCCTGACATCCTCTTTCTATACATTGAGATTATGCTCAGCTAAGACCTCCTTCAGCAGGCAGGGGCTAAATCCACTCATTTATCTGCAACTAGGGTAGAGCCATGGAATCAATGGAGACTTATATAAGCTTCGATTTAACTAATCCATTTATTTCACGGCTCTAATTCTAAACGACATCAAGCAGTGATTATATTCTTTCCATGGTGTTGATTTTCTTACCAATTCTGTTTTGCTTTTTATTATTATTTTAATATTGGGATTAGCAATCCTGTTGTTTTGGTTGCTGTTTTATCGACTGGGGGATTTTTAAAGTTCTAAATCACCCTGAAATGATATACAGAGCACATAACCAGGGTGGAAGTGCGGGGAGAGAATAGGCCTGATGAATTAGATAAAAGAGCACTAGGCCGTCAACCCAGAGATGGGTTCCTGCTTTTATAATATGAGGCCATACCCTATATTCAACTCTCCACCCAAGAAGGGCACTTAAGATGTTATGGCCCATCAAGGCACTTGAGCCTTAGGGGGACCCCTTGTAGGGTTTTCAAGGTACGTGAAATGTTCAAGAAGATGTTTAGCATTGCCAGGCCACCCACCCTCCATGGGTTTCCATGGGCAGTGGGGATTTGAACCCAGAGGCCCCGAATTCTAGCCCAGCATTCTATCCACAACAACACACTGGAGCTCAGAATGGAAAATAATAAGAAAATACTGGAAGGAAGGGATAAAAAAAAGAACACACAATCTTTGGTGGAAGAATGTTAACATGAAAACAAATAAATTAAAAGGCACAGTCAAAGCACGGGAATAAAAAGGATTGTTATTTGAGGCTATGTCATTGACAACGGGCGTTAATTGCCTTCCTTAGGACATGGATAGCATGCAGAGGTTGGAAATGTTACTTATGGGATCGACAACATGAAGAGCATTATTCATGATAGTTGGGGCATTCGGGGACGGGGGGGGGGGGGGGGTTAAGCCCAAAGCTAACTTTGCCACACTCTTGGACATAAATTTTGTAATGCTGCCCAGAGTAGACCATTGGTCTAGACGGGGGGGGGGCATAAATTTGAATGAATGAATGAATGAATGAATGAATGAATGAATGAATGAATGAATGAATGAATGAATGAATACATACATACATACATACATACATACATACATACATACATACATACATACATACATACATACATACATACATACATACCGGTGAGATTTTTCACTGTTTCTGGTCATTGTGGAAGCAAGAGACCATTTCTCTCTTGGTGCCATATATTATTTTAAACTGAATGTTTAAAAACCAGAAGCTGACCAAAAAAAAAAAAAGCATAAGTGGGGAGAAGCAAATTATCAGCAGAGATTGAGACTCGTGACTTACTGTTGAGACCAACCTAAGTTTCACCTGCCACTCAACTTGGACTTCAGTCGGATTTTTTTTTTTTTTTAAAAAGAGACTCCGACTCAACTTGTGACTCGGACCCATTTTTCTGAGTCACATTTTTGAAGTCCCTATTATTTTAATGGAGACTGCAAGAGGGGCCCTTTGCCTGTGCCTACCAGGCCTATCAGCTCTGTGGCCTCTTGTTGCGGCTCGCTGGGTATTTTTAAATGTCAACTGAAAACCTGGCTGTTTAGGCAGGCCTTCCCTCCAGGCACTACTTGATTTACTTTTTCTTTTTCTTTTCCATCTTGAATGATTGTTTATTGTTGTGGTGAATCACTGTTGCTTTTATATTGTTTTATTTACTTGCTGTCAGCCGCCCAGAGGAGTCTATGACTAGATGGGTGGGGTATAAGTACAACAAACAAACAAACAAACAAACAAACAAACAAACAAACAAACAAACAAACAAACAAACAAACAAACAAACAAACAAACAAACAAACAAACAAACAAACAAACAAACAAATAGAGCCATGGCACCACCCAGTCACCCCCAGGCTCCGAAGACAGGCCTTGAGGCAGCCCAGAAGCATCCCTGTTGCCTTGGCAACGGCAACCTCACCACCGCCTAGCAGTTGCCCAAAAAAGCATTGGCAAGGCCTTCTGATGGCCTGCCGCCATTTTGCTGGCCGCTCTGAGGGAAGAGGAGGAGGAAGAGGAGGATGGCCCCCCAACCCCTTGGAGAGGGGTGAATGGGGCGGACAGACGGCACACAACCCCACCCCACCCCTCGATCCTTCCCTTTCCTTGCTGAAGAGGTTGCCATGGGGATTCTGGGCCCGTGCTGGCCATGGGAGTGGATGAAATTTGTGGTTGGCCATTGGATTTCTCCTCGTCAGCCATGGTGCTACATCCGTGGGCTGCCTGGGGAATTCTGTCAGTTGTTGTCCAGAAGAGTACTCCAGTCTCTATTGTTTTAACAGGGACTTGAGACTTGAACTCAAGGCTTGGGACTCGGGACTTGGGCCCAAAGCCTTGCCAACATCCTGATGATCAGTACCCATAATTAGTAAAATGCATTGAGGAAGATGTTACGGTACCTCCTGTGAAAGAAGTATGCTTCGACTTTTAAAGTGACACTTCTTCATCATCATCATAGGCATCCTTCAGTCTCGAGAGACTATTGTAACATGCTCTGAATAGAGGACTTGGAACAGCGTCTAGTGTGGCTGAGAAGGCCAATTCGAGAGTGACCATCCCTTCCACACTGAAGACAAATAGAATCTGTTCCCCATCCAGTTCCCTGATTTGGCTGCTTTCGGGACTGCCTCTTTGCCTCGGCCTCCTGGACAAGGGTCTCTTCAAATTGGGAGAGGCCATGATGCACTACCTGCCTTCAGGCTGAGCGCTCAGAGGTCAAGGTTTCCCATCTGTTGAGGTCCATTCCGAAGGCCTTCAGATCCCGCTTGCAGATATCCTTGTATCGTAGCTGTGGTCTCCCTCTGTGGCAAATTCCCTGCACTAACTCTCCATACAGGAGATCTTTTGGAATCGCTGTTTCAGTAGTGTATACATGCTAAAAATTCCAGCTCGTTCTAGGACTACTCTATTTGGAACTTTGCCAGGTGACACCAAAAATGCGTCGGAGGCAACGGATATGGAACGTGTTCAGCTTTCTCTCCTGCCTCGCATGAAGGGTCCAGGACTCACTGCAGTCCAGGAGTATGCTCAGGACATAGGCTCTATAGACCTGGATCTTGGTGTATGCTGTCAGCTTCTTATTGAGCCATACTCTTTTTGTGAGTCTTGAGAACATAGTAGCTGCTTTGCCAATGCATCTATCCAGCTCGACATCCAGAGAGAGGGTGTCAGAGATCGTTGAGCCAAGGTACACAAATTCATGGTCAACCTCCAATTCTTGCATGGAGATGGTAATAGAGGGAGGTGAGTCCACGCCCTGGCCCATGACTTGTGTTTTCTTCAGGCTGATAGTTAGTCCAAAGTCTTGGCAGGCCTTGCTAAAACGATTCATGAGTTGTTGTAGGTCTTCGGCAGAGTGGACACTTCTTATACAGTATGTGCCAAATTATAGATGAGGTGGTAAATGGGAGGTAGGGGAGGGTGGGGAGATGCATCAGGGAGATGCACAATTATAAACAAGACAGCAAACTTCAAATCCCAGGATCCCATAGGAAGGTGGCACAAGACAGCTTGCACTACAGTTCCCATCCTCCTCCTCCTTTCCTTCCTGGGGATGATGAGCTACATTGTGCAGCACATCTGCAAGATGCCAGGTTGGGAGAAGCCAGATTATAACAATACTGGCTAGAAAAAAAATTAGGTTCACCTGATGAAGAAGAATCCACAAGAGAGGATTCATGGCAATTAAACTAGAAAATCCATTCACTTTTAATTTTACAGGGTTCCGGCACCATTTTTAATCAACTTTTTTTTTCATATCACCAAACTCTCTAGATTTAATTTTTCTAAGGGAGGCGAGAGCGATCATTGTGAAATCTCTTTTCAACAGCCAAATAGAATTGATGAAACTTTAATTTATTCTCACTCTGAAAAAGAAAAACCCTAATTTACAATGCTTTTTGCAGAGTACTGAGAACATTTTCAAGGAGTTAAATGTACTATAAAAACTGAATTTTAGGGATTTATAAGTAATAATCTTTAAAATTCACATATGAACTAGTCACAGAAGCACAGAAAATAATCCATGCAGTTTAGAAGGCAGGATTAGTTTAAATTTAGCCAATTTACCCCTTTCTGAATATTCAAGGTATTCCCACACACTGGAAAGACAGAATATTTGCCCTGCAGACGTTTTCCAGCCTTCATAACTAACATTAAACCAATCACCCTGTCAAAGAATCAGGTCCCAGCATAATAAAAAGAGAAATTTTCTAAAAAGGACATTTATATGTTGATAGGCATTCTGTTACTATATTTATAACACCTACAATATGTTTTAACAAGATGAAGATTGTAGCGCTGTTAGAACTTAAGGTAAACACACAAGAATAATAATTCAATTAGTTTTAAAGTATTACAGCTGCAATAATTACAATAAAAAGAATAAATAAAAACTTGCAGCATTATTATTAGGAACAAATCTTATTGCTATGACAAAAAACTAAATAATCTCACAGCTTCATGTTATGAACCACACAACCCACTTCAAGATACATGTATGTAATTCATGTTGGAGATTCATGGGAGGTCACGTACATGTCATAGAAATCCCTCCTACGGGAGACCAGACTGGGCTCATATTTGCTGTCCTTCTAAATGCAGGCAAAGACCTTTCTCTCCAAGCAGCCTTTCCCTTAAGGACTGACTGTCAAGGCAACAATAAACAATAAACACATTTATTGCTTCTAAATCTGTTTTTGCAATGCTTTTAACTTAACATTTTTAATATGTTATTAATTCTTCTTTAATATTTGAATATTTTGCTGGGTTTTTTTGTTTTTAGTATTGTGTTTTTAATTATGTAAGGAGCCTTGGTTCCTTGGTAAGGAGAAAAGCAGGATAAAAATATTTTAAATAATATAAATGAACATGTGTTAAGAATTGCTGGTTGTAAGTATTAATACAGCAAAGAGTTCGATTGGGCCATTGAAAAAAAACTATAAGGCAACAGGTTTCCTGGCTACAATAACTTTGCCTGGACAGACACTCAATAAACAGTTCCAGTGGATCCTCTATAATTTTTGAGGACAAGGAAGCATCCAGAAGTTGCCAAAATGTGCCCACTCCACCAAAGAATTGTACAATAGCCAATGATCAACAAGACACAGTGGCAAGGGCCTGGAATGCATACATATACTCTTGAAACAGGGCACTAATATTGGATGTAAACACATTCTAACCTTTGGTTTCTCCTGATGGCAACAGAGCTTGGTAGTAACACAATGGCTGGAATCCTGTGGCATAGCTCCACATGTGTAATGGGAGTGACGTCAGCAGCAGCAGCCAATCGCCAGTCTTTAAAAGCTTCCTTTGGAGATTTTGGTGGGCATATGACTTGGACACAGTGTGATGAAGCAACATGCATCTCCAAATCACCAATGGAAGCCTTGCAACATTGGTGATTAGGCACTGATGATTACATCATTCCCATTGTGCCTGCGGAGCTGTGCAACAGGACTTCAAATAATGACTTCTAAGCAACATTTAGGAGAACTTAAATCAGGCCATTCTGGGTCAGACTAAAGATCTACCTGTTCCAACATTTTGTTTGTGCAGCAACTCATCAGCCTCTGGGAATCCTCGGATCCAGGCAGGGGTGCAAGTATCACCTTCATTTCCGTGCAACAGAACTAATATTAAGAGGTATATTTTACATGGGCTGTGGCCCTCCCTCCCTTCATATCAAATCCTTTGTATCAAATCCTTGCACAATTTAAAATTGTGGACATATATGAAATGTAGGTAAAATTAAGAACAAATTAAGATAATCAGAATGTTTTTGACCAGAAGCGACTACGTCAACATTCTGACACTAAAAGTGACATATGCATTATGATTTGCAACCACCGATGGCCCTAACCTTAATCAGTTTTTAAAAAATAATAACAGCAAAACATTTCTTAGAAAGGTTTCTAACAAGCAATGTTTTCAGAGTGAAATGTTACTTTTTACATCAGTAGATAATTACATTGTATAATGAGAAGTAATTTTAGGTTTTTGATAAAACGAATGATATTTACATTTTAATGCTAGAATGTTGCTTTTTGGAGACTTCTGTATTTAAAAAAAGTCAAAAAGGAGATTAAAATGTAGAGTGCAAGTGTCTAAAATATACTAGTATTATGTAACTACTTGGTAAATGAATAACCAAACATGGAGCAAGAAATGCCAGATGTTCAAGCTGGATTAACAAAAGGAGGCACTAGAGATTATGTTGCAAATATATGTAGGCTACTGGAGTGTATCAAAGAAGTTCAAAAGAGAAACAGTCTATGCTTTATAGATTACAGCAAAGCTTTTTACTGTGTAGATCACTGAAAAGTATTCATTGTTCTAAAACAAACCAGTGTCTCACAACATTTGATTGTTCTTATGTATAACCTCTACTCTGGTGAAGAGGCTACTGTGCGGCTAGAATACAGAGAAACAGAATGGTTTCTCACCAGCAAAGGTGTCACACAAGGGTGCAGTTAATCTCCCCATCTGTTGAAATGGAAAACTGGAGGCAGAAAGTGATTGGTGGAAGAAACACCACTAATTAAAGATATGCAGATGCAAATTTATTACCGTCAGAAAATTGCAATGACTTGAAATGAATGGTAAGGAATGCAAAAGAATAAGGTGTGAAAGCAGAATATTAAGGTGACAAAGTCATGCCTACAGAAGAACTACAGAACTTTTAATGTTGACAACGAAGAAATCCAGATTGTTAAAGATTTTCTATATGTTGCTTTAATCACCGATCAAAATGGAGACCGTGGGCAAGCAATTAGAAGACAACTAAGACTTTCCTGATGCCCTTGACAAAGCTTCTCACGTTTGGAAGAACAATGACGAACAAACTACATACATTGTGCAAAACACAAGATATGACAGCTTCTGTTTTGTACCTAGACCTTTCAAAATGATAAGATTTAAGAAGGTTGTTTGTACCTTTTAGTCATACAGCCTGGTCATGCTCTGCATCTGTGCCTTCCTTTGCAAACTGAAAAGACAGCAATTTTGCACAGAGAATTCTGTGCAAATTTACAGATATCTAGATGGGAAAAAACCCTATCTATGCCTTGTTTCATTCTCATGCTGGAAGTGACTTCTCTCACAGAAGCTAGTGATTTTTCAGCAGGTTGTCTCAATGTGTCAAGAAACTCTATCTTTTCAAGAAAAAGTACTGTAACTCTGTGACTAGGCTTCAGATCTATAGATGCGGCTGCTGTTGTTTATGTAACCAAAGGGACGCCCCGTTACAAGAGAATGGGGTGCCCCCTCCAACGTTGGCAGAAACACACTCTGGGGGAGAGACCTATTAGGAGACTCTGTTAAAACAAACACACAAACAAACAAACAAACAAACAAAACAGCCCACTGAAAACTGAGCATAGGAAAACCCCCAGACTTAATGTTGGGAGCAAGCTGGGGGAAGGAATAAGGAGATCATTGGGATTGGAGTAGCAAGAGTCCCAACCATTGTGTAACATTTTTATATCTCCTCCTGTTGCTGGATTCAAGCCACTGATTAAGAATTTCTGTTCCAGCCAGCTGGAGGTATCATCATTCCTTTCCCGGCACAGCTGTGTGCCAGGCCATCCCAAAAGGTCAGTCTCCAAATCTCACAAGAGGTACGCAAACATGTTGTGCGAGAACGGAATTTTGGGCCAGCCTATACACACCAACACCAACCTCCCTACAGTGATTTGAAGCGGCAGGCTGAAAGGGGAAGCCAGAAGAGCCACCTAGCAGATTTGGATAACCACCAGGGTGATGCTAAGCATAACTGGAAGCCTCTTACAAGTCAGATTTTAACAGCAGGGCTCCAGAATGCCACGGATGTGCACATGGCTAAATGCTCCATGTGCATACCACCACCAGCATGCGAACTGGGCATAGGCATGCGTGTTTCTTTCCCTCCTCCTTTTTAGGGATCTCTGTCTAATCACTTTTAACCTGGCCCATAGGCCAGCAGTGTGAGCATATGCACAGCCGCCTAGAGTGGTCCTCGCTTGACCAGATAGGCGGGATATAAATAAAATAAATAAATAAATAAATAAACCACAGTATTATCCAAGTCACTCGACTGGCTTTAGATACTAAGCACCTTGCCTTGGGTGGATCAGCATGGCATCACTTAGTGTTCTTGGCCAGTGGCCGCCCATGACCTGCAGCCACCCTTAACAGTCATTACAGCTGCATCCAGAAAGAAGAAGGCCCCCCAATTACTGGTTTCAAAATCCCCAAACTGGTGGCTGCAGGTCTTGGGAAGAACTGTTAAATGGTGCCTAGTAGCCACCTCTCTTCCTTGTGCCCATGGTGCAGCAGAGACAGGGCTGGGCAGGGTCAAAGCTGTGGAATTTCTAAGGAGCAGGAACTATGGCATGATCTGGCCTCCCTCTGGGGCTTCCCTGTTCCCTCGGATAAGACTCGGGACAAAACAAACCGAAAAACAAGACCAGTCTTCCCAGGAACAGCATATTGTTGCAAGATCTCCAGATGGTCATGCAAAGAAGGTGAGGGTGGTTTGGTCTTGAATAGGCAATGAAGAGGCATTAACTTGACAAAAGAACTGCTCCCCAATTGTTAAGATGGGCAGATCTAGTCATCTTCTTTACTGGACTCTTCTTGTGGGGAAGAGACCGGCCCTTTGATGGCAGCCAGAGCCACTGCCTCCTGTTGCCTCTGTCTTTGCTGATGCCCGTTTGCTCGTTCTTTCCATCCTTCCAGAGCCAATCCGATACAGTATTCTTGAGGGAGGGGAGAAGGAGCTTCTCCTTCTCCTCAGTTCTAGCAAGAGGTCTGGAACCTTCAGCCCATCAGATCCTGGGTGGACTTCAACTCCCAGACGTCCAACCCGCCAGGGTTCCCTTACCAGAGTGGCTCTCCTATTCTCTAAAGATTTAACTGTTTCTGTTATTTAACAGTGTTTTTGTTCTGTCTTGCAAACTGCTTTACAGGCAATTAGGGACAAAATGTCTTTTAAACTGAATTTCTAAACAAATTCAAAATGACAAGGCACATTGCAAAAACTTTAAATATAATGAAACTGAAAAAATGCTGTTGCATCCAGGAGGGAATCTATGCTAAACGTATAACAAGCAGGTTGGAATAGAAGCCGTTTATGCAGTCAACAGCAGGCAGAGTGTTCTGTAAAGGATTTCTCAATGGCTGCCTCTAGTTTCCAAAAGCATTAACGCAGGAGGTCAGGGAAAGCACGTCTGGGGGATTTAGTGCAGTGAAGTCATTTTCCATCAGGAAAGAATTAAGGTCAGTTTATAGAGAAAGAGATGTGGGGGGGAAGCACAGCATAACACTAGAGCCGACAGATGGAATATCAGGAGTAAAAGACATTTTGAGCTTTTCTGATAGGAGTAGCAGGTTGCAGAGATGGAAAACACCCCTTAGCCCTAGAGAGTGAAAGGCTGCTTGAGCGATAGAGAAAAATGGTGGTTTTGTGGGGTTTGCAGGTAGAAGTTCGCTATGTGGCATCTTTAATCAGGGAAGAAATAAGACTCGTTTTTGAAATGATGTATAGAGACCCTGATACCCAGCATAAAACAATGCAGGAACAGCGGGCACCAATTATGTTGATGTTGCCAGAATTACACATTGGCTGTTGGGTGCTGAACTGGGGGGGGGGGGCTAGGGTTCAGGACTTGGACAGCTCCTATAAAGTTGAGTTAGATCCAGATTCTCTGCTACCCACAGCAACACTGGAACCATCAGTGTGGGAATTAAACAGCCCACTTTATTCTGCATTAGGCTGACCATGAATGGAGCCTTCCACCCAGTTCTTAGAGCGATGCTTTAAGAAAGACACGTAGAGATTGGACCAGGTTCAGAGGAGAGGGTCAAAAACAGTGTTGTCTAATACTGTATACAGCAGTTTGATACGCAGACATTCATCAAACTTGAGCCTCGTAGCCATGATCTCAGAGAGGACCCAAAAATTCAGAAACCTATCTTGAAGCAGATGAATAAACAATTTCTAGCTGTTCTCACCTGCAAAAGGAGCACGTCTTTTGTAAAACTAATGGATCTAACTTGAACATTAAAAACCAAATCGGTTTAAAAAACAACAACAACCTTTAGCCAGGCCCTAAAGACAAGCTCAAAAAGACGGACAGCAGTTCTGCTCCGGATGAAAAGTCCAGTTTTAGCTGTTTTTCAACCACAGCAGTTTTTTAAAAAATATATACCAAGAGATCTTTGCTGCTCCTTTCCTTCAGATAAGCTCATAGGGAACAAGGAATGTGGCTGCTAATTGAAAGGAAAAGCTCTTTCCCAGAGCTTTAACACTATAGTTCATAATATCACTGCTCGGCAGTATGACAGACAAAGTCCTACAAGGATAGGTGATATTTAGGGGGAGGAGGACCAAAGGAAAGTACCCCTCCGACGCTAATCTCTCACATGGCCAAAAGAAATTGGCTAAAGAACACTCTCACGTCCCAGAGAAGCAGAAGTGGAGAAAATTTGCTTTAAAAAAAAAAACTATAACTCCCAGCATCTGTAGCCCCCAAAAGGAGTCGCTCCCACCTCTGGCTGCCCACACCTCTTTTCTGCCCCTGCCCTGCCCTGCCTTCTCTTCACTTCCTCTGCCCAGAGGGAGGAACCATCTGCACCTTGCCAAAGATCAGGACCAGTCGCCAGACTCGCCACCCTCATTTTTAAAAAACAGAGGAAGTGAGAAAGAATGGGATCAAAGCGATGGGAAACCGTATGTGAAAAATAAGAAACACATCACACCTTGAAGGATGAGATTTTAGAAATCCCTCCTACATTGGTTCCTTCCAGGTTAAGGAAAGCTATGTTTCATGTAATACTGTGTTTCTATAACAAGGGCATTATATGATCATAATAATGTTTTTAAAAGTCTTATATAATGTATGGAAGTGAGAGCTGAACCATAAAGAAAGCTGACCACTGAATAATTGATGCCTTTGAATTGTGGTGCTGGAGGAGACTCTTGAGAATCCCCTGGACTGCAAGGAGATCAAACCTATCCATTCTGAAGGAAATCAACCCTGAATGTTCACTGGAAGGACAGATCCTATAGCTGAGGCTCCAGTACTTTGACCATCTCATGAGAAGAGAGGACTCCCTGGAAAAGACGCTGATGTTGTGAAAGAGTGAAGGCAGGAGGAGAGAAGGGGATGACAGAGGATGAGATGGTTCAACAGTGTCATCAAAGCAACCAACATGAATTTGATCAAACTCCCGGAGGCAGTGGAAGACAGGAGGGCCTGGCATGCTCTGTCATGAAGAGTCGGACACGACTGAACGACTAAACAACAACAAAATACTTAGGGTGAACCTACTTTCCAAATGCCAACTCTTTGGCATTAAACAAAATAGCACTTTCTAAGCCTAAAAGGGATCTACCAGCAAACCTAAGTGGGCAGCAATGTTTGCAGAAGTATTTGGGGGTAGGGTGGTGGTTGGGGGGGGCAGCCCATCAGAAAAACCTCTTTCCCCACTCCCTCCAGTGAGAACTGTGCAGGATTGTTAGCCACAAAATATCTGCTTGCGCTTGTGGCTAGGCAGCCTGTGCAAGAGGAGCAGTTTTGTCTCCTAGTTTCTGATAGAAACATCCAGCTGGGGCTGCTCAGCACCTTCAAGAAGAGCTACCTCGCCAGCTGGAACATTTTGTAGCAGTTCCAGAGGGGCACAACCAAAATGTCAGGGCCAAAGGCATTCCACATACTACTTGCCCAGCCGACATGGAGGCTCTTTCGCACAGCCCTGTGCCAGCTTCATTCCAGACCCACATTAGTGACCAACTCCTCCCATTCTTTATTTTTAAATCTCCCCATGGTTCATCACCTTTCTTTCTTTCTTTCTTTCTTTCTTTCTTTCTTTCTTTCTTTCTTTCTTTCTTTCTTTCTTTCTTTCTTTCTTTCTTTCTTTCTTTCTTTCTTTCTTTCTTTCTTCCTTCCTTCCTTCCTCCCTTCCTCCCTCCCTCCCTTCCTTTACTGATTGTATTTATATCCCGCCTATCTGGTCAAACGACCACTCTAGGTGGCTACTAACATAAATAACCATATATAAAATATAACAAAGTTTAAACATCAATAAAGAAGTTGATCAAGATGAAAGAAGGGAAGAAGAGAAAATATAAAAAAATAAAAGGAAAGGGGGAAAAAAATTAAAGCATTAGCTGGAGGGAAGGCCTGCACAAACATCCAAGTTTTCAGTTGGTTTTTAAAGATGCCCAGCGAAGGGGCTGCACGAATCTCCGGAGGAAGGTTATTCCTTTTGCCTCATCCTGACATTCAAACATATCCCTGCCTTTTTGACTTCTGACCTCTAAGGACCTCATCCTCTCAAATCATTTCCAAGGTCTTCAACAGCACCCCTCTCAACAGTGTTATACCAGGCTCCCATATAGCCCTGATTATGGGTCTAGACAAGAAGTTCTGCAAGGAAATGTGGGTTGGGGAACATATGAAAGAACCATTCCAATACCAGAAAGGCTGGCAGTAAAACTGGTAGCCAGCTTCTCTTGCTGCCACAGAGCCTGAAAACCGAAGGTGCCCTTTAGACTTCGAGCCTTCTAGACCAGTGGTCCCCAACCTTGGGCCTCCAGATGTTCTTGAACTACAACTCCCAGAAATCTTCACCACCACTTCAGATGGCCAGGATTTCTGGGAATTGAAGTCCAAAAACATCTGGAGGCCCAAGGTTGGGGACCACTGTTCTAGACTCTTCCTTCAGAACCCCTTTGAAAATTACCAGTCTCATTAAAACTTTAGCTTACCGTCCCCGAAGCCGGCCCTTTAGGATGCAATTCCCATCATCCCCAGGCAGCATCCTCTGAGGGATTTGGAATCCTTCATATCTGGGGAGCCTCAGTTAAGGGAAGCTGCTTTACATCAACTGCTTAGTCCTCAAATACCCGCAGTTTAAACAAAACTGTAACTCCTGGTATTCCTCGTCTCTTTCTTTTTCTCCTGCTTTCACCTACAATCTGAACCCTTCCCCTGATCACTCACACCCAGGACCTAACGATGGACGCCTCCTTACAATTTCTGTGCTTCTTTTCCTCCTCAATACAGTGGTGCCTCGCTAGACAGTTACTCCGCATGACAGTTTTTTCGCTAGACATTGACTTTTTGCAATCGGCATGGCGATTCGCGAAACAGTGATTCCTATGGGGGAATTTCGCTGGACAATGTTTGGTCCTTGCTTCGCAAACCGATTTTCGCTAGATGATGATTTTGACAGCTCCCTCCGCGCTCGCAAAACAGGTGTTTTCGGGATCTAAACTTCGCAAGACAGCGATTTAAACAACTGATCAGCGGTTCACAAAGCGGCTTTCCTATGGCCAATTTTCGCTAGACAATGACGATTCTTCCCCATTAGAATGCATTAAACAGGTTTCAATGCATTCCAATGGGGAAATGCTTTTTGCTAGACGATGATTTCTCTAAACAGCGATTTCAGTGGAATGGATTATCATCGTCTAGCGAGGCACCACTGTATACAGCAATGGCAGTGATATATAAAACTGTATGCTGGTCATTTGGCACAGGCCTGGTGACAGCCTGGAAAGGTTGGAGGTGGCAGTGTTTTTAAGTAAAACCCCTAGAATTTTCCAGCGAGATTCTCGCTATAAACTAAGAAGGCCAAGCTGCATGAACAGCAAGCTTCCCTAGGACAAATAAGAGCAGTTTAGGGGCTCTGGAAAAGAAAGATCTAATGCAAAGTTGAGTTAAGCGGGTGGTGTTTATGAACCTCTAGCAGCAGGTAGAACTACAGGTAGATCAAAGAGAATAAACTGTCCTTCAGCAATTCCTTGTAAGTTTAAGACAGACCTCAAAAGAAACCTGGGAGCATTTTTTAAAGAAAATAATAATAATAAAGCTTGTGGAAAGGAAATCTCCTTGTTGCTCCCCATGTTTTCTGCCCCTGCGCCATTGCTCTCCCCATGACCAACCCACAACATTTTACTGCCTGAGACAGAACAGTAAACGTTTCTCTTGATCCGTCCAAGTCAAGATGCACAGTACCTAAAACTAGATAACTTATCTGGAACCTGAGGCTGAAAACCCCACAAGAAATCCTCGCTTTGTCCGTTTGTAGTAAAAATATAATCGCAGCAAAGCAAATAATAAACAGTTTCCTGCCCTTTCAAGACACACCACATCTGTTGCCTAAGGATGATGCTCCGCTCTCCCCAGCAATAGAGCCAGCCCTGTTCACAGGCACATCGATTGGAGAGGGCATAAGCTGAGTCTCATTCTCCTGCTCCTATCAGGAGCTTGGGAGGGATCTGGCTTGGTGTTTTATCCTTTCCATACCAACTGCTCGGGGAGGCGTCTCGCTCTGTGAGTCAAAGCTTCAAGATAAATTAAAACAAAAAAACCAAGGGTTAAGTCCAGGGGATAAAGTGTTTTGGGTCATGTCCCAACAGCTGCCAAACATCTGGATGACTGGAAACACAGAGCCATCACTTAAACCCAACCTCCCACTTGCAAAAAAAAGAGAAAGAAAATAAAATAAAACAAAAAGTATATGCATAAAGACACCACACTGCAACGCACTAATATAGCAAGACTGAGGGATCACACAGGGCGAAACCAGTATGCCTCCAGTCCCACACACTGGTCACCTACAGAATACTACTAAGGATAACCAAGGGTAGAAAGACAGGACAAAATATCCAGAGCAGGGGTGACCAACGAATATGCTGCTAACCATGCGTCCTCCCTCTAAATTAAAAAAGGAGGCCATTTTCTGATCCCGGAAACTTGTAAGAACTGTCTTTTATTTGTTATAAAATGGTGGCTGTAAAGCCCGGCGGAGGAAAACTGGCCCCCAAATCTTCCCAAGTTGCCCACCGGTGACAGAGAGGGATGGAAGGAGAACAGATATGTTGGTTTCCCACTCCTGGCATCTGGGCCCAGTCTAGGGTTCAGGAGAGTTCATCTCCCTGTCCTGTTCTGTGGGCAAGGCCTCTGTAAATCATGCAAGGAAAGAAGGGTGTTGGCCCCCTCCTCGCCCCAGTTTGACAACTCAGGTGTCGGTCCTTCCCCAGGTTCGGTTGCCAGGCGAGGAGCGAGAAGACCTGGAGTGAAATCCTTGTTCAGAGGTCATGTTTACGGGTGAGCTCGGTACAGTCACAATCTCTCAGACTTGCCTACCTCACAAGGTTATTGTGAGAAGGAAAATGGGGAGGTGAACACGGTCTCCCCTGGAGGAAAGGTGGGATGCGTGTAGAAATAACAAGTAATTCAAAAGCGGGACACCTCCAGATGGAATGAACGCAACTGCCATATTCCACTACAGAACACATAACATGGTGAGCAAAGAAGTGTTGTTTTCGCAGTGGGGTCAATTAGATAGCCGTTGTCTTGATAAGCCGGCTGCTGAGTTAGATTTCTGGCTGCAGGGCCAGACTGTTGGGCCTTCAGGGAGAAAAGCCAGCCCTTGTAAGCTGCCCAGGGAATGGGAAACCAGGTCTGAGTATTTCCTACCTAGAAAACCCTAGAAAGGATCGCCATAAGTCACAACCAACTTGATGGCACGTAATCATTAGTTTTATAAACCTTCCTTTCTCCTTCCTGTCACCTTCTAGGTCTTAACAGCTGATGCTCTTACCCTTTCTGATTGTTAAAATTAGCTTTCAGCAACCTGGTGCCCTCTGGATATTTTTGACTACAACAACCATCACATGCTACAATTTCCAGAATCCCCCAAACTGCAAAGTCATTATCTACTCTGGCTCAGAGAGCGTGGTAGTTGCAACAGGCTGATGGGGGCTTCTAGTCATATACCTCTGGAGGAAACCAGATTTGGGAATAACATTTAGGACCAGTAGGCTGGGAAAGTTTATCCACAGGCTTTTGCTCAAGAGGGTCGCAACTCTAGGGATCAAAGGACAGATCCAGCAAAATGTGCTTCGTGGCCTTCCTGAGCATGTGCAAAATGCTTTCCCTTATGTGCAGGAAAACCACCACCACCACCCCAATGTTGGAGCAGTGTGATACCACGGCTCTGACTTCCCAGTACAAACTGCGAGATTTAAGCTCTGTTATAAAATGCCTAATCCCAGATGTACAGGCCTGGGAGAAAAGAATATACATATATGTAATTACCTAGGACAACGAGACAAACTGAATGACCCAAATGAGGGCCGGCCCTACCATTAGGGAGCAGGAGGCAAATCTCTCTGTCTCTAGATATGGGATATCATGAAAGGACAGCAGATTTTACCGTTATTTTATTCTTTCAAAACATTCACTTATATCCTTCCAGAAACGGAGGGGTGATTGAGATTCCCCCCCCCCCCCCGGGCTCTTATGCTACTGTCGATCCACAGTTGGCCCTCCTCTCATGAGACTGGATGCAGCAACTATCTTGGGTGGCGGGGGGGGGGGCGGCTGCCACATCCTTCTTCCAGGTGTTCTTCCTAATCCCCTGGGGGGACCTTTTCCCTCTGTTCAGGAACGCAGCCGTGTGGGCCACACCGTGCTGTGCTTCGCATCCTTAACCGTCCCTGCTGCCTTCATTGTGGGAGTCAAGTTCAGTATTCGAGTCCAGCGGCCACCCGCAGATGGAATGGAAGGGCGCACCACCTTGTCCTTTGACTCAGGCAGATAATAAATGCCTTGGGCCAGCATGGGGAGGGCAGGGCTTTGGCTGCTGTGCCCCAGGCAGCTAAAACGTCTGGAGGTACCCTAGCATGAGTTATGTTTCTGGAGTGGGGGCTTTATTACTCTTGCCACCTGATCACCCTGAATACATCCCATCTTATCTGATTTTGAAAGCTAAATTGGATCAGGTAGGACTGTGGAGGGGGGCAGAATCCTGGGAATCCCTGTGGCCACCCAGAGGGACAGGTATGTCCATCCCACATGATATAACTTGGCTTTGGATATTCCTAGTTGCCTCCGGCAGCAAAATCTCTTGCCTCGGCCCACATGCTGGGAGAAGGGCCCTTCTCACTCTCCTTAAGGCAGCCTGTCTGAATCATCCTGCTTCTGAAGAGGAAAGGCTGGGGGGTGGGGTGGGAGGGGTGTCCTCCCTTGTCCCTCCGTCCGGCTCCCTCTAACGACCTTCCTCTAGCTCCTGTGTCCCTGATTATATAGGGCGACCTATAAGGGAAATCACCTTGCCGCCTGGGGAGAGACGGAGGTGCAGAACAGGCCACTCTGCTTTAGGCCAGCCCAGCACAGGGAGGAAGCTGGGGGCGGAGTGGGGGGGGAAGAGAGAAGATTTGCTGCGGTGCGCCTCAGGCGGCCGGATAACTTGGGGCGGCGCTGGCCCAGATACTTTCCACGCAGCATCCCTGAGTCATAGGCCTGCGTGGGGGGCCCCGGCTCTCTCTCTCTCCCCAGCAGGCCTGCCCTGCGCCTCCTGCCTCCTCCTCGTTCCGGGGCTCACCTCCAGCTTGTCGGTCAGCTCCTTGTGCATGCGCTCGTACTGGCGGCTCATGTCCTGGTTGCGCTCCAGCAGCGCCTTGCCGAGCCGGGCGGCCAGCACCAAGTCCTTCTCCTTCTGCCTCATCAGCGAGAGCAGCTCGGGCTCCGAGGGCGAGGGCGAGGCGGGCACCGGCGGGGGAGGCACCGGCAGAGGCGGCGGCTCGGGGGGCTCCCCGGCGGCGGCCAGCAAGGCCAGCTCCTCCTCCAGGGCCAGCTCCAGCTCGGCGGAGCCCAGCAAGGCGGCGGCCGAGGGGGGGCGCCAGGCCGGCGGCGGGCGGGGCGGGCGGGAGGCTCCGGCTCTCCTTGGCGGCGGCGGCGGGGGCGGCTGCTGGGGGCGGCAGCGGCAGCGGCGGCGGGCCCGGGCGCTCCATGCGGCGGGCGCTGTCCAGCTCGGGAGGTGCTGAAAGGGGCGCCGTCCCTCCTGCCGCCGGGGCCGGCAAGCAGGAGGCGGAGGACATGGCCGGGCCCCGGGCCACTCCAGGCTAGGCGAGCCGAGGGTGCCCGGAGCCCGCACCGGGGGGGTCGCCGCGTGGTCCTCCCGCTCCTGGGCGCCGGGGACGGGCGAGGCGAGGCGAGGCGCGACGGGGACGGGGAAGGCGCGGGAGGGCGGGCGGGCGGGCGCCGCCGCCGCCGCCTACTCGCTGGGGTCTGCCGGGGGCTCAGCTGGGCGCGCTCCAGGCCTTCCGTCCGGGCTGCGGGGGGCTCGTCGTCGCCCGCCTCGTCGCCGCCGCCGCCGCCTCTTCCTCCTCCTCCTCGCCGCCGCCGCCGCCGCCTCCCCTCCTGCTCCCGGCCCGGCTTTGCAGCGCGGCGGCCCGCGCCCCATCTCCGCCGAGGCGCCGGGAAAACATCGCGGGCTGGGCGCTTGGGCGGGGGCGCGCGCGCTCGGGCGCCGGGAAGGTGCCCGCCCGGACGGCCGCCTGCCTGCACGCCCGCCCCGCCCCGCCCCGCCCCGCCCCGCCCCGCCAAGCCGGCTCCGATTGGCCCAGGCCGGTGACTCCACCGCCCGCCCCACAGGTGCGCCCCCCCCCGCCCGGACCTTCCCGACGCCCCGGCCCCGCGTCTCCCGGGCGGGAGGAGGGGCTGGGGAGGTCCGCCGTATTCCGCTTCTAGAACGCCCACCCCCGCTAATGCGGCCCTCCAGGGAGCTGGGCTGGGGTGGGGACTACAACTCCCATCAGCCCCAGGCGAAGGAGGCCCAAACCTCCCGGAGGCTCTCAGCCCGGCAGTGTTGGACAGCCTCCTCCAGGGACCCCAGTTCTAAGGTGTCCCTACCCCGCCCTTAGGGGGCGCTCTGCCCTGCTTCCTTGACCTGGATAGGCGGGAAGCCCCCGCCCCGCACCGCCCTCCTCCTGCCCCATAGCCCTCTCCCAAAGGACTCTTTCCCCCAGCCCTACTGCTGCCGAGCGGGTGGTCGTTGGGGTTTTCTAGTCTGACTTCCCTCCAACTAGCCCCAGGGGGCATCTGTGGCTTTCCTACCCCCCAGCTGAATCCCGCTCCCCAGTTTATTCCTGCTCCCCAGCTGATCCCCACCGCAAATCTCACGGGTGGGTCGCCCAGAGACAGAAGGGAGTAAGGAGGAGGGAAGGGGGCCTGCCTGACAAACAAGTCTTCACTTGGCCCTGTTAAATATCTTAAATCCCAGGGTGTAAAATCCAGGGAAAATCCAGACTTGCTTTGCAATCCTGTATATCACGACACAGTAGTATACCCCATTGAATTCATTGGGTCGACTCCCTGGTAGGTGGTTGCAATCCCAATATACTTAGCAGGGAATTAAACATGTAGATTCAGCAGCAATCCTAAATACACATACCAGGGAATTAAGTGCCTTTGGGTTCAGCTGGATTTACTCCTGGTAAACAGCCTTCAGCTGGCAATATTAAATATCACAAGTCCCAGGGTATTTTCATAGCCACTGTAATGATTTATCTTCCCCCCCCCCAAAAGTCATTATTTAGCTGACATTAATTAGCACCATTGTAATTAATAAGTTCTGGGGCTTACTTCTAAGTAGGCATCAAAGATTCGCACTGTAATTGGAGTATATATTTTCATGTAAAGCTTTTTTTTTTTTGCCCATTTTAAAGTCCTTTTAACTTACTTTTCTGTACTCTAGTTCCAAGGCAATTTAATAAATGCAAAGCAACAAATCAAAGAAAATGATACGTCCAAAATGAAGACTTTAAACCCAACACCCCGTGATCCGTACTTTGACCTTTCCAAAAGTCAAAGCTATATCTGCCTACCCAAGAGTAGAATAATATACATCACTACACCTTTGTTTTTCTGAGTACCTGTACAGGACTAAATGGCTACAATCCTCAGGACACATGGCAAAGAATAAGCCCATGAAACTCCCTTTTTTCCTGCTACAGAAAGAGACACCAGTTGCTCTGCGTTCATTGTCCTCACAATCACTAGGAAATAAGTGAGACCCTACAGATGTTTCTAGTCCACAGTTCCCATGATCCCTCACTCCTAGTCTTCTTGATTAAGACTGCTGGGAGTTGAAGTCAATCGAGATCTAGCACAACGTCCGCTAGGAGTGGAAGACAACGTTCATGTATTTGCTGATAGGAACTCTACTCATGAGGTTGTGGACATGAAGAGGCCGGCTCTGTATGGAAGGAAGATCAGACCCTAAAGGGGGCAAACGTTTAGAGAAGGGGTGGGGGCCCTGCAGTCCTTGGCTGGATTTCAAGAAACCCTCTGTCAACAATCAGTTCCACCTACTCATTAGAAAGCAGTTTTAGAAGCGGTAGCCATGTTAGTCCATGCAAGCATATAAGGCAAAATTCAAAGGGGGGGGAACCATGTGGTGCCCTAAAGACCAACTATTATGTTTTAATACAGTATGAGCTTTTGTGGATTAAGGCCATTTCTTCAGCTTCCCCTATACTAACATACATGGTTCCTCTACTATCTTCTCTTATTTTATATATTTTTCTCTCCCCCCCCCTTTTTTCCCCCTTTTGGATTTTTGACTGATACCCTTTATTGCTGTTACTGCTCACAGCTGGTTCTTCTTCACAATGCTACTAACCCCTATTTCCCCCGCCCCCCTTTGCTTATTTGCTCTTGCCTGGTGATCTGTTTTCTATCTCCTGTGGGAATGTTCACAGTTTCAACACCAAACACAGGCCATAACTTACTGCACAACCACACCCCCAAGACTTTTAGAGCCAATGAATGTTTTGCATGGTTTTCTTATGAATTCTGTATTTTATTTTATTTCATGTGCCTGGAGAAGGGGTCTTGATCCGCGAAAGCTCACATTAAAATATGAAAGTTAGTCTTTAAGGTGCCTCTCTCTTTTTGTTTTTTTAGAGATTTAGAGAAAGATTTGCCAGTACCCATGCCATAAAACCAATATTTATATTACTGATACCCAGAAAAATACAGGAAAAAAATACTCTTAATTCTCTTCTGGGATCATGTCTTCAGAAAATTGAACACTGTGTGAAAAATGGAACTTCACTTGCCATTTTGTTTTCAAATGCTCTGAATGATAACCATGCTATCCCAAACCCATCCTCACAGGGGAAGGTATTTCCAATCTACTGGGTCAGGAAAATCACCAGGCAGAAATAATTACAGGCCATCAAGTTAACCTTAACTTATGGCATCCCTTCCCAGCCTTCTCTATATAGAGAAAACCACTTGGAAGTGGTTTTCCGGTTCCTCCTCCTGATATGACACACTGGCCCTGTGCAAGTTGTCCAAGGCGACACAAGCTGGCTCTTTTCATGGAAGGCACAGTGAGGAAGTGAGCTCAAAAGAAAGCCTGTCTTTGCTGCCAGGTGCTCCAATTCACCGAACTATCCAGGTTGGTTGGGTTTTTAGATGTAAGTATTTATTGGGAGTACATTATGAGGATAAATTAAATTAATGTCCCCTTTAAAAATTCCTGTGTTTGAAAGTCTAAGCACTTCCTGGTAACCCCTGTTTATAGGATTGTATCCATCAATGCTTCATTGAGTATATTCATGAGAAGGGATTGGAAGGGGATTCCATCCACCCCCGGCTTCAGTTCTCCCCACCACCAGCAATGTAGTGGAGTCAGAGGTTTTCTTGTTCCCACCGGGCTGTAATCCACCACCGTGGCAGGATGTGGGTGTCTCGAGACAGCAGGATATTTCCAGGAGCAGTATATTGTTTTGAATTCTCTCTCTGTTTCGCCGGAAAATGTTTGGAGAGGTTTCAGTTTAAAATAAGCCGTTAACAGGCGTAAGCTTTACAAAAGACCTGCTCTTACTGGATATGAAAGCGAACAGGACTGATTTGTTGATGCGGATCGGCCCACCTTCCTGCACTTTTGGGCTTTCCTGGTAAGTGGTGGGACACGCTGAGCCACCCGAAGCTAGTTGTCATCTTCCTTGTAGCCAGGGGGGAAGCTGTTGAATTTGTAATAACTTTTTTCTCCCTGCTGCTGGAGAAAGAAACCTCTTGATGAATCTTGAGCTGGGGAACCTGATATGTGCATTGCACTCATGCCTGTAAGCATGTACACCTTTAGGTAGGCATCAACACAGGTGCCTGCATACCTGTGCTCTTCTTGAAGGTTCTGCCGGGAAGATTGTTGTGAGGATGGTCACCTGGACTTCAGAATGTCCTGCCAGGGCAGTGCTGACTCCCACAGATTACTCCTGAAGTAAAAGGGCCTTTGAGAGAAAAAGTGATGTCCCTCAATCAATACCAATTCTGTTAACATATGCATGGCCTTTTCTAGGTTGCTCTCGGTCTCTTCAAGAATGTGTTGAAATGAATCACAGGAATCATTTCTGATGGGTGTTATGGTGGTGGGGAGTGTGGAAATCACTTGGAAGGGGGGGGGCTACATTCCCAACCAGATTTAAAGGTACATTCAGAGATAATCAAATAAAATCTAGGTTTGTTATTTGTGATATTAAAAGCACTTACAACGGTTTCCTTTTTCTAATACAGTGCTGGACGAGGCTATAAAATACTTTTGATGATAAGAACAAAAACAGAGCAGCGCTATGGGTCAGAAAAGCACAGCAGAAGAGTGGCTGCTTTCAGACCCCACACTGGTCCTTGTGTTTTTGAATAATAATACAGTGGTGCCTCGCTAGACGATGATCATCCGTTCCACTGAAATAGCTGTTTAGCGAAATCCTTATCTAGTGAAAAGCATTTCCCCATTGGAATGCATTAAAACCTGTTTAATGCGTTCCAATGGGGAAGAATCGTCGTTGTCTAGCAAAGATCGGCCATAGGAAAGCCGCTTTGCGAACCACCGATCAGCTGTTTAAATCGCTATCTTGCGAAGCTTAGGTCCCGAAAACACCTGTTTTGCGAGTGTGGAGGAAGCTGTCAAAATCGTCGTCTAGCAAAAATCGGTTTGCGAAGCAGGGACCAAACATTGTCCAGCGAAATTCCCCCATAGGAATCACTGTTTTGCGAATCGCTATACTGATCGCAAGAAGTCAATGTCTAGCGAAAAAATTGTCATGCGGGGTAATTGTCTAGCAAGGCACCACTGTAATAATAAATAATGTGCCATCAAGTCAATTCTAATTTATAGTGACCCTTTTCAGGGTTTCCTAGGTAAGAGAGTACTTGGAAGTGGTTTTTTAGTCCCATCTCCCGGGGCACCCTGGAATTGTTCCGCTTGCCCAAGGTCATACAGGCTGGCTTTTCCGCTAGGAAGCACAATTGGGGGGAATCAAAACTCCCAACTTTATAGCCAGATACCTAAATCATTGAGCTATCCAGCCAAAAGAAAGATAACGCCTTGTAATTTCAAAGATCGCAGCCGCAATAGCTGTCCAGCATTGATTACAACTGCTGTATAGCTCAGTGGTTTAGAAATCTGGCTGCAGAACTTTGAGTTTGGGAGTTCGATTCCCCCCTATGCGTCCTTGACAGGTTTGGACTTGGTGATCCATGAGGATCCCTTCCAGCTTTGTAGTTTTAAGATGATGATGTTGATGAATGTTTGGGCGGGACAAAAAAAATTGTTTTTTTAAAAAAAAAATCCTGAATAATCTTCTTATCAAGAGTGATATATCCAACAGGTATCTCGTGAGTCGAGATAAATAAATTATTATCTGCGTAGAGTTGTTGCTAAATTATTCTGAGGAAGTTCTCCTTTTAGTTTTGTGCTGAGCAGAGCATTTGGTATGAAGGTGTGCTGAATATTTGGTATGGTAAAGATAACCCTGTTTTAAAAGCAAATAGAGGACCTCCATTTAAAGCTCCAGTCACCTGGCTGGTAGAGAAATCCAAATCTTTTAGCTGCTCCACTTGGCTTTTTGAGAAGCTCAGCTCTGCTCTGCCACATTAATCTTCTGGGCCTGTAGATTTTATTGTGACCACAGGTAACTTATTCTGAGTGCACCCTTTGGTGGCTCTCGTAATATTATCACCAGTTGCTTCCTTCTTGTGAAGCAGGACAAAATGAGCATCCAAAATGATGACGCCTTCTGCTGGTAGAACCTGTTATAATCCTGTCCCCCCCCCCCCCATCTTGATTGTGATTAGTCAAATCCATTGTGCTTAATCTCTAATGCTTCCTTCCAGAGTATAGCACACAAAAGGATTATATGGGGAAAAAGTTAATCCACCCCAAACAAAGCTTTAAACCCCCCCAAGACCCCTAAACTGAAGGCAGTGGATGAAACAAACCTTAAACATATGTTAGAATTATGTTCCTGTTTTTTTTCTGCATAGACTGTGTAGACGTGCCTTTTGTATTGCTCCTCTCAACATCTCTAGAGGCTCAGAACAATGTACTACTGGCCATAGCCCCATTGGCACATCAGCCTCTTCCCCCCCCCACCCACTCCATCTCCATGTCTTGCTCTGTTCACTCGCTCTGTGGATATTAATGCTTTGTTTCCTGCAAGGTCATCCATTAATCTCCCAGTTCAGAAAAATCTGTCATTGTCCTTGAATGTGATTATCGATTGCCATTTCCAAAAGTAAATGGAGGACTTCCTTTGAACTCTTCCATGGATCGTCCTTACATTTATTTATTTTTCAGCTGCAGAAACAAAATTCAGAGTAGTACACAGATCCAGATCTATGAATAAATATAGGCTATATAACTGCTAAGGGACGTGGTGGCGCTGTGGGCTAAACCGCAGAAGCCTGTGCTGCAGGGTCAGAAGACCAAGCAGTCGTAAGATCGAATCCATGCGATGGAGTGAGCGCCCGTTGCTTGTCCCAGCTCCCACCAACCTAGTGGTTCGAAAGCATGCAAATGCAAGTAGATAAATAGGGACCACCTCGGTGGGAAGGTAACAGCATTCCGTGTCTTAAGTCGCACTGGCCATGTGACCACGGAAGATTGTCTTCGGACAAAACGCTGGCTCTATGGCTTGGAAACGGAGATGAGCACCGCCCCCTAGAGTCAAACACGACTGGACAAAAATTGTCAAGGGGAACCTTTACCTTTACCTTATATAACTGCTGGCAAATATGAACTAAACTGCCCACTGGGCTCTCTCTTCCTACTCCAGTTGAACCTAGATCATTGAGGTCGGTGTATCTGCATCGTTATTTTGGAGTGGAGAATCTTGTTTCTCTCTGTTGCATGGTAGCCCAGGATCTCTGCAGTACTGCTAGGGAAGTGGAAATCCATGGCATGGACATCTAGTTCATGCTTGTATTAGAACTTTGCAAGTTGAGCAACTAGCACTATATGGGTTGCACAAAACAGTTCCACTCCACTGGGTTCCAGCCTCGGACTTCCAACTGCAAATTGTGTTTTGGGAGCAGTAATCTTTAAGAACAAGATGCAAAGAACCCATTCGTTGCTTCTGGGCTTCACAAACAAAGCAATGGCTATTGTAATTTTGTGCAGCTGTGCAACTGTTGCGAAAATCACTTTCTCAAATGTGAGAGCTGTCATCAGAAGTGTGGCTGGCTGCATTACCTTGCCCCATGAAAGGGGGGAAATGATTTTTTTTAAAAAAATGGCCCTGAGCCTAACAATAATCCCAGTTCTTTCCCATGGTTCCCTAATATTTTGTGTGTGATCTTCTTACAGCTGTGGATGATGATATATTATGGAATTTCTGCCCCACCCCATGCAAGGCCAAATCCTGTTTAGGAAAGCCTGCCAGTGCGAGGGTATTCATGCAAACAGCCCCCCTCTCCACTTCATCCATGATACTACCAGGCATGGAACAGGGAGAATGATGGACAGCCAGCTACAACGACAATATTGCTCACACAGTTGCCCAGTTATACTGCATGAGCCTTATGGAATTTGGGTCCTAACATTCACTCGTATTTTTAGGTATTGGTCCAGAGAGAGCCCAAAGTTCGTCTCCATTTTTCTGAGATACTCTGTGCATGTCTTCAGCATGGAAAGGGAAAGTTGTGCCTACGGTACCATGGCTGGCCCCGGGCATTTTTTGACTCAGGAAATAGGTAGGCCAGCTTGTTTCTGGGATTAGCTCATGGTGTGGCTTTAAGACCAACAATCATCAGCTGTAACCCGGACTGCCAATGGTCAGGAAGGCTGGGAGCTGCAGTCCAAAGCACATGGAGAACCCTACAGGGTAAAATAGATTTTGTATAGATCAGGGTACTGATGCGCTTGGACTACAAGACCCATCTTTCCTAACAACTGGCCATGCTGGCAGGCATACTGGGAACTGAAGCCGAGAATCTTGCTTTGGGAAAAGCTGGCATAAATTTCGTATAGCTTGCCCGACCCACCATGTATTATACTGATGCACAGACATATACTCAGGTTGTTGTTTAGTTCTTTAGTCATGTCCGACTCTTCGTGACCGCATGGACCAGAGCACGCCAGGCCCTCCTGTCTTCCACTGCCTCCCAGAGTTGGGTCAAAGTCATGTTGGTAGCTTTGATGACACTGTCCTACCATCTCATCCTCTGTCGTCCCCTTCTCCTCCTGCCTTCACACTTTCCTAACACCAGCGTCTTTCACAGTGGTATCATCTGCATATCTGAGGTTGTTGATATTTCTTCCGGCAATCTTAATTCCGGCTTGGGATTCCTCCAGTCTGGCCTTTCGCATGATGTATTCTGGATATGTTAAATAAGCTGGGGGACAATATACAGCCTTGTCGTACTCCTTTCCCAATTTTGAACCAATCAGTTCTTCCATATCCAGTTCTAACTCTTGCTTCCTGTCCCACGTATAGGTTTCTCAGGAGATAGATAAGGTGGTCAGTCACTCCCATTTCTTTAAGAACTTGCCATAGTTTGTTGTGGTCCATGCAGTCAAAGGCTTTTGCGTAGTCAATGAAGCAGAAGTAGATGTTTTTCTGGAACTCTCTGGCTTTATCCATAATCCAGCACATGTTAGCAATTTGGTCTCTAGTTCCTCTGCCCCTTGCTGCCGTGTAAATTAGGTTAAAATAGTTCACCCCTTGTTATCCCATGAGATCCATTTGTGGGCAGTGCCTGACCATGAATTTTGCACAAGAATGCCTTGTGATTGTTGCAGAAATTGCCTGTCTTTCATGATCCAACAGCTGCTGCTCATCTCTCACGCCTTGGTTTTAATTGGATGACATCTCTGCAAAATTTCACGGCTGCTCATGGCTTAGTCATTCATTGTCGTGATCAATTCCCTCTCCCGGATAACAGAAGAAAAAGGTGTCAGGTATATGCTTCATTAAATAAGGCTGCTGTCATGGTGAGCCAAGTTCCAAACATTACTCTAAAACTGGGATTGATTGTGCTTCTTTTAAAGAAATCCAAACCAGGATCTGCAAAGCAGCCTTGCAGGATATGCTCCAGGTATGTGGACTATAATAAGCATCTGATGCAATGGGATGGCCCTGTATTGAGTAGGGATTGGAATCCTGGCACATGACTAGGGGAGATCTGAGTTCAAGCCCCTGCATCGCCACGAAATACACTCTGTGACCTTTCTTTGAAGCTAAATTACACTGCAAGATTATTGTGAAAATAAAAATGGGGAAGAGGAGAGCCGTTTCCATCACTGTGAGTGCCTTAAAAGGCAGGTGGCATGTAAACAGGAGTGCGTTCAAATTATATTATACGTCATCTTAATCTTTACTTTGGTCTCTGGCTAGTCAACAAAATCAGAAGTAAAAGTAAAATGTACAGAAGGTGGACAAAACCAGGATCAGCCATTCTGAGTTGCAACAGGGGAAGGAGCAAAATAAATAACGGTTGCTGGAAATGTATTCTAATTGCACATGAAACAATTTTGCAACTGACAAAGTAGCAGAAGGAATTGTGTCTGAGGAACAATATGATGCATAAATGTTACTGCTCTATCTGGATACTTCGAGAGAAAAGGGATCATTAATGCTTCTCTGGAGTCACGATCAAGATTACAACACAGCGGGATGTGTTGAAGAGTCTCAGACCCACATGGATGTCTCAGACGAGTGAACTGCTGATAGACCTTCTTCCAAGAAGAGCAGAAAGCTGCACATTCATGTGGGCTATTGAAAACAAACCTCTCTAATTAAAGATCGCTTAAATAATTGGTCGCCAAGGCACCCACTGGATAAGGGCTGCTGAAATAAAGAGGACAGGATTTAGATGCCAATGAAACAAGATCCTGGGGATCACCTCTGCATGATATGTTTGAAATGTTTTTAATCCCTTTGTTCCTTTCATGTTTTATTTATATTTCTTCTGTTTAATTGTGTAAGCTTCCTTGAGATTCATGAGTGGGAGGAAAAAAGCTATCCTTTGAATGAATAAAGGGAAAGGGAAAGGTTTCCCTTGACAAATGTCCAGTTGTGTCCAAGCCGTAGAGCCAGCGTTTTGTCCATAGACAATCTCCTGTGGTCATGTGGCCAGCGCAACTTAGACACGGAACGCCATTACCTTCCCACCGAGGTGGTCCCTATTTATCTACTCACATTTTTACATGCTTTCGAACTGCTAGGTTGGCAGGAGCTGGGACAAGCGACGGGAGCTCCCTCCGACAAGTGGATTCAAACTGCTGATCTTCCAACCTTGCAGCCCAGAGGCTTTGCGGCTTAAACCCAGCACCCCAGTAGTGATGTATGGAAGCGAGAGCTGGACCATAAAGAAGGCTGACCATCAAAGAATTGATGCTTTTGAATTGTGGTGCTGGAGGAGGCTCTTGAGAGTCCCCTGGACTGCAAGGAGAACAAACCTATCCATTTTGAAGGAAATCAACCCTGAGTGCTCCCTGGAAGGACAGATCCTGAAGCTGAGGCTCCAATACTTTGGCCATCTCATGAGAAGAGATGAGTCCCTGGAAAAGACCCTGATGCTGGGAAAGTGTGAAGGCAAGAGGATGAGATGGTTGGACAGTGGCATCGAAGTGACCAACATGAATTTGACCAAACTCCAAAGCAGTGGAAGATAGGAGGGCCTGGCGTGCTCTGGTCCATGGGGTCAAGAAGAGTCAGATGTGACTTAACAACAACAACAGTCATTAATCTCTAACACAAACTCATCAAGAAGCAAAAGCAAAGCACACTGCTTACATACCACCCTATAGCACTTAAAGCGCTCTCAGGGTGGTTTACAATTTAATTATGCAGGGTACACATTGCCCCTTGGCAAGCTGAGTCCTCAATTTACTGACCTCGAAAGGATGGACAGCTGAGTCAACCTCAAACTAGCTACCTGAATCCATCGGGATAAAACTCAAGATTGTGAGCAGAGTCTTGACTGCAGGACTGCAGTTTGACCACTGCGCCACGAGGCAATAAAGCAAGCAAAATTTACCTGAAGGAAAATCTTAACTATTATTTCTGGCAACGTTGGCTTTGCTGTGATTCAACACAGGCAGATCTTGGCCAAGGAGATGGCATGGGCAGAGGTAAAGAAACGCTCGGTTAAGAACTTGGTGTGTAATTGTCTTTCCATCCAGTTGTGAGAAAAGTCACGCAGGAGCATCTTGCATCTAAAGGCATCTTGCGTTGAAGCAATCCTTATCTGCTTTGCATCCTCCAGCATCCCCCGAGCCAGCCAAGTACAACACTCTGGATCTTCCTGGATCACCCCCTCCCATTAGCCAACAGCGAGAAATGCTGAGAGATTCACAGCGCAAACATCTCTGGGGGGGCCACACTCTGGCTGGCCACCACCCTGAAGCATTGCGGGAGGTAAACAGGCAGCTACGATGAAATGATGAAGAAAGGAAAGGAAAAATTAGCGGTGAATATTCAGATAAAATTCTGCAAAATGCCCCTTCTCCTTCCGAAGGGAGATAACTGAAATTGGGGTGTGTGTGTGAGAGAGAGAGATCTCAGAAATTCTTAGGAAATGTCATTTGAGAAAACAGTGCATCAGTTCCAGATCCACCTACTATCTTTTGAGAAACCTGATCCAATTCATTGCTTCAGAGGGAGGAGAACCTTCCTGGCTGTTTTATTCACAAGACATGTACAGACTGTTGCTAAGATTTCATCCTTATGTATGCCTGGGCGACACGTTCCAGAAACAGATTGATATTTGGGGCTCATTAATCTTTGGAACAGAACAAGTTTGTTGGGGGAGGTCTATGTAAAGTTCAATTCCCCCCCCAATTGATTTTTTTCCTAAGTTTTAAAGGTAAAAAGTTATCTGAAAGCCTGCCTTTTCTTGCCCGTTGCATTTGATTGTATATATATCAGATATTTTTAGAAGGATGAAGACCTGGTTTGTCATCAATATGTTCTACATCAATTCACTATTTCAATATCCATCTTGTATGGGTGGATTTAAGGTTCCAGGACTTCCTTAGTGAGTGAGAGAACGTCTGCACTAACCTCCTTCTGAAGTTCACTTCTGCAATAGCGACTTTTATCAGCAGGATGACAGCAGCTTCTCTCATTTCAAAAGAAGAAGCAGAATGCCCTAGGAATGCTGAGCTGTAATTTTCAACCCTCTTTCGGGAACTTGGACTTCCTTCTACTCATAAGAACCTGCCTGGGTGTTTTTTTTTTTTTTTTTGGTTGAGCTGGATAAACGCATTGGCAAAGCAGGTACCATGTTCTCTAGACTAACAAAGAGTACGGCTCAATAAAAGCTGACAGCATATACCAAGATCCAGGTCTACAGAGCCTGTGTCCTGAGCACACTCCTGTATTGTGGTGAATCCTGGATCCTTTGTGCACGGCAGGAGAGGAAGTTGAATACGTTCCATATGCGTTGCCTCCGACGGAGTTTTGGTATCACCTGGCAGGACAAAGTTCCAAATAGAGTAGTCCTAGAACAAGCTGGAATTTTTTAGCATGTATACATTACTGAAACAGCAATGTCTACGTTGGCTTGGGCACGTCGTGAGAATGGCTGATGGTCGGATTCCATACGATCTCCTGTATGGAGAATGAGTGCAGGGAAATCACCCCAGAAGGAGACCACAGATGCGATACGAGGACATCTGCAAGCAGGATCTGAAGGCTTTAGGAATGAACCTCAACCGATGGGAAACCATGACCTCTGACCGCTCAGCCTGGAGGCAGGTGGTGCATCACAGCCCCTCCCAATTTGAAAGGACCCTTGTCCAGCAGGCTGAGGCAAAGAGACAGTCCCAGCAAAATCAGGGAGCTGGACAGGGTGCAGATTGTATTTGTCTTCCGTGTGGAAGGGATGGTCACTCTCAAATTGGCCTTCTCAGCCACACTAGATGCTGTTCCAAGTCCTCCATACAGAGCACATTACCATAGTCTCTCGAGACTGAAGGATGCCTAAACTAATGATAATTTGGCTGTTTAGGTTTTGACCCATGTGGGATGCCATGGCAGCTTGGGCTAAGCCAGGCTACATTTATTGTGACAGCAGGAGACACCTGGGATATTTGAACCCAGTAAGAGAGGCAGGTTTTCTTTGAATTCAGAGGCTGGTAGGAATAATTGGTTTGTGATGGACAGACAGACAATCACTCCAGTCCTCAAAAGTCCCTGCCAGTCAAGCAAACCACAGACAGCATGCAAAGGTGCAAATAAAACTCCAATACCAACATAGTTATTTCATCACACTCTTGTGCAATATGGTGATCAATAGTGTTTTTCTACTTAAATTATTTTAATAATGCCTGATCATTATTATATTTGTATATATTAATTTATATTAGCATACACAGATTTAATGCAAAAAATACCCTCCTTTATTGTGGAAAATGTCCTCCTTTTCTGTTGTTTCCTAGTGTTTCTCCTTGTCCTCATTTGTGGGAATGGACCAGCGGCCATCTTAGGAGACGGTGAGGCAAAATGCCCACTCTCCATGCCTTAAACGTTGTAATGGCTGGCCATGTGCTGTTCCCATGGCAACCCAGGCCAAGCTCTGTGCAACCAGTTCACCCAAGCATTTTCATCCTCCACCAATTCCTGCTCACCCAGCTGTATAAAGACATCTACCAAACACTTGTTCCTCAATCCAGGTAGGTTGTGTCTGACAGGAAGACGGTGCATAGCTTTGTTGCTCTATTTCCTGGTTTATTTTTCTTGGGAATCTCGTTTCTCGACAAGCAGCTCTCCTCGTGTCCTCTTGTCCGAGGCCTGACGGTCTGATGCTTTCCAAGAAAATGAATGTCATCTGGAAGACTATTAGGTCTATAAAGCAACGCGACTTATGTCCGTGTGTGTGTGTGTTTGTGCATCTTTCCAAGGACATCCTCAAGGAGCCCTCAAAATGAGAGAAGCGAGCACTAACTTTTCTCTCTCTCTGTTATTTCTGGACCCTTCAAGTGACATGGAGATGATGAGGCTCCTGTTCAGTGCACAAAACTCGCCATCAAGTCAGCCCTGAACCTGAAGCCATGCGAGAAAGTTGTACTGGATTTGGCCAACAGCAAGATTTTTCAGGGCCAGCGTTACAAGCTGGAGAGTGGAGTGGTCCACCCCACCTCAAGCTGATGTTGTGAGTTTGTGCATCGGAAGGCTGTCCTAAGCAAAAGTCTCCCTGCCTTTTGGAAAACACGTCAAAGAGGAGGGTTTGTTCTCATCTTCTACCAGGAGGACGTAGCTAAGGGTGCACCAGAGAACTCCGTACTTGAGTTTCAGATCATTAGTCCCATTTACGGCAGAGTGGACCAACGTTAGGACATCTAGGGGTCACACACAGGTCAGACCCATCGTAGACGACACCTGACCCCAGGCACGGCACCACCGAAAGTTGGCAGCAACTGTCCCAAAAGTCACCAAAAGAAATAAGAAATGACTGCTTTCAAAGGAATCGGGTGGTTTGCTAATGGTGGCTGGATTTTTCATGAGGTCTGGGGGGTGGGTGGGTTTGTAGGAAGGACTTTGTCCATTTTTCATGGGCCATTTTGGTCTACCAAATATGTTTCTCTTGATTTCTTTTTACCGTACGATCCAGCTCTCCGTTAATTTCTTGATTACAACGGTGTTCGTTGGCTCTTCAGTTCCCTTTCTAGATTCCTTTGCAGTGCCTCTCGGTGCAACGGATTGCCAGCAGAGAGCACTGCAATGCTGGGGAGAAACAACCAACAGACGAGTCATCCCTAGCATTCGCACTCCTAGCAGTAACTCTACCGTTTGCATCTTTTCCAACACATAGGTGAAGACGACGGTATCTCAGCAGTGAAGCTGGGGACGGTTCCACCACAAAAATCCCATACATCTTTGTAGTCAATGCCTAAGTCCCTTACGGTGAAGACAGAGGAAGAAGAGAGAAACCTCAACTGTTCTCAAAACATGTGTTCATTTTTCAGTCCTGGTGCAAGCTGGATTAATTAAAAAATATACCAAAAGCAAACTTGAAGGTTCATATTGAATCGGGTGAAGCTGGTTGGGGTGGTACTTCTTGTGAAAAAGGGAACTGTAGGTCATCCATTGAATAGAAAAGCAGAAAGCCAAGACTGCTGGCTGATCTGATGTAGAACTTCTTAGCATACCTGTAAATCGCAAAGACCAGGAGAGAGACCTTTGGTGAAGGTAAGAAATCTTTGGCTTCTCTGAGATTCTTCTTTTTGAAGTATCCCTGTCTTTCCCGAAGCAATCAATGGATGCAACTATAAGCTCCAGGAATTGTTAACGTAGTTTGATGACCACAGGTCCAGCACAAGCCACAGAACATAAGTACCAAAAAATTCTTACCGAATGGTGTGAGGATATGGGTTTTGTAGTGCTTGTTTCCCAGATTTGCAGGTGTTTCATCTCGACCAGAGATCTAACTGTTCCTGTGAAGAAAAGCCAAGATCGTATCTCAGGACTGATAGCCCTAACATTCCTTGCTCATGGCGTACCAGCCTGGGAACGAGAGAAGGAGCTGCGGAAAGTTACAAGTTAGGTGTGGAGTTGCGGACAAAGGACTGTATGGTGATTGGATACTGTCACGAAGCAGAGACTTTGATTTGAGTTATAGAAAGGGGGGGCTAAGTGTAGGAGTGCGAGAACTGGAGAAGGAGATGGATGACAGGTTTACAGCCTTCGTTGACTGATTGAGAGACTTATTCATGGTTACTTACAACAGCCTAGCCAATTAAGTAGTAAAACTATTAGCTAGTTAATCATTTTATTGTTTTATGGGAAAGTCTTACAGGAGTTTACTTAATACTTAGATGCTTGGCATTTAACTCCTACAATGTGTACCTTTTTGTATTTCTTTTGTTTCATAACGTTTTACTCTTTTAAAATAAATATTTTATATTTTACCCCTAAGTGTGATCCTTGGGGTCAAGGGCTGAGAGCGCCTAAAGAAAGCGGCTTAGCCACAAGGGCTACGTTGGCTGTTTTTGTTATTTGGGTGTCCTACCTCGTAAGGCCGGTGTGTAAGGTTCAAAGTACACAGCTAAAGGGTTTTCGGCTTAAAGAAGTGAGTAATTGGAAATCTAGGGACGGAAGCTTGCCCATAGATGCCCTCTCACATCCCTTCCAGATCTCACCCCATCTAGAGTGCTAAAAATGGTGGAAACCAGGAACTACAGATTGGCTCCTTCTCTTAGTGGAATGACTTCTCTAAGGAGACGCATTCATGACAAGGGGTTTGTAGCATCCTACCATTACACCATTATTGGCTGAAATCCAAGAATGCAAAGTTATGCTGTGTGAGCTTGATCATGTCATTTGTTGTTGTTGTTTAGTCGTGTCCGACTCTTTGTGACTCCGTGGAACAGAGCACGCTAGGCCCTCCTGTCTTCCACTGCCTCCCGGAGTTGGGTCAAATTCATGTTGGTCGCTTCGATGACACTGTCCATGTCATTAAAGGTAAAGGTTCCCCTTGACAATTTTTGTCCAGTCGTGTCCAACTCTAGGGGGCAGTGCTCATCCCTGTTTCCAAGCCATAGAGCCAGCGTTTTGTCCGAAGATAATCTTCCATGGTCACGTGGCCAGCGCGACTTAGACACGGAACGCTGTTACCTTCCTACCGAAGTGGTCCCTATTTATCTACTCGCATTTGCATGCTTTCGAACCGCTAGGTTGGCGGGAGCTGGGACAAGCAATGGGCGCTCACTCTCTCGCGTGGATTCAATCTTACGACTGCTTGGTCTTCTGACCCTGCAGCACAGGCTTCTGAGGTTTAGCCCACAGCGCCACCACGTCCCTCATTAGTCGCCACCATATTTTGTTAATTTTTAAAAAATCCTATTCCCACCCTCCCTTTCAAGATTCCTAGGCTCCCTCAGGACCTCTTTGGTCCCAGGGAAGACTCGGGGGACAGCAGGATCAGGAGAGAATCTTCAGTGTCCAAAATTTGCCACAGTTGATCATGTTACTGGTCCCGTGATGGTGTTACAACATCAAAAAAAATTCATCTGTCTCTTTCCTTGATGTCTCCTTGTCACTGAAAATAACACAATCGTCCTTTATAACAAACCCACTGATGCCCACACATATCTTAACTGGAACCCTTACCAGCCCGAACATATCAAGAGGAATATTATATACAGCTTGGCTCTTAGAATCAGATGTATTTGTAACTCTGAAGAAAATTATATATACTGTGTTTAATACATGGACTCAGGAAACACTTGCCTCACGGAGAATATCATTCAATTATCATTGATTCTAACATAAAAAGAGCTACTTCCCATTCAAGGGAACACCTTTTCCACCAGAATTATAAATCGAACAGTGAACGACACATTCTTTTTGTGGCGGATTTGCCATCTAACTTTTCAAAAATTATGTCAGGGCAATTCCAGAAAGCTTTCTATTCACAGTAAACCCAGAGCGTCTTGCAAAAGGCACCAGCTGGCCTCCTGTATCAGCTCTTTCTGCCAGCGAAAGAATCTGTGGAGATTCCTGATCAGAACCACTAGTCAGCAGTTCTGGATCGCACCCTTGTGATTCTGAACGTTGTATAACCTGTGCATTTCTCAGAGAATTCATCTCTCTTAATAGCAGTGTGGCTAGCAGGACCTGCTATATTAAATGAAACATCGCCTGCAGGTTGAGCAATGTAATTTATCTCATCGAGTGGAGATGGCCAGGATACCATCTGCCATAGGTAAGCAAAACAGCAACAGATCTATTCACAAAATTCAGAAACTGTAAGTCTGGCATCTCGACTAAGAAGCTGAAACAACCGGTGTCCCTTGTCATTTTGCCTCTGAACAAGTCTATCTGACTTGTCTTTGGGCGGAATAGAGATTCCACCAAATCCAGGCACATTAGGAAAAAGGGAAAAATGTATGGATTTATGACTGACTATCTTAACACTTAGAAATAGGGAAATAGAAGGGGAAGATATGGAGGCAGTATCAAATTTTATCTTCCTGGGCTCCATGATCACTGCAGATGGAGACAGCAGCCCTGAAATTAAAAGACGCCTTCTTCTTGGGAGGAAAGCGATGACAAACCTTGACAGCATCTTGAAAAGCAGAGACATCACCTTGCCAACAAAAGTCCGAATAGTCAAAGCTATGGTTTTTCCAACAGTGATGTATGGAAGTGAGAGCTGGACCATAAAGAAAGCAGACCGCCGAAGAATTGATGCCTTTGAATTGTGGTGCTGGAGGAGGCTCTTGAGAATCCCCTGGACTGCAAGGAGAACAAACCTATCAATACTAAAGGAAATCAACCCTGAGTGCTCACTGGAAGGACAGATCCTGAAGCTGAGGCTCCAGTACTTTGGCCATCTTATGAGAAGAAAAGAGTCCTTGGAAAAAACCTTGATGTTAGGAAGGTGTGACGGCAAGAGGAGAAGGGGACGACCAAGGATGAGATGGCTGGACAGTGTCTGCGAAGCAACCAACATGAATTTGACACAACTCCGGGAAGCAGTGGGAGATAGGAGGGCCTGGCGTGTTCTGGTCCATGGGGTCACGAAGAGTCGGACACGACTAAATGACTAAACACACACATCTTAACACTTTGAGGACAACACATAAATTCATCTGTTTTGGAATACCCTGTCCAGTAGGTTTGATAAGTGTAATCTGGGAAACAGCACACATACTGGACAGGGCAGAAACGGAAACATTTTGCTTAAACACTTCTGTTTGAAAGGCAATTGTATAATACAGTAGATCAATGTTTCCAAACTACAATATCAGAATTGGCCACTAGAGGGAAGCAGAGAATAACCTTAACCCTGCATGTTATAGCTGCCCTGAGGCTCCCAACTATCGCAGAGTCTTTGTTGAGATGTCATCCACTAGTGCTTTTGCAAGGTGGAGCAAATCCTAATCCTAGTTCTGTTATGGCTATGTGCTATCAGGTCGCATCTGAATAATGGTGACCCTAATTCAAAGTACTGTATGTGAGATATTTAAGGACTGTATTCGCGAAGGCTTTCACGGCCGGGATCTAATGGCTGTTGTGGGTTTTTCGGGCTCTTTGGCTGTGTTCTGAAGGTTGTTCTTCCTGACGTTTTGCCAATCTCTGTGGCTGGCATCTTCAGAGGACAGCACTCTGTGCTCTGGTGTAGTTGGCTTGGGAGTGGAGTATTTATGGCTATGAGATAGGCTTTTGTCTTTTTCTGTAGATGGGTGATTAGTGTGTCTTGTTGTGGGTGTATTGTTGTGATAAGGAGCAGAGATTATCTGTCAATGTGGTTGATGGGTGTCATTAGCTGGTCTTTTGTGTGTAGTGATCCCTGGTCCTTGTGGCTGGGTAGAGTTCGTTGACCTTTTGCACGCTGTATTTTTGAGAGCTGGGAGACAAATTTTGTTGAGCTTCACACTTTCCTCTTTTTTGTTGAAGTTCTGCTGGTGCTTGTGGATTTCAATGGCTTCCCTGTGCAGTCTGACGTAATGATTGCTGGTGTCCAGTATTTCAGTATTTCGAAATAAAATTTCATGTCCAGCTTGTTTTAGGGCATGTTCAGCTACTGCAGATTTTTCTGGTTGTTTTAGTCTGCAGTGTCTCTCATATTCTTTGATTCTGGTGTGGATGCTTCGTTTTGTGGTTCCAACAAAATGATGTCTTGGAATGACATAAGCCACCCTGGCGCCTTCTTAAGAAGAAAGGTGGGGTAGAAATGTTTTAAACAAACAAACACCAGAGGGGGCAGGATGCCTCTCAATGCCAGCTGCTGAGCATCAGTAGGAGATTTGTTGGCAATTTCTTGCTTCCCAGAGTCATCTCTCTGGTGGCCACCATGGGAACCGAAGAGTGTGGTCTTGTTCAGTTAGACGTCAGTGTGTTTGTTCTTCAGTGGAGCTCAGACCAGGTCTAAGTTCAAACCAGGCCAACTAGGACAAGGAAGGGCACTTCATAGCCTAATGCCTTAAAATTTATGTACTGTACATATACTGTATCCCTAAATTGTATATATACAGACAGACAAACTGTATTGTAACAATGTGCACTATGTGTGTGGATCTTGCTAACAGAGCCCTATCTATTATGACCTCGTGGATGGGATTGGATAGTTGTGTTTTAACTGTTGCTAACTGCCCCGAGTAGTGCTTAGACACCCGATGGATAGGATATAAATGTAACCAACCAACCAACCAACCAACCCACCAACCCATCAAACAACCCGCCAAACAGCCAACCAGCCAACCAACCAACCCACCCACCAACCCATCCACCAACCAACCAGCCAACCAGCCAACCAGCCAACCAGCCAACCAACCAACCAACCAACCAACCAACCAACCAACCAACCAACCAACCAACCAACCAACCAACCAACCAACCAACCAACCAACCAACCAACCAACCAACCAACCAACCAACCAACCAACCAACCAACCAACCAACCAACCAACCAACCAACCAACCAACCAACTTTTGCCATACCTGGTAGAAAAATCACTACACCCCCCCCGCCAGTCTCTACCATTCAACCTGGTGTGTTCCACAGGATTGTTATTGTTGTGAGAGTAAATGACAACAACAACAACAAAAGACGGAGTGACAAAAATCATACATATTGCTTTGAGCGCCATGTTGGGAAGGTAGCATATAAATAAACAAAAATTGATAAGACAAAAACCTGGACATTGGTATTTTATGGTGAGCTTCCTATTAATTCTGCCATGCTGTGTTGGCATTAAGTGGGTCTTTTAAAACCAGCACCACAGAAAAATAACATGTTTGTGAAACAGTAGAACAAATTACCAGCAGGGGAAAATGGTAGGAACAAGCGACCTGAACTAAGTCATAATTGTAGGAACAATAAAAATACATTTCAAAAAAAGTATCTCAGGGCTAAGGGTGACAAAGTCAGCTGCACATAATTACTAATTTGGGGACGTAAATAAAACAATACGTGGGAGGACTCTGACACATTTTTCTGAGACAGGACTATATGCAACTACTTTGGGGGAAAATAGCTTAATTGCACATAGGAAAGCTGGTAAAAAGCTGTGATTCAGAATGCAATCATATCCCTATTCTTCAAACAATTTTCCCTGGAATCATATTTGCTACATCTTAGAAAAATGCAAATGTTTTCAGAGCACAGGTTTCTGTCCTCTGAAGATGCCGGCCACTGGGACTGGCGAAACGTTAGGAAGAACAACCTTCAGAACACGGCCAAAGAGCCTGAAAAACCCACAACAACCATTAGATCCCGGCCGTGAAAGCCTTCGCGAATATATAGAATGTTTTCCAGTTTTTGTTCCTGACTCATGTTTGCTGATTTTTAAATGTTTTTCTATGATGTTTAAAAAGTTAAAGTTTTTGGATTGAAAATTTTAAAATCATCTGCACAATATGTATGGCTTTGAAGAGCACTTAATAAACCCTTTGTAAACCAAATTTGACTTTGTTCTGACTTTTTTGCCCATAGGAACGCATTAATTAGATTTCAATGCATTCCTATGGGAAAACGTGTTTCGCAAGACAAATTGTTCACAAGACAACATTAACTGCGGAATGAATTAAATTTGTCTTGCGAGGCACCACTGTATATGTATCTGAGTGTCTGCAGCTTAAGCCAACTGCTCTTTGCATGTTTGTTCTTTGGAAAAATAAAGTTGGTTTCAAACTACCCTTTTAGGGCTACAAGCTAAATGTTTTTTCTTGTTACTGCTGATTTAAGGAATGGAGCAGATGTGAATTGGAGGAACAGGAAGACAGGGGGGTAATTTTGGTGTTTTGAAGAAGTATTTGGAAAGGCTATTTTAAGAGGGCAAATGTAGTTTCTAGATTTAGAAATCATCATGTACGCAACAGATTTAGTCGACTATAAACTGGACCATTTCAGACCATAGGCAGGGAGAGCCGTTTTGAACCCTCCTCTCCTATAAATGCTGTAATTTAAAAATTGTACATAAGAGAGGAGACCTGTAGCCCAGCTGACTTCCTTCTGTGCTGCATATTGACTTGCAGGGAATTTTTCATAGAAGAAACCAATGTTTCTGTGCACTGAAGCTACTATTTTGACATGGAGTTACCCATCGATTCTCGCTCGGGTCCTGAACTGTTTATGGAATAAATTATTTAGAAATATAACCCACCCTTTGTGTTTCTAAATGGTCCCTTTAGCAGCTTCAGACCCTTGTTAACTTGTTTCCCCTTCACTCTGTTGTGTGTGTGTAGGCATGGTGGCAACTCACACACTACCGCAAAAGAAGGTAAAAGGGAACCACTGAAGTTTATAATATGGCCCATGCTAATTTATATGTACAAATGGGACATGATGATTGTAGTTCAAACAGGATTGCAATATATCTTGCCCCTGTGGAGTAGACTGTCCTGAGATGACCCTCGTGCCCGTTGCACAGTCTGTGATTCAGGTCTGGAGTCACAAGGTCAAGAGCCCTTATGGTTCTTAAACCCAAATTCAATTACGTACTGGTCTCATATGCATTAGACTCATTGAATCAGTGGCTGAATGGTAGGCCAACACTTATATAAATCCCATCGATTCAATGGGTCTGCTTGATTGATTACTGCCAATTGTATCCAGACCTTTGAATCAGATTTAGACCAGACAGCTCTTCAAAGACAAGAGATTCTTTTGTAAAAGAGAATAGGTTGAGCCTTGAATTTTGGACAAGGGAACATTTTGAATATATAACAGCACTTTGAGCAGGTGGATCTGGCTGCCATTTAATTTTCTCAGCTACATTAGGGCCCAGTATAGTCTCATCTATTGGGTGGTGGAAAGCTAAAATGGTGGCTGCCCTCCACTCATAATTCCTTGGCAGGCCTTGGAAAATTCCTTTTAAAACTGATAAATGTAACAGCATGCTGAAAATCATCTGCAAGGTGGTAAGATGATGCTCTGAGACTGAGAGCTGTCCACAAGCGGAACTGATGCACTTAGGTGCAACGAAAACAATTAGGAACATTTGAGTCTTTGTTCCAGCATCACAGAATGATTGAGTTGAATGGGACCCATAAGGTCATCGAGTCCAACCCCCTGCTCAATGCAAGAATCCAAATCAAAGCAGATGGGACATGGGGGGGGTCCACTTTGCTCTTGAATGCCTCCAGCACTGGGGTGCTCATCATCTCCCAAGGTAATTGGTCTCATTTTCTTGCTGCTGTATCAGATAAGACATTTCCCCTGATATTCAGCTGAAATCTGGCCTCCTGTAACTTGAGCCCATTATTATATGTCCTGCACTCTGGGATGATCAAGAACAGATCCTGCCTCTCCTCTGTATTACCTTTCATACAGTGTTATAAACATTTCCTTTCTACATTACGATGCATACATATATACGAAGTGAGAGTGAAATAGCAAGTAAAAATAGCAAAAATTTAAATATGAAGATATATCTCAACCCACTAAAGAACTTTGTTTCAAGAAGTAATCATCTTTTGTGGGTGGTGGGGGCGGCGGGGGGAACCCACACAAAGGATCTTGGCTGAAATCCTGAAACAACTTACTCATGGATACGATCAAAAGGTCACCTGTTGCAAGTATGCACTCTTTTTTTCCCCTTTTGCACAGGACTCTGGCTGGGGCCCAAAGGACCACTTTTCTTGTGCCCAAGGGATTACAGCCTGGCCAGTGGGGATTTTCGAAAAACAGTTTGGCCTTTGAATAGCAAATCATGCCATGTTGAGCTCAAACCCGGCACAAAAGGCATCCTCCCCTCCCAGCCTTTCCATCCTTCCTGTTTAATGTTTAGCACTTTGGCTGAATGGTCTTCTGCAGGCCCTCCTGCTTGATTTAATGGGCCTGGTTGGGAATGTGCATTAATGCCTGCATGGGCAGTTCGACTTTAAGACAGAATGGAGCAGCGGGTCAGGCACCAGACGGGGAGAGAAACCTCCGCCGAGGGCTGTTGTCCTCCGTTCGACAACAGTGAACGTTTTAGCCTCACAATTCTCACCCAAGTATTGTTAGCAAAGCAAAGCACGCTGCTTATGTTCCACCCCATAGTGCTTAAAGCACTCTCTGGACGGTTTACAGTTTCATTACGCAGGCCACCCACGGCCACCACGACCCCGCATGCCGCATATTCAGTTTACTGACCTCAAAAGGACAGATAGCTGAGTCAACCTCGAGCTGGCTATCTGAGTCTGTTGCGACTGAAGTCCGGTCATGAGCAGCGTCTGGGCTGCAGTAATGCATCTTAACCACTGCACCAGGAGAGGCTCCTTGTTAGACTTTAACATCTGCCGGCCTCGGGAAGGATTCAGTATCCGGACAGGTACAGACCAGCATCATTTGGAAAATAAAATGTGAGAACTCCTGTTCTGGACAAGCTTGTTTTTCAGGCAACCCTATCCTGCCACCTACCTCGGATCCTGTGCCATCACTAGTGTGATGTACAATTCGGCTGCCGGGACTGTAGGCTGGACTGGAGGAATCCCAAGCCGGAATTAAGATTGCTGGAAGAAATATCAACAATCTCCGATATGCAGACAATACCACTCTGATGGCAGAAAGTGAGGAGGAACTAAAGAACCTTGTAATGAGGGTGAAAGAGGAGAGTGCAAAAAACGGCCTGAAACTCAACATAAAAAAAAAACTAAGATCATGGCCACTGGCCCCATCACGTCCTTGCAAATAGAAGGGGAAGATATGGAGGCAGTGAGAGATTTTACTTTCTTGGGCTCCATAATCACTGCAGATGGAGACAGCAGCCACGAAATTAAAAGACGCCTGCTTCTTGGGAGGAAAACGATGACAAACCTTGACAGCATCTTAAAAAGCAGAGACATCACCTTGACAACAAAAGTCTGAATAGTCAAAGCTATGGTTTTTCCTGTAGTGATGTATGGAAGTGAGAGCTGGACCATAAAGAAAGCTGGCCGCTGAAGAATTGATGCTTTTGAATTGTGGTGCTGGAGGAGGCTCTTGAGAGTCCCCTGGACTGCAAGGAGAACAAACCTCTCCATTCTGAAGGAAATCAGCCCTGAGTGCTCACTGGAAGGACAGATCCTGAAGCTGAGGTTCCAATACTTTGGCCATCTCATGAGAAGAGAGGACTCCCTGGAAAAGACCTTAATGTTGGGAAAGTGTGAAGGCAAGAGGAGAAGGGGATGACAGAGGATGAGATGGACGGACAGTGTCACCGAAGCAACCAACATGAATCTGACCCAACTCCGGGAGGCAGTGGAAGGTAGGGGGGCCTGGCATGCTCTGGTCCATGGGGTCACGAAGAGTCGGACACGACTAAACGACTAAACAAAACGAATGCCGGCATGCACCCTCTGTTTTAGCCTCAGAGACCAAAATACCTTGGGTTGGCCGCTCTCACCAAGCTTCCACTATGCTGTGTCAGTCCCACTGCATTTAAGGTATGGTGGGGCCGAGCCAGAGGTCGGGTGTTCGATTCTCTAATGTGCCTCCTTGACAGGAGCTGTGCTAAATGACCCACAGGTCCCTTCCAGCTCTGCAGTTCCATCATCATCATCATCATCATGATAGTGCTGCAAATAACCCCAGCCCCTGGACACTTGCCCAAACCTTCTGTTCTTCGCTTGCCTCAATTTTCTCTCATCTCCAATACCTTAATGCCTCCATTTCTTTGGTCTTGGCGTTGTCCTCCCCCCCAACCACCTGTATGTAGTCCAGAGATCTTCCAAATGACTCCACCTTTGCTCATTTGCTGTTCCTTAACCCTGCTGCATCCTCTGAGAAATTTCCAGAAGGTAGCCGTTTAAGTCTTGTGCTGCCTTAAATAATACAAAGTTTTATTTGGCATAAACCTTTTGTCACCTGCAGCCCATTCCTTTAGAGCCATGTCTTTGGTGAAATGGGCTGCACCTTATTAAAGTGTCTGTTGTACGAAACTCCTTCAAATTGCTTATCAACACAACCTCCTGTAACTGAACCTTCATTCCAGTACTCTCTTACTGAAATTAATGCATATTCCTCCACTGTTCGCCGTCGCTTCCACCACCATAAGGATTTGGTTTGTGCTCATGCTCAGTGTCTAATAGTTTTATAGGATTATTGTATAATCGGGATAACACAGGGCATATTGGAAGCTCTTTCAGATATCGCCCATACGTGTGGAATACTGTTTCCAACATCCCAGAGATTACCAACTTGTTTTTAAATACATAACAGCAGAATCCTATGTCTACAAACCTGTATGTCCCTTCAGATCATTAAAATCAATGGATCTTATTCATCAGGAGTCTCATAGCACAGTGGTTAAACCGAAGCACTGCAGCCAAAACTCTGCTTGTGGGTTCAATCCCAGGGAGCCAGCTTGAGGTTCACTCAGCTTTCCATCCTTTTGAGGTCTGTAAATTGAATACCCAGCTTGCTTGGAGGGGGAGGAATGTATAGCCTGCATGATTCAATTGTAAACCATCTAGAGAGTGCTTTAAGCACTGACTACGGGGGTGATATCTAAGGACTAGTTTTTAACTTTCTTGTTTTTGAACCTTTTGCCTTAACCCATTTTTGCCTGAACCACTGGGCCCAATGACTTACACCCTGCCTTCTGCACCTACATATCTGTCTAAGAATCTACATAGACCAGGCTTTTGCCATCACCAAGGGCTGCAGTAGGAGCTGGGTGGGAATCAATTTTCAGTTATGTTGTTACAAGTAGACATACTGTACACCATGGAGTCTTAGCCTTTGGCTATAATTATCTTGGCCTTTGGTACCTGATGTGATGTGAATCATAGAATCAGCTACTCTCTCTTGTTTACTTTTAAAAAATTTATTGATGATCTTCCTTGATCTCTTTGCATGCCTTTGGAAAGATCAAAGAACACAGCTTATTGACAGAATGGGAACGATCATCTAGGTTTTTTTCTTTAGGCACCAGAAGGGTTGCAGGTTGCAGGCTTGTTTAGAGAGGGGATGTCTGCTGGTGAATCAAAAGGATTCGGTTTCTGGGGGTTATTCGTTGGAGTCAGCGCATGCTGGAACCCGATAGCATATTTCTGAAGATCGTCGTTCAGCCAGCCCATCACGTTGCCTTTTTCGCAGAGGCCTGGTTTGAAAAAGCAGACGGCTCCTTCCGTGTTGGTGGAGTTTTCGTTCTCGTCTTTGATGACGACGATCTCCTTCTCTTCCAGATCAAATCCCTCCGCAGGCTCCATATCAGTTTTCTCACCAGGAGATGGATTCTGATCTCCGCCTCTTTCGTTGAGCTTGGAGACATCAACAAAACAGACCAGCTTCCGCTCCTTGTCACTTTTCAGTTTGTCATTGCTGAAGAGATTTACTTTACACAGACTCGCCCGACAGTGTAACCAGTCAATGTCCTGGGCCATCATATTGGAATCGGATTCAGGGTCTTCTTTTTGCTGAAGAGTTGCCATGATCCTGTGAGATTAGTGCCTCTTCTTTCACCTTTCCATGCCCTTCTGATTTCAGGATATGTCTTCCCAAACATAGACACCTGGTTTCTCAGGTAGCAGTGACATCACAGACCTTTAACATCTGAGGTCAGCCGCGTGTCAGCAGTACTGTATTTTTAAAAGGCACGGTGCTTAACCTGTAAAACCTGAGGGGGAATGTTAGCCTTACAGGAGCTTTGGACAAAAATTGCCAACCATTGTCAGCATTGACCGCGCTGGCTGACACTTCGTGGAACTGAAGTCCAAAACATTTAGCAGCCAAAGGTGGTTTTAAACTTTTGGATTAAAGTTGTTGTATGTTGGTGAATTGGGAGTGTCTCCTTTGTCTTTCTTTAAATTAAAAAAAATTGTAGACCACAAACATCTGGCCTATAAGATGTTTAGATAGGTAGTACACATCTGGCCTACAGATATTCAATGTAGACCATAAATAGATGGGCTGCTAATCTGTCTTGGATCCTTGCTTTGGGGGAAAGGTGGGAATAAATAAATACATTTTAAAAAACCTGACACCATGGTTGTAGCTGTAATGGTCTCAGATCCATAATTTTAAGCTGCCTGGTTCTGTTGCTGAGGATGAAATTGAGTTCAAAATAGGGTGGCCACTAAGAAATTACAGCAAAAGGGGATGTGACATGCATATGTCATCAACCAAGTAGACAGAAAAGGCACTAATTTCCATAAAGTGCATGTGCCAATTTATAGATACATTACTTTTACTTTTATTATTTAAAAAGATAACAATACATCTCAACAGAGTGGGGGAAATTGCATCTGGGGAATGTGTGTGCTTGAAATTCCCTCCACAGCCCCAGAGCTGCAAATTAAGGATGGACATCTTCAAGGACTGTGATTTCCCCCCTTCTGATTCTTATCTTTAAATAAGATTAGTCTGGATTGTCCTTCAATTCCTCTTCAAACAGAGGATTGTTGTTCTTGCTGTTGCGGCTGCTGTTATGGCAACCCTAGGAATGAATGAATGAATGATTTCCAAAATGTCCTACCATTAATAGCTCTCCTTAGCTCTCTGAAATTCAAGGTTCTGGTTTCCCTTAAGAAGCCAATCCATCTCATATTCGGCCTTTAGTTTCTGTTAAACTGTAGTCAACAGGTATAGACTTACAGTACCTGTACTGATGAAATTACTGACTCAAAAGAAGTTAATTTAAAATGGTTTGGGCAGTTTGATTCAAGGATGGAAACAAAGCACTTCCTAACTCTTAAATAAATGGTATGATATGACACTGCCTGTCATTTAGGCTCTTAATAAACAGATAAGCATTACTGTCCCAATGTTTTTTCCCTTTCTTCAGTCACACCTCTGTCGGTTTCCAGCTGCACATTTTACCCTGTTTTCCCGAAAATAAGACCTAACCTGAAAATAAGCCCTAGTATGATTTTTCAGGATGCTCGTAATATAAGCCCAACCCCCAAAATAAGCCCTAGTTAAGTGAATCCCCACCCTCCACCATTGTGCAGCAACCAGAAGATGACATGACTGTAAAATAAAACATGCCCTGAAAATAAGCCCTAATGCGTTTTTTGGAGCAAAAATTAATATAAGACCCTGTTTTATTTTCGGGGAAACATGGTATGTTAAAATGCATGTTTTTTTTTTAAAATCTTAAAGGAACAGAAAAAGAACTTGGAAATGCTGCTTTTTTTTTTGGACTACAACTCCCAATGGGTGGGTGGGGATTCTGAGAGTTGTAGTCTAAAATGTAATATTTTTATGCTCTCGGGTTATGATAGCAGTTTCTGGGCAACAAAAGTGAACAGTTCCTGGCTTCTATATTAGTTTCCCAAAGTGATCTGGCTGCCACTGTGGAAAAAAGAAAGATTGTCTAGAGATTGCCCAGGAAATGAAAACAAATATATAAGGATATTGGGGCCACCACCTTGGAAGCCACCTTCACCAGGTTCTGCTTCTTCCTAAGTGTCATCCTCCAGCAGCCACTCCATCAGATTGGAGTTTTTCCAAACTCTGGAGTTTTAATAACAATTTAACGTCATTTCAAACCATTGAGACTGAAAGTCACTATGGTAGAGCAGCCTGGAATTTGGGGGGGGGGGGGGATTGACACTAAAGCTGCCACTAACCCATGAAATTCACTGGGTGATCTTGATTCCAGTCCTGGTCTCTCAACCTGTTCTACCTCACAAGGTTGTTCTGAAGAGAAGCAAGGACAGGATAGGCCAAAAGACTGCCTTTATTTCATAAGAGGAAAGGCCAATGATGAAATAATTAATTAATAAAAATAACATTAAGAACTTGAGAGGAAGGATTCTCGTGTTCTGTGCCTGTTAAAATTGCAAGCCTTTGGGGGGAAAAACCCTTAAAACTGCACTCTCTCTTGCATGCAGCTGAAAATATACTGTATATTTATATATTTATATATTATTTATTATTGGTTCCTTAGCTGCTTTGAAAGCCCCTACAGCCCAATACATAGATGTGCAGTTTTCTATCTTCAGATTTTCCTAATTGTAGCGCCAAAACACGAATCTGTGCGTCTCTAATATCTAATATAAACATTGTAAGGAGATACAACAGATTAGGAAAAAGCGCCATTCATAATGTTTCCCTGTTTGTGAGGGTTCAGGGGGACCGTCCCTGAGCTAAGCAGTTTTAGGATATGAGCTAAGCAGGACACATTATAAAAACAACACTGGTTTTTATTTTATTTTATTAAACACACAAGAGGGGGGGGAAGAAAGAAAGACAGGCTCTTGAATCTGACAGGAAAAAAAATCCGTTAAATCCGTTGGGCTGGCTTTGGACACGCCCCCTTTTTTTGGAGAGGGGAGGAGGAGGAGGAGGAGGAGTCAGAAAGCCGGCTGGGCTTGTAGTCGCAGCCCGGCTCGGAGATTGGCGGAGGCGGGGGAGTCACGTGGCGGGAGAGTCGGCGCCCGATTGGCCGGGGGCGGTCGGTGACGCAACTCCTTGCCTGGTTTGTTCAAACCTTCATGGCGGGAGCGGCTGAGGCGGCGCGCGCGGAGCAGGGCCTGAGGCGGTAGGTTTTGGGTCTGGGCCGGTGGCGTCGCTTCTTCCCTCGTGTTATGGGGCGAAGGAAATGTGTGGCAGCCTTCTGAGGGGGTTGCGGGGAGGGAGGGCCCCCCACCCCAGGCCGTGCTCGAGCCTTAATGGGAGTTTGGTGTTTCTTCTGAGGCGAATGAAGTCCTTGCTCTCTTAAAGATGCCACAGGCTGTAGCGGGCTGACTTTTCTCCTCAGGAGTCTCACCTTTACCGCCGTATTGTTTTCAATCTCCGTCATTTTTGATTTTGTTTTATTTTAATGTTTTTCGGAAATATTTTTTCAGGTGGCTAGGTTGTTAGGGTGGGACAGGTTTATATTTATTAAGGTTTATGTTGGTTTTAATCAGTTTTTATTTATTTATTTATTCATTTATTTATTCATTCATTTACTTACTTACTTACTTACTTTCAATATTTTTTAGCCACACCATTACCAGAAGTATCCAAGTGCAAGGATATCAGGCAAAATCCAAAGGGGGGGGGGAAGGAACAAAACCATGTGATATTTCAAGGATTAACTAATGGATTTTAATGTGAGCTTCTGTGGTCCACATTAAAATGTACAGTAATTGTTAGTCTTTGAGGTGTAATGTGTTTTTGTTATTTTTTCCCCCTTTAAATTTTGCCTGATAGGCTTGCACTTTACCATATTTAGTCTTTAAGGTGCCTTTTTGTTTTGTTCCTCTGGATTTTGCCTGATATTTATTTATCTTTTGGTAACTTGCCTTGAGCACTATCTTTTGGGGGAAAGGTGCTCAAGGCAAGCACCTTTGTGTGCGTCTTGGGAGAAGAGCCAGCCTGTGTGGCCTTGGGCAAGCTGCACAGTTCCAGGGCGCCTCCAGAAGAAGCACATGGCAAATCACTTCTGAGTATTTCTTTACCTGAAAAGGATCGCCATTAGCCCAAATTGACTTGGTGGCACATGTTTTACAGCTGGCTGGAGAGCTCAGTGGTTTAGGTATCTGGCTGTGGACCCAAAGGTCAGGCGTTCCAATTCCTGACTGTGACTCGCAGGAGAGGAGCCAGCCTGTGTGGCCTTGAGCAAGCTGCATAGTCCCAGGATGCCCCCAGAAGAAGGGAACAGGGAAACTCCTGTTCTTGTTGGCCTTCTGCACATCCTTGTCAAGGGTGTGTGTTATGCCATCATTGCTCTCTATTCTTTCCAGAGGGTTGGTGTGTAATGGTTGCAGTGCTGGTTTATACCTCTGTTCCTGTTTAGGCTGGGCAAGAGCCCACAGCTTTGGTGGTCCTTGGAAGACCTACCCCATTTTGGGGACAAGTTTTTGCAAATAACCAATTGGTTTAGCAGCTTTTTGAAGAAGCAGCTGTGTTAATATTTGCAAATGTATCAGGCAAAAAAACAAAACAAAACCCAAAGCAAAACAAACAAGAGACAGAGGCCTAATGGCACCATAAAGTCTCACTTTTAATGTGAGCTTTTGGTGGTCAAGTCTACTTTCTACTGCTTCAGGAGCTGACACACTCTTGTATTCCACACACACCATTCCCCCCTTCCCCTCCAAATCCTTTTCATGTGTTTTGTGACAAAATCACCCACAACTCTAACCTGGAAGGAGAGCATTGGCAGGATGAATGTTCAAAATGGCATGTCTCAGGATAGGGTTCTCCCCCCACCCCCCAGCTGCATGTTTGAGTTGTTCTTTATGTTCCTCTTCCTCTTTTTGGCCAATGCCTTGAAGAGATTGTCTTTCCTCCTTACAACAATCCTGTGAAGTAGGTCAGGCTGAGAAGATGCTCAATGGGTTTCATGGTTGTATGAATTTTTGAATCCAGATCTCTCAAGTCATAGTCCAACATTCCTAGCCACTACACTGGCTCTTAATGGGAACTCACTTTCCTTTTTAACACAGTTATAGTTCGAAATGACATAATTCTTTCTGTAGCCAGCTATAGGCAAGCGAAATGTATTAAAGGAAGTCTGATGAAGCTCCCAGAAAACTCTACCTCTGCCATGTGCACTTTTACAAATTTCTAACCACATTCCTCATCAGATGAGAAGCCAGCTAGAGGTGGATTCAGGAATCTTCCTGATCTTCTGATAAGACATCACAATATTTTTCTAGGACTCAATGTTTTCAGTGAGATTACAAAGGATGCATGGTAGATTATGGAAAGGTCTTAAATGGTGGCTCAGTTTTTCAAAGCACATTTTCCCCTTCCTTGCTGCATGTAACACTGGTTAACTTTCTTTCAAAAGTATAGCTGGCTTTTGTAAAATTATAGGATTCAAAAAGATCACCAAAGATGTTGCAACCTTCTCTTAATATTACTCATTCTAATCAAGTTTTGCAGTGAACCACAGCTTTCATCATAGCTGCCTTTGACTGGTGAAATTTGAAGATGTTGAAGTTTAAGTATGGTGCACGTAACACAACAGAGCAAGGCATGGAGTCCATTGCCAGCCGTGCTTCTAAACTTAATATGCTTTTCCAGGTACTGTACAAATTTATTCTTCTGTTCATATAGTGTAAAATGCATTGGTTTTGCATCAGCACCTACATTTCATGCATTTTGTGCTTCTTACTATGGATTAACAAGTCTTCTAGCCAAATATTTTCTGCCTCTCTGTTCTTTTTTCAAAATAAGAGGTAACGATCTGTAACTGGTGACTTTTGGGACAATCAGGCTCATTGATTGGAGTCATCAGCCACTAGTCTTACTGTATATGTAGGCAACCCAGAGATATTGCTTTGGCAATGAAAGTTGACAAGAGATTATTTTTCCTTAAGTACCTTGGTCTTTTAGATTCAAAAGAAAAAATCCTCCTTCCTTAATCTTTCACCTTATTGTTCAGGCTTAATGAGGAATCCAGTTCCCCAAAACACCAGGAAGACCACAGTTCTCCAGCTCTGTTTTTTTTTTGGGGGGGCGGTTAGGGGGTTGAAGTATTCTACTTTGAGCCTGACCCCTATCTTTGTGAAATGATTTTGGTAAAACTAGTTGCTGGTCAGGCCAATAAACTAAATTCATTGTTTAATCTGCATGTGCACACACACTCTGGAACTATGCCAGAGACATGCCTGTTCTTCAACTCTCATCCTGTCTTTGAAAAAGGTATGGTTCATTTCTGAATAGTCATCTATAATATAAGCAAATCCAATTCCAGTTAGTAGAGGGAAGGAGGTGGAGATAGCGGTGCTGAACATTTTTCATATTTTCCCCTTTCTCATGGGACTGTTATATTTGTATGTAAAATGACCAGTCCAACCTTATAGAGCAGCAGCAATTAGAGATGGCAATGGAAGTATTACATTGCCGTCAAATAATTGTATTTGAAACAGACGTGGAGAATGTGTTGTCTACCAGCATGGTTGATGTGTCAAGGGTGGTGGGATACTTAGTCCAACAATGTTACAGGTACATAAGTTCCTTATCCCTCTTCTAAAATTTGAAAAAGAAGCCAAGCTGTTCTTGATATATATGGTGGCCTGGATAAAACATTTTCCAAAAATAGGAGTGAGCAATGTCCATCAGCCCTGTAGCAGATACCTAGAGATTAATTTGGAACTCTGATTGCCAGGAGAGCTAACAGTAAAGGATGATGGAGATTTTGGACCAGCAGCATTGAGGAGGGCTGCAGGTTGCCCCTCTTTTTGTAAAAACATAGTGTCTGAATCATATGCAGATGTTCTTCAATTTTGGTCTCACAGGCATTTATCTTTGTTATCAGGGAAAGCTACCCTCTATGGTACAGCAGCAGATGTTTCCACTTTCAAGAGAAGGGATTTTGGACACCCTAATGGTGCTTTTTGAAGAATGTGGCAGCCCTGCTTTAATGAAAATGAAGCATGTGGGGAACTTCCTTAAAAAGTGTATGTGTTTTGGTTTTCTTCAAACTTAAAAAGGCGAAAACAATTTTATTCTGGAAGGATGTTGTTCATACTGCAGTAGAGAAAATGAATGTGTTAACATGAAGGTCTATGTCTTCTACTGTATAGAATTTCTTTGTATAAAATTAATACAGTGGACCCTCGACTTACAGACGGCTCAACTTACAGACTTTTCGAGTTACAGACTTCTCTGGCTGCAAAATTTAGATTCGACTGGCAGCCAGAGAATCGACTTACAGACCAGAAAAAAACCAAAATGGAATAAAAATAGAATAAAAACCACTGGTTATGGGATTAATCAGTTTTCAGTGCATTGTAGGTCAATGGAGATTTGACTTACAGACTTTTCGACTTGCAGCCACCATTCCAATACGGATTAATTCCTTAAGTAGAGGGTCCACTGTACCTGATCATTACATGCACAGATATTTCAAAAACAGGTATTTTTTATATGCTTTCTTCCATGCTGAAACGGGAGTAGTTAATCTGGTGCTCTTTGCATGTTCTCGAGTAGAGTTCCCAAAATCCTCTCCTGTAATCCAGGAATTTTCAGAAGGCATCATGTTGGCTATCTGTTCTTTGTATATATGCTAGCTGGTAGCTTACATTTCAAGATGAGCATTTGGCAGCCCAATTTTGTACATGTTTATTCAGAAGTAAGTCCTACTATGTCCACCAGCGTCCATTCCAATGCATTGGATTGCAGCCTCTCGTGTTTCATAGTGTGCATACTTTTTACAATAATTGCCATCTAAAATAAAGATTGATGGCCCTTCTCTGAAGAGGCAGTTTTGAATGTACACTTTGAATCACTAACTGACTCCTGGATGGATACAGAGATTTGCGTGGTATAAATGGTAGGTGCCATTAACCCACCAGCGTTAGGTTACCTATTAGTCTTACCTTTGATTTGAAGGACAGAAAATTGCTTCTGTATTCCATAATGTGCCAGGCTCATTTATGCACTATATAATCAGCCTGACTTATGTTACCATTGCCTCCATTTCATATATTTTTAGCTTAGTGCAGCACAAAGCCTGCAGTTTCCTCCCTTTCTGATTTGAAACCATTGCTTATATAGCAACAAGAGCACTCTATATGGTGTTTTACCAAATAATGGAAGCAAAAGACAGGTTTCTGCTCCAAGAACCTTACAGTCTAAATTTAAAGAGAAGAGACTGGGTAAAGAAGTCAGGAGACCTTTTTTAAATATTTGTATCAGATTGTTGCACGATTTAAAATTATGGATATATAGGAAATACTGTATAGGTAAAGTTCAAACAAATTCAAAATGTTAAAATGATTATTTTTGACCAGAAGTGAGCTACTTCAGTAGTTTTCTACCACCCATTTACTAGATCTTTTTTAGTGTACCTCTAGAAGACAGGAGATAAATGTGCATGAGTGCAGTGGTGCACACTTCAATTTTAATTCATTGGAGAATGAAGACTAAGAACTTAAGAAAAATGGATATGAAAGGGGTGGGGTTGGAGCAGGAATCTGAAGGAAGTACGGGAGGTGATTCCATGGAAACATCCTGAGAGTACATTTTAGAGTGAGGCAACTGAGGAGAAAGGCCTGGGTTGTTCACTTCAGCAGGTGGCATTCAGATAGTTCAGAGGAGTCGGAGTCATGGGTAATGTTCAGAATACAATAGCAGAGAGTTAAATGCCTAGGCTCTGGAAGGCTTTGTGTGTAAAGATAAGGTCTTTGTGCTGGGGTGGGAGGAAAGGGGAAAAAACTCCAGTATGGAAAGAAGGGCCACCAATTTTTCTGGAATCTGAGACAGGTGGACAGCTGATACAGGTGATCTGGGAAGAATGGAGGGGCCATGTTATTGATGAAAAATCCAACATTATTTGTGTACGGTGCCTCTTAATCTTGTGCAGATTCGGGTTCAATATCAGAGTTGCGGGAGCTTCAACCCAGCGTGAAGGATTTTGAAGTCAGGAGCCTGGTGGGATGTGGTCACTTTGCAGAAGTGCAGGTGGTGAGAGAAAAGGCAACTGGTGACGTCTATGCCATGAAGGTGATGAGCAAGGGGATGTTGCTGGCACAGGATAAGGTATGCTCCTTTTCTGATTTTATAACTTTATTGTTGGTGTTACCATTTTAGTAGCAATGAGAAATCTTGCTCAGGATGGGTAGTCATCAGGATATTGGGACTATTTGCCATGGACTGTGAGGCATGGGCATTTTTTTAAAATCAGAAATTCTAAGAAGGGTAACTAATAGTTGAAGAAATGAGCATTTCCTCCTTGCTCAGGATGCAGCAATGACATAGATTCCTGTGCTGCTCAGGAATGGCTGATTAGGGAGAAACTAATACAATTTGTAAGACACTTTACGAAGAAAGACTATAACCTGAAATGGAATTCAAGTGCAACTGTACATTGCAAGAGTGTAGATTGTGCAGATGGTGATTTCCCTGAAGAAAACCCTCCATCCACTTTGGCAATGTTTGCAAGACTTTTAATTCATTAGAAGCTCATTAGGATGCCGGCCAATATAAGCAGAACTGTGTTCTCTTATATTGTCAGTTGTGGATGTTTGATATTTTAATTTTTTGTATGGATCACAAGTATTGTTAGGAGGCATGAATAGACGCCATAAATACTGAAATCTAAACACAGTTTGCACAGTTTTAAAACTTATCTCCAGAAGGACTAGAAACCTGTTGTTAACTGTTGAAAGTTGATGTTTCCTGAAAAGGAATACTAGCTGAAAGTTTTACATGTGGACGATTGATCCTTTTGAAGTTGAAATGCCAATCTGTGCCCACTTTTGTTGTTGTTGTTGTTGTTGTTGTTGTTGTTCTCCTCCAAGGTTTTAAAGGTGATTGATATTTATTTATAGGTATCATTCTTTGAAGAAGAGAGGAATATATTATCCCAGAATACCAACCCTTGGATTCCACAACTGCATTGTGCATTTCAGGACAAAAAGAACCTTTATTTGGTGAGTTTTGTTTTTGCAGGCTTCCAAGTTGGCTGATAGCTTTCACCTTCACCGTCTAAGGAAGTTGTTGGCTACTGAGGACCTTTGGATAGAGTTGGATCATGGTTCATTCACTTCAAAGCAATTACGGAGGCAAATTAAATTAAATGTTAAATCTTTCTGCTAGGAAAGGTGAGAGCCTTCTGCAGAATAGTGAATATTTGAATCCAAAAATGAAGAGTACTTGACAGTTAATTTACATTTTTCAATTATAAGCTGATATTTAAATATTTTTTTAAAAAATAGCTTTAGGAAGAGAGACCGCAAGTTGAAATGGAATGTAGGTATCTTTGTGCCTGTGTGAATAATGCTTCTCCCTGTTTCATCTGTGCACAGTGACATGGAGAGTGAATCTCGGTTTTGTACTTTTCTGTGTGTCTCCTTCATTTTTGCAGAAAGTTAATATTTCAGCTGGGAAGTCCTGTATTGAAACATGCATGGGTGTTTGCAAAGTATTTTGGGAAGGGCAAATGTGTGAGCTAGGTTTCTCTTCCTGATCTCATTACTTTCGGTGATGGAAAGACTGCCTGATCAGGACATGGTTTTTTATTGTTTATATTGTTTTAAATTAATTATTAGATTTACCCCAGAAATGCATGCTTCCACACACTAGAGCAAGACCCCGCACACTGTTTGAGAGAAGAAATCTTGGAGGCTTCAAAGAGCAGCAACATTCTTTTTTTTGTATCCCCAGTCTGTTTAGGGATGGGGTGCCCAGACGTTGTCCAAAGAGCCTAAAGACAAGTGGTGGCCACGTGTAGCTTATGTCTCATGTATATGTCAGTCCTAACCTAGTGGAAAACAAATTGTTGGTTCATCTGTCTTCACAAACAGCTGTTTCCCTTGCCTGCTAAATGCTTCGGTTTGAGTTGATTGGTCAGCAAACAATAATTTTTTCAGTAGTAATTAATTTGCTCAGAAAATAGCACAATGTTGGATCAGGGGTTCCACACCCCACAGCATTAGTTATTTGTTGAAGAGGGTAGTGCCTGTAAGTTTCTTTTGATAGTAGCTGTGCATTCTGATTCCTGTATTTGGCCTGGTGTTAACAAAGGCTTTTCTCCATGATTTCTTGTATTCTTTTGTTAGTGACCTAGAAATATATGGATATTTTTGCTCTTCAGATGTCTGCAAAATATAATATGCTAGAACACAGAAACTGTTCTTTAAATTATTGTTTATTTGCTAATAATGTATGTCTCCCATAGCATAATAACTTTTTAAAAAAACAAATCTTATTTTGTTTATGTGGTGTAACTATTTTGAGTGCAGGTTATGGAATATGAGCCTGGAGGAGATCTACTGTCCTTCTTAAACAGATATGAGGATCAACTTGATGAACATACTGTTCAGTTTTATCTAGCTGAGCTAGTTCTGGCCATTCGGAGTGTCCACCAAATGGGCTATGTGCACCGGTGAGTGAGTTCTTCCCTTTCACAGCTGTATGTGTAAGTAGCAGTAATGAATATATTTGCAAGATGTTGTCAGGAGCATTCTGGGAATTTTAGAATGGTACTTGTTACTACATTTGAAGGCAGAAGCTTGATGTAATTGTAGGATTTCTTTACAGCTTGCCTAGATCCAGACATCTACTTTAGGTATGCTCAAGGATTTTGTCCATGTCCATTGGATTTTAGACTTCAAATGTAAACCCCGGTGTTATATCTAAACCACCATATGTATGGTGTATTTTATGTGACAATTCAGTTAAATAGACCTGAATTGTTAGTTCATCCCCATACTGGGCAATTTGTGACCCTTGAGATGTTGGTGGGTCACAGCTTTTACCATGCTGGTTGACCAGGGCATCTGGGAGTCATGACCTAATAATAGATAGAGCAGCACAAGCCATCCACACACATTTTAGATGGAAAAGGGGTTTGTGGAGATGTGAATTCTTATGATTCTTTTATTGTGGTTGAGGGACTGAGATACACCCTGGTACCGTGGACTCTTCCATGCCTATCTTGCTGCATAGTTCAGGCTTATTCCTGGTTAACAGCAGAGCTCCAATGTAAAATGAATGAATTTGATAATGTAATTGAAACAGTAGTGGGATTATGGTCTTAAATCTCAGAGCATCATTACCTTTGCCCTACTTTGGATTATTTTGGTGTGCCACTAATATTTATCCTGAAAGCAAACTCCCAGATTCTGCTTAATGGAAAATTAAGGTCTGTGCTATGAAATGAGGACTTTCTTGGGAAATAAGGGAAGTTGGAGGAGGGCTCTTTTGACTGCTCAGTTCCCTCACTGAGTTTTGAAAATGTATATTGCAATTATGTTTCTATAATAACACTAAATTTGTATCAAATAAGTGATTTGTTTGGTTTTCAGATACACAGCGTACAGACTTTGTATGCAAAAACTAGGAATATTAAAAAACTTCTTGTTGCAAGAGGAATGTAATGTTTCATTGTAACCTAATAGAGACATAATGTCTTTTTGTTGTTGTTCACTTCATTATACAGTGTAACCCAGTGTATACAAGGTTAAAAATAGGGTATATAGAATAAGCAAGCCAGGCTTATCATCCTTCTCTGATGAGGAAAGCTCAGTAGCTTTACTGTTTGAGGTCCAGAGAATGAATGAAGCTAAAGCAAGAATTGTGATGAGGTAGGTATTCATGTTGATATCCCAGGGTAGATGAATACGAATGTCACCACCATAGATGGCTGGGTCAATTGGACCCTGAACCAGGCTGTCCACTTACCACTTCCAGCACAGCATGCAGGGCTGTCGTTGTTTGTACTGCGCGAATCGCAGAAGGCTGGGGCTTCCCCACCTCCCTGCGCTGCTGACCACCGAGCAGCTGAGCGGGGAGACTCGTCATCCCTCCTCCTTCCCGGACTGGTCAGCAGCGCAGGGAGGTGGGGAAGCCCTGGCTGGGCTGCTTCTGCGATAAGCATGGCATAATGACAATGGCTGCATGTGTCGTGCCACAAGTGGTAGGTGGATGGCTTGGTTCAGGGGTGGTGGTGGTGTTTCACATTGGCTCAGCCACCTCTGGTGGCGATATTTGTATTTGTTTCTCCCGGGAGGCTAACATGAATACCCCATCTCTAATTGTGAACATTGTAGGTGTTCCTATTGGGAGTATATAGAGAAGCCTTGCTTAGAACTTTGCATTGTAGAATGCAGTCTTAACTAGCTCAGAGGGCAGTTGAGTTGGAAATCGACTAGATGAAACTGTGTTGAATCCATACCCCTCCCAGTTTAGGAACACTGGAAGTTACACAGGATTGCCTTGGCTTAGTGGCTGTGTCCCTGGATAGGTGGATGCTTGGATTTGGTGTAATTTGGTTTCTTCTTCACTCTCTTCTTTGCCTCTTTGCCTTCTTTTTGTTTGCTTGACTTTTTGGGGGGCCTTACAGTCAGCAGAGCAGTTCTGCCGGCAGACTCTTGCAGTCGGCCAGTGAAAGGCATTTCATCCAGCAGAAATGGAATTAGGATTGCATGTTATGTGGAGCGGGAAGCGAGTTCCAGGTGACTTACTGAATCACTGGATAGTATGATAGCACTTGCTCCCTCTGCTGGATTGTATCTGTAAAACTCTGTCCATCCCTCCCACCCACCTTTATACCACATCATTAGTGTTATCACTAGAGATGGGCATGAATCTCCAGTTTATTTATTGGCTGAACAGATGTTTGGCGGTTCCCAGCCCCACCTCCTCTGGCAGGCACCCACTCAGAGGCAGCACCCTGGCTTCCCTTTCCTGCCTCCTCTGGGCACTGCCTCCGAGTGAGCTTCCACCAAAGAGGTGGAGCTGGTAACTGCTGAACACCTGTTCATCCAGAGGATGAACAAGTATGAACTGCCAAAGCAGCAGTTTGTGCCCTTCTCTAGTTATTGCTCTCAAGGTGGTTCACAACATACAATAAAACCATACAATAAAAAACACAGTGTAGTAGATACTATAAACATACAAAAAGTACAATAAATTGTGTATTCCTTTGAAGAGCTGCAGTCCAAATTGTTCTGGGAGTTGTGCTCCATTCCCTTAGTTTTTATTATTCTCATGATTTCTGTAGTACATAGTAGGGGAAGTGTTTTTATTCCGATGAAGTGATAAGTGCTGTTTACTTACAGAGACATTAAGCCAGAGAATATCCTCATCGACCGAACAGGACACATCAAACTGGTGGACTTTGGGTCAGCTGCCAAACTGACAGTGGATAAAACGGTATTAAAGTTCATTGGGTTTCCCAAGTAAAATGGAGAAAGTAAACATCTACCATTAATATTGGCTTTTTGTGCTTGTAATTCTGTCTTGTTTTGTATAGACAGATAATGGTATTGGTATTACTGAAAGCTGCTGCAATTGTGAATTACATTTTCTTTCTACATTTATTGTACATGTAGTTCAGTCTATAGAATAATTGTTAGGCACTTCACTTGGTATGGTGTGTAGATTTTTCCTCCCTTTTAAAAGTACATTTTTGACATGACTTATACTATTTGTGCCTGAAGGGGGTTGGCAGTACTTAGCTTGATGCAGTCTTTTTCTTTCCAGTAAAGAGCCATCTAACAAACATGCAGACATACCTTAAAGAAGTTGTCCTCATTTCTGTATTATTTTTATGGTTTAAAACTAGGGCATACATCAAAGAATGGTGGTAGATTGGAATGTGAACTTGGTCCATAGCAGACATACTCACGGTGCATACAAAAAGCCAGAGCAGGCAGGGTCTAGCACTATTTTTCCACTGGTACGATTTTGGAATCCAGTGGAATGGGGGGGGGGTGCAAATTCTTCTCCCCATGTCAGCCTTCTTATGGACCCTGAAAACCTACTGTAATATGGAAAGTTGTGAAACCATTTGGAGGTCATTTTGAGGCAAGTTTGGGGTTCCAAAGAAGGGTAGAAAACAGAAGCACCAGCTTGACATTTGAAGTGAGTCAGTATTTTCCTCAGGAATTGAAATTAGGTGAATGTGATATTTCATTTTTAGGAAACAAGAGGGTGAGACCCTTCACTCTAAATCACATTCAGGCTGAATGGCAAAATGTGAAAATAAAAGTTTTCTGGTCAGGATGGTTTCATTAAACTTGAACTTTAGTTAAAGTTAGTTACATTACCATCCTCATTTTTTGTTTATAATTTTTCACAGTCCTGAAAAGTCACAGACCTGACTCCTTGGGATAAGTCCTGCAATGAAGGATGTTCGTTTTCAGTTGTTTTGCCTGCCTGGCAGCATTAGCTTTTCAGTTGATACACCTACCAGTTCATGTGATCAGGTAGAAAGGTGATTTCCTTTAAGAACTTTCAATTCTGGGTTTTGTTGTTGTTTTTTTGGTAAAAGATAAAACTGTAGTGCAGTTGCATTTGGAAGTAGTCTGAGATGAATTTTTTGCTTTGTGCTAAGGTTAGTTTGAGATAATAATAATTTTATTAGTAGTAGTAAAAGCTGGCTGGATAGTTCAGTCATTAATTAATAATCTTAATAAGAATATTTAACTAGCAAAGTTCAGGACTCCATCATTTGAGAAGCCAATCTCTGAGTGCATGTTTAGAGAATTCAGGTGAGATGTAGGAATTAAACCGAGGTGGGTCCCCAGAGAGTTCTTCCCAGACTATTTTTGCAGTGCTGGACCCCCATTTTATTTGGAGTCAAAAATAAGAATTGCTTCCTGAAACCTCTAGAAGCAGCTTTCTTCTCTAAAGCAAGAGGTGCTCACTCCTTGTTGTAGCAGAAAATCTCCTCCCCTCATCCCAAGTAGCTTTTTCACACCAGAAGTAACTTTCCAGTCACTTTTCATGGAGAAGCTGCTGCAGTTCCTGCAGGATCTTAAGCTGGAAAAATGCTCTTCCAACCTCTGGAGTTTTTCAGCCCATGGCTTCAGAAAATAAGGCCCCTGTGCTGCTGGAAAGCCCACCACAGGTATACGTTTCTTCAGATTTACTGTTTTGGCCTTTCCACCTTCCAATCAGCCTCTAATAGGGCTATCCCTCCATCAGGAGTGAGTGAATCATAGAGGTGATTCCCTTGTGGAGATGCAACAAGAGGACCTGCCTTCTGAAGATGCTCTATGACTCACTTGTCTGGGCTTCCTTTTTCTCCTACTGGAAAGCATGCCCAGAACAATGACTCATGCAGGACGTGACTTCTGAGGACAGGTAGTTCTTAACTATACTTGCCTGATAGCAAACTTTCTGGGGCTGTAAGAGTGTCAGCAATCATCCTGTCCGTTTCCAGCATTCAGAAGTAAGGGTGGATACTTATGTAATCCAATCAGAGCCACCTGCGCACTCAAAAATGTGGTTGACAGATTTGGTTGATCCTAAGATTTGTAGATGGTCAGAAAGAAAATTTTAAAAAAATATCCAGATGAAAACCTTTAAGGGGAGGGGAACAGAAAAACAGTTGGGCACAGAAATGGAATGGAGTATTCTGAAGGAGAACAGCTAAATGACTGGAGCAGGAGCACCTCACTATTACAGTTTGTTGCAGGTATCAGTTGTTTTAACAGAAAAGGGGAGAAATAGATTATCAAAATCTAGGGGATATAAAAATGGTACACAATTAAAAGCAGGAGGAACTGGTGTTATAATTCAAAATATGTATTTAAGTTCAGGCGACAAACTAACTTATTTCTTTTACTGAGTGATAAGGTATTGATCTCCTTGGCCTATGTGACAACTAGACCAAAATTTAAATTAAATGTCTGTAAAAGTGTGATTGTGACTGGAAGATGTTGTGGCTGTAACAGTTTAGGAATAGGTGGAAGCCTCTTCTTTTGACAGAAATCCTCTTATACTGTACTAGGACAGATGCTCCTATGCTGGCAGAACCCCCTTTGGCAAGCAGGGACGTTTGCTAACAAATCTGCTGTTATCACCCACAAATTGTCAGCAAAAGAGCTAAAATGGGAAGTGGGGGAAAGATGCACTAGACTAGAGCAAAGTTATCTAACTTATGCCAGATCCAGACCACCTCCAGGCCAACTTTACTCTGCTGATGCAAAGTGAGGGTAACATTAAGGAATTTCCAACATTCCTAGTAGGGAATGTGTTTGGAATTCGCACAACATCAGCTGGTCTAGTACCAGTTCAGATGGCCATGTGTCATCTTGAGCTATTGCAGCTGTGCTCTGAGAGTGTACATTCGTTACTCATTTACAGCAGTTTAATGTCATGCTTCCATCCTATGGAATTCTGGGATTTGTGGTTCAGAGATATACTTAGAATTCTTTGCTAAAATACTGTTGTGCTATAGTGTGGGGGGCAATAGATATGTTCTCAATTTTTTCCTGTTAAGGAAGAAACAACTATCCATGTTTCGTACTAGTAAAACTGGTTACAGTAAAATGGCATGTTAAGCTAGTTTCTTGATGATTGACCCTCGTGTCAGCAGTAGACTGATGGTGAGAGGCAATAGTTTTAGCCAAAAAAAATCTGAAGTTTCAAGGCCGAGAAGGGTACTAAAGCATTGTTTAGGGGAGCATTAATAATTGCTATTACAGTATTTTGGCCATACTCCCTTCTCTTTCTGTATGCTCATGAAAAAATAGTTCAGAATGTTTAGCTACACTTTTGGTTAGAACTGCTTGTTGCGTTGTTTAGAGCTGAAAGTCTAGTTCATATTTAACTGTAGTTAGTTTTGTCATTGTCATTATGTGCTGTCAATTTGCCTCTGACTGATGGTGGCCCTATTAATGAGCAATTTCCAAAATGTCCTCAGTAGCCCAGTTCATCACTGGGCAAACTCAAGCTTGTGACTTCCTTTATGCAGTCTATTCATCTCATATTTGGTCTTCCTCTTTTTCCGCTGCCCTCAACCTTTCCTATTATTGTTGTGTTTTCAGAGAATCCTGTCTTCTCATGAGGTATCCAAAGTAGGGCAGCCTCAGTTTCAATATTTTGCCTCCAGAGAGAGTTCAGGCTTGATTTGATCTAGGACCCACTTGTTTGTCTTTCTGGCAGTCCGAGGTATCTGCAAAGCTCTCCTCCAGCACCACATTTCAAAGAAATCAATTATTTTCCTATAAACTTTCTTTACTTCCAGCTTTCACACCAATACATAGTGATCTGAAATACAAGAGTGTGGATGATCTTGGCCTTGGTCTCCAGTGACACATCCTTACACTTGACGATCTTTTCTAATTCTTTCATTGCTGTTCTTCCAAGTTTTAGTCTTTTACCTACTTAGAGAATGTAGGTTTTGGAAATTAGTATTTGCACATTTAATTATTTATAGGGGTTTTCATTGAAACTAGTTATGTGGTGTTTTTTATATTGCCATATTTATTCCGAAAGAGAGACTTGTGTCTTTTGATTGGAAGAAACTGAAATAGCAGATAACATTAACAGATCACTGGTGCCAGTCCTATTCTTTGAGTTTAATGTTGGGCCTGCTAATTTAGGAAGCATTTGGGATGGATAATTAAATAGCTGAGGTCTTATGGATGGTGAATAATAGCATTCTTGATTACATTTAGAACTGCTCGCCTTTTATGATGGTAACAAATGCCTCTTGATTGAACTAATATGATTCATACGATTTGCTATAGAAATGAATTCTGGCTTATTACACTTGCATTGATTTTCCTTTTCTAGGCCCAAAATTTTCTTTTTTAACAATGCAAAATTATAATTAAAGTATTATTGCATTCTTTTGCCAGCTTTCTACAAAGCTATTTTTTTTTTGCTTCAACTAGCGACATATGCTAAGTGGTGTTTCAGAAAAGCAATGGTTCCTTCAAATTCTGATTCTCTCCTGGAAGTTTAGCAAGAGCTTCTTTCTCAGCTGCGGTGGGTATGCCTTTCTTAGAGATGTGGAAAATTACTTTATCTGGGCTACCCCTTCTAAAATATCCTAGCCAACCCGGCTATTCATTACTCGTACTGGCTGGGGTATCGAAGAAAAAATTGCCCACTGCAATTAAGCTCAGTTTTCTGAGTCATATCTGCAGTTTCAACCTGCAAACAATGAGGCCACTGTTTCTGAGTATGACACTGTTTATGTTGGTGAATTTTGATGCACCTAGTAATATTTTTTGATATTTTTTACCGAAATTTTTACAGTCCCAATAGCATCTGCTCCCCCCCTTTCCCATTCTTGTTCCTGTTAATTCTATGCTAAATATGCAATCTTTGCATTCTTTACTAGTACATAACATCCACTTGGTCAATGTCCTGTTGAGGTTCTGTAGAGCAGAAAATCCTGCTAATGTAGCAAGGCAAGATTGTACTGTTCACACCATTGTTGCATAAGTGGAGGTCAGGATTCCTTTAATAATAATAATAATTTATTGTCATTGTAAGTATATACACATACAACGAAATTCACAGACACCCAGAGACCAGACACATAGGACTTGCTTTTTTGCTAATTGACCATGGTTTTTTGCATGCTGGCAGAAACTCAGTATGATACTGTCTGTTATCTTCTGTTGATAGTGGCAGACCTTTTAAATTTTGCTTCCAGAAGTAATGTGTCAAATCTTTGATTTCTGGAGTAGATCAGAACCTGAACTTTCATCTATTCTCTTTCTTCTCCCCAGGTGAATGCTAAACTGCCAGTTGGGACTCCAGATTATATGGCCCCAGAGGTGCTAATGGTTTTGAATGGTGATGGCAAGAGTTCGTATGGATCAGAATGTGATTGGTGGTCTCTAGGGGTGGTTGCATATGAAATGATTTATGGAAAATCTCCATTTGCTGAAGGAACTTCAACCAAAACCTTCAATAACATCATGAATTTTCAGGTATAAATGGGGCTTCCCCCCCCCAAGCACAAATGAAACCAGAGCTTTCTTATTTTGCCACATTCAAAGTTTTATTTAATACTGTCCTAAATCTTTCATACATAAGTGTTGCTTAATTTCCATGAATTACTTTCTATTCTATGACTATATTAGCAGTACAATTTTTGGGGTTTAGTTTAATTCGCACTGATCAGCCAATAACAATACCTAATTCAATCATAACTTGAATTTTACCCAAAGCTGTATGTATTTTACAGTTTAAAATCAACAACTCTTGTGTTATAAACTGATATTTTGCAGCATCGAACAGGAAATTTTATTGCCTGTATCTTAATAACACAGATTTTCAAGATTGTTGTTATTTGCATGGTTTAGTCTACTTCTGCTAACCTTGGGAAAGCACAAAAGTCCCATCTTGAAATACTGGAAATTTTTGTAGGGCAGTCCTGTGGTATCTCAGAATTCCTTACTTGTAGGGCAGTCCTGTGGTATCTCAGAATTCTGTACTTTGAAGTTTTCATTTGCATAGGTGCCAGAAAAATTATTTTCTATAAAAAATAGCTAAGATTCTTATTTATTTATATTTATTTATTTATTTTATTTATATCCCGCCTATCTAGTCAATAGACCACACTAGGCGGCTCACAACAGGGGTACAACAATAACTAAAAACGAATTTACAAAGAAGAAAACTTTCAACCATGAAATTATAAACTAAGAAAAAGAAAAAAGGAAAATCAGGATTAGCTAAGGGGGGGTGGGGGGAAGGCCTGCCGAAACATCATTGTCTTTAATTGCTTTTTAAAAATACCCAGCGAGGGGGCCGCGCGAATGTCCGGGGGAAGGTTGTTCCAGAGGCGAGGAGCCACCGCCGAGAAGGCCCGATTTCTTGTCTTCTCCTTCCGGGCCTCCCTCGGCGTTAGGCTCCTCAACCTCACCTCCTGGCTCGCGCGAGTGACATGGGTAGAACTTGGTGGTAGAAGGCGTTCCGCCAAATATCGAGGCCCTAAACCGTTTAGGGCTTTGTACGTGAGCATCAACACCTTGAAGTCGATGCGGAATCGGATGGGCAGCCAGTGCAATGCGGCCAGAGTGGGCGAGATATGTTGGAATTTTCTCACCCCACTAAGGAGTCTGGCCGCCGCGTTCTGCACCACCTGAAGTTTCCGCAGCAGCCTCAAAGGTAGCCCCACGTAGAGCGCATTACAGTAGTCTAATCTTGAGATTACGAGTGCGTGCACCAAAATGGTGAGCGCCCCAACATCAAGATAGGGCCGCAGCTGGGCCACCCGCCTAAGATGGTAAAAGGCGGGAATCTGCAGTCTGAGGCTGTTATTCTGTCGCTTCCTTGCACGCTTATGGACAGTTATGTTTAACTAATTCTTTAACTGCACCGCAACAACATAAAAGTTTATGAATAGAATCCAAATAATTATGTAAATCATCTGTGTGTCTGAAGGAAATACAGACTTGTATAGTTTAACCAGTGGTTTAATTCCTGTTTGCATAATTAAGGAAAGTGTGAAATACAGTTTGCTGTATGGCCTAAGAAGATACAAATTCAAATGGTCCACTGGGTGTCTATAAACTCTTTTGCTTGACTAAAGTAGCTTTTTAGGCAGCAACCTTTCACATTTGAATTCTTTCTACCGAGTGAGATTTATTTTTGTTTGAAATGCAGAGGTTTCTGAAGTTCCCTGAGGATGTGAAAATCAGCAATGAATTTCTTGATCTACTGCAGAGTTTGCTGTGTGGGCAGAAAGAGAGACTAGATTATGAAGGCCTTTGCTCTCATCCATTCTTTTCCGCAATAGAGTGGAATCACATTCATAATGGTGAGTAGCATTTTTCAGTGATGTGATCGATCATGTTAGTTTGTTTGAGCAAGCATAATAAGAACAAAAGAAAACAAATATGTTGTGGCATATTAAAGATTTCAGTGGGTCCCTTTGTGGTTTCTGAAAAAGCTCACACGGAAATAAATATGTTAGCCTCTAGTCTGGCACAATACTTCATTATACACGGGAGTAACATGGTGCTGATAAAATATAATTGGAGTTACCATATTCTCTGATGGAATCCCATCCAAGTACTAGCCAGACGTGGCCCTGGCTAACTTCTAAAATAAGGCAAGGTTATTTATGTTACACTGTTATAGTTCTAACCTCCGGTGAAGGAACTAACTTGAGAAAGACAATTTAGACCCCTTCTTTGGTGCAGACAAAGTAAAATAAAGAACGACAAACTCCCCCCCCCCCACCCGTTAATATAGCTAGCAAACTAGTTCAGGGAAGTTAATAATACTAATGTGTTGTCAAGTCAATTCGGATTTATTTATTTCAAATATTTTACCCCACCTTTCTTCTTAAAAAGGCCTCATATGATTAAAAGACAATATTTAAAGCTAAAAAGTAAGTATACAAATGCTAGGAAGGATCAGATACCCACACAACAAGACTGTAAGGAAAAACAAGACAAAAAATAGATTCAAAGCAGGAAGGCCCAACAGTGTTTAACAATGCCACTCAGGCTATCAGTCACGAGGGGAAGCTGGCCTGCAGAGAAAGGTCTTTGCTTGCTTGCAGAAGGACAGCCAAGATGGAGCCAGTCTGGCCTCCTGTAGAAGAGAGTTCTAAAGTCTGGGAGCAGCCACAGAGAAGGCCCTCTCCTTTGTCCCCGCCAAAGCACCTGTGACGGCAGTAGGACTGAGAGAAAGGCCTCTCCTGATGATCTTAACAGTTAGTAGCAGTTTCCAGGGTTTTATAGGTAGAGAATACTCAGACGGTTTACCATTCCCTTCTTCTGAGGGCATCCTGACCGTGTAGCTTGCCCAAAGCTACATAGGCTGGCTCTATCTTAGGAGGCGCAGTAGGGAAGTAAATTCCCAATCGCTGACCAAAGACCTACACCTCTGAGCTATCCAGCAAGCTAAGGGAAGTCTAGTCTGCAAATATTGTACGAAGCTGCCTGCCAATTCATGTCCCAACTTGTGCAGAACATGGGATGTTATTTTTAAAAGGTGATTAGTTACTGTTACAGTTTTAGGTGGCAAAGTAGGTAGCTGCTTACATAGCTACAATTTTTGAAGAGTAACTCTTTATAGATCAAAATAACATTTTTAATTGTATGGAAAAGAATCCTTTGCTATATGGGCAGCTGACTTGTGATACACAAAGTTGCTTTCTGTCCATCTTGTCTACAACTGTAACAGAACACCAGACACTGGCAGAGCAGAACATGGGGACAGTATGAGCCGGCCCTTGCAACATACGACATTCTTCCTCTTCCACCTAGTGAAGCCACACTCCTCTTGTTGTAAAATAACTAAAAAGTAATCATTTCAGCACAAAAGCAATGCAGTTGGTGTTGGCTCAGTTACAAATGTAACCGAATATACCTTCATTACTTGGGGGCGAGGGGGAGAATAATTTGCAAGCAACTAGTCACTTATGAGCTTCAGAGCTGTTGGATCATGATCTGAAGTCCTTTGTGTTATCTTCCTGATCTCCAGTTCAGTGGATGAGCACAAGAGTGAACTGAACCATGAATCTTTTGTAACTAGGCAATCTAGAGGGCGATTTGCCATTCACAGGAACTGCCCAAACTTAAACCATCATCTGAGACATCTCAGTATCTCCTCTTGCCTTGGTGACTTCAGCAACCTTTTCCCCCCAGTCTACATCTTGTAATACGTTTTTATCTGCTGTTGCTATTTTGTGTGCTTTAATGATTTGTATACTGAATGTGTTTTTTATGACTCAATTCTTTACTCCATATATTAAAGTTTGCAATAAACAGCACTGTTGGGGTTTTTAGTTTGGATAGCAAGTTGGAAATTGTTTTAATAACAATAACAATACTCTAATTTGTAGCATTCAACCAACAGTAAAAAAAAACAGTGTTGTTCTAGCTGTTGTTGGATTGTACTTCCCATAATTCCTCATTGTAGTCACTGTTGGTTGGGATTGATAGGGTGTGGAGTTCAACAGCATCTTGAGGGCTGTACATTCCTCATGTATTGCAGAGAGAGCTGGCGGTAATGCATAACAATTCAGAGCAAGTTTTTGATGCTCTAATCTGTCTCATTGGAACTGACTTGATTAAAAAAAGAAAAGGAATCCAATGAAACAGGACTGCAAAAGCTGGGGAACAAATGCTGCCCCCGTGTAATGTTTGCTGTGGACTCAGTGAATAACAAGGATGCAAAGAAAGCTGTAGTGCTTGGTTCATAACAGGAAAGAAAGCAAGATGGTCAAGGTAGGGAAACCCAGGATGATTTCTATAAACCCAGGTCTCTTGCAGATCAGTGACAGGAACTAGCTCCAAAGCTTGTTTTACTTGAGCCCTCTAATTAGCACAGTGGTTCCCAACCTTGTGTCCCCCAGATGTTCTTGGGCTCAAACTCGCAGAAGCCTTCACCACTAGCTGTGCTGGCCAGGATTTCTGGGAACCACTGGATTAGCAGATAGAGGCAGCACTTTAATTTAAAATCTTGCTTGTCAAGGTGCGGGGAGAGGACCTGTGTCTTGGGAGAGTACACATTTGCAAGAAGAACTGATGTGTTTCGAGACTCATAAAATGTAGTCTCAGACCCCTATGAACTCCATCTAGAAAGCTTGACTGCTGAACACATTTTTATAAGGAAATCAACACATTCTCGTTCTCAAGATCATTTTTGAGACAGAAAGACATAACTCTGAATTACTTGAAGATTGACTAGACTGGGGCAGTGAATGTCTGATCTTCCAGATGTTATTAGATTGCAACTCACACCATCCTTTCCCATCGGCTATGCTGGCTAGGTTTGCAGCACTATACTTTCCCCACACCTGGATTAAGCAAATACATTCAGGAGCCGCTGTGAGGAAGAAATCATTCACTGATCCAAACATTATCAGAACACTGCTCTGGAAGGCTAAAGAGAATGCAGGCTTCTAGTTTTATTCATTTTACTTTTTTGAGGAAAATGCAGAGTTCTAACCTTCTACTGAAGTGTTTTGATTGTAATCGGAACCTTCCATTTAATGCTGTTTTTCCTCTGAAAAGAAATAATCTATATCCCCACACCTAAAGACGATGACTTGCTTTAAAACTAAATTATGCCTTATTGATATTACAAATAAGCTTTAATTATGGTGATTATGAATTTTCTTACATTGGAGTAATGAGGTTGAGGGTAGTCTTTATTGCTTTTGTGGCAATTCAGACTCGTTTGGTCACTTAAACCTATGGTAAAGCACATTTTTCCACTCCTTTCTTTGTACAGTGTAAATGGTGTGTTTAGAGGGGTTAATGTGGCCCAGCCTTAATTGCATTCCTTCCTTTATTTGGCTCCAAACCTTGCAGTTGAACTACTGGTATAATGTTCAGCTTCTCACAGACTTTTGGATAAGGACCTGCCTTTGTCCCAAGGCCTGGGCATCCCTTGGACCTCCGAGATGGACCACAGCTTCCTAGCTTGCCGCAGCAGCCCAAGCTGTTCCCTCTTTTCCTCCTCCTTCTGTTAGCTCCAGAAGCAGCAGTGGCAGAACACACTATGGAACTGTGACATGTTAATTTTCTTATGCCCTGTAAATACCTTAAGCCTCCAATCACCGGTCAGTAAGATTGGAATTGAAACATTTGATTGGGGAGAAAATTGATTATAGACGGGATGCAAAAGTCAGTGCAAGAATGTGTGGCAGAGAAGCCGCTTTTTCCTAAGTTATGAAAATGAAGTAGTGTCAGAAGTGGCCGAACTAAAACCTACCCCATTATGCTGGTGCGACAGATATCTTGGCAGTAGACCTACCTCTCAGTCAAAAGAAAGGGAGGCCTGGTGTATCCTCCTTTCCCAGGAGACCTATCTAGTGGCAATAGGAGTGATGGTGTAGTGATGAGCATTTTTTTTGCTATTGTATCCTATGTCCCCACAAAAAAAGTCCTTAAGGATGCTAACAACATTAACAGCAATTTTAAAATGCAATATTAAAATAGCTGGATTTTGCACCATAGAATTAAACTTTTAATGTGATTTTAAATATTGAAAAAAACATTTACTAGCAAATTAGTACATATTTAAGATGAAGTTAGCAAACACTCAGTTGGTTTAACCTTTATGGAAAAAATGGAATACTGTTTACATACTGATTTGAGCTTACCAGAGCAATGAGGATTTACATTCATTATGCAGCCATGACTGCTTCATAAGGCGAGCCACCTGAAAAAAGATAATTTGAGACTGATATTTTAATGGTCTAGTTTGGTATTGTACTGATTTGTTATTTTATTAATTATATTTATGAAATATAGCATTTTAGTTAGTTCTCTGATGTTAAATCAGAACTGACTTGTAGCAGCCCTAATAGAGCTGCCAAGGATATACAGTATTTAAGAAGTTCCGCTCCTACAGGGAGCTTCCATAGCTGGGCAGGGATTCAAACCCAGACCTGAATCCTAGTCTGTCACTCTCTTCACTACAGGGTACCCTGGCACATTTTTAAAGAGGCAAAATTATAGGACTTAAACCTTACCATGATGGTAAACGTTCTGCAGAAAATGTTCTTGTCCAGTATTAGCACCCCAAACAGCTTGTAGAAATTTGTGTGTGCATGTTGTGGATGATTGTTTCTGTTTATTCTTGCCCTGGTGGCTTCTCTGTTTGAGACATGATCTGTTGTGGCCAGTGCCCTTCATAAGGGCCTCTCCTGGCATTCTCCTTATATACATTTAGATGGCAAGCTAAGACCTCCCTCTATGAGTCAGGGATTTAATCTTAAATGTGTTCAGTTTTTATTATAAGGTGTTTTTTTGTGGTCTTTTTAATGGATCAAAATTTCATTGTTTTAATACAGTTGATTACAATATTTGTTATGTTATTGTCTGTTCTGAAATGTTATGATTGTAAACTACACCAATGGAAATTGCCTATTTGACAATATCCGTTTTTAATGTGAGCTTAATAAACAATTAGGAATTTTGTTTCCTGTATAACAGTGAGTGCAGTATGTTGACCTTTCGTGACAGGAACCACTGTATGTGAGGATAAATTCAGTTGACTGTCCCAACCAGAGTAATGTATATTAAATGTTTTTAATGAGACTTATTTCAGAGCAAATGTATCTAGCAAAAGTGCAATGACCTTTGGTGACTTTATTGCTTCATTAGTTTCAAATGAACATGTTTATGGGACAATCACCATTTGTTTCATTATGTCGTGGGTGTGATTGGAACACACCTAGAGTTTTGGTTTCTTGGTGGGTTTTGGAGGTGGAATAATAAAGAAGTGAGAGAGGCAACCAAAGTAATTTATTCCAACCGGTGGTGGTACCCTCTGAAAGAGGAGTACAAAAACATGGATCAATCACACAGCTTTTATAGCATCTTTGATCAAGAAGTTGGAGGGTAGCAACTAATCCCAGAAATCAGCAAGTTACATTTTGACACTCCCCAAATAAGGCAGGTATGTCCTCCTTATGTCTGCTGTGTCCCAAGCCATGTACACAGGACAGTGGAATGTTTCATAATAAGCATTGCAGGTCATTCCCCTAAAAGGGGAGGTCTGATCGGATTAGACACTGTGGGCAGCCTGTCTGGTTATCCAACTCTGTGTGAGGAGACTGGCTGGACTGGTAGATGCTGCCACTAGTTAGGTTAAAGGGTTACATTTCACAGGGCAATAAAATGCAACACAATTAAGTACTGAGGGATATCAGTCATGGGAATAAAGCCATAGAAATAGAAGCATTGATCAGACAAATATCTCTTTAGACAAATAGAAGTGTTGCAAAATAATTTTTCTGTAACAGTTCTGTTCTCCTCCAATGTTCTTTTAGTGCTTGGTTTTCTTTCTTTGTCTTTCCCTTCCTGTTCTGGCACTGAGGCGCAGTAGTCTAGGAGCATGGAGGAACATCCCGCCACAGAAGATTGTCCAGATTAAGAGTAGTTGAAAGATCTGAGAGCCTTTACTGTCACCAGATTGGTCCCTGATCTTCCAGAGTGTGTGAATTGTGGACACGGATTGCCCAGAGCTGACATTCTGGTTATGGGTGTATGTGTGTGTGTGTGCCAGTTGTAGTTCAAAAAGTAACTTTTCAGAGTTCTGAAATGCCCTGTACTTCCTCCCTTTGACCAGCCTTACCTGATAGGGCAGAGAACCAGTGGCTGCTCCCCATGGGTCTTTGTTCAGTCTATGGCACCTGCCACTGTGAAGAATAGCAATGAAATAAGGATGTCTGTTTGCTTTGAAGCAACAGGCATGCTGATCAAGTACTAGGGTATGACTGGAAGGTGCTCCACAGTATTATGAGATCTGTAGAAAGAGGATAGGTATAAGTTCTTGAATACTTAGTATGTGCCAGGATAGTCAGAGAACTTATGTCCAGACACCAAGAAGAAATGCAGGCTATTTGATGCTGTATTTTATTGTTTAAAAATCATCTACCCAGTCCTTTATGGGGCATATATGCTTCTTGAGCTCTTTGGGTCAAATTATTATTGCATCTTAACCATGCCCTTGGCTGGGCCTTGATGTTATATTTTTCTGTCTTTTAAGGATAATTAGAATGCCATATTAGTTTGTGTCCTTCCTTTTCCTTCCTATGTGATAGAGCTGTCTCTTTCCTTTCTAGCATCAAACATGGATGAGTTTTATGTCTGTAATGGCAGTCATGAATTGCTTTAACCTAGGGCTCATGGTTGGTTTTCAAACCTGGTTAAAGGTAACCATAGTGTCTTTTGAACTAACTCTGTATTCACATTGCCTAAAAGTAGGGGAATGAAATAATCCTCAAGGTTAAAAACATCTGAAAACAATTAATTTGCTACAGGCCTTCTGAATTTCAAGACAATCCAAAGCAAAGATTCATGATTTTATCTTTCCCAGCAACTGACAGAGGAGAAGCACTCCTACATGCTGCTATCTTTGCTATTAGACTTTTGGATGAAAGAAGAATGATGGGGAAACCAAGGGGAATGAGTGCCTTTCGCTCTGATTTGAGTTGCAAGTGAAATATTTCCAGAATCTTTTTTTCTTGGTATGTTTAAAACTCGACTAGAAATGATGTTGGAAGTGATACAGTATTTCTATTGTACATTTTTTTGTTTTTTACGTTTTTTTGCTATGTGGGGTTGCATTTGTTTTACTCTGTATACTGCCTATGAGATCAGATATGGTACAGGATGGCATTTTAAAAACTTAAATAATATTATATCTTAAAATAAAACTGACATCATCTCAGATTCAGGAAAAAAATATCAACTTTGATTTTTAAAATGTGTCAAAATAATTTTATTTCAGTCCTGATATATACATTTTTAATCAAAGCAGTGCATAATATCATTGACTTTCACTCACCCTGCCACTTATTCTTAGTTATCATTAACCTCTGGGAACAGCAGTTTGCTGGTCCATCTCCTTTGCAGCATCAGCATTTTCCATGTGAAATCCTGCCAAAGTATGTGAATTAGGAAGAACCTTTTTGAGGGGGAGTGGAATGTATTAATTCTAGTCACTTGTGCTGGTTTCAAAGCAGCTGAGTTGAGAACCGAAGGGTTAAAACTCTTGCCTGCAAAAGGCTCTGGCAGCCTAGAGGGAGCTCGCAAGCTCCAGCAGTGACTCATTCTGCTTGTATCTGTCAGATAACTATCAGCATCTGTCAGGAATAGAGGGAGGCAGAGTTAAAACTCTGGAGCATGCACAGAGTGAGAAGCAGGGTGCCTGCACTGCAGGGACTGTAATGCTGGTTCCCAGTGCTTCATTTCCTCTCAGCCCTTCAGCTGCGAGAGATCTATACGGAATCCATGGTAACAGCGTTGGCACACGGTACATCCATCAGCTTGTGACGGTGAGCAAGCTGGCTGGAGGGATGTCTGTTTCACAGATCCCTGGCTGATTTGCATTGTGCGACAGCTTCCAGTGATTAAATGCATATTTAAAACCAATGAAGGTGCATGATTTTAGTGAAGGAAGCTCTTGCATGCAGGCAGTCCAGCAAGCGGTTCTGCTGCTGTGCATGGTTAGGGGAAACTTCCATTTGCAGGATTTTGCTGTTGCTGATGCTTTTATCTAAAATTGCAGCAAATGTGGATGGGAAATGAAGCTGAAATGTGGGATGCAAGAGACCGTAGAATGCCAGTTGACAGTTGAGGAAATGATTCCTGTTGTTGCCTATTAGATCAGAGTTGGTAGCATTGAAGCTAGACTGCAGTGGTGTCCCATCAAGAGTGTTCAACAAGCTGTGGGGTGGTGGGTTTATTCCTTCTGAAAGGACTGTTGAGATTTAGCCACTGCAGCACTTCTCCAGGCAAGGTTTAATGTACTAATGGGAGACGAAGGTCCGTAATCTGGGCTAGGTTACCACTGCTGCTGTTCAGCTCACGATTCCGTTCTGTAGGTGCAGAGCATCTGGTTTATTTTGTTAGGCAACATAAATGAATCTTTCATGTTCCAGAAAGATTAGGAGAAAGTGTCCTGTGAAACAGAGAAGATTGGGACTTAACATTTTATATCATGTTTAGATGTTGGCTTATTTTTGTTTTTAAAAGGATCAAAGCTGGTTGAAAAGCAGCAAGAGATGCTCTGCCTGCAGAATGGTGGCCATGTTGGTAATTGAAGGGTTAATCTCTTGTTGCTGTAATAGGTTGGAGAGCAGTGGCTCTGCCTGCTGGTGTTAGCAAGATTAAAGGCAGGAGCTGCAGTGCCATTGAAAATGCTGAATGAGAGGGACTTTGACAGCAAACTGCAGCTAATTTTTTTTTAATTCCTTCTTATACTTTATGTTTTTCGGCAAAATCACCAGCTCCTCCCCCCTTTGTGCCTACTCTCAAGTCTGATGATGACACCTCAAATTTCGATGAACCAGAGAAGAATTCACGAATTGTATCCCCTCTGTGCCAGCTGAACCCTGCAGGCTTCTCAGGAGAAGATTTACCATTTGTGGGGTTCTCCTTCATCAAGGCATTGGGGATAGTCCGATCAGAGTAAGTACAAATTGCTGTCGGGTCATGTTGAATAAGACAAAATTTGTGCTTGCTATATTCGCCTGGGTGGTGGAGCGGGGGGACAGTTTTGACTGGTGTTTTTTCTGTTATAGCAAGATGATTCAGGTTTCTCCTTAGCTGTGATTCATGGTATTGGCTTCCTCCTCCCCTTCCTATTATTAACATAGGGTAGGAAATATTCACTTTTTGAGACCAGTTTTATCAGAATAAAATCTTGGTGAAAATCTGTTTGCTGTGTCCTGCAGGAAAGTGAGTGGTTGTGACTTCATGCATTTATGCGTGTGTGCATGTGTGTGTGTTGGTTTGCATGAATTTAGGAGGCATGTCAGGTACTTTTAGATGTTCAGGATAGGGGTGTGTTCTGCTGGTGTGAATGGGCAAAGTGTGGGACATTGGTAAACCTTGCAGCTGTGCAAGATTGGTCAAGTGAGCCATGGAGGTGTGGAGTTGGTTCATTTTGGGGGTCAACCCATAGCCCATTATGAGAGTGGGAACAAGATACTGACAGACCTCATGGTCAAAAGAGACATGCAGAATGAATGGTGCAGAGGTTCATAGCAATTAGCCACCTTATGGGATGACGGAAGGACCTGTGCAACTGTATTGAGAGAGTACAGTGAAGAGTTATCAGCTGTATAATGATGCCCCTTCTGGCTGGTGGGCCCTTGATTCTTAACTGCTGTTGATCAGAAGAAAGCATTCGCATAACATGCCCAGTTGAAGAATGATCATTGGAGTACTAAAATGGATGAGTAAAAATGTAGGGATTTACTTGCCTTGGGATTCTGTGTATTCAAGGTTCTGTCATTTTTCCATGTTGCAATATCTAGGAAGCGCTGCTAAAGGGGAAAAGTCTACTTAGATTGTGTTTCTGAATTTTGAGTGTGAACTCTTGCCAGTATGTGTGGATGATGATTCGCCTAAAACTGAAGCCTGAACGCCTTGGTTTCTGTCCTGGCACCAATGATGTTCCCAGTGTTATGAGTCAGAAAGGAACCTTAAATAGGCCAGCAATTAAAAGGGAGCTTCTTGACTGCCTGTGGTGTCCTCCTACTTGCAGGTGTCGCTTTTCTTGTGGGGGTGGAAGACAAGGGTACACTAAACAGGAATTCGAGGGTGGTAGTGTTGCCTGTCTATGGAGAAGATAATTCTCTCTCAATTAATTTGGTTTTCTGTTTTGGCCTTGACGCTCCTAAAAAGCATTACAGAACCCCCAAATGTGCCTTCATAAGAGCTAAAGCCCTACAGATGTTGCTGGGCTGCAGTGGCTATCATCCTTCACTATTGGCTATGCTGGTTCGGGCCAGTGTAGTTGTACTTCAGAAACATCTGGAGGGTCACGTATTCCCCACCCTGTAGTTTAGAAGAATGGTGGCAGATGGGAAACCTTGCATTTTTCAATGAAAATCTGCAGAGAGTCAGTAAGTTCCTATCTAATTGATGAGGTATTGGTAAACTAATTCACAGAGGCTACATTTTCTAATAGCTATTTTCTGAAATCTCTGTTAAGAGACATTGTATGTACATGGATATCAGATGCTGGTGACAGAGGGAAGACCATATGTCATTCATGCATAATATACTTTCGTCTTGATTCTGGAAATTTTGAGACAATTCTGATTGTTAGTCCCAACCAGAGTAATTGACTTGTTCAGTGAGGCTTATTGAGTCTTGTTTTATTTATCTTAATTTTAATTTTAGTCTTATAGTTTGAGTGAGTCTATCCCCACAATGGAATTTGGCCCTTCATGTTTCTCTTCAGGTTTTTACCTAAAGATCCCATAGGATCCTTCATTCAAGGGAGCTAAATACATTAAAATGCAAATGCTGAGAATGCTGAAGATTAGGCTAAAAAGAGAAATCAGCTTAACAAATGATTAGTCTTCAAAAGAAATCTAAGAATATGATAAAACTGTCTTCCTAAAAAAGACTTTAAACTGTGTATTCTGAAGTCTTTCCTAGTGTTACTAGAAATGCAACATGATTAAATGTAGCAGGCAAGATTCAGATGTCATTTTTTACCATGGAGACTTTAACCGACTTAAGGCAAGCCATTCTCTTTCACCTTCAGATCCCTATTTGCAATATGTGTCTAAAGGCATTGGCCCACCCATGTAGGGTGGTTGTAACCAAGATTATATAGAAGTGCCCTGAGTATTTGAAAAAGTCTACACAGGTTTTATTTTTAATAATATATAATATGATCTTGTTGAAATACTGGACTGGAAGATAACAAATTAAAGGGCTGAGACTGTCTGCTGAGACACTTGGGCCATTTGAGTTGCATTGGAGGTCCAGAGGCACACCGTAGCAGCATAGAGATTGTATTGTGGTTCATACCTGGAGTCAGTGACAATAGAGGGTGAACAAAACAGTTTTGGCATCATATGATTTTCTGCAGTTTTACTATTGGTGTAAATTGCAGAAGAGATAGTAATGGTATTGTAGTTAACTCTCTTCTGCATGGTTGTTAGGGAATTTCTGGTGGATGCATCAGAATTTTTAGAATGCCTTGGAAATCATTTGTTTGACACTTAAGTTTAGGAAAATGTTCTCTCCTTCTAATTACAAATATTGCCATAGGAGAACATTTTAAAATGTAAGCCAGTCTTCATAAGTGATTGCTGAATTCTATGAGTATAGTAACGGTTACAGAACGATTGGATAACTCAGTTGTTTAGACATCTGGCTGCAGAGGTTTGGGAGTTCGATTCCCTGCTGGGCCTCTTTGACAGGAGCTGGACTTGATGATCCATAGGATCCCATTCTGCAGTTCTAAGATTATTATTATTATTATACAGGACATTCCATATCAGAAGCAGTGAATTAACTAAGCATTTCTTGCTGGATCATAGTATCCACAGGTGATGTCATTAAAAAGTAATTAAACATAATGCGAAGATCAGGCAGATGTGATGATTTGGATAACTGCTCAAGGCAGTTAACAATTACTGTATATATTACAGAACTGTGATTCTGTGTGTATAGCTATGCTTTGAACATATATTGGTTTTATCCCAGTTCAAGTAAAATGGCTTCCTTGGAAGAACTGTAGGAATTGTAGTTTAGTGAGAGTGCTGAACATTCCCTGTTACAGATTCCTAGCCTTCCTCATAGAACTACAGTTCCCAAGGTTCCCTTGGAGAAGAAATGCCTCTCCTGCAGAGTGCACTGCATCTGTACTGTTGATATACCTTGTGTTACTGTCAGGGAACAGTTTGTGGTATGGTAGTTAGTATCTTGGACCTGATTCAGTCATCTGGATCTTCCAGCTACTGTACTAAGATGAAATCAGAGTCCTAACACTGTCCATGGAAATGCCTTATAAGCTTGCCTTTCAAAATAATGAGAGAGGTCATTATCAGAAATTTGTGCATCTGGAGCAAATGATGCTAATTGCCCTTCACATTTCTCGCTCTTGAAAATACTTCCATTATGCGTATTAGACACTGTAAAGATGGCTGTATATTTTATGTGGTAAATAGAAATTGAATTTTACAAAAAAAATTTAGGTATTCCTATTTATGGATGCTTGAATCACTTGGAAATATCAATAGTAAGGTATTTCTGCTTGTTATCAGATATTGCATAATACATTACTTGTCAACTGAGGTGTTTTAGGTGTGTTCCACTACCTCTCTGTGGTAGTATATGTGAAGAACAGAACTGAATGCGGAGATGTGTACATTTCCATTGCTTGGATTTGGATTTACTTACTTACTTGCTTGCTTACTTGCTTGCTTGCTTACTTACTTACTTACTTACTTACTTACTTACTTACTTACTTACTTACTTGTGTGTGTGTTTAGTCGTTTAGTCGTGTCCGACTCTTCGTGACCCCATGGACCAGAGCACGCCAGGCCCTCCTGTCTTCTACTGCCTCCCGGAGTTGTGTCAGGTTCATGTTGGTTGCTTCGCAGACACTGTCCAGCCATCTCATCCTCGGTCGTCCCCTTCTCCTCTTGCCATCACACTTTCCCAACATCAGGGTCTTTTCCAGGGAGTCTTTTCTTCTCATTAGATGGCCAAAGTACTGGAGCCTCAGCTTCAGGATCTGTCCTTCCAGTGAGCACTCAGGGTTGATTTCCTTTAGAACTGATAGGTTTGTTCTCCTTGCAGTCCAGGGGATTCTCAAGAGCCTCCTCCAGCACCACAATTCAAAGGCATCAATTCTTCGGCGGTCTGCTTTCTTTATGGTCCAGCTCTCACTTCCATACATCACGACAGGAAAAACCATAGCTTTGACTATTCGGACTTTTGTTGGCAAGGTGATGTCTCTGCTTTTCAAGATGCTGTCCAGATTTGTCATCGCTTTCCTCCCAAGAAGAAGGCGCCTTTTAATTTCAGGGCTGCTGTCTCCATCTGCAGTGATCATGGAGCCCAGGAAGATAAAATTTGACACTGCCTCCATATCTTCCCCTTCCATTTCCCAGGAGCTGATGGGACCAGTGGCCATGATCTTAGTTTTTTTGATGTTGAGTTTCAGACCGTTTTTTGCACTCTCCTCTTTCACTCTCATTACAAGGTTCTTTAATTCCTCCTCACTTTCTGCCATCAGAGTGGTATCATCTGCATATCGGAGGTTGTTGATATTTCTTCCGGCAATCTTAATTCCGGCTTGGGTTTCTTCCAGTCCAGCCTTCCGCATGGTGTATTCTGCATATAAGTTAAATAAGCTGGGGGACAATATACAGCCTTGCCGTACTCCTTTCCCAATTTTGAACCACTCAGTTGTTCCATGACCAGTTCTAACTGTTGCTTCCTGTCCCACATATAGGTTTCTCAGGAGACAGATAAAGTGGTCAGGCACTCCCATTTCTTTAAGAACTTGCCATAGTTTGCTGTGGTCCACACAGTCAAAGGCTTTCGCATAGTCAATGAAGCAGAAGTAGATATTTTTCTGGAACTCTCTGGCTTTCTCCATAATCCAGCGCAAGTTAGCAATTTGGTCTCGAGTTCCTCTGCCTCTTCGGAATCCAGCTTGTACTTCTGGGAGTTCTCGGTCCACATACTGCTGAAGCCTACCTTGTAGGATTTTGAGCATAACCTTGCTAGCGTGCGAAATGAGTGCAATTGTACGGTAGTTGGAGCATTCTTTGGCACTGCCTTTCTTTGGGATTGGGATGTAGACTGATCTTTTCCAATCCTCTGGCCACTGTTGAGTTTTCCAAACTTGCTGGCATATTGAATGTAGCACCTTAACAGCATCATCTTTCAAGATTTTAAATAGTTCAACTGGAATGCCATCACCTCCACTGGCCTTGTTGTTAGCCAGGCTTTCTAAGGCCCACTTGACTTCGCTCTCCAGGATGTCTGGCTCAAGGTCAGCAACTACATTGTCTGGGTTGTCCGGGATATCCACATCTTTCTGATATAATTCCTCTGTGTATTCTTGCCACCTCTTCTTGACGTCTTCTGCTTCTGTTAGGTCCCTCCCATTTTTGTCTTTTATCATGTTCATCTTTGCGCAAAATGTTCCTCTAATATGTCCAATTTTCCTGAACAGATCTCTGGTCTTTCCTTTTCTGTTATCTTCCTCTATTTCTTTGCATTGTTCATTTAAGAAGGCCCTCTTGTCTCTCCTTGCTATTCTTTGGAAGTCTGAATTCAAGTTTCTGTAACTTTCCCTATCTCCCTTGCATTTTGCTTCCCTTCTCCTCTCTGCTATTTCTAAGGCCTCGTTGGACAGCCACTTTGCTTTCTTGCATTTCCTTTTCTTTGGGATGGTTTTCGTTGCTGCCTCCTGGACAATGTTACGAGCCTCTATCCAAAGTTCTTCAGGCACTCTGTCCACCAAATCTAGTTCCTTAAATCTGTTCTTTACTTCCACTGTGTATTCATAAGGGATTTGGTTTAGATTATACCTGAGTGGCCCAGTGGTTTTTCCTAATCTCTTCAGTCTAAGCTTGAATTTTGCTATGAGAAGCTGATGATCAGAACCGCAGTCAGCTCCAGGTCTTGTTTTTGCTGACTGTATAGAGCTTCTCCATCTTTGGCTGCAGAGAATATAATCAATCTGATTTCGATATTGCCCATCTGGTGATTTCCATGTATAGAGTCGCCTCTTGTGTTGTTGGAAAAGAGTGTTTGTGATGACCAGCTTATTCTCTTGACAAAACTCTATTAGCCTTTGTCCTGCTTCGTTCTGAACTCCAAGGCCAAACTTCCCTGTTGTTCCTTTTATCTCTTGGCTCCCTACTTTAGCATTCCAGTCCCCAAGAATGAGAAGAACATCTTTCTTTGGTGTCAGTTCTAGAAGGTGTTGTAAATCTTCATAGAATTGTTCAATTTCAGTCTCCTCAGCAATGCTGGTTGGTGCATAAACTTGGATTATTGTGATGTTGAATGGTCTGCCTTGGATTCGTATTGACATCATTCTATCATTTTTGAGATTGTATCCCATTACAGCTTTTCCCACTCTTTTGTTGACTATGAGGGCTACTCCATTCCTTCTACGGGATTCTTGTCCACAATAGTAGATATGATAATCATCTGAGCTGAATTCGCCCATTCCTGTCCATTTTAGTTCGCTGATGCCCAGGATGTCGATGTTTATTCTTGCCATCTCCTGTTTGACCACCTCCAGCTTCCCAATGTTCATAGATCTTACATTCCAGGTTCCTATGCAGTATTTTTCTTTGCAGCATTGGATTTTCCTTTCACTTCCAGGCACGTCCACAGCTGAGCGTCCTTTCGGCTTTGGCCCAACCACTTCATTAGCTCTGGAGCTACTTGTACTTGTCCTCCGCTCTTCCTCAGTAGCATGTTGGACGCCTTCCGACCTGAGGGGCCCATCTTCCAGCGTCATATCTTTTAGCCTTTTGTTTCTGATCATGGGGCGTTCTTGGCAAAGATACTGGAGTGGCTTGCCATTTCCTACTCCACTTACTTACTTACTTACTTACTTACTTACTTACTTACTTACTTACTTACTTACTTACTTACTTGGCACTTAAAGTTAGATTATGTGAGATGCTAAATAATTTGTTAGACACAACATCTTTTCTTGTCAGCAGTTTCTTGAATAATACCTATTAGAGAGAATAAGTCTTGAGTAATACTGGTTTAACGCATATCTGAAACAAAAATTTGGCTTCTAGAAAAAGTCATAGTATGAGACATTCAATGCATCTACAATAAATTTGTCAAATTTCAGAACCATGCACGTCGCTTGGTTTATGTTGATCCAAATTGGGTGTAATTTGGTTGGTAGATGCTGTCCATTGACTGAATTGGCAAGGATTGATCCAAGACAGTGTCACCTCTACAATAATGTGAAATGTATATTCTATCCTAAGAGACTATTAATCTAGTGCCAGGAAAAAAGGCTGTACTCACAGAGTCATGTTGGGAGGTGAGGATGAAAGATAGCAATGCTGAAAGTTACTTCTAACACTCAAAAAACAATGTAGAGCTCCTGTAATGTGTATGTCTGTGCACGCGCGCGTATGCCTGTGTGTGCATGCATGAGCAAAGAAACAAAGTGTTCCTTCATACAAAATAAAATAAACCCCTGTGCTTAGAAGAACAGGATGTTAGGAGAAGGACTGACTTGTTAGTTTTTTAGTGCTTAGGTTATCAGATAAATTGAAAAAAAAAAACCACCTCTCTGAACATTTCTGCCCATGGAAGCTAGGAGCAGCACAGTGGACACAGAGTTAGATAGATGAAAGTAGAAACTGGCTTTTGCGTAGTCCAGACAGACTATCAGGAGTTCTGGACTTAGCAGTTACAGGTGTATTAGTTTGCACATGTGGACCATTTCTGTTTTGCTTCTGGTAACAAAACGTCTTGGGCTAGCACTGCCGAGAACTAGGCCATAGAAGAACTGAGATGATGGTAGGTATGTGGGTGGGTATGCACTTACTGGTGTTCTCCTTATAGTGAAAGAACCATCCAATTGATTCAAGCTCTGAGAAAAAATCACATTACTATATCTGTTAATTTATTTAAGTTAATTAAGACCATTGGTTCACAGGGCATAATAAGGTCTACTCTATACATTAAAGGCTGAGGTTCTCCAAGTTTTCAGGCAGGAAAAGCTGGGAAACTTCTGCATGCAAAGTATATTTACAAGTTGACAAGGTGGGATTATTCTCATCTCTTCATCCCTTTCCACAATGTTTGAATAGCATGAGTTTTACAGCTCAAAATTAGGCATAGTGACACAGAGGATGTGTTAGGCCTGTGCATGCTGGTGTCTTTGCACATCTGTGGCATGCAGAAATTACAGCAGATGCATATAAGCTGGGCTTATAGACACCTGGACACTGTTGTGTTTCTGCACCATACACTTAATTTTACCTGATTTTGAAAATATAAAAATTGGCCTGCTGTCAATGACATTCCGTATTATTGTTTGTAACTGAAGTTGATGTGCGAGTTGTCTCCCCCCCCCCCCCCAAGCCTCTGAGAAGATCTTGGGCAACCCTTTGAAGTAGTCTGCTAACTTGTTTTTCAATATCTTTCATCCTCCAAATGGTTGTAAGGGTACTTTAAAAACAATAATCAACAAAGACCTTAAAAAAAATTGAAGCCTGTTAAAATTTTTGAAGACATTTACCAAATTTGTAGCAAAAGTGAATTCAAGTCATTTTCCAAAGATGATAAACAAAAACAAGTTTTCCTTCATGTGTCAACAACACTGAGTTGGCCATGGATTTCAAATGAATGAGCATTTGATGGGAAAGATGAAAATGTCTTTTTCCTAGGAGAAGCTTTAACACAGAGTTGGGTGACGGTGACCAGTCATCCCTCACTTCTCTTTTAATGGCGAGGATTGATAGGAGCTGCAGTTTAATAACGTCTGAAGTTTTTTTTTTTTTATCTTTGCCAGGTAGGATGTGAGCAAGGGCAGGATGGAAGAAAAGCTTACCTGTTGAAGTTGTGGTATCAAATACCCCGGACCACTTTAAGAGGTTAGGTCAGATAGTTTATCTTATCAAAACAGGGAGTCATCTAGCATTTTTCAGACTCAGAAATTTATTATAGCATGAGATTTCATGGTCCGTTTTCTGTGATAACATTGATTGTTATCTTAGAAATTATACTGAACCAAATTTTAAAGTTTTCATGGTTAAAACCAGTATGTTGAATTTCATTTGGAAGCAGATTATCAGGTTCTTTTAAAAATTGGTGTAATGCTATCCAGTTGACTAACACCAGCTGGTTATATTGTGTTGAAGAAGCTAAAGTTGGTGAGCTGTCTTTTCATATAGTTCCATATAAACAACAGGTGCATCTAAGATTCTAAGGCTTTGCCTAAATTGCAGTAAAAAATTAATTGGTCTGAAATGTGTGGCCAAAAAGGGGTAGTACTGTTAAATTGGAGTCATTTCACAAAAAGTTAGTGTCTGGAAAAAAAATTCTCCCCAGGTAGCTTTAAACACTTAGATATTGTACAGAACTACTATTACGTGGGGGAAAAGATTTTGTGGAAACCGAAATGGGCCATTCATCAGCTAGCACTGCACAGTGATGACCTCAATCAGTTTGCTTTTCTGCAGAGTCCTTGATTAGTACTATGTGCTTTGGGAAAGAAATAGGGCAGTCTGTGCTCCAAGGAATTTAATACACTGTTAAAGTCAGTCTTAAGCACATTTGCTGGGAAGAAAGTTCCATAGATTTTTACTGAATTTCCCTCATGAACCAAAAGGCCAAGTTGGAAAAGTTTTCCCTTGAATGTATGCATTTAGAGATACAGTGGTGCCTCGCTTAACGACGATAATCCGTTCCAGGAAAATCGCCATTAAGCGAAAACATCGTAAAGCAAAATTAAAAAAAATGCATTGAAACCCATTCAGTGCGTTCCAATGGGGTAAAAACACCAGCGTCTAGCGAAGATCCTTCATACGGCAGCCATTTTCGCTACCTGTATAGCGAGGAATCTGTCCCTAAACACAACGGGGAGCCATTTTAATTACCTGGTGGCCATTTTGAAACTGCTAATCAGCTGTTAGAAAAACATTGTTTTGCGAAGAATTGGTTCCCGAAGCAGGGAACTGATCATCGCAAAGCAAAATCCCCCCATTTAGACCATCGTTTTGCGATCACAATTGCAATTGCAAAAAGTTTGTCATGAAGCGGATTCGTTGTAATGCAGGGCAATCGTAAAGCGAGGCACCACTGTACTTTTTAATGACTGTCATTGTCCTCAGAACTGAAATGCTTTAAAGTTATTTCAGTTAATAACATAATTTGATGTTAGCTGCCCCAAATGCTCTTGATGTTGTCCATTACAGGGCAAAAATAATCTGATATATGTATGTATACTGGGGACAAAAGGGAAAGAAAGGAAGAGTGGAAGCTGAAGGTTAAATGAGTTTTAAATCTTTCTGCAGGAGGAATGGCAAACAAGAAAGATGTTGCAATTAGTCCAAAGATTAGCCACTATGTAGAAGAGCTTTTAATAGGAGGTATAGAGAGGAAATGATGGAGCCTGGAAATCTTGAAAAGAGGGACCAACATTTGGCAAATAGAAAACTTAATTGGTTTATATTTACAGTTCATCATTTTTACCCTGTGCTCCAGCCAAAAACCCACCTAAAGTAGCTTTCACATAGCAAGAAAAATAGTATCTGTACCATTAAATAGGTGGTGGTAGTAATCGTTTCTTGTCTTTTTGGCTTGTGCTGACTGTGTCCTTGATTGCAATGACAATGCCTCAATTGAAAATAAGAAGTGAAGGAAACAGCTGGAGGAGAGAGTGAAATTATTCAGTGATAGCAGTGGATGCCAATAGTTGAACACCATGGATCCCTTATTGAGCGTGTGACAGATATGAGTCAATAAAGGAAGCAGAAGAGGAATGGACGATTGAGATACCAGGAATATGAGTGAATTACAGTATAGGTGGAAAAGAGATTATAGTAGTTCTAAACTGACTGGAGTTAGTGAATGTGAATTCGATTTATTTATTTATTTATTTATTTATTTATTTATTTATTTATTTATTTATTTATTTATTTATTTATGTGCCGTCCAGACTACCTGAAGGTCTCTGGGCAGCTTACAGCATTTAAAATACAATAAAAAGGCAAAATAAAAGGGCAAAATAATTAAAATGCAATTAAAATATATACTGTAAAAATTGCCATGAGAGCCACAGCTGATATTATTTCAATTAAAATCCTTTTGGAACAGGAAGGTTTTGACCTGGCGCCGAAATGTCATCAGCGTCTGCACCAGACAAATCTCAGTCAGGAGTGCATTCCATAGTCTGGGGGCAGCTGCTGAAAAGGCCCTTTCTCTACAAGCCTTCCCTCTTATCTCCTTAAGGGACGGCTCTTTCAAAAGGGCCCCCTGGGTAGATCTTAACTGCTGGGCAGGTTCATATGGAAGGAGGCGGTCCTTCAGGTATCCAGGGCCCAAGCCGTTGAGAGAGGAGAAATCTGAGCAGAAGTGAGTGAATTCAACTGTGGATAGACTATGGCATTTTTATTCATCTTGAGAGTCTCTGAGCAGCTTGGGAGGAAGTAAGGAAGCCAAGACTAAGGTTTGGTGAGCATAGTTTGGTAAGAGTCCCTAGTTTTAAGAGGCTGTTGAAGATGCTTCTTGTTGGGATGAATAGTCCCAAAGATACAGTGGTGCCTCGCTTAACGGGTGCCCCGTTTAACGACGAATCCGCATAGCGACGAATAAACCATTGCGATGGTTTAGATAGGAAAAAAATCGCTTTGCGATGATCGGTACCCTGTTTCACATACCGATCATCGCATAGCGGTGATTTTCTAACAGCTGATCGGCGGTTCCAAAATGGCCGCCGGGTAAAAAAAAATGGCTGCCCGCTGTGTTTTTGCCTGGATTCCTCGCTTACCGGGCAGAAAAAATGGCCACCGTATGGAGGATTTTCGCTTAAAGGTGAGTTTTAAGCCCATAGGAACGCATTGAAGGGGTTTCAATGCATTCCTGTGGGCTTTTTTAAACTGCATAGCGACGAAATAGCTTTGCACTGATTTTTGCTGCACGGATTATCGTCGCTATGCGGGGCACCACTGTATCTGAAATAATTGTTTAAATAAATCTTAATTTCCTGCTAATTTAGATCTGCTAAACTGTTTTCTCATTTGTATTGCATATATACATTTTAAGAAAGCATAAAGATTAATATAGTAGTTAAAACATACTGGTTCTAGGAACCTAATCCTTCGGCCATGCAACCTTTACACATGACAGACATATTTCTTTAGAAAAAAGAAACAGTTTAAAATATTTTTTTCTAATAAGTCCCAAGGCTACTAACCTATCTCATTTATTAAAAGTAAGTCCTTTTGATTTCCAAAGTGGGGCCAACGTTTGAGTGAATATTTGTAGGGTCAGGCCTAAAATATATATAACTTTCATGGGAAAAGAGCAATTTGAGGTGGGTTTTTCTAGTGAGGTGAAAAAATTAGTTTAGCTGGTAGAATCATAAATATTTGCAATTTGAAAACTGGAACTATTGTACATCTTAGTTATTTAGAGAGCAATAAAGCAAGAAAGAAATCATCCTCTCACCTAGGATTCCTCTTAAAATCAACTCAGTTCTGGTTGTCATTCTCAGAAAATGGCTATCACTAAAAACTATAATACTGTGTACTCTTTGGCAAATTCAGCCTTCCCCATCCTATGGCTCACCTTTTGTAGCCCTGGGTGAAAATCAAGATGGTATCTAAGGTGATTAATTTTCACAGGGGCTCGTGGTAGGCATGGGGAGGAGTCCACTTGGCTCTTGCCACGTATTTGGACACGCTTTGTGGTAGGCTGGGTTTCTGGTCTCTGATACTAGCAGGAAACCTATCATGCTAAATGACTTGTGCCACTTAGAATAGTTAAAGTCTGAATTTGCATTTGTTCTCTATTTTTGTTTCCACATTTTAGAAAACAAGCTTTAGTGTAGACTGTTTGAGAGATGATAATCAAAGGTTGGAGGCTTTTAGCCAAAGCTCCATCCAGGTGCGATCATGGAAGTTTACTTTAGTTTGATCTGCTTCCAGGTATGCTAAGTTTCTGTGCTCAAGAATATCTTCCCTGCCATCTCAAATTGAGTACAGTATTCATTTCTATTGTTCCTTGTCAGTCTGCAGCGGCAAAGCTAGAGCTCAGAAAGAGCAAAACATGGGTATTGGTGTCCTGATGGTCTAACTCTTTGCTGTAAGTTAGAAGTGCTGAAACAGCAGTAGCTGAGCAGCATTTTAGTGGAGGTCCTGCCTTCTAGACTGTGCATATCCAGCAGCTTTTCCTCCCTTAATTCAGCTCTTTTCTTTGTGTTGAAAGAGTGGTATCATTTGGAGATTTCTCCTTATTGTTAGCTGGTAGCTGAATAGTAAACAACTCCCCCCCATATTTCTCACCCCCTTCTCCATCTCTCTCTCTCTCTCTCTCTCTCTCTCTCTCTTTCTTTCTTTCTTTCTTTCTTTCTTTCTTTCTTTCTTTCTTTCTTTCTTTCTTTCTTTCTTTCTTTCTTTCTTTCTTTCTTTCTTTCTTTCTTTCTTTCTTTCTTTCTTTCTTTCTTTCTTTCTTTCTTTCTTTCTTTCTTTCTTTCTTTCTTTCGGCCTAGGTGTGGGCTGTGTCTTCTACCCCTGATTCTATAGACAACACCAAATGTAAATTACTGTAATACTAAAAGAATTTATTTCAGCTAGGGTAGAAGAACAAACACACAAACATGATTGCCTTTAGGACAGCTCCCTTCACCTCCCACAGGTCCTTCACAGGATTTGATAGTCCTCTGGTTGTAGTCGCTGGTGATGCCCCAGTTCTTGTCATCCATAATGGGGTGTTTTGTTGTGTCCAGCCCCTTGTGGCCTGTAGACGGTGGAGATCAAGGGCAACGACGACAATCCCAGGTCTTCCTGTCAGACTGTCCGCCTTTGGTCGAGGGCTGGTGCTCTTGCTGCCTCTTCCTCCTCCAGCATCTCAACTGGGTTGCTGTATGTTCATTGGGTTGAACCTTATATTGTTGTCATCTCTGCTCCCAGTGTTCCTATTTTGCCAAATAGAACATTTTTCCAAGTTTCTTAAAGAAGAAACATTTCCTCTGCATAGTGTTAGCCTGCCCACAATATATATATATATATATATATATATATATATATATATATATATATATATATATAGATAGATAGATAGATAGATAGATAGATAGATAGATAGATAGATAGATAGATAGATAGATAGATAGATAGATATAGATATAGATATAGATATAGATATCTATAGATATATAGATATATACACACACACACACACACATATACATATATATATATATACATACATACACGCACACACACACACCAACAACAACAAAACAAAACAAAGAAACAAAATAAGACTAAAACTATATCTCCTAGTTAGACATGCCTGATTCCCTCTCATACAACTATAATCATTTAAATTAGAATTACATAAAATTGATAACCACCCTAATTAATAATTGCTCTGGGTTATAAAATAAATTCAGTAACACAAACTCTACTCCCTATCCCTCCCTCCCCACTAAACTCAACTAGCCCACCCCCAACTTCCGACTCAGAAAAAGTCTCCTAAGGCAAAAGAGACCCGTTCAAAATTAGGGATTAAAAGAATAAATTAATGTACATTAAATAAATACATTTAAGTTAAATAAATAAGACGTTGGGGCCCTGTCAGCAAAATCAAGTAGTAACTATGGGATGAGCAATTAACCAAGAGGAAACAACATTGAACTAACAAAAGAAACAAACACAAACTGGTATTGCAACTCTCACTCTTCTTAGATTATTTTTTTTTAAAAAATCAGGAGACATCAACTAATAAAATCAGGCTTAGAAAGAGGCTAAAACCAACACTATAAGAAAGCCAGATGGAACTGCAGTCCAATAATTAAAATTAAAGTCCTTAAATCTTTGCCATGCTGACTGTTAATGGTTGAAAGATTCAGTTCATTCTGCTAGTTGTTCCAGCACATAACTTGCCAGATATCTTGTAAACCTCCTGAAAGGTAAAGTTGGAGAAAGAGACAATAAATATTGGAATGTCTGATAACTAAACACTTCTTCAGACATCTCACTGCAGCATAGCTAAGGCTTCGAGGTCTGGAAGGAGGTTAATGATATCAGCCAGGGGTCCAAGAAATATGATAGCTATTGTTCCTCTTAGATACCAGCTGAATTTTGCCCTTGGGTTCTTCAACTCTGCAGTTCACAATGAAGGAAGTAGATCTTCCTCTATTAATTATCCCAAAGGAAGTAGGTTTTCCTATATTAATTATCCCTCTCAGCACTTTCTGACAGTAGGGCTCACACTGGGAAATACAATTCTTTCCCCTCACTCCCGAAACACGTCGTCCTGGGATCCGCTCTACCATCCCTAGGAAAGGGGTTAATTTAAACCCTGTCAGAGGTTGCCAAACCTCCATGAGCTAGTCGAAAGAAGCTTCTGTGAGGGAGGATGGTAGGAGGCAGGCTGCAGAATGTGGGAAGTCAGCATTTTAATAAAGAGAATCAAAAACCCATGAGCAGCAGACAAGACAGTCATGTCATGTTGTCACATTGGGAAAAAAAGAAGTCATTCCAGCATTCAAAGTTTTAAAATAGATTTTGAGCCGGCATAGCAGCAATGAAGCTTAATCCAAATAAGTCGGAGGATGGGAGATAGGTTTTAACAGCATACCTAGGACTGGCGAAAGAAGGGATTTGGTTTCTTTGAGAGTTCCACTTTTGTGGTGCCAGAACTGAAAGGTCTTTGTTCTCAGGTAGAACTGGCCAGGGAGCAGGAGATCTGTAGCTGACCTTGAGCCTCTAGATTCACAAGGGTTTTGGTGATTATTTTTGGCACTGCACAGGTGTCAGAGGTAGACAAGAGTGCACAGCGCACCAGTAGGACCCATGCTATGAGATGTCCAATTTGATCAAGTTGCCACATGATTTAGTTATGCACTGCTTGGATTACTGCAGTGGGCTGTATGTGGGACTGTCTTTGAAGATTGTTTGGAAACGTGGTGGCCTTAAAACGCTGCAGCTAGACTTCCGACAGGCACTGGTAACTAACTCTTCTATTACAAATGATTTATGACAGCTAGTCTGTTTCCAAGCCCGGTTCAATGAGCTGGTTATGACCTATCAAGGCCTATATAGCTTGGCCCCCAAGCTATCTGAGAGACCATCTCAAACCCCCCCCCCCCCCCCAAAAAAAAAGCTTTCTGGCTTTTAAAATATTCTGATGAGGTCCTTCTATTGGTCTCACAGCCTTAAAAGCTTGCTTAGTGAGGGCACAAGACATGGTCTTGTCTGTGGCTGCAAAATGCTCCTGCCTGGGAAGATACCTTTGTTTCTTGCCTTTGTCCTCCCACTAGCAGTTAAAGACATCCTGTTGAGCCAAACCTTTTATTGACTTGGCCAAGTAAGTGTTATTAGGGTATGCTATACCACTTATACCCCTCCTTTCTCCTTAAAAAGGACCTAAGGCAGCGTACATCATTAAAAGAATATTTAAAGCTAAAAACAGTAAGTATAAACATGCTAAAAAGAATCTAACAAAGACTACATTAAAAAGTGATGAACAAAAGAAACACAAAAACACATTCAAAGCATTAAGGCACAATCATCAAAAAGCCCCACTCAGACAGCCAGTGACTAAAAGGATAGCTTGTCTGAAGAGAAGGGTCTTTGTCTGCTTGTGGAAGGACAGTAAAGATGGGGGCTCCTGTGGGAGGGAGTTCCAAAGTCTGGGAGTATGTGGACTATGATTTAAAGTTTTTTAAATTGTACATTGGAAACATGCTAGAGATCTGTCCTTGAATGCATGGTATAAACAAATATGGGATCTTGTGTTATTGAAAAGATTAATCAGAAAAAAATAAGGAATGAAAATAAGATTTTTAATAATTGTATCTCATTCTGGTTTCATTTTATTACTTCTGTCCAGTCATATGAGATTAATATGATGAACTCTTACAAGCAGTGCCTATAGGATATGTGGGATAATATGCTGGAGGTCCTCAGATCCTCTCTGTAAACCCTGTAACACATTTAAACTTAAAATATATCTTTTTATTGATGTATATTTAAAACATGTTGAATTCAAATTTTAAAAATATACCAGGAAGATATGTGACTTGAGGTACCGTGTTTCTCTGAAAATAAGACAGGGTCTTATATTAATTTTTGCTCCAAAAAAGACATTAGGGCTTATTTTCAGGGTATGTTTTATTTTGCAGTCATGTCATCATCTTCTGGTTGCTGCACAAGGGTGGAGGGTGGGGTTTCACTTAACTGGAGCTTATTTTTGGGGTAGGACTTATATTACGAGCATCCTGAAAAATCATACTAGGGCTTATTTTCAGGTTAGGTCTTATTTTCGGGGAAACTGGGTATGTATCTTCCAGCCTGACACAGAGCTTGGAAAATTTACTATGGTGTTGTAGTTAAATAGTAGGGCAGTTTGCAGGGTTTATGTGAATTATAAAACATCAGCTTTAATAATATAATTTAAACAGTAGTTTAGTTACCAGTATTGGGTCCAGATTTTCCTCGTTGGGTTTAGCCATTCTCCCAACTAAGATGGGAAAAAAATGCAAACTAACACCTACAGGGTCTTGTTGAAAAGTTTATTCTGCAGAATAAGGAGTCACAAGAGCTCATGCTCACAAAGAACCGTGTGTCTTAAGAAAAAGACAAAGATGACTTAATTTTTGTACTTCCGCTCTCCAGCTATATGTTGCTCGATTATGTTTTGGGGTGAAATTCCTGCCAGGTGGATTTTCCACCTACAGTCACCTCTCTGTATACATCTCAAAAGCAGTGGGGTCTGCCAGGTCTGTTTCATGTATGATAAGGCCCAAGAAACTGTAATGTTACAAAGCCGCCTAGAGTGGTCGAAAGACCAGATAGGTGGGATAATAAATAAATAAATAAATAAAGCAAGCAAGCCAGCCAGCCAAGACACCTGGGAAGGAAACTGCAGAGATTTTTTCTAAATCATTATCATTGTCCTCTTAGAACTGCAGAGCTGGAAGGAACCCTATGGATCATTGAGTCCATTCCCTGTTAAGGAGGCCCAGTGGGGAATTGAACTCCCAGCCTCATGACTCTGCAGCGAGGTGCCTAAACCACTGAGTTATTCAGCAGCTCATATTCTCACCTTCTAGTGTTCACAAAGCCAGAGATCAAATGATCCTCTATGTCCGATAAGAGGGAGGGAATTGGGCCATGTTAATAAAACCACAGACAAGCTTTTGGGATGCTTCAGACTTCTAAGGGCCCGTTTTATTTGTAGGTAACTCCTGTTTTATCTCTCTAGTGCTAGGCTGGGTAGAAAGGAAAGAGGCTGGTTTCAGTCCTGTTGAGCTTTGTTAAGGTAACAGCAAAACATCTCATTTCTTTCCAAGCCTCTGTGAAGCCCAGAGAAGGTCACAGCCTTTAGCTGCTGTTGCACTGAGCCTTGTCGAGTCCCCAACATCAGAGGTCAGGAAAACCCCTGTAATTTTGGAGGGCTCTTGCCAGATTGAAAACTGCTCACCAGCAGTGAGCTGGTGTTTGTACCTCTGCACGTAGGCAAATGCCCTGGTCTTTTATTAGCATTTTCATCTCGTGCAATCTGGTCTAGTAGTAAACATTTGCTATTAAAGATACCACTAGGTATTTATTTACATGGCTGGATTCCCTCCTTGCTCCAGGGATCTACAACAACTTTATTAATTGCCTAGTTAAATAGGCTTGTGCCGCTCTGAATAGCTTTAGTGTGTGTGTGTGTGGGGGGGCATGGATGTGTTTTGTTTTTTTTTTAAATTGTATGCACTTAAAGAGCAGGAAAGGATTTATTAATATAGCTCCCAGTATGCAAGGTGTGTTTTAATTGATCTTGTTCTAGAAGGAGTATTCAAAGGTTTATACGGCATCTAGTTATAAAAGTACGTTATGGGGTGCTGGGCAAAAAGAGGACTAAGCTCCCTGGAGGAAATGCAATTTATAAAAAATATAATAGGCCAAATCCAGTTGCTACTCACAGCATAAGTATTGGCGCACCCTCCAGCTGTTGATTCAGTGGGTCTGTTCTATCTGGAACTAGCAATTGAAAGCATTTTTAATCTTTCCACTGACTTTTGAAAGGCTAGATTCAACTATTAGATTATGTTTTTAGTATTGTTTTGAAACTGTTTTGAATTGTAACACTTGTGACTTGCCTCCTAGCCTTCAGAGTAAGATTCCGTGTAGGTTCATAGTTGCCAGGACATCCCCATAAAAATTATGCCCCTTTATAAAATGATTTACTGAGGTTGAGAGAGTCAGTGTCTCAGTCAACATGAACCACATCGGAGCAAAAATCCTTTTCCATACCCTGCTTTGACAAAGATATCCTGTTTTTTTAATCGATAGTTTCTTTTGATATCTCAAATGGGAAATGGTGGTTTAAAAATTTAGTGTTTTCAGTGGCATCGGGCACTACATGGTGGGGAATGTGAGTGAGCTGGGAATGCATGGGACATAATTCATTCCTGATCATTCATATTGTCAGATAAGTCTATCCAGATTTTTTTCAAAGGCATCCAGCATATCAAGAAGACATAACCCCCCTTCCTCCATGTAGAGCCTTATCACTTACTCTTCTAAGGCTTTACCAAACTGAATGCAACTTAGAAGAAATGCCTCTAGGTTAAATTGCTCTAATGCACTCTGAATTAGGGTTGCACTTAATGCTCAAGAACTCCATGTGGTATTCTTCTTTTCAACACTTTATTTTTAACTTTTGTTTGGCTTTTAGCCTGCAGTCATCATTAGGAATGTCATGTACTGTGATAGCCATTGTACAAATAATGATATAGCATCTGGTCTCAAAAAGAGATCTTTGCATGGCACTTTAATGGTAACTCAGTGTGAGGTTGGCTATTGTAACTACTGTATTCTTGCATTCATCCTGACTTGCTTCTAAAGGATGTTTTATGAGCTAGACCCCTGTGCCTTCCAGGTTCTGATATGTAAGTAATTTGGAGGTCTTCTTTTGTTTTTAAGGTCTCTTTTGGGTTTGGATTCTCCAGTCAAGATAAACTCCATGGAAAGCAAGCTCCTTCTTAAGAGTAAAGAGCTACAAGACACACAGGATAAGTGCCACAAGGTATTTATTTACATGGCCAGCCTCAATCGTTGCTCCAGGGATCTGCAACCTCTCTGTGCCAAAGGACTTGCCAGACACTGCTGATGGGTTCACGGCTTCGGCGAATTGGTTTCCTCATCAATTAGAGGGAGATGAGTGTAGGCCATGTCTTGTTCTAGATCTGTTAATTTAACAAGAGGAAGCTCTGGATCCTACCTAGACCTTTCCTTGGCCTGATGCTGACTGTGCTTTCCAGGAGGTGCCGTTTCTTCTTGCAATGCTCAGCTGCTTCGGTTCTATTTTGAGTACTACGGAGTCTTTCCCCCCCATGGCCCTTCCATTTCTGCTTATATAACTCTTGCCACTTGATTTTTATCCTGAACATCGTCTAACTGTTGTTGAAAGAAAGCTCACTGGAATACGTTTGAACTCCTCTCTTTGTATTGAGGGACATTGAAGGAGTGTGCCATTTCTCTTTCTGTTCTGTGCTGGACTTGACCTCTGCTCCCTCAGAAGGACATGGGAGGGAGCCCTTCTCTGGTTCAAGATGGATTTGGGATAAAGTTAAAGTGACCTGTCTCTGGGGGAAAAATCAGGTGAAAAAATGATTGTGGCTTCTTTGCTAACTGGGGTTCGAAGAGTGACTGAATGTGAACAAACGGCTTGAATGAATGGGGTGACTTAGAATTACTGCCTTTCCTTGAGAAGGAACTGTGAATTCCCAGGAGCAGAAACAATGGTATTTGCATTTAATAAAAATTCTGGCCTGATCTCTTCTCGAGATGGGCTTCTTCCCATGTTGTGGCATATTGTCCCTTGGAAAGCGCTTTAAAAACCTTTCAATGTTTGTTGCAGATGGAGCAGGAAATGACGCGCTTGCACCGCAGAGTATCAGAGGTGGAGGCTGTACTTAGCCAAAAGGAGGTGGAATTGAAAGCCTCCGAGACGCAGCGATCCCTCCTTGAGCAGGACCTGGCTACCTACATCACAGAATGCAGTGTGAGCCTCTCCCTGTTCCCCTGCAGCCACTCGCCCGCTCCCAGTTTGTCGACCCAAGCTTTTCTGTTTTGTGGCTTTATCAGTAGGGCCTACAGCCAAGGGACCATTAAAAGGGTAGCATTCTGATTAAATAGGGATGGTTAATTTGCCGAGCGCTATAAGTCTGTTACATGGTTTTAATTTATTAATTAGCTAAAGAGTTGACGGCGTGACAGAGCAGGCAAAGGAAGTTCAAAATCAAGTCTTTCAGGCAGAAAATGACAGTTGTATATTATGCTTGCCGTAGTTACTTTCTTCAGGCTCTTTTCTTGATGAAATCCCAAGCAAGGTAGCTACTTCTCAGGGCTTTGTGCAGGACCTTCCCATGCTGATCCTGTACCTTGTGTAGCATTAACAAGTATGAAATGGCTTTGTACTTCAACAGCTGGTTTCCCAGACCCTTTGCGTTAGACTTTCTCCATGACTTCCTAAGGACTCAAATCTTCATCTAAATGGAAGATAGCAGAAGCTGACCTGGAATCTTCCTTTTCTTAATCCATGTGGTCTGCTACTTTGCTAAGGTTCACTTTCGTTCTATGTATTGGTAGGGCTAGTGCTTTTTCAATTTAAGCAGATTTTCAGGTTGCGCTCCTCAAGTAATTTTTGAGTCATAGTATATTTAAATGAAATACAAGTGTGTGCTAGAAGCTGTTGTTTGCTGTTGGAGTAAAAGACAGAAGTTGAACGGAGGCTTATTTAGGAGCTTTGGCTTTCCTGTTTTTTATGGTCTTTGCCTCATGAGGATTTCCTTAATACAGCTGCATGCAAATTGGTCTGTGCATTAAACGTTACACTTTTGCAGAGCTTAAAGCGAAGTCTGGAACAGGCCCGGATGGAAGTATCTCAAGAGGATGATAAGGCACTGCAACTCCTTCATGATATCAGAGAACAGAGCCGGAAGCTTCAGGAAATCAAAGAACAGGTATGTCTGACTGTTGCTTCGAGGTATAGAACAGGGGATAATAGACAGGTTGTTAGCTCATGACAGTCAGTTCTCACACTAGGAAAAGCTACAAAGGTGCTCTTTGAATATAACAACTGTTTGTGACCCTCTGGGATGTTCTTCCTTCACACCTTTTTTGAGATGGTAGGGGACACAGAATAATCTGTCAATATTTCATAGTTTGTATGTATGCTTCTCTCCCATTGTTTTTATTTTCACGATTGGCTTGTTGCCATTTTTGTGTTTTCTGAAGTGTGCAGTACCTCTCTTTTCTCCCACCAGGAGTATCAAGCCCAAGTAGAAGAGATGAGGTTGATGATGAACCAATTAGAAGAGGACCTTATTTCAGCTCGCAGACGTAGTGATCTTTATGAGTCTGAATTGAGAGAGTCCCGACTGGCTGCTGAAGAGTTCAAACGTAAAGCCACAGAATGTCACAACAGGCTCCAGAAGGTAGTTAAGGTCAGGTTTATAGAATTTTCTGTATTAGAATCCATCTTCGCAATCAGACATCCCACGCTTTGCAAACAATGTGTAGAAAATTAGATTAGAAATTTTTTGCATGAGCTTTGATTGCAGAAAACATCGCTGTAACATACCTGGAGTTTGCTTTTTGGTATTGAAAGGAATAATAATTAGGATGAAGTGGAAAATAATCTCTGTGTTGGTGTTGCTTAAAAAAAGCTGAACTGAAAGTTATTAGATTCTGCCCTAGAAAATAATACTTTGCTTTTCGCTTTATTATCACCTACGTTTCCTAGGCTGAATTTTAGGAGACCATGAGAGAAAATTTTGTGTAAATGAATCAAAACCATCTATACTACACATTCTTGTACCCTCTGGAGGAAATAACTCCATTCTCACCACTCTTGTCATTTTCACCTCTTCCTTTCCAATAAACCACTAAATAATAGAGTTTCTGACTGAACATGCAACTGTAGTTTGGAACTAGCAGTTTCATCTTGACCGTTTTAATTTAGTGTGAATATCAGTAATTTTAAAAAGTCATCCACTGAAAACTGTGTTTTAAAATGTTCATTATTTTTTAAAAAAGAGAATTTTGCAACTGCCTGTTTAGATCCTGATACTGAGTTGTAAATTTGTTTTATCTTTACATTAAAGGTTAAAGATCAAGGGAAAACAGAAGTAGGAGAGCTGTATTCCAAGCTGGAGAAGGTATGGTTTCTAAATGCCATTCTTTTTCTTTCTTATTTCACTGCTAGTAAAGTAAAATGGTATTTTAGAAATCTCTTTGTTCTGTGATGTTATTAAAATGGAACTTGGTTAGCTGGTCCCCATGGGACCTGGAACACGTGAGATTAAAGCATCAATATAAAACATACTCTGTTGTAAAGCCTTTGTAATGAAAATTCTGCTGAGCTGATGAAATTTTGTGGCATTGTTAAGAAATGTTGTCTTCTGGGATATGGCTGCCAGCCTTGAGCTATTTGTGAGATTTCATATATTGTAATTTGAAGTACATATTCAGATGATGATGAAAGAATTTTTACACTTGCTCTAGAACAAGAACTGTGTGGTTAAGGCAGAGACACAGACTGGAAAGGTCACTGGGAGAAAGAAATCTAAGATATAGATGGTTAGACAGTAGAGAATCCATATTGGGTGCGTGGCTGAAGGGAGGTGTTCGTCTGAGAAGAGGCAAACTAAGGGGAAAAGGCAAATGTGTAAAGCAGAAATATTGAGGGAAAAGGAAACAGGAAATGGAAAGTTGGGGAAATGAGGCATCAGTGAAAGGAAAGGTATAAGAAAAGACCTACAAGATGTGAAGCTGATAAAATAAAAATGGGATTTTTGGTTTGGTTCTATGATTCAGCTTTAAAACAGAGCCTGGTTTTACAGGTGCCTTATGGCATCTAGAGACATGTGGAGATGTGAGGCAGACAAGTGGGTGCAGTGACTAAACCTGTGAGGAGGCATCGGATGGTTAAAAGGGGCGGGGGAGACACTTGTTTGAGAACCAGATGCTTAAGGAAACGGTGTGAGGTAGGGGCATGGGAGATGATAAGGAAGTGGCCACAGAGAGACTCAGATTGTGGACGGAACGCCAGGACAGAACAGGAAGAGGATGGAGTGAGGTGGGGCGTAAAGAACTGCCACCTGCAGCACCCCATCTACAAAGTCTCCTCTGTTTTTCAAGATTCTGTTGCAGCAGTATAATTGAAGAGGAGTGCTCATTTCTTTGTTATCCCTATTAAGTGTGAAGGGCCTCTTGGCACTTCTGAAGCCTTAGGCTCAGGCATCCCGGTCATGTTCCCTGAGGGAAATGTGAGTGAATTGAAATGCAAGCTTCAGGGCTGCAAGTCAAGCTGCTTTTACATAGTGAAAGGAAGCAACTGAACATTCAGCGTGCCAGGATGAGCTTCGCTTGGCAGATTTTAATGTGTGTGGCTGACCTTGAAGGCACAGCAGTAAGCCCAGTTTAAAAAGTGTCAGACTCTCTGCTGGGTGTGGGATGTGCATGGGAGCATGGGCTTGGAAATCTAGCATTAGTTATATTTGAAACTGCCCAACCAATGTGGAGAATTAGTTCACACAGATGGCTTTTCACTCAGCTTTCTATAGCTACCCATTTTGTTGTTGGTTAAGGCAATAGTTCTCAATACATTTGTTTTGCACTTCAGCTGCCATTGAGTCTCTGACCTTGCTACATACAGTATGTGTCTGGGAGCAGAGGTTCAAAATATACTATCTGTTAAATTTCCAGTTGTGCTAGTTTTAACACAGTGTTGCCCACTAGATGTTGCTGGACTGCATCTCTTTTGAGTCCTTGCCACCAGTTTTGTTGGCTCTCCTTGATGGGAGTTGCAGTCAACAACATCTACAGTGGTGCCTCGCTAGACAGTTACCCCGCATGACAGTTTTTTCGCTAGACATTGACTTTTTGTGATCGCTATAGCGATTCGCAAAACAGTGATTCCTATGGGGGAATTTCACTGGACAATGTTTGGTCCTTGCTTTGCAAACCGATTTTTGCTAGACAACAATTTTGATAGCTCCCTCCGTGCTCGCAAAACGGGTGTTTTCGGGACCTAAGCTTCGCATGACAGCTATTTAAATAGCTGATCAGCCGGTGATTCGCAAAGCGGCTTTCCTATGGCCGATCTTCACTAGACAACGACGATTCTTCCCCATTGGAATGCATTAAACAGGTTTCAATGCTTTCCAATGGGGAAATGCTTTTCGTTAGACAATGATTTCGCTAAACAGCAATTTCAGTGGAACGGATTATCATCGTCTAGCGAGGCACCACTGTACATCTTCTTCTTTCCTCTATGTGAAAGACACCAAGGCTCATTTGTGGATGATAAGTGGATTCATTTCTAGCAGTACAAAAGGATAATTAAGAGTAAGAAATAGTGTTTTTTGTTTCTTTGGCCCTGGCAGAGAACAGTGGGTAGGGTATGTTTTTAATGGGAAAAGAGTCCACAGAGAGATTCATTAAATTCTACTTTATATGTTCAGTGAAATGGTTTAGGAACTGTAGGGCCTGTTTCTTGCTGACTGTATATTTCCCATCTTTGCCTGCCTGGGAAGCCTGTTTGGCTAGAGATCCAGTTAGATGGAAACTGTTCAAGCATGCCCATCTCTTTTCATGCCAACTTCACAGCTGCTGATGGTGGCGTCATTTTCAGAGGGGATGGCCAAGGCTGTGTTCACATTACTCTGTCATCCATTCATTTGAATGAACAAAGGTATTTGTAGTGCCCAAAGTGCAAGGTTGTGATGAAGCTCATCTTCCCTGATGTCACAACAGGGTCGAAAAGACTCAACATCCTCTGCCTTCTTGCCTGCCTCTGCAGATCCTATACAAGAGAAAAAGGGAGCCCCTGAATCTCCAGATGTTGTAGCCCACCTCCCATAATCCCTGAACTTTGGTCAGGCTGGTTGGGGTTGACGGGAGCTGGGTCTCAACCAGAGCTTGGCAGTAATACATTCATAGACCACAGCAGCTGATTGGTTAGAGAATTCTGGGAATTGTAGTCCAAAAAATTATAATATTTCAAAATTCTGGATGGAACATCTTGCTATAGAATGTTGAGGCAGGCAAAAAGGGGAATAGTAAGGAATGGAGGAACAGAAGAAGCTAGATCCAGAGACGTTGAGGTAGGGCTTCAGGAATTACGTTAGAAAAATCAGTGCCCTAAAAGAAGGATTGAATGGGCAGAGAAGAGAGCGCATGGCTAAGGGTTGCAAAGTGTGGAATTAAAAAATAATGCCCTCAAAAGGGATGTTGTTCATTGGCAGATTACATGCCTTGCATGAGGCTGTAAATTCATTCTGTCACACTTGTGTAAAAGGCTGCAGAAGACCTTTCCCTGAAACCCTGGTGATACCAGCCCTTGTTTATAATAATGAGGGAGGTGGATCAAGGCTCTATTAAAGCAGCTTCCCACATATACTATTTGCATGCATCCTTTCCCCGTTTTCTAGGCCTCTCTTATTGCTGTTATATCCCATCAAGTTGCATCTGACTTACAGTGATACTGACAGGGTTTACAAGGTATGTAAGATATTCAGTGTTCCCTCTAAGGTGCGCACACAGCGCTCCACTGGGACTGCTGACGGACAGCTGGCAGCCGGTTTGTTGGCTTTCTGTTTTGGATTAAGCCCTGCCCCTCCGCGTATGCATGGGGCAAGTCTCTTGTGCAGCAGGAATGAAAATTAGAACGTTGGAGATACCCAAAGAGTGGTTTACCAGTACCACCCCCTAGTGAGTTTCCATGACTGAGCAGGAGTTTGAACCTAGGTCTCTTAAGTCTCAGGCTGCTGCTTTAGCCACTAGACCACACTGTCTCTCTCTGGGTGTCTCTAGGCTTATAGTAATAGGATGTTTCTCTTCGAAGATGATTTCTTAGCAGAATGGGCAGGAAGTAAATCTTAATATTCCAGTTTTTGCTATCAAGTTCCCTTTAAAAGCTTTAGACCTTCCCTGCCTTTTTTTGGTTTAAGCATATGGGAAGCGGTCTTTTTCTGAATCAGACTACCGCCTCTCAAGCTCAGCCTGGTCGGCAGTGACTGGCCGAGTTCTCTGAGGTTTCAGATGGGAGTTGTTACAAACCCTGTCCAGAGAGGCCAAGGATTAAATTTGGGATCTAGTGTATGCAAGACATTGATTCTGCCACTGAGCCAGGAAAATGGCTTTGCCTTGAAGATAGAAACCTAGTGCGTTCCCTGCAACATAAAGTGGCCTGCTCTGAGTCAGATCGGGTCTCCTTTTCTTCTCTGTATTCTCTTAAATAATCAGAGGAAAACACTGCTGTAAAGATGTTGGTGCCAACAGTGGAAGGCTGCATATTTATTGCACTGAAATGGAAATAAAAGGAAAATGGAAATTGGGAAATGAGGTTAAACATGGCCTTAAAGCTTTCTTGTGATTCTAGTTGTTTTAAAACTCATTTTATTCCATTTAAATCCCTTTTTAGATCAACGCAGAACAACAGGTCAAAATACAGGAGTTGCAGGAGAAGCTGACAAAGGTAAAGGTTGACATTGGCTGTATTGAAGCATCAGTTGCTTCCTTTTTAAGTTTAACATCAGGGTGGAGAGTCCTTTATATGTCTACGCAGTTTATAAATCTCTTCTTTAGACTTTCCTACAAGTTGTAATGCAGGGGAGGGAGGAACAAGTCCCTTGTGTTCCAAAACATGATTAGTCATTGTACTGTGGATAGGAGAAGGGTGGCAGAGGGGAGGGGGATTGGAATCAGAAATCGTGATGATCTCAGTGCTTTCTCCTCTTCACAACATGTCATCTCATGTTTATTTTTAAATAAGATGCTGAGCCAGAAATGGAATATTGGGTAGGAATTTAACTTTAGAAGGCCAGTTTGGGCATGCTGCACCAGGTGTGAGCTTGCTTCAGCACGGAGGTCCGCATTGCAAAAAGAGAATGAATCCTTAGCAACAGATTGCGACGGCTTAATTTCGATCTAATTTTCATGAATGAGGGTGGGGGTGCTAAGCTGTAACTTGCAGACCATGTTGCATTTATTCCATATCTGTATAGTGCATGAGTGACACCTGCCGCTTGGAAGCATTACAATTTTGGACTGCAGCTCCTAGAATTACACAACCGGCATTGTTACTGGCCACCCTGAGAATCTTTTAGATCATTCTAAAAACCATCTTAAGATGAGCTTAGGAAAAAAAAATGAGCTATTCAGTCTGAATGTCATGACCAGTTTGTGTGCATTACACAGGTTTTTGGGACTTGGGCCAATTAGTCTCTTCCTGTTTAGTCAAGAAGCTTAGTGAGTGGCTCAAAAGAAATCGGTAATCTCTCACAAGGTTTTAAGATTCAGGTGAAATAAGTCCATCTATGGTTCTCATACCTTCATAGAAGGAGAACTTACTTCTCTTGTAAGTTAGAAAATCAAGGATCAGGAATTAGAAATTCTCAGCATCCTTACAGTTTTTGGTATGAATTCCTATGAAACATAAAGTTCCCCTTTGATAACTTGGTAGTATATCATTTGCCTACATCTTAGCAGAGCAAAGTAACTCAAGGAAAATTTGCAGGGATGCACTGGTAAAAAAAAAAATAGAGCTATATGCCTGTAATACATATTTGCTTCCTGTTCTGCAAAGCGATGTTCCCACTTGTATTAGTTCTGATTTGATGACTCTTCATTTGTCCTTTGTTTGCTGTGGGCATGATGACTGCTGTATTAGTAAGGCTTTCTGGTAGAATGAAAGAATGTGAGTCCATTAATTTTGGAGGAGGAGGAACAGCATACTACATGTTAATATGTCATATGACGTAATGGCCAGTACCCTTTTGCAGAGCTCCGTTGGTGCAGCTGGATTGATGTTACCATCAGGAGAGGGTGGCCACTGGTTTTAGGGTTTATTTTTTGAATCGGGGCGGTACACAACTTCATCTGATTGCATAAAGTTAAGAGCAACCTTAAACTAAAAGAGGAACTCTTTGCTGCTGCTGCTGGTGATTTCATTCCTGCTATTCCAATGGAATTTGACCAAACTCCGGGAGGGAGTGGAAGACAGGAGGGCCTGGCGTGCTCTGGTCCATGGGGTCATGAAGAGTCAGACATGACTTAACGACTAAATAACAAAACAACAGCAATTCCAATGGAGCTCCATGAGAGCACGCTGGCTGCTATGTTGTATAAAATAACAGAGCAGATGTGACAGAACATGCTTCTGTAGCTATGCTGGCTGACTGCTGAAAAGTTTATGTCATTTCGGTCTATGTTGGGCATTTCTTTCTTCCTGTGGAAAATTAGTATCAATTATCCACATGGTTGGGCTTGAACGCATTTCCTGGCAATCTTTCAGTGAGCCAAGGATGTTTTATCATGCTTTGCTCAAGATACAATCTGTTTTCACTAGGCTGCATTCCAAAATCAATCGTTCCACCAAGTTGCAAGGAAACAGACCACTCAGTTTTGCTTCACCTTCTCACCCGCCATTCCCTCATTGCTCAAAGCGGCCACTCGTGCCTCTGTCCCAGGGCAGACTGAAGCAGTCCAGTTGCCACATACTGTAGACAGACAAACACCACTGACTAGGACAGGCCCATGACATTTGGGTGCTAATGCTGCAGGAAAACAGAAGATCTTATCATGTGCTCTGCAATTAAGTTAATATTCTCAACAAGGTTTTTTTTTAATAAAGCTGGAAAACAAGAGTGGGTGACATCTTTGTTAGTCTACTAAAATTTCACAGACAGAAGCCAGCTTTTGAGAACTGCAAGACCTTCATCAGGGTGGGCATTACAGAGCTAGGGGTAGTGCAAAAGAAACAAAACATTCCAGTTCCCCCCGCCCCCCCCATGGCCAAATGTGCATGTCACTCTCCTTTATTTCAAGTAAGATGCAAAATCGGGACATTGGGGTGAGCCTAAACCTGGCAGATTTAGGTTTTCACCTCTGGTGACGAGAGAGAAATCTGCCCCCACGTCTTGCCATGTACCACACCCAACATCCGGTCTGATGAAAGGTTGTTCAGGACTCAGAAGCTGATATCTGCATATGAGGTTTTAGGGATGTAATAAATATATCAATCCCCCTTGTTTTCAGGTTATATACAAGGACACATGACTCCCCAGAGCAGTCATATTGATTTGTACATTTGTAGAGTCTCACACCGTTTAACATGAATTTATTTTGTGTATAGTTGTGGGAGTTAATATAAGTGATGTTGTAGCATAAGGTTCAGAGTATGAGAATAATTCAAGGAACAGGACAATGGATGTTGATGTTCCCACAGCAACATGCCAGATTAAACTTAATGAAATGCAGAAACTTTTGTACCTCTAGAAGATGACAAGCACTTATGCTTAGTATTACTCTTCCCATTCTTTCAGGCTATGAAAGCCAGCTCCGAGGCCACTGAACTTCTCCAGAACATACGTCAAGCAAAAGAGAGAGCAGAGAAGGAGCTGGAGAAATTGCAGAACCGGGAAGATTCAAATGAAAGCATGAAAAAGAAATTGCTCGAAGCAGAGGTTAGGAAAATCTTAACTTCTAAGATCATTGCATAATTGGAAGTCCAGCCATTAAAAAAATAAGCTTTTTGTCTGATAAGATTAGCTTGTTATCCAGTTGTGGATTTCTGAACCACAGTTTTTGGTAGCTGGATAAAATGTAAAACTAAGGTGTGAATCTAGCCAGCACTGAAAGCTTTAGAAGTCTTCCTCTTTGCATACGAAAGTGTGGGAGAGAGGACACATAAGCCTGAGGATTAAAGTGATTTGTGGCTGTATCAGTAAATCATGGTTTATTATTACATTTGTACTGGACTGAAATGTGTCAGTTTCTTCTTAAACAATCAACTTGTTTGTTATTTATTTCCTACCTGCGTATAACCTCCAAGGGGAAAAATTATTTGCTTTATCTCTTTGCTTGGATTTATCTGGGCAAAGGGTGCCGAAACGATTGTCGGGAAGTTGTTCCTTCCTGTGTGAATATCAGAGTTCTTTATCCTCAATTCTACTTTCCTGAATGTTGGGCAGGAAAGGCGCCATTCTTTGGAGAACCAAGTGAAGCGTCTGGAGACGGTGGAACGCAGGGAAAACCGGCTGAAAGAAGATATCCAAACTAAATCCCAACAGATCCAGCAGATGGCAGATAAAATTCTGGTGGGTTGTCATTAAAAAAACGATAGACTTTTGTGTGGAGGAGTAAGAGCAGGCGTTGACTCCAAATGACAGGGTGGGAAGTGTTAAATGCAGAAAATGTTTTGTGGTGAAGTTTTTTTTTTTTTTTTAGGAAGGATTGGTGGGTAATACATACCTACTGTTAGTGACAGGTAAAGTCTATGAGAAGATATTCATGCAAATACCTGAGCTGTTAGGTGTTGTGGCTGAAAATATAGTGCTCCTAGTCCTTGTCTGAAGATGTAGGAGGAATTATTTTCTGCCATCGAGGAGAAGAGAGTTCTCCCTCCCTCTTCCTGGTGGTGTCTGGCAGCAAATCAATTTTGCATGCAAAGCTATATAAATAGCAATATTCTGGCCTTGATATAACTTGAATTTGCTGCTCTTGCCAAGGAGCGACTAGAGGCTGTCTTTCCCCAGGAGCTGACACATGGTTAGATCTGTATTATTAGTATCATGCAGACTTCAGATTAACTTAAGCATGCCTAGTCTAATGAAGACTCGGGCGGAGTCAAAGGCAAGGAAAGCCGGTCTAAGAAAATATATTGCTTACCCTTGTTCCAGGATTTTATGGGGATCTTGATGGTCATCCCAATTTCTTGTAGAAACAGGGTCCCTAGTTTGGCTTAGTGGTGCATGAAAAAATACTTCATTTTGTCTATTCTCAGTCTCCCACTATTTAGCATTGTTGGAAAAAGTCTTTCAGGGCTGTTACCCTTCCTTGCAAGGAAGTTGTTCCATCTTATTTTTCTGGTTAATCTTTTCTGCACCTTTTCTACAATATCTTCTCTTTGGAAGGCACTAATCTGAGCAAGGCTGTGTAGCCTGTGATCAGGAGTGCATTTGCATAATTAAAACTAGTGCACCAGCTATGTCCATCTCTTGAGAGATCTCATCTGGCCACTGTCATACACATCCTAATTAATTTGTGAATGGATTACTGTAACGCATTCTAAATGGGGCTGCCAATGATAAGTGTCAGGAAAGTTCAGCAGGTCCAAAATGCAGCAGCCAAATTGCTGACTGGGGCTGGTTACAGGGATCACATAAGCCCCACACCCGGTTACAGCAGCAGCTCTGCTATCTGCCAGTCAGTTTCTGTGCACAATTCAAAGTGCTGTTTTTAACCTATAAAGCCCTAAATGGACTGAGTCTAAGCTATCTCAAAGACCGTATCTCCTATTATGCCTTGGGTGTTAAGCTCATCAGGAGAGGCCTTTTTTTCAGTCCTGCCATATTCACAGGTACAGTGGTGTGCCCCGCATGACGATGATAATTCGTTCCGTGAAAATCACTGTTTAGCGAAATTATCGTGTAGCGAAAACCGTTTCCCCATTGGAATGCATTGAAACCCATTTAATGTGTTCCAGTGGGGAAAATCATTGTCATTTTGCGAAGATTGCCCATAGGGCAGCCATTTTGCGAAGCGCTGATCAGCTGTAAAAATGGCTGTCCTGCGAAACATGGGTCCCGAAAACATAGGGAAGCCATTTTGCAAAGCCGCCGATCAGCTGTAAAAATCGTCGTCTTGCAAAAAAAAAACGGTCCGCGAAGCACGGACCAAATCATTGTCAAGCGAAAATCGCCCATTGGAATCACTGTTTTGCGAATCGCTATAGTGATCGCAAAACCTCATCATCATGCGGATTCGTCGTTTTGTGAGGTTGTCATTTAGCGAGGTACCACTGTATTGTTTCATGCAACACGATACAGGCCCATCCCTGTTGCTCTCCCAGACTCTGGAACTCCCTCCCACAGGAGGCCAGTCTGGCCCCATCTTTACTGTCCCTCCACAAGCCAGCAAAGACTTTTCTCTTCAGGCAAGCTTCCTCTCAGTAACTAGCTACCTGTGTGTGATTTTTAGAGGGGTTGTTGTTATATTTCCCATTTTTGGGTGTTATATTTCTCGGAGTGACTTTTTTTCTTTTTTAATATTTGTATACATATTTGTTCCTAGTTTTAATACTGCCTTTTAATGGTGGAAGGTGCCTCTTAATACTCATTGTTCTTAGCTTTAAACATTTTCTTTTAATTATGTTAACCATCACTGTCTACTCATAGTTTTTATCTTTAAATATTGTCTTTCAGTGTAAGCCACCTTGAGTCCTTTTGGGGAGAAAGGAGGAGCAAAAATATTTTAAATAAATAAATAAACAAACTGGAAGCTATTAGAAATAAAATAGATTACAATAAAACCTCTTCCCCCTTTTAATCTGCTGGTGGCACTGTCAAATCCCCACTAAACGCTGGATTTGATAGGAAAGCTTTCTTCTACATCACTAAGGTGCTCCGTCAGGCTACCACTTGCCATCTAAGAGAGATAAAAATCCAAGTCACTGCAGCAGAATCTTTGGAAATCAAACAAAGCATGTTTTGTAAGTTCTCTTCGACTCTTGTGCTGAGTTCTGTGACAATAAAGGCATTTTGTGTTTCAGAGACTTAAATTAATATGTACCTCTGCCTTCCCAAGATTCCAACTCGTGATTGTATGTAGCCAGTTTGAAGCTGGTGTACCAGCTTGAGTTTCTGCAGTAAAATGAAATGTTTGAACATCTCAATATCCAGAATATCATTATTTGAAAAAGTAACTCCTGTTAAGTAAACTTTACATATTAAAAGAAAGGAAAAATAGTGCATGGACCATTTTGTGATTCCAACAGATGTCTGAACTGACGGTGAGATTAAACTTTTTTGGGTGAGTCAATATTTACTGCTTATATCAGTAGGTTGCAGTTAGAGGCTATTTCTTGACCTCTGTGGTTCAGTGATATTCCAGTTTGAGCAGCTGAGAGCAGATTCAGCTAAGTCTGAGGCAGATTAAGGATAAAGGCACATCTCTGGCCTCACTTTTACAAAGCTTTGAAAAAAAGTTGGAGCCAGGAGTTGAGGGGGCAAGAATCCCTGGGGAAATCAGCCAGCCAGTTTCCTAGAATTTGTATACTGACTTACAAAACCTCTTATGACCTGATGTGTGGAGTGTTCAAAGCTGATGCATACAGTAAAATACAAATAATAATACATGCATGATTTCCATGCTTTTGCCAACAAAAGGAAAGCTTTTTATGCGGAAAATCTAACATTTGAAGTGGTCCTCAAAGAATGAGGTAGGGTTGGTATTGGAAACGGCACAAAGACACATTATAGGCCCATTTTGTGTAATGAACCTCTGAATCATGCTGGGTGGAACAGCCTCAGCACTAGCTCCATAGCAAGAGGGAATTATCATCATAATGTTTAGTTGATGCTAAAAGCATCTTTGTAGTCTGATACAGGAGATGGATCATAGCAATTGCTGATGACAAAAACCAAACAAGGAGTCACATAAGGCCCTGTTACAGCACTCTGCTGGTTGACACTCTGTTGCTGGTCAGTATTTTAACCCATAAAGCCCTAAATGTCTTGTGTCCAAGAAATCACAAAAACTGTATCCCCCTTTATGAGCATTCACAGGTTTTACTATCATTAGGGGAGGCTTTTCTGTTGGTCTCACCATCTTAGCAGGTGCGTCTGGTTGGGACACAGGAGAGGACCCTCACTGTCAATGCACCCAGACTCTGGAACTCCCTCCCACTGGAGGCCGGCCTGGCCTAATATTTGCTGCCTTTCCACAATCAGGCAAAGGCCTTTCTCTTCAGTCAGTTTTTTTCTTAGTGACTAGTGTTTTTTTTAAATGGGAATGCTGTGTTTTTATTGGTTTTTTTATTACATGTGTTTTACTACTGTTTTTATCTACTAGAGTTCAGTTTTTTGAATTATTTTTAGATTTTTAAAATATGGTAATACTAATCATAATATAATAATAGCTTCTAATTTCGTTTCTTTTAATACTGTAAGCCACCTTGGATCCTTTTTAGGAGACAGGTGGCATATAAATTTTGTTGTTGTTTAGTCGTTTAGTCGTGTCCGACTCTTTGTGACCCCATGGACCAGAGCACTCCAGGCCCTCCTGTCTTCCACTGCCTCCCGGAGTTTGGTCAAATTCTTGTTAGCATATAAATACTTATTCAAAAAAACTCAAGCTAAAATATATATTATAAATGGTTACATTTACTGGAACAAAGTGCAGATTTGGAGAGCTGCCCAAACTGGAAAATTCTGTGAGACTGCTACCTGCTTTAAAAGATTAAAAATGGAGACAGGGTCTTGTCTCAAGGCTTGAGTGTGTCACACATTTTTCAGCATTGCTGGATGAGAAAAAAAAAACAGCAGAGCCTGGAACAGTCTTGTAATGCCCAGAATCCATTGCCTGATTAGCTGGTTGACCATGCTAGTTATAGTCTTAAAAAGTTACTTTTCCCGCCTCCAAAGAAATAACCAGAATATCTCCATTGCCTTGATATCAAGGCATCAGGTTAACCTTTTTAAAAGTAAGTTCCAAAGTGGGAATGGTAGAATGTACAGTGGTGCCTCACACAACGATGTTAATTGGTTCCAAAAAAATCAACGTTGTGTGGAACGGATTGCCATCGTTCAGTGAAAATCCCCATAGGAAACATCGTTGAGTGAAACAATGTTTCCTATATTGGAATGTATTGAAGCCGACTCAATACATTTCAGTGCCTTTGCGAAGTCCTTTTTCGCTCCTGTAAAAGTGTCTTACAATGTTTGGAAGCTGTTTTAAATGATTGCAATGAACCCTATGCAAACTGATCTTGGTGTTGTTCTGACACTTCGTTAATTTATGATGATTTTTTTGAATTTTCTCCATTGGAAACCATTGGATGGTCTGTCTAATGGTTTCCAATGGAAAAAACAAAAAATCATCATAAATTAACGAAGTGTCAGAACAACACCAAAATCAGTTTGCATAGGTTTCAGGAGGTGGACTAACCATTGCAATCATTTAAAACAGCTTCCAAACATTGTAAGACACTTTTACAGGAGCAAAAAGGGAGATCGTTGTGTGAAAATCCCCCCATAGGAAACATCGCTGTGTGAGGCAGCAAATTTAACAGAAAAAGGCATCGTTGTGTGAATTCATCGTTGTGTGAGGCACTCGTTGTGCGAGGCACCACTGTATCTTGTTTAAACGGTGAATCAACACTCCTGGGATCTTCACCCAAACCTTTTCTTTTGGCTGGTGGGGAGTTCGAAAGGAGGGCTGGGGGAGGCGCGGGATATCCATCCCTAATTTACAGCGTAGGCTAGGAACTCTGGAGACATCCTTGTGAGTTGGAGCTGCTCGGAGGAGACGGGGCAAGGCCGAGAGTTGTCCTGTTTCCCCACCCTTCTGTTTCGTGGTCTCTCTCCTGTGCAGTCTAGAAATTGATCATCTTACAAAATGCTGCTTAGCCCTCTGTTCTAATCTAATGTTGAGCCACCTTAATGGTTCTTGACGTAACTGAATTGAGCAAAGATCAATAAAGCTCATTATTCTGTTTCTGGAGAGGAAAGGAAAAGTAGCACAGTAGTGTATAGTCTATTCTATATAAATGACTATACTGTAACTGATATTGTGTATTGTAAAAATAATTCATTCATGCAAAATATTTCTGTGCCAGCTAAGGTAAAAAGGTGAAACAATACGATATAGTTAATTAAAACAGCGTGAAACATTGAAGTCTAAATGTAGGAATAAAAAAAAGTTATATATTCAACTAAAAACATGACTTCTTCCAGGTTCCACATGGGAGAAGTCATGTGCAACCTGGAATGGCATTCTGTATGCGTGGAACTGCTTACCAAATGGTTCTCAGTAGGAGGCATCTTCTCCAGTGTAAGCTGTAAATTTCTGTCCCAAAACTAGGCCAGAATTGCAGCTGATTAAAGTAGTAAATACCATTAAGACCATTTGGATTGGAGATTTCCTTCCTCCCTTCCTCCAGATTGGTTCATTGGACAGTGGACTGTAATTATCAAGAGCCACAGAGTCCTCCTCCTCCTCCTCCTCCTCCTCCTCCTCCTCCTCCTCCTCCTCCTCCTCCTCCTCTTCTTCTTCTTCTTCTTCTTCTTCTTCTTCTTCTTCTTCTTCTTCTTCTTCTTCTTCTTCTTCTTCTTCTTCTTCTTCTTCTTCTTCTTCTTCTTCTTCTTCTTCTTCTTCTTCTTCTTCTTCTTCTTATTATTATTATTATTATTATTATTATTATTATGACTTTTAGTAAGGATTTTACTGTAAGTGCATACCTTAAGAGAGGTGTTAAGGAACTCTGAAGACCGTAAAGCCCAGCTCTTGCTCATTTTTAACACCCCAGGATCAGCATGTATCCAATGACCAGTTGGTGGGTCTCAAAATTCCTGAACAACCTGTCCATATCATCAGGATACACAGCTTAAACCTATCCAAAAACACATGAAGATAGAATCCTGGCTATATTTATTCTTTTCTCTAACTATTGAAGTTACAATATCAAAGTAAGAATGAATGTGAGCAACTTTGTCTCCAAGATGTGATGTAAATTGATCACAAAGTTTCCATCTGATCTTGCAAAAAGTTTTGCTAGCTAATATTATGTAGATGCAGATGGAGATGTAGATGTTGATAGAAAGGTAAGATTTCTTAACTGCTGTTATGATAATAAAATGTATGCTAATGTGTTTCCCACTTGCACTTCACTGTGGTTTTTACAAATTTTTGGTGCCTGAATTTTCATTGTTGAATCTGATCAACAGGTTAAACTTGACCAGATGGTCAATTGGTGATAATATAGCTGTCTCTAGCTGTCCCACCCTAGGATCATTATCCTGCCAACCAGTACAGAAAACCAAATCCATCGTATGTGCTACCATATGCACTTTCCTAGGTCCGAGTAGAAACAGACCTGTGATTGCCATAACAGCCACAAAGTTCCACACCACTCCAGTCAAGGCAATACCAGGACATAGGCTGAAGTTGTCCAAGGCTGCATGTTTTGGAGTCTTTGACACCAACTCCACCACCAGTGCTATTAACTGATCTTGGGAGCCTTGGCAATAGGTAGATGGAAGGCCCCAGGATGAATCGATGGCAGGCATTGTTTAAAATGTTCTTTTTAAAAATTCTGCCTGACACACCCTTGAGAACTAGCGCTGATCAGAATCAACAATGTTGAGCCACACGGAGCAGGTAGCTCCCCAAGTTCTTACGTTACTAATAAGCAATACTACTTCCCTGTAAAAGGAAGATTCTGCTTGAACTAGAGCCTGCTTTGGAAAAATATAGGAGCTGGGTGACTGAAAGAGTTGCCAAGTATACATTTGTCTGAGCTTTTTGAAAGTGTAGGTGGATAGTGTCCGTGGCTATGGTAACAGAGACGGGGGCAATTGAGTAGGAGTTGCTGAAGAAGAATTCTTCAAGTGATTTATCTGTGCCCAGAGTTTATATTGACTTTAAACGTAGGGTTCCTTGGCATTGTGGGAGTATCCTATGTGCATATGTGTGTTCTATTGGACATACCTTAGTTTAGGACATAAGTCATATATTTTAACAACATTTTCAAGGGATGCTGTGTTTTGTCTACTGCTTTTATCAGACACACTGGTAGATGATGGATTTCTTCAGGAAATCTTAGAGTGATCTGAAGCTTTTTTCTTACCATGAAATGGTCATCATACACAAACTGTATCTGTCTTGCCTTTCCAACCTTCCCAAGGGGCAGGGGAAGTAATTTGGTTGAAGCTAAAGCTCAGGTTGGAGTGGCAGCCCTGCATCCTCCCCCCCCCCCCCCCGTTTTCCAGATGATGGGTGAGGGCTAGGCTGGTCAGTGAGAGGAAATGAAGACTGTTGGAATCAAGTTTCCAACTATGGGATGGTGATGGCAGCAATGTGTGTTGCTGATGCAGCCCTTGGAAAGGGACATTTAACACACCTTTTTCTTATAGCAGAGTGACCCATAATCTGAAGTGCCTTTGCCTGCCATCTACCCCTTGACCCCTTGAAATTATTAAGCTGCTTAACCTGCAATGAGTCCTGGACCCTCTGTGCACGGCTGGAGAGGAAGCTGAACACATCCAATATGCGTTGGCATCACCTGGCAGGACAAAGTTCCAAATAGTGTAGTCCTGGAACAAGCTGGAATTGTTAGCATGTATACATTACTGAAACAGCGATGTCTACATGGCTTCGGCATGTCGTGAGAATGGCTGATGGTCGGATTCCAAAAAATCTCCTGTATGGAGAATTAGTGCAGGGAAATTTCCCCAGAGGGAGACCACAGCTACGATACAAGGAGATCTGCAAGCGGGATCTGAAGGCTTTAGGAATGGATCTCAACAGATGGGAAACCTTGACATCTGAACATTCAACCTGGAGGTAGGCGGTGCATCACAGCCTCTCCCAATTTGAAGAGACCCTTGTCCAGCAGGCTGAGGCAAAGAGGCAGTCCTGAAAGCAGCAAAATCAGGGAGCTGGATAGGGGACAGATTGTATTTGTCTTCAGCATGGAAGGGATGGTCACTCTCGAATTGGCCTTCTCAGCCACTAGATGCTGTTCCAAGGCCTCCATACAGAGCACGTGGTCATTGTCTCTCGAGACTGAAGGATGCCTACATTACCTTGCAGAGAGTTTTGTGTATTTGTTGTTCCACTTGGACACTAGTTTAATAGAAAGAGTGTCTGAGCTTGTTCTATATGGGAATTCAGTTCTAACATAGTTCCATTCAGAACACATCCTAATCACAAGCAGCTAGAGGTAAAGTGGAATAGTTTTGGTGATCTCCTAGCACCTTTGAAGTAAATGCTAGAGATGACATGGAAGTTCTTGTGTTGGTGCTGTATGGCAACTCTGGTATAGCTATGGGGATGAAGTGGCACAAGATGAAGTTCTAAACTGGGAAGTTGAGCCTGCCTGCCTACCTACCTAATTCTAGAATCAGACACCTTAAAAAATTTCAGCTGTAGTAACTTCCTTCTTTGCTAGAAATGGTGCAGTAGACTTTTGAGAACGAGAGACATGCTTGAGTTGTAGGAAACAGAAGTCATGTGGCTTTTGTGTATAATCTAAAGATAATCTTTGTGTGAGATTTTAGTAGTCTAGTAAAGGTGTCGTCTACTCTTGTCTTTGAATTCTAGGAAAGTATCTCCAGGCATATAATCCTGTTGGTACTCCCAACTAGAGTAGATCTGTTGAATCAATTGGATTTACATAAGTATTGACTTTCCAGTTTGACAGTTAATTCAGCAGTTGGGACTAGCAATTGGATTAAGGCTTTTGATTAAAACTGGTGCTGTGCTGTCTAAATCATATTTGCCACTATGTCCAGCCCTAGATGATTGCTCTCTTCTAAGAAAGAGCTACCTTTTAATCAGCTAAACATTTATATATTCCAAGTCTTCTTGCACTTCCTGGCAGTGAAATATATCTTGACAGTTTCTGTATCCATAGCAGTGTAACCCCACTCCAGGTAACCAGCATTTGCTAGTCTCTCACCAGTGATTGTCCTCTTTGTCTTCATTATTGAAAAACACAAGGAGCAAAAAAAATCACAACACACATATATAATTTTTATGCAACTGTGTGATGTTTGTTTTCCTGTATTTTTTTGTGTTTCCATGATGGTGGTATCCTTTGTATTCAAGAAGGCTGTATGTTTCCTTCTCTGCAGTCTCACTGACGACCTCAAGGTTGTTTCCTGTGCTTTAAAGAAGCCATTCATTTTGAAGATTTACTGATCAGTCAAGTTCATGTGTCTCTGCTGCTGAGTCCACTTTTGACTCAGTGTGATTGGAGAAGAAAGCAGGCAGCCTGGGAAGAGAGATGAAATCTTCTGCTCTCAGAATCTGTACCGTGCCCATTGTCAATATAGTCAGTGAACTTGCTATGTCAGATCTCAGTTGACTTGGGACTTGAGCGATAACAATGAAATGCCCAATCTGGTGTACTTCCGAACTGGCAAGCCAAGTGCCATAGGCTGATAAAAGAAAATGAATATAGCAGCTTGTGTGTGTATGCTTCATGGGTGAGTGTGCGTTGTCTACCCCACATTTCCATTTATACATTTAAATCCTTCCTTCTAGGAACTGGAGGAGAAGCACCGAGAGGCACAACTTGCAGCCCAGCACCTCGAGTTGCATCTGAAACAGAAAGAGCAGATGTATGAAGAAAGGATCAAAGTAAATATACCTTTTGTTATCCTTCAAACACAGCGTGAATTGTTTGGATGAAGGCTTAAGTACTTACAGCTCTTTTAATACTCTGTTTTCTTGACCTTAGTCCTCCATTACTGGAGTATTGCAGTATATGAGCCTGGCTTGTTGGCCTTTGCCCTCCTGTTGTTGCCTGTTGGTTAGGAATATAAAATGGCATGCACAGAGCCAAGTTCCAGAATATTCCCCAGCTAGGCTGTTTAGTAGTAACCACACACATGCCCATCCTTGTGCATATAAAGGTGCCTGTTGGCCAGCAGCCCTCAGTTCCTTTTTCTCCATTTCAGAATGAAATCAGATCTTCTGCAGCTGGTACAAGTTCTTAACATTCTTATTTCTTCTAAGTTACTTCTCCCTTCTGTTATTTTTTTGTCAACCCTGATTTGTTTTTCTTTCCAGTCCTGTCTTTAATTTATTTATTTTCTTTTGGTTCCTGTTTGTGTATGGGTTCCCCCCCCCCCATGACTGTGAGCCTGGCTCAGCTGTATGGCCAATAAGACCTTATCTAAAAAATATATATACAGTGGTGCCTCACTTAACGACGATAATCCATTCCAGGAAAATTGCCGTTAAGTGAAAACATCGTAAAACGAAATTAAAAACCCCATTGAAACGCATTGAAACCCGTTCAGTGCGTTCCAATGGGGTAAAAACTCGCCGTCCAGCAAAGATCCTCCATACGGCAGCCATTTTTGCTGCCTGTATAGTGAGGAATCCATCCCTAAACACAGCGGGGAGGAGCCATTTTAAGCACCTGGCGGCCATTTTGAAACTACCGATCAGCTGTAAAAAAACCACATCGTTTTGCGAAGAATCAGTTCCCGAAGCAGGGAACCGATCATTGCAAAGCGAAAAACCCCTATTTAGACCATCGTTTTGTGATTTCAAAAAGATCGTCGTACAATGATTTCATGAATGCGGGGCAATCGTTAAGCAAGGCACCACTGTATGTCCTGTGTTGGGAGCCAAGCCTCAATTGTTAAGCACTCTAAGTACCTCTTTTGCTCGAGAGAACCTCACTTTTCCCAATCAAGTACCATTCTCATATGGGGAACCTACTTCCATGAATTGAAACCTTCCGTCACTGTGACTTCAGATGGATCTCAAGCTGGCTGGGATGCACAATGATGACATTTTGCCTTCCATCTTGAGAGTCCCCCAGAGACTATTGACTTCACGTCAGGGCAGTAAAACTCCTTGCTATCTTCAAGGTGCTTGGGAATTCCTCCAGTTGTTCTCCAGGGGAAGAACAGTCTACGTCGTTACAGACGATATGATTGGCATACATTGCATAAACGAGCAGGGCAGCACTGTTCATCTGTTCTGTTTTGTCTCACACCATCCCTTTGTTGGTGCTGCGTTCGCAATACTATCCATCCTGTAGCTATTCACCTGAGTGGCGACTGAAGAACTGCATCTGATGCCCTAAGATGATCAGCCTGCATGACTCACAAGTGGGAACTCAACCAAGAGGCTTTTACTTACCTGACAAACACATGGGCTCCCCCAAAATAGATTTTTTGTGTGTCCAGAAGGCCAAATGCCCCCTCTTTTGCCCCAGAGCAGGAGTAGGTAAGGGCCCTCAAGGAGATGATTCTGTGATTCCTTAGAACAAGGGCTTTCTGTACACATTCCTGCTTTTCCCATTAATCCTCTGCACTGTAGCTCACCTTACCAGGTTCAAGACCGAGGCCAATCCTCATCGTAGGGTGGCTCAGGCAACTTTGGTTTGTGACCCTTCTTTAGATTTATTCATCTTCTGAATAGAACAGACTTGTTGTCTCAGGCCTGTGGCTAGATCCTTCACCCGGACCCCCAGTCTCTTTGGTTGGCTGCCTGGAGGAACTCTCATTCTCTCTGATCTAGAATTAACAAAGTAATTCGAGCTGCCAGGAAGCCTTCTACCCACCAATCTTGAGTCCAAATAGATAACTTTTGTACAGTTTGCTTAAGAGCACAATTTTTGGCTATTTTCCTGAGACATTTCTGACATCTTTCACTTTTTTCTCTTCCTGAAAGACAAGGGACTTTCTTACTTGCCTGTTAAGTATATCTCTATCTCGCTGCTATATCAGCTAAGAGATCTAGTCCCATAGACTCCTCTTTCTTATTCACCTACCCAGATCATTCAGAGGTTTTAAAAAGGACTTAAGAATTTGATTCCTCAAGTTCGATCTCCACTACTAGCCTGGTCTCTAACTTGTTTTGTCTCAGCTAATGAAACCTCCCGTTGAGCCTCTTGCAACCTGTATTCTCTGCTTACTCTCTCGTAGTCTTCTTAGTGGCTATTGCTTCTGCCTGACACACATCCAAGTTTTGCACACTTTGTGTTGATTTGCTTTACCTGTCTTTTCAAATGGACAAAGTTGTTCTCTACCCTGACATATCTTTCTCCCCAAGGTGGCTTCAACTTTCCACCTCAACCAAGACATAGTATTGTTGTTCTTTCCCCACAACCCTACCTCACCTTTGAAGCATGCCTTACACGCGCTGGGTGTTAAATGAGCACTCACGTTCTATCTGTCATGCAGTGCTACTCTCTGTAATTCAAACCTCCTTTTCATTTGTTACGGTGGTTCCAGAAAAGCACCCAAATTCATCACAGAGCTGAGCGTATTGGATGACATTGTATCACTTTGTCAGTTAGCAGATTTTCCAACACCTTTAAATTTAAAGGCAAATTTGACAAAAGTTCTTGCTTCCTCTGCTGCAGCATTCAAGGCCATTCCTCTCCACAGTGTCTGCAAAGCTCCCACCTGGTTCCAACCATCTACTTACATCAAGCCTTATTGATTGGATGTGAGAGCCAGAGATGCCATTTGTTGTGGGAGGGCTGTGCCTTCTGCTTTTCATGGATGTGCTCATCTTTGATAAGTTAGCTTGTAGTCTACCTATTTGTGTGATCCACAGAGACCACGAAAAAGGACAGCTGGTTTGCCTAGCTGTAACTGTTCTTTCAGTGATTGTCTGTGGATTCATGCATCCCACCCTCCTCCCTTCAACGTCTAGTTACAGTGGACACTTGACTTACAGATGGCTCGACTTACAGACTTTTCGAGTTATAGACTTCTCTGGCTGCAAAATTTAGGTTCGACTTACAGCCGGAGAATCGACCTACAGACCAGAAAAAAACCAAAATGGAACAAAAATGGCCGGTTACAGATTAATTGGGTTTCAATGCATTGTAGGTCAATGGAGCCATTGATTCTGTAAGTAGAGGATCCACTGTATCTTTCTCTTTGGCAGGTAGAATGAGGGCTGCTGGCCATGGCATGCCTTTATATATGAAAGGATGGGTATAGGCTGGGATACCGCCAAAAAGCCTAGCTGGAGAACATTCCAAAACATGGCTCTGTGCGTGCACGAACCCAGATCCACTCAAAGAGCAGCAGTTACAGATAGACAACCAGTCATTCTTATGTACAGTTTAGACTGTAAAATGCTCATTCTTTAGGGATCCTTTCAATTTAGATGCTTTTTATTTGGTTCCTTGTTTGTTTTCTTTTTTGTGTGTTTATGCAAAAAAAAAATCAGTCAGCTGTTGTGCAATAAACTTCGTTTTATTTTGACTGCATCCGATCCTTAAAGAAAACTAGAGGGAAATCCAATTGCTGGTTCCAACTAGAGTAGACCCATTGAATCAGTTGCTCAATGGAAATCCCATGGATTCGGTGGATCCTCTGTGTATGTGATTTGGAATTGGAGTTTGGTCACATTTTTTGCAAATCCTTTTCATTATCTAACCAGTGGAATTACTTTGGCACTTTTGTTAGTCACTTAACAATATGTAACAAAATAGGCATTGTTTATTAAGTGCCTTTTATTTGCAATAACAGTGATTCCCAAGCAGAGGGGGTCTGCCCCCCACAACTTTTGGGAAGAGGTATGTAATATGCAATTTAACGAAGACAAAACAATTTGGAAAATAGGGATGTAAACAACAATACTGACTGCTTTCTTATCACATAGATTATTGCGAAGCTCTTTCCTCCGCTGAATTTACAAGAGCTTTTTGTTGTTGTTATTGTGTTTAGTCACAATATTTCAAATGAAATTATTAAGAGAGGCACGTCTGAAGGAGGAACATAACATTATTTTCCAATTAAAATGGTGGAGGATAACTTTATTTTTAATTAGAAAGGAGGATGGATGCATAGAAGCTGAGAAACACAGCTGTAACATCACAGGCTTGGCATCATAAGTTTTTTTTACTGTAAAAAGGCAGATACTTTGGTGAAGTAAAGCAAGGAGAGAGAGAGAAGTATGCTCCTGTCACATGCCAGGTGTCACAGAGCAATGACAACTGCCAAGGAATCTAATGACACATCCGTTTCTTCTGCTTTTCAAGATTATTTTTACTGCAAGCTGCTTTAATGAAATTATAGGCACCACTTAAATTAATGGAACCAGAATGAGGCAATTTTAGCTCTTTGTTTCCTCCCCCCCACATACACACACATGATGATGTTAGCAATCTCTGCTCTGAATTTGCACAGTAATGTCACATGTGAAGAAACTTGGGGGCTGCTAGAAACGCCTTCAGTAAAGTGTGACTCAAGATTTAGATTTTTTAAAGCAAAAAAATGCAGTAAAGGGCTGAATGAATACTACATGTCAGGTTGACATTGGCTTGGAAACGAGGAGCTTAATGGAGGTCTATGGTATATTATTTTAGCAGCAGTAGAGTATGGAACCATTAGAGTCCACCATTCATAATCCTCCAGCAAGGGCCACAAAGTATCTTTTTAGTTTCAAAAACACAGATCACATCAGGTTATATGACAGCAAAGAGAAAGACAAACTGTCACAGTTCCATCTCACAGATACTGATCTATCTCTGACTAGCATACATGCTACGTTGATTCACTAGATGTGATCTGAGGCACTGTGGGGACAAAAAGCATTCTTTAGTTATAATATGGTACACGTGATAGATATTCCAAATATAAAGTGACTTTGCTCCTCGCTGGTTTTCCATTTCAGTGGTTTTGTTTGTTCTTAAATACATTTAAAAAAATCTTTAGAAACATGTTGCTTTGCTTCTGCTGGTATACAACTTCTGGATTTATTTGGAAAGGAAAAGTACAGTGTAATAGAAATCTGTATACCAGCTTTGGTGACATTGCATACTTTTCTAGCTGTATCACAGGCTTTTTTTGTAGAGGTGACTCCACCATGAGGCAACTGAAGTGCTGTGGATTTGGGAAACTATTAAACATGGCAGAGCACGAGATACCGTATTTTTCCGTGCATAAGATGCCCCCATGTATAAGACACCCTCCAGTTTTCTAATCCAAAATTAAGAAATCTAAGTAGGGCTTAGCAAGTGCAGGGGAAAAGGGATCAAAGCGCTGCAGGATCGCTTTGATCCCTGCTTTCCCCTCCATTTGTTTTTGTTCTCTCCTCAGCTTGCTTACGTGTATAAGATGACCCACGAGCTTTAGTCTAAAGATTTTAGACAAAAGTATAGTCTTATACACAGAAAAATATGGTAATTCCTGACTCTGCGGGACAGGACCTGCCAGTGATGCACTTGATCAGTTCTTGTTTATTGACATGAGACTTTGGCAGGAAGATGTGTGCTCTAATAGGTTACATCTGCCTTCTGCTCTGCCACACTTAATATTTTTCAAAAGTGTTTCTTGTTAGTTAGGAAAAGAGCATCCCACTAAGATGAATGTAAGAAGCGGCCTCATATTGCATTGGATCACTTGCCTGCACGCTCATGTACTGTGTTCCATGACAAAGACTGAGGCAGTCATCGTCACTTGCTCTTGCTACACAAGTTTTCTTAACCAAAAGTAGCATGGAGTGAGTGTGGGAACTCAGCTTGCTAGCTATGTGCTCTATAACAGCAATTTGAGCACGTGCTTTAAATATAGATGGTGCTACATGACTTCCACCCCAAATCTGGAACTATTGTTTCCAGTCAGTGTAGACAATGCTAAGGTAGATGAATTAGTGGACTTGTTCTGGTGTAAGATGTATTCTGTATGTTTCTGCGACACTTTTTCTACTTTGGGCCCCAAAGTTTTGCAGAACAGTCCTGCTTGGGAACAGTCCCCTTGATAGTGAATAATAATAGACATAGAGTAAGAGGTTCTTGCATCTTTCTCTCTAGGTACTTGATAATCAGATGAAAAAAGATCTTGCGGACAAAGAAGCGCTCGAAAACGTGTTGAGGAAGCATGAGGAAGAAGCCCGTGAAAAGTGCAAGATTCTTGCAGAACAGAAAGCAGTATGTGAAGCATCTGCCAGACATCATAATGTTTGATTCTGATAACCAAGCTTGGCATATAGATACTATTCGTATGTGTATATTGGATGATTCATAAAGATAGTTGGCACCAGGCTATCAGGTTTGACCAGTTAGATTACCTGAAGCTTGCACACCTTTTATGAAAATTGCTCCTAATATACATATTAAGAAAGTAGAATGGCCTGCTATTGTTGCTGGTTCTGTGAAAGCTGACACATTTGAAGTTGCTATGTTGGTGAGACGTTCCTATTGAGCATTCCTGGACTGGGTCAAATTCCAGGGTCCCTTTCCAAAGCTAATTAGCTAGAAGCTTCTGTAAAGATATAAACAAGACTAGTCAGAGATTTTAGGGAAGATATATTGGTGGCAGCCTTCCTGGTTATTCTTGGCATCTAAGATTCAGAAGCCTTCTGCTTCTGGCTAGGGTAATTACATTTAACAATCATGGGCAGTGTCCATTGCTCTATGAATGTAGCTTACCTTGTCAGAAAAGGTGAAGTCATACCCAGTTGTTCCAAGTTAGGTTAACGTGAATGTCTGATAGAAAAAGAACAGCCTTCTGTTACACATGGATGCTGCGCGCACACTGGAACCTTGAAACATCAAGACTTCTGACTGTGGGGAAGAGGCTGCACATATAGAGCATGTTCCTTTTTAGACGATGGAACGGAACTCTCTCCTGAATGGGGCTCTGAAGTCAGTGCCCATCGCCACATCCTGTGACAATGTGGTTTCATAACTTGCTTCTCTTTTGTCAATAAGTACATTCATTTACTTACCATAAGGAGAACTATGCTGGACTAGAACAAATTTTTTTTCTAGTCCAGCCTTTTTCCACAATTGCCAACCCATGAGCTCTCTGTAGGAAGCCGGCAATCAGAAGATGAGTGCAACAGCACCATTGTGTTCATGCTTCCCAGTAATTGAAACTGAGAGGCATCCTGCCTCTGATACTGGAGGTGATATGCAGCCATCATAAGCTGCAGTTAATGACAGTTCTATTATCTGTGAATTTGTCTAATCCCTTTTTAAAGCTCTCCATAGTGAGGAGGAATTTAACTATGGACTATGCAGAGAAGTACTTCCTTTTGTTTGTCTTGAATCTTTACCCATTCAGCTTCATTAGATGGCCCCAGGTGTTCTGAAGAAAAATTTGCCTCTTTCCACTTTCTCCATACCATACAAGATCTTTATATATCACTTTCTTGTCTTCCTCTAGGGAAATAATTGTGGATAGATAATCACTGGTGAAAAGTTAGGTACCATCCTTTTTTTTTTTGAACATCTCTACTAAGCATCTTGTGAAACCCAAGGCTCTCCAGAATAGAGTTTAGAAGCCACTGTTAAGCCATATTAATAGAGAATGCCTTTCTTTCAGATGATCAATGCTATGGATTCCAAGATTAGGTCTCTAGAACAGAGGATAGTTGAATTGTCCGAAGCTAATAAGCTTGCAGCAAACAGCAGCCTGTTCACACAGAGAAACATGTAAGTATAAGAAAGGCTGTTAAGCTGTTTTTTTAATCTCACAGTGCACTAGGGAAGTTTAGAATGTCCACGAACTCTTAGTAAAGCAGCTCCTGTTTGCTTTTCACAAAGATTACTTGTCCTAAGAGAACCTGCTGCCCCCAATTTTTAAAAAAAACCTTGTTCCTGGTAACTATCTTCAGGGTACTTTGCTCCTTTGGATAGTAACAATTGCCAGCCTGATTCATTCCATTCATGTGGAGCACTCGATCAAGCTGTAGTGATCTTTGCCTTTCTCTTTCTTGTTGAATGTCATCTGATTATAATTTTTTTAAAGTTCAAGTTATTTCTGAAAATTCAAGTACTTTCTGAAGAAGGAAATGAGGTGATGGAAATTTGTTCGTGTGCATCAGTCTGGCATCAGATGGGGGAATGATACCTACATCCTTTCTGCTACAGATAATGATCCTTAGTTTTTTTTTTAAAATTAGATTGCTTTGGGCCGGGAGAGACAGAAGGATAACTTTATTCTCCAGATTTTTTTGTTAGGCATGGCGTTTCCCTGATATGCAGGAGCCTTAAATCCGTGGGGACCGATGGAAATGTAAAACGTTTGTTATTTTACCTGTAGTTATGGGGATGGAAATGTTCACTCTTCTCACAACAGAAAGTATGAATTGTTCTTGAAATGAAACAATGGCTCAAATCCTGTTGTGTAACATGAATAGTCATACATTTTGGTCTATTCCTTGCTGGTAAGCAAAGGCCTCCCTGCCATGATTTTCAGAGCTGCATGCACAGGCTGGCTTGGGGCATATGCTAGTACCTCTGAGAATCTCAGTGGGCACTCTATTCACTGTTGAGGAATGGACTGAAATTTATGACTTTGCTTAAGTTACATGTCAGGATTTGGGCCAATATATTGTTTTAGATGTTATTGTTTACTTTATGCCACACAGAATAGTATTACATATCATTTTTATGTTTTTATATTATAAATAATCAAGATAAGAGCTGTTATGATCTCTTACGAAGAAGAACAAGACCAGTCATATAAAAGAATAAGAAGTAAAGTAAGACCCTCTGAGGCTTTTTTTAAAAAAATACATCTTACAAACGTAAAAGTATGTTGTATTTCGTTCCTTTTTTATTTGTAAGCTAATAAGTTAGTTTTGTTTTGTTTTTGTTATATTGAAAATAAAGATACAAAAATAAAATTAATAGTAGATTAGGAGGAGGAAGAAGAAAACTGCCCTGGTCAGCTTTCAGTGTGGATAAAGCTCATATTTCTCAGCCTTCCTTATGACAGAGTACAGTTCTTCCTTGAATTGCATGCGTTTGAGCAGCAGAGGGTCCGAAACGCTGCAGCCAGATTGCTGACTGGGGCTGGTTCCAGGGAACATAGAACTCCCCTGTTACAGCAGGTCCATTGGCTGCTGATCTGTTTCCAGGCACAATTCAAAGTCTGGTTTTTACCTATAAAGCCCCAAATAGCTTGGGTCCAAGCCATCTGAAAGACTGCATCCCTCTCTATGAGTCTGCCCAGGCCTTAAGATGATCACAGTCCCACTACCCTCACAGGTGCACTTGGTGGGGACAGCGAAGAGGGCCTCCTCTGTTGCTGTTCCCAGGGTCTGGGCCTCCCTCCCACTAGAGGCTGGCCCCATCCATGCAGTCCTTCCATAAGCAGGCATGGAATGGCTGGTGGATTGAGAGGGTTTTTTTTTAAAATGGATTGTTGTGTACTGTACTTTTGCTTTAAATGTATTTTTGTATTGATCTTATTTACCGTTTTTAATAGGATACTTGTTTAATTCTTTTTTTAATATTTGTATACTTAGTGTTTTTAGGCTTTAAATGTTGCCTTTTTAATGGTGTTATCTGTCTTGGTTCCTTTTTTTCTATGGAGAAAGGCGGATAAAATTATTTTAGATAAATAATAAATTTTCTGTGTGTCTGATTTTGGAATTTCTAGATTTTGCAGAGGATGGAGGAAAGTCTACTTTCTGGGTGAAGTTTAAAAGAGTCAAACTCTGATTAGAACTGAGCAAGAGAGAATGCTGAAAGCACACTTGAGCTCCTTGTTCTAATTGTGGAATATGTCCATTTTATTCATGGCTAATAGCTGGGAAAAGGCATTGCTGACTGTTCTTGTTACTTCTGGTATTATTACCTCTCACAAATCTGCTTCTTCTTAACTTTAATAAAGTTTTTCAAGGAAACCGTGGGAGATGAAGTTACTCTCAGCTTGTGTATGAGCAGTGCATGATATAGAGAAGAACTGTTTCCATGATCTTCAATGAAAAAAAAATAAACCTTTGCATCAGAGTACATATTTCCTCATTCCCCAAATTTTCAGGAAAGCCCAAGAAGAAATGATTTCTGAGCTCAGGCAGCAGAAATTTTACCTGGAAACTCAAGCAGGAAAATTAGAGGCCCACAACAATAAACTGGAGGAGCAGTTGGAGAAAATCAGTCATCAGGACCACTCTGACAAGACTCGTCTGTTGGAGTTGGAGACCAGGTTGCGAGAGGTAAAAATCTTTTAGATGTGCTCCTGTTAATATTGCTGCAGCTGCTGGTATAATTGGTATTCAACAGCTACTCAATTCGCACCAGCAACAGGGCATCTCGGAAGTCTACCAACACCTTCATGTCCTATGGGGTATGCAGGATGACTATGAATGACTGTCTACAACTTAACCTTCACACGGCCTTTCTCACGAGTCAGCAGTGGGGAGGTGTTGCAACTGATGCAGTTAGAACCCCTCAGCATGGCTTTTATTCCTTTTGCATGGTGTTTTTTTTTTTTTTGCTAAAATTTTGCATCGGCCTGTAAAGAGAGTAACAGGACATCCAATATTTTCCTTATAGGAAATATTTTGGCATTTGCCTCCCTCTGAAGAATAGGTGAAAAGGCATTTTGAGTGACAAATGGCCTGATTAAATGTAAGATGGGTCTCAATACTCAGAGGGATCATACTCTTAACATTAGTAGCCAGAGTATTAGTTAGCAGCTGTGAAAATCATGTATTCCTAATGTTGTTCAACTACTACCTAAGCAGAAAATGGCCAAAAAGAGAAACCTAATGGCCTGCTTAGCAAGGCTTTTATAGCTTATAGTTTGAAATTAGGTCACTTATTTTTATAAACATTCCTTTTCATCTGTGACCTACCCCACCCTCCTGCAAAAAATATACAAACATGTCAAACAGCATCTTTCAAAGATAAATTTGTTAAGGCGTCACTGTTCCATGCTAATAAAGAAAAAAGTGGAAATGAACATTGAGCTGTATATGGATGGAAGGAAATATTCCATGGGTCATAAGTTATCTATTAATTATCTAATTTATCCATGTATTGTCCTGCTGACAACCAACAAACCACAGTTTGTTATGCCAAATTCTGGTATCTTCCCTTTTGTCAGCTCCTATTTCAGGATGGATGGCTAGGAAGACAAACAGTTGTTCTGGGTTCATGAGTACCCAAACAGACACAGCTCAGACAAGGCAGCATTCAGAAGGCAACAGCAAAGCATGGCTTCTAATTGTAATTTGTGAATGCCTATCAAACTGAAGTTTATGGGCACAGTTTGATATTCAACCACTTGTTGGAATTCAGCAAATCCCAGCATGACTTACTGATACATATAAGCGTTGCGCGCGTGCACGCACGCACGCACGCACGCACACACACACACACACACACACACACACACACACACACAGTACTCCAAATGAAGCAATATATTCTTGTATAGTTGAGCAATGTGTTGCATTATGATGCTATTCTAGGAGGAAATCACTAAACATGAGCAGATGGTGAGTATCCCAAAGGCAATTTTTTTTGTGGCATAAACTTTTTGCTGGTTTAAAAAGACCCATAAGATGGGAAACTCGTTCACATTGCCTAGCATCACCTTTCTTGGTGTTTCTGGAAGACGCCAAGCAACCGTGCAGTCTGGATTTGCTAAGTATCAATGCTGTATTTAAACTCTCCAGGTGAGCCTCGAGCACGAGGAGCAAAAACTGGAACTCAAGCGGCAGCTCACGGAATTGCAACTCACTCTCCAGGAGAGAGAATCTCAGATTTCAGGGTTGCAGGCTGCCCGTGCTGCCCTGGAAAGCCAGCTTCGGGAGGCTAAAACTGAGCTGGAGGAGACCACCGCCGAGGCAGAAGAGGAGATTCAAGCTCTGACGGTAAGCTGCAGAATTTTAAGCTGAAATGAGGAGTTGTGCCCCTCAGGATAAAAAGTACGCTGGTCTTCTGCTAGATCGTTTTGAAATGATGATATTGAAATGTATCCTGCATTGCCACCGCTGCTGTTGCTGCTGTTGTTGCTGCTGCTGCTGATCTGGAGATGGCTTCGCTTGACTTTTCCTGCTTCTCTTGGTCTTGTATCTTATTTCATCGTTTGCTGAAAATGCACCCCTTAGCACTTTGCCACTGGCCTGGCTGCCTGCGATACTCTAGGAATGGCAGCCCCAAAAAACAAAACCAGTGGCCTTTTTCCATTTCTGCCAAATGCTTTAATGTTTTTGGGCAAGGGTAGGTCCACAGAGCGGTGACGTTGTTTTTCCTTCTTGTGAATTTCACTGACCAGAATAATGGGAACATCCACAACCGAGTAGAAAGCAGTCATTATTGCCTCCCCTGCTTGAAATGTGCCATGCTCAAGAAACTTTGAAGCAGATTCACTTTCAGATTATGTTTAGATGACAATCTGAGTGGAGAACTGGATCTTCTGACTAGCTAGCTTAAAGGCCACTTGGTTCTGGTAAAATGCCCAAGTTCAGGGTCTTCCAAGCCCTACATCGGGCCTCTGTTCTTTGCCGCAGGTGTGCTACTTAAGAGATCCCTCTTTGTCAGTTGCCTTTGTGGAATGTTATCCAGACAGCAGGTCCATTTCGCGAGAGGGTAGGGGAGAAATATACTTTTGGTGAATGGTCTTTTGAAAGAAAAAGAAAAGTCCTTGTGGAGCTCTGGAACAGATATGAAATGAACGAGTCCTAAATCAAAAAGGCAGAAGCAGATATTAAAGATAGCCTAGAAATGTTTTTTTTTTCAATTTGAGAACTCAGACATTGAAAGAATCTGGTATTTACATCTTGTAAACCAATCCGAAAACAAAGCAAGCCAAAGAACAATCATGGGAGATCAGATAAGTCCTTGCTAGGAAGGTCTTGCATGATCAGGCATAAGGATTTTCTCTTCCAGTTAGCTATGTTTCTGCCCTTGATCTTTTAAACAGAAGAGCTGCCTGTAACTGAAAATCAGTAGCTTATTCCTGAGTCATGCTTTGGTTTCAGAATATAAGTTGTAGTAAGCGCCAATTGTGGCCTGTTCTTACTGTTGCTTGCTGTATACAGTATTCTATCACATCTCCCAGTGCCTTTTGTGTCTATGAGTACACAGCCAAATGTCTCTCAATCACTGAAATACCCTGTTCAAAGATAGAAGTATTCAGAGAGCGTCCATCAAACTGTGATCCCATTATAATCCTGTCCACTGAAAGGTTATACCTCTGGAAATGAATGCCAGCTTCATCTTGTTTTCCTTGAAGAAACGCAGCATAGGGCATAAGACCCTTCCCAAATATCACACATTACTGAGACACAACCACTTACGGTATTTTTCGCACCATAAGACACACTTTTTTCCCACAAAACAGGGGGGGTGGAAAGTCTGTGCGTCTTATGGAGCGAAGAAAACAGATTATATTTTCCTGTTTTCTTCTCCTAAAAAATTGGTGCGTCTTATGGAAAGGTGCGTCTTATGGAGCGAAAAATACGGTAATTTTGCTAACATATTCTGCCTATACATTAATGTATGTTTTTGATTTTGAGGCAGATTGGTTACAGGTAAGTAGTCACTTTGCTTTCATGTTTAAAAACAATTGTTCCTTTAAATATGCTTCCCTGTTTCACAGACATCTGAATGAGGAGCTTCCTCTTTAATATGATACTTTGACGTAAGCATCATACTAAAGGGCTACTGAACTCTTATATTGTAAATGAGCTCCTGGAATAAGTGCACCTTGAACTTGTCCCCTAATGAAAGACGCTAGTCTTTAGTCGTGCTCTGTGTGGTGACTGAGACCTTCTTTTAAAGTATGTGCCCTTTGCCCCTCTGAATTGAACTTAAATGTCTACTGATATGGACTGGTTGTTTTGAAGAAGTCTTGTCACTGGAAAAAGAATATGCTTTGTGGAGTTGGGTCCTCACTTCAACATCTGCTAGATTTGTAGGTTGCGGAAATGATTCCCTCTTGCTTTGGCTGCCAGCTCTTCACTGAAGCGGCTGTCTTCAGTGGCATTTGCATCCAGCTGTGTCGGAAGTGGGTGTTGTGTCTCAGTGGAAGCTAATGAAAGGAACTGGGGCTGCCTTTCATTAGGGAAGACTTTTCTGCATTTGCAGCTGTTCTTTTGGGCTTGGGGGAAATCAGCAGAAGCCTTATGCATGCATTGCTCATGGTGTGGGTATCCTGCCGGGGGGGGGACACGTCATCCTCTTCAGTACTCTAAGATGCCTATAGTTGGATTGCTGCCAATTAGAAAATGCACTATTGTTGGGGAATTAATGAGTGGTGGGTGTCATGCTGTATCCCAGATGTGGTCAACCTGAGGCATGGGTGTTGTAAGAGAAACAGTTGGTAGGCGTTTGTATTAGTTCTGGACGCTGGGGTTCCTGGACAGTGTTATAGCCTAGGGCGATTTTTCACCTGATCTGTTATGCTCCTGCATTTTGTAATGCAGTTTGTTTTTCAAAAAAGCTTGAAAATATAATCACATTGTCTTTTGCATTTATTGTGCTTGAGACCCTGGAAGGCTACTGCCTGTCAAGGCAGACAATAATGAGCTAATTGGGAGAAATAATCTGACATGGTATAAAGCAGCTTCCTATGAAATACAAAGTCCCCCTAAGAGAAGCATGCTGAAAATGCCTGTGGGCTTGGTAGTATGCCAGTTTCTTTTTTTTTTCTTGCTCCTTCCTAGTAGACAGGCTGTTCTCAAATCTGCAAATTTCAGACACAACTACCCCGAGGCATGGAATGGGGCTGGGTGAACAAGTGTGTGTGTTGTCATGCACATTAGACAACTGCTGTCTTGAACGTCTTACTTCTGACACGCTTGCCAGAAAAGGTTGGCCACTGCTTCTCTGTCTGTTCCCATTGAGTGCAAATCAAAATCATTTTTGCTTGTAAAACAGCCTTTCAGATGCGTGGAGATTTTGAGACATCTGGCTTTTATGCTATTAGGGCTTGGCATGCTTTGTAATAATATTTTGCTTGACATTAAAATGATATGGCTGCAAGATTTGTACTTCCTCAAAAGAGTTGCTGTTTCAGTCTAATGATTCCATTGCTTTCATTTTGGATATGGAAGCCAGAGGAATGATGGAAAGGTTCTTGTTTGATCCTTTTTCAGTTGATTGTGGAAGAAAAAGTTCATTTTCTAGTCCATCGCTTGACTTGGGCTGAGCAGCTGTTCTTCCTTCCTTCCTTCCTTCCTTCCTTCCTTCCTTCCTTCCTTCCTTACCTACCTACCTACCTACCTACCTACCTACCTACCTACCTACCTACCTACCTACCTACCTACCTACCTACCTACCTACCTACCTACCTACCTACCTACCTACCTACCTACCTACCTACCTACTGGAGCTGATGGGTTGAATAAAGAAGAACTATGGAGCCATACATGAATACCAGTCTCTCTGCTACAGTTTGAGACTGAAGGGAGAGGATTCGGTGGCTGGAAGATGAACTTCCTCTTTTGTCACACTTAGCTTCTGAAACAAATTAAACAATGCATGCCTTATCATGATTTCCTTAAAACACAATGCTTTGTGTCTTCAAATAAGTTCAATTTTCTTTTTCTAAAGACATATGGTAGTTGATATTGTTGCTCTGAGGAAAAGCCAGGTTGCTAGGTAGGCTTGTGGAAGAAGTGTTTTGGAAAATTTTCCTGACACTTTCTTGTGGGCTTTTCTAACTTGTATGTGTGCAGAAGGTTTAAAATATTGTCTTTTTTTTAAGGTTGCATGAAATAATAGTTCAGATTTAGAAATAAATACACAAGGCAAGCAAGAATATTTTAAAAGGCAAAAGTAAAACTTGAATATTAAGTGGCAACCATCATAAGATAACTTAAAAGGAATGTACTTTGTTAATACAGTATATGGTCTTTGCTAAGCAGCTATGCATAGAAATCTACAGGTAGCTCCAGGAAGGACACTGTAATTTGTAATTCTCAGGATGCCTTAAGTCAATGCAACATCTGGTTCTTTTGTCCTGGTAGCGGTCATATCCTGCAGCATCTGCCTTCTAAACTTCGCTTGCTGGTAGATTGTCCCGCACTTCATTTAGAAACGGCTGTTGGATTCTAAATCTAATGTATGAAAAAATTGATGATCAACTTCTTACCTCCTTTAGGCACATAGAGATGAAATCCAGCGTAAATTTGAAGCCCTTCGTAATAGCTGCACAGTGAGTATTAAATACAGATCATTGAATTATTTTGAAATTAAGGCTGAGGAAAGAAACAATCTAATTTTGATCCTTGGAGACGAGGGTTCATGATATGTCCCTTTGCCTTCAAGGAGTAAGCAGCACCAAGACTGATTGGATTGCTTCTTTAGATCTCAGGTAAATCTCAGCTTAGAGGTTTTAACCTGATTTTAAAATTGACAGTGTTCCTCAATTTTTTTTTTAAAAAGTCAATATGAAAATCTCATTGCAGTGCAGCTAATAAGAATGGTGTAGCAGCTGCAACAAATGCATGCAAAAACATGTACATATGATTTTTCTCCTTCTATTCAGAGGAATTTATCCCAGCACTGTAGTGTAGAAAGGCAGAGGGAGGCACCTAGCTAGGTTAAGATGCCCCTAATATGAAATCTGGCTATGGACAGGGTTGTAGGCAGTGGTAGTGTCAGGTCTCTCGTCTTTGCATAGGAAAATGCCATCAATGCTATCACTTCTGAAATGCGGTGTGAGTGTGCCTTTGCTACAAACACTGATTTTGGCTGAAGCTGCACGAATATCTGTACATTCCTGCTTTGGATCTTAAATTGTATGAAAAATCTGTGTGAAGCAGCTATAAGATTTCCCAAAGAATCATGCAAACTTTCATTTCTGATTTCTTTTTCCTGCCATCAGCATTTTAGTTTCTAAAGTTTAGTTATCTCTTCTGGATGTTGTTAAAGACAGTACATTGTGTTTGTGTGCACGTGTACACACACAATATTTTCTCCAGCATTATGGCTGCAAGATGCAGATAAAGGATGCAGTGTCTTGAAAAAGAATCTCACTGAGTCTCAGTGCAAATACTATGTGTTGAGGAAAAAGTATTTTCAGTTTAAATTTCTTTCCTTTTCTAGCTTTTGATGTTGGAAGTAGTATCAGAACAGCTGAAGAGACTTTTAGAAGTCTCTTAATGGTGTAGTACCAGACAGTTTTTAGAGGCTGTTGGTTGATAGAAGCTTTTATTTCGTTCCTGTCTCGCTATTTCATGTTCTGAGCTTCTTTCCTGACACGAGCATGGGGAAACAGCTGAGGACATCTTCTTTTAGACATGATTTAGTCTGTCTCCCAAGCTTTTAGCTCAAAATATCTTTTCCACCATTTTTTCTTTAAATCATGAACCTTCTTGAAGTTCTCAAGAACTTAGCAAATGTTGGTTTGCACATATATGTTCATCTTTTGACGACTGCACCCTCACAGCAACCATCAAAACCTCTGTATATGGAAAGAGCTATCATGGATACTGTACTGCAGGTGGAATCGTTGTGCAGCTCCATCACTGTGAATGCAGTGCTTTTTCCATGCTCAGATTGAGCCGCCCTTTGTCTAGTGTTTATTTCAAGCCTGGAGAAATCAAGCAATCAGCATGCACGTATCAGCCAGCCCAGCCTGTTGATTAGCTTTCTTTTATTTTTATGAAAGAGACAAATCTCTCATCGTGTAGGTCTGTCACACTGACAAATTTAGAAGAAGAGCTGATACATGCCAAAGGATGATTGGAAGGTTATTCTTGTCCTTTATGCTGTTCATGTTGTACAGAGACACTGGATACTTGTGGAGGTCACCTTGTAAGTACATGGGTCTGTGGGGAAGAAAACAGGGAAGGCAAAGCTTCATGTGTTAGGCAAACAATATGATACTTGGAGTAAGCAGCCCAAAAGGTTTTTTTTTTCCTACTAAGGCTGTCATGACTTCTACACAAAGATTCATAATCTTCCACTCTGGGGAGGGACAAAGCTGTTTTGGTGCCAAAGCCAGAATACTGTTTCCCTTCTTTCAAGCAGACAGAGTGAACTGGACAATCTCTAGCTCTTGACTTAACGTCTAAGCCCCTCTGTGGGCAAGGGATGGTCTTCCTCAACCAGGTTGCTTTGACCAAGGAAACACTTAAGTTCTTGGTTGGTTGGGAGGACGTGAAAATGTGGACTTGAAGTCAAAAGAAAGCAGGAGAATGGGAGGAAAGAAAGACGGCTCTGGGGCCGATTGCTGACTTTAACTCCCCTTGTCCCAAATGGTGGTAGCCCTTAGCAGATTATCCACAGAAATGCAAACCTTGATGAAAAGGTTAAAGTATCTGTTAATAACTGTATGCTGTCAAGTAGATTCTGACTTATGATGACCCTATTGGGATTCTCAAAGTATAAAGTGGTGGTTCTCAGGAATTGCGCAGTTTGCTCAAAGCTATACCAGGTGGTGGGCCATGTAATTCCATCAACCACACAGAATGGAAATTTGAACTCCTAATGACTGGTTTTAAACCAGCTGCTCCCATCCAGTGAACTACATCTGTTCACTTCATTACTCATAGGGGAGGTTTTTCCCCCCGTCCCACCCTTAGCTTCCTCTCACTATTAATGTGAATCCCCTGTGAAAGAGGACTTAATTCCTTGGCCAAAGGACTCTGGAGGAAGAAGACCTCAGAGAGCAAAATAAAAAGGCTTTGGAAGAAAGGCCTATTTTCTTTAATGCGAGTAGATTCTCCAGTGAGCAGTGGATTCTGGAACAATCATCCAAGAAGACACTGTTCCGGGATTCTAAAGTCTTCTTCAGGGAGTTGAGAAGATTTCCGGTGACTTAAGTGGATGGCGTTCATGAGATAGGCAAGAAGTACGTTGCAGCTTCAAAGGACCACCTCCTTTCAGATAACCTTTTCTTTTCACACTTCTGCCTCCAGCAATCCCTATCTCTGTCTCCAGCAGTACTGTATGCAATTTCTGGTTACCATTTCTGTTCTTCCACTTCAGAAGCAATTGTGTTGTTGCAAGGTGTCATTTATTTCGGAGCAGCCAGGATGTTCTGGTCAGATGTTTCTTTCCTGTGGACTCCAGCTATGGGGGTTATTTTTTGTCTTCTTCATGCTCTGTCATCTAAGATCCTGAATCCAGCATCCTAGTTGGGACATGCAAACATATTTCCAAAGCCAAAATCCCAACTGTGTGTGTGTGTGAGAGAGTGTGCATCCACAGGGTGCAACTTCCTAAATCATCAGAACAAGTGAATCAATTCTCTAGTTTTTCTCAGCACACAATCAATTGGCTAAGTTCAGAAGTTGGGTCAGTGGATGTTTGTAATATGTGAGAAAGCAAATAAGTAAAGCAAAGCAATTTATCATCATGTCTCATAAAACAGAATTTAACCTCCTTTTTTAGGTCTGTCATAGCTTTAGCTATACATTCATGTCAACTAGTCTGCTTAATCAATTGCTTGTCTGGTTCATTGCGGCTAACAGAAAAATGTATGTTTTAGTACTGAAAATGTACATGCTGTTCTCTAAACCTTGGCTGCTTTATTTGTTGTAACTGTGTTGATACTGCAGATTGTATTTTTAGGCTTGATTTGTGATGTTTCTTGATTGAGAACAGGGGGTAATATCATGTAGTTATTCACCTAACCGAAAGACTGTTGTAAAAGCTGGGAATGTTTAGTGCTAGTTAAGCATGTACAATTCATTTAATCATAGTGTTCAATATGTACTTAAGAGATATATGTGTAATACTACATAGTACTAGGGACGTGGTGGCGCTGCAGGTTAAACCGCAGAAGCCTCTGTGCTGTAAGGTCTGTAGATCTTCAGCTGTAAGATCGAACCCACGTGAGGGAGTGAGCCCCCGTCACTTGTCCTGCCAACCTAGCGGTTCGAAAGCATGTAAAAATGCGAGTAGATAAATAGGCACCACCTTGGTGGGAAGGTAACAGCATTCTGTGTTTACGTCGCACTGACCATGTGACCATGGATTTGTCTTCGGACAAACTCTGGCTTCTATGGCTTGGGATGAGCTCCTTAGAGTCGAACACGACTGGACAAAAATTGTCAAGGGGAACCTTTACCTTACATAGTACAGTGGTGCCTCACACAACGATGTTAATTGGTTCCAAAAAAATCAACGTTGTGTGAAACATCGTTCTGTGAAACACCATTTCCCATAGGAATGAATTGAAAACCGGTTAATACGTTCCAATTGGAACGGATTGCCATCGCTGAGTGAAAATCCCCATAGGAAACATCGCTGTGTGAAACAATGTTTCCTTCATTGGAATGTATTGAAGCCGACTCAATACATTTCAATGTCTTTGCGAAGTCCTTTTTTGCTCCTGTAAAAGTGTCTTACAATGTTTGGAAGCTGTTTTAAATGATTGCAATGGTTAGCCCACCTCCCGAAACCTATGCAAACTGATTTTGGTGTTGTTCTGACACTTCGTTAATTTATGATGATTTTTTGTTTTCTCCATTGGAAACCATTGGATGGTCTGTCTAATGGTTTCCAATGGAGAAAACAAAAAATCATCATAAATTAACGTAGTGTCAGAACAACACCAAAATCAGTTTGCATAGGTTTCAGGAGGTGGGCTAACCATTGCAATCATTTAAAACGGCTTCCAAACATTGTAAGACACTTTTACAGGAGCGAAAAGGGAGATCGTTGTGTGAAAATCCCCCATAGGAAACATCGCTGTGTGAGGCGGCAAATTTAACAGAAAAAGGCATCGTTGTGTGAATTCATCGTTGTGTGAGGCACCCGTTGTGCGAGGCACCACTGTACTTAAAACTCCTAGGCATGCTTACCTCCAGTGTTTAAGCAATATACTGGGACTGGTTAGGCCTCATCTTGAGTACTGTGTCTGGTTCTGGACACCACACTTTAAGAAGGATATTGACAAACTCAAATAAGTTCAGAGGAGGGCAACAAGGGTGATCCGGGGATTTGGGAACCAAGCCCCCCTATGAGGAAAAACTGAAAGAACTGGGCATGTTTAGCCCTGAGAAAAGAAGACTATGGAGAGATAGGGTAGCACTTTTCAAATACTTGAAAGGTAGTCATACTGAGGAGGGGCAGGATCTGTTCTCAGTGGGCTGATGTTATAGAAAACCAGATTTAAGTTGAATATCAGGGGGAAAAAATTAACAGCAATACAACAATGGAACCAGTTGCTTGGGATGTAGTGAACACTCCAACGCTGGGGGCATTCAAGAGAAAATTGGGCAACCTATTTTGAACAGACTCAGTGGCCTTATAGACCCCTTCTTACTCAATTATTCTATGATTCTGTTTCTATTGGGCAGTACCCGTCATCCAGAACTGAAGGAAATGGTGGCATATAAATAAAATAATAAATAAATAAAATAAATATCCTTCCTCACTTTGAGTTACCCTTTTCATTTTTTGTTTCTTTGCCTGCCTTGGATTCACATGATTTTTTCTTGGTTGGCAGCTGGATGTTCAAGGCAAACCTTGGCCTTTCTGTTTCTGCTGTCCAACTTCCTGGCATTTGAGAAGCACAATGGGCACCTAAACCCTTTCACCCTTTTCCGTTAGTGAGAGGAGGGAAAAACATAAATAAGACAGCATTTCAAGACACAATGTGTGTAAACAACTTAGCCTTGCCCTTCAAACTTAGGCTGATGATTCCAACACTTTGAAGGACGAGTGGGGTTATTGCAACGTAAAGTTGAAGCCTTCCTTAGCCAGAGCGTTGCTATATTTTTCAGTTTCTGTAGAAAAGTGAGCTGTATTCTGCAGATGGTTTATAGATGTACAAAATTTACTGTCTCAGTCCCACATTTGTCATAATTTCTGGGCTAAGAAAAGAACTGCCAACTTCTGTGAAGTTTTCTTGTTGGTAATTTTTACTTGCCACAGATGAGTGGCTATTTACAGCTACGTGATTCAGTCTCTTCATTTATAGTGGGTTGTGTGCAATGATGGAGTCTTCATGGTTTTTTTGTTGTTGTTGTTGTTTTGGCAGACGTGTAAGCATGTGCTGTCCTCTGCAATCTGTAATGTTTAAACAACTTGTCCTTGTTAGTACTATGGGATAACACAGTGGTTCAGGCATTGGCTGGGAGTTCGATTCCCCCGCTGGGACTCCTTGGCAGGGGCTGAATTCAGTCATCCAAAGGGTCCCTTCCACTCTGCAGTTCTAAGATGATGGCAATTACTTTCTTGTGGAAAAAACAGTTTTTGCTTCCCAGCCCAGGGTAAAAATCATATTTTTGAAGCAAACTCTCAAAGTACAATAGCATCTTTTGTTCTCTAAACATACCATCAAAGAAATGGTTCTTTAGAATTTTTCAAAACATATTTACACTTTTAAGAAGAGACTCCGATAAGACAGTGACTTGTCACAAAGTGGGTGTGGTGGTTTTCCTTTCACAGTTTTAGAAACCACCCAGAAAGGGTGAGCAATCACTCAGAAAATTATCTGAAGGTGTCCCCAAGGAAGTAAAGTTATTACTGTTGAGTCGCTGCCCTCATATCAGCAGAAACAGCCCCCCTTTCTGCTCTCTCCATAATTTCAAATTTTGTTTTCCATGTTCGTTGTCAGAAATCAGGAGTATTATTAAAGAACTATGTCTGAAAGTTCATTTGGACGTGCAAAGATAGAGGTTTGGTTCATTGTTTCACGGGATCCTTAAATTGATGTTATTTTGATCCTTGGTTTTCTTACGTTTAAATCAATATATGCTTGGGAAGAAATTATAACACGTGCTGTTTGCTTCCTTAGGTGTTTTGTAAATAATACAATAATGTAGATATAGTTTGATATTTTTTCACATGGTTTTTGAACTTTTACCATAACTGTCATATTTTATACCTTTTCCCACCTTATAAATTGCCCTTTCTGTGGGTGCTTTAAAGACAATGTATAGTAAAACAAAATAAAACCTGGTTTAAAAGTTGAAAAGAAGTCTCAAATCAGTAAAAGCAGACTCAATAAAACAGCATAGTAGTAAGAAGGAAGTAGTACAGCTAATAAAAAAAAAGGTTAAGGAGACAAATGCCTTTGTTAACTAGCAGCTTCATAGCAAGTATTTCATATTTATACAGAAGAAGGATTCCTAGTTATTCAATGTATATTACAGTGGTGCCCCACTTGACGATTACCCCGTTAGATGAGGAAATAGCTTTTTGATGAGTATTTTGCGATTGCTTGACGATTGCTCTGGGAACTGATTTTTCGCTTAACGACGATCAAAACAGCTGATTGTCGGGTCTTCAAAATGGCCACCCGCTGTGCAAAATGGCACCCCGCTGTGTTTTAGGACGGATTCCTCGCTATACAGGCACCAGAAAATGGCCGCCCTATGGAGGATCTTCGCTGGACACGGAGGTATTTCGCCCATTGGAACACATTGAACCGGTTTTCAATGCATTTCAATGGGTTTTTTACTTTCGCTTGACGATGATTTCGTTCTACAGCGATTTTGCTGGAACGGATTATCCTCATCAAGCGAGGCACCACTGTACAGTGTTTGGGACATTATATGAACTGCTGAATAGCTCTGTGGTTTAGGTATCTGGCTATGGAGCCACAGACTGGGAGTTTGATTCTCCATTATGCCTCCTTGGCAGGAGCTGGACTCAACGATCCATAAGGGTCCCTTCCCACTCTGAAGTTCTAAAATGATGATGATTACTCTTCTGCTGTTTGGATTTTCTCCATAACCTGACTTGAATGTTGAAGATAACCCACATGTTCCCTCTGACAGGCAGCGTTGATCTGCTGTGACCTAGAACTTGCTGTCTTTGGGCTGTGAGAAAAATCTATCTGTCTTAGGAAGAGATTGGGGGCTCTTTGATAGATATGGCCTTTTTGGATCAGGCCAGAAGTGGATGTAATCTAGCATTTGCTTCCTGACCAACTTGGCCTGAAACAACTCATAAGCAGAATAGCAATAATCTATGCTCGCTGATTGTGATTCTGCAAATGGACTAAAGTTAACAGAAACGACAAACACCCAGGAGGAAAGCGGTCTCGGCCAACTGTTCTGCTAACCTTTGAAGATCACAAGCAATTGGAAGAACAAAAGAAAAAGCAGCCTTCTCTATACTTTGAAAATCTGTGATTTAATTAGTCAGGGTAGTCCCTGAACTGGTGCAAACTGCTTATGGTTCTATCATGTGTTCACAACTGGCTGTAGCCAGTCGGCCTGACTTATGCTGAAAACCTTATCCGTGCTTAGTGGCACTGATCCTGGACAACATACATACTGTATAGTGGTAGTACATCATCTTAGAACTGCAGAGCTGGAAGGGACCCTTTGGATCATCAGGCCAGACTTGATGATCCATAGGGATCCCTTGCTGATCCCTTCCAGCCCTGCCGTTGTAAGATGACATACTTCCAAGGCTGTACATAAAGTTTCGTTGACTTGGTTTGTAACCCACTGGCATAGCCCTTGAGAGCTCTATGTTACGTTCACGCTGCAACGTGGCAACAGGCTAGGACTTAGAGGAGGCTTTTTCACAGAATGGAAAAGTAAGATATTGGTCTCTTCTCTGGAAGAGAATAAGAGGGGGACCTCAAACAGGGGCCTGAGAGAAAGTATTGACTCCATGAAACATGGCCAGAGCCTTTAGAAGAGAGGCTGTCCTTGGGAGCAAAGAGCCCTCCTAGGGTACTCGGTTGAAATAGCTCAGTCAAGCAACTTGTAAGAAGATACATCAGCCTCTTAGTCAAAGGACTTTGGGCACATTCCATGAAATCAAAGCTCAGCAGTGGGGAGGGTTGTATCTTTTCCTTCCTTTTCTCCCACTGTCTTTCTTTAGCTGCCTGTCGGGAGATGCTTTTAGCTGTATGCCTGTCCCCTGAGGAATGAAAACAATCTTTATGTCCATCCCATTGTACTATAGATTGGTAATTTGGGTCCAACTTTAATTGTTTTGTTCACGGTTCAAGTTGGTTTGCACCCACGGCTTTTTCTTGTTTCACTCTCTCATCCCTACTGCTCCCTTCTTCTTAAACCAGTGCAAAAGAAAAATGCTGCTGGTACCTCTGGTTGTGGGTAAGACCCGTGCAATCAAGTTGGTTGTGCTAGAACCAGAGCAGAGCAGTGTAGCAGTACATTGCATGGTTATGGGTACAGTGGAGTTACAGTACGTAGATATACTGCAGGGATTGTCCTACTAAATGTTAAACCATGCAGTTTCGTTTTAAGCAAACTTGTCTGCATTTGTTTGACTTCTTTCTCTTCAGTCCTGTCGACACCGGCAAGGTTAGTGGAACACAAAGTATTATTTTGGGATGATATGTTTCAGTGCCCAAGGACCAGACGTTTTCTTAAATGCATTGTTCCCTGGTTATTTTTCTGTTGCTCATTTAATGCGTATGTCAGCTTTCTCCCAAGAAGTTGATGCACTGCCAAGCATTTCTCCTCACATTTCACAATGTTGCCCTTACCTCTACTGACAAAAGAATCCTGCCCCTCCTAAATCAGAACATGTTCTCTTTGCAACCTACTGGTTTCCTTTGATTCTGTCCTCTTCCACCACCAACCACCATTACAGAATGACATTGTAGGTAATGATATTTTGTTGAAAGAACTCTCAGATAGAAGTTACAAACATCCCTCTCTTGAAACGTAGCAAGTCTATTCTCCAAAGAGGATCATGCAAGGCTTGGAGACGGAAATCCGTTTGTTTGTGTTGTTTATCTCATTATGGCTGCTCAGGAGAGAGGGCTGTTAATAGCTGACTCCCAGTTTCATGCTCTTATTGCAGTGATATGTTCTCTTATCAAAATAAAGCGTCACATTGCAGTGTAAATGTACACATAACATGAAATACCAGATCTTCAGGCAAGGGCTAAGAGCTAGGCATGGCCCAGGCCACAAGACTGCATAACGAATTTTATAGAAACCCATGTGCCAGGTTTCGGGATTTGACTTTTAAGAAGATTTGGCTAGTCACCATTTATCTTAACATTCTCTGGCTTATTACTATGTTTATTTAGGTGATTAGTGATTTGGAAGAGCAATTGAACCAGCTGACGGAGGACAACGCTGAGCTGAACAATCAGAATTTCTTCCTGTCCAAACAGTTAGATGAGGCTTCTGGGGCAAGCGATGAAGTGGTCCAGCTGCGGAGTGAGGTTGACCATCTTCGCCGTGAGATCACGGAGCGAGAGATGCAGCTCACCAGTCAGAAACAAGTAAGTGTTCAAAATTAAAGTGCAAAAAAAGTACAGTATATAACAAAAGCTTTCATGGCCTGCAGGCTAAAGCCTAAATCCAGTTGCTAGTTCCATACAGAGAAGGCCCATTGAATCAATGCAATTTACTTTTCAGCAGTTGAACTGATTCAACAGTTGATTCCGTTTGGTGTAGTTTGATCTGTTATTTGGATTTAGATGTATCAGACTTCCCCCTGCTTGAAATGTTTACACATCAAATCCTCAACTCCTTTATCCAAATGGAGGACTAGTTGTAAATACTCCTTTACTCCAGAATTCTGTACTTCAGACGTTTATCTCCTGCCCCGAGTTGAAACGCTCCAAACACTCCATTAATGTTCATAGTTCGGGTCTTCATCGGGCAACACAAGTAGAACATACTGACCTTGACCAGGTACAGCCCTGCAAAGTGGAACAGAGGGAATCTCCTTGGACTCCAGCACAAGATACAGCCCAGGTTTCTGAGTACAATTTCAAGCCACACAGGCCACTGTAACGATGCGTCCTCCAGCACTGAAGTGGTTAACCTGGCGGTGGATTGTTGAAGTTCCTAGAGCAGCACTTTAGCTGTTCCTGGTCCTACAGTAGCAGCCACCTTTGTAGCAGTCTAATCATCCTTGACTTTCTTTTGGCTATTTGCCTTCCATACCCTTTCTCTCTGTAAGAGGCTTGTGTGCAGAGTAGGTCCTCTCGTCACTTTACCATTATTCTGAGTATGTTCAAAGTTGATTGACAAGCAGAAGCAAACATGGTTTCTCATATCCAAAGTACCATATTTTTCCGTGTATAAGAGCCCCCCATGTATAAGACCCCCCCCCACTTTTCTAATCCAAAATTAGTGATTGCAAAAAACACGTTGCTATGCGGATTTGTCATTAAATGGTGCACTCATTCAGCGAGGCACCACTGTATAAGACGACCCTCAATTTTTAGTCTAAAGATTTTAGATAAAAGTATAGTCTTATACACTGAAAAGTATGGTAACTAGACATCCTTTCCTGACCTTTCACCACTTGGGTTCTTGAAGACTCAGCTTGACCTCTAGAACTAGGTTGCTGAAGCCAAGCATTTAGCAAAAAGTCCCGTCAAATAGGTTGAGTTATGTGCTCCTTTGCCATCTTCTGCCTCTGTTGGTTAGGATACTAGGCCGTAGCATACTGCCTAGGACTAAAATGCTATTCATTAATACATGGCTTGCCTCTAAGATGTTTTTGGCCACAAAGCAGGTGGTGAAGGCATCCTCTGTTGTCTTTCCCAACTTTTGATACTCAGTGACTCACTTCAATGCTGGGTGGATGGATAGCTAGCTAGCTAGACCATACGTCTTTGCAGGTAGTACATTACTGATATTGTGCAGGAAATGGTTGATAGTAGAGACAAATTTGTCCTGTCTTTTTTTGTTTTTTTAAGCCTTGTGACACAACTTGAAGTCATTTCTATAAATTGAGATAGGGAAGCTGTGGGCTTCCAGGTGTTCTTGTACAGCTTCCAACGTGTTAGTCCATTGGCCGTGGTGACTGGAGCTGATATTATTTAAAATGCAGCAACATCAAGAAAGCCACAGTTGCCTGTTCCTGCCAAAAAATTCATTTATGCATAATGTGGGAAAATAGAGGAGGTTGACCCAGGTAATCTCTCGTAGCAAAACCGGGAAATGTTGGTCTACCCTTACAGCCCAGTATTTTACATCTAGTGGAGTCGTGTGATGAACTGAGTTGCAGACAGCAAAACCCAATGCCTAGTGAAGCTTGCCACTCTTTACTCATAAGGCTCTCTGTTCTTTTTGTGAAACAGATATTTACTTAGCCCTGAATTTAGTGTTGGTCGGGTTCATCGGGCAATCCAATCCAAAGTGGTTTTGGAAACAAGAGAAGGTGATAAAGTTGTTTGCCCATTCTTCCCACATCATTTACAATTTCATAAATTTCTAACATGTTATTTCCATCCCCTCTCCCCCAAAACTAAGAAGGCACAAGCAATTTAGCCTTTCCAAGAAAGGACGGTTTCTCTTGATTAATTGCTCCCTTTCTGTATCTCTTTTGGCAAGACAGTCATGAAACAAAGCAGTGCAAAAGATCTAAAATTGCGTCTGAACCCCCCCCCCCTTTTTTGTTTACATTTTAAGGCATGTGCTCTTTTTAAACTGGAACAGCAGCGCTGGGGAAAAGAATGCTTAACATCCTCCGCTCTAAATTCTAATCCAAATTCTGTCTACCCTTTTCAAAGCTGCAAGACCTGCATTTTGGCTTAAAAAGAAAAAAGAAAGACATGTTCATGGATTATGACATGTACATTATGACATTTTGTTTTGTTTTGCTACAGGCATGGGAGCTTTAGAGCAGGGCAAATAGACCAGGAGCAAAACACCTCTCACATAGATTTAGAGAGAAGAAGAGACATAATCGATGACAACTAATTTTAAGGTTGTATGTGTGGAGTGTGGTGGAATTTAGGAATTTTCATAGTAGAACTAAAGCGTCATATTGTTTTTGTCTTTTTGTTCTATAACATCCTTTGAAGTGTGTCACCCTAAACAATCGGTAATATATTCCAAATGCTACAGATAGAATCTGCTTTGTATGAATTTTTCATGCAAATAGAAATTTTAAAAAATGGACCACACATCTAGCAACGTTCTCTACTTCCTCCTCCATTTTACTTTTTGAAAAGGTACCCATATTAGTCTATCCTAGTATATTCCCCCAAAACAAAAGAAAAATAAAAAACAAAGAAGATAAGAAGCTCACATTAAAATATAGTATGTAGTTTTTAAGACACTGCTTTTTTATCTTCTTTATTTTACTTGGCAAAGTAGTTAAACTACTGTTCTGCAGCCAAAATTGTGCTCACAACCCTGGGTTTAATCCCAGGTAGCCGGATCAAGGTTCACTTAGCCCTCCATCCTTCCGAGGTCAGTAAAAAGAGTACCCAGCTCACTGGGGGAGCAATGTGTAGCCTGCATAATTAACTTGTAAACCTCCCAGAGAGTGCTTGAAGCGCCATGAGATGGTATATAAGCAGCATGCTTTGCTTTTGCTTTACTGTATCATTGTAGCCTATAAAAATATCCTTTTAAAGAAGATGTCTATGCCACTCACCAACTGGGAAAAATACCATAGTGGAGTACAAACTCTGTCGTACAAATGTGAACTACATGCAAATACAGAGGTCAGTAAAACAAAAGAAAGAAGGCTATAAAGACAGTATTAAGATAATCCAGCAGATGTCAAAAAAACTCATCACCTAGTGGACCACCTGGTTTAAAAGTTAATTTGCTTGTTTCCACGGTAACCCTTCTTTGTTGGCTGTAATGCACTCGGTGGGCCAAATAGCCCTGATCTTCCCTTTTCCTCTGTTTTAGCTGCCCATGAGCCCAGGAGAAGAGTGAGTACCACCAGCTGAACTGTCTATGTTCTTATGTTTACTTGGCAAGAGTCAGACTGTGTAGTTTCTTCCATTTAGGAAGCCTAAACGTGAGAAACTTTGATCCCCTTCCATGAATGAGTATGAAGAAGTTTTATTTCAGAACAGTGCAATGATTTCAGGTAGAAATCAGAAAAAGGACTTAAATGTTTGTTTTCAGACAATGGAGGCCTTAAAGACAACCTGCACTATGCTGGAAGAGCAGGTAATGGATCTGGAGGCTCTCAATGATGAACTCCTGGAGAAAGAGCGCCAGTGGGAAGCATGGAGAAGTGTTCTGGGGGATGAAAAGACTCAGTTTGAATGTCGGGTTCGTGAGCTGCAGAGGATGTTGGATACAGAAAAACAAAGCAGGTATGGGTATTGCGTGTACAGTGCAGGAGAACCGTGGAGAGAATTGCCCAGAGACCTTTCGTTCTAGAAATACAGTGGTGCCTCGCAAGATAATGTTAATTCGTTCCGCGAAAAACGCTGTCTTGTGAAAACATCGTCTTGTGAAACGCGGTTCCCCATTGGAATGCATTGAAATCTGTTTAACGCATTCTAATGGAAAAATCGTCATCTTGCGAAAATTGTCCATAGAAAACATTGTCTTGCAAAGCGCAACAGCGATCGCAAAAACCTATCGTCTTGCGGATTAATCGTCCCGCAAGGCAATCGTTTTGCAAGGCACCATTGTATTAAATATATAGTACATATTGGCTGGTAAGAAAGTTCTAGCCCAATAAACAGGTACATCAGGTAACTTCAGCTTTAGGAATGCTGATTGCTGTTTCAGCATTTGCTGTCTTCGTTGATTGGCAGCTGTAGCTACTGGGTTCTGTTGTTTAAAATTTGGTACAGGCATTTCCTAGTATCTCAAATGGGATCTGGCTGGTGCTTCTGAGCCTGGCTAGAAAAACATTGGTCACCATCCGTTGTGCCTTAGTGATATCCAGGTTAGAGATATGCAGCATCCTTTTTGTAGGAATGATTCCCCGTGGAAGAGAGGACCTGACACAAGAAGGTTAACTCCTCCTTACTGAGAAGGCAGGACCAATACACGCTTCCTCTATTAAGTCTGTGAGGACAAAGTCTGTCATCCGTCTTAAATCTGCCTTAGTTTTCAGGCTGTCAGAAACAGCCTCTGGAACAGGTTCATGAGCTGGCTTGCTTACTTGCACGCTTGCTTGCTTTTCCTTCCGAAATTGTTCTTCTTTCTCTTCCCTTCCCAGCTTATTCCATCATGGATTAAGCTGCTGGATCAAGGGGCGCGGAGCAAAGAGGTGACCTCCCATCGTTCTGAGCCAAGTCTTCCTACTTTCTTGTGCTTCTTGCCAGAAGAGCAGAAGGCCGTAGCACAGTCTTTTCCGGCCGAGGCCCATGAATTGTCATTATACCTGTTCAGCCTGGCATGTAGCAGACTGTGCAGCGGAGGGAGGATCTTCTGCATGACTGAGAACCCCTGCCAATCTAAACTATTCCAGGCTGTTTGCCATGTTGGCCAGTGCAGGCAGGCTGTGGCTGTGTGTCTAGGGGAAGACGGTGGTTGGCGGTCTCGATGGTTGACGTGGTCCTGTGATTGTGGTTTCACTCTGCCACCTGCCTGGTCTGCTGTGGCCTCATCAGGCAGCGATGCCCAAGGGCTCTGATGTTCCCCTGATATTTCAGGTTCTTCAGCATATAGACTGGTGGAAAGATAACTTCTGTCGCTCAATGGGAATTCTACTTCATAGGCCCACCAGAATTCAAATGACCGCTAATAACGATTGATAGGAGTGAGGGCCTGTTTTCAGGGCACAGTGGCCCAGGATGTCTGGCCAAGGAAAACTGGGTCAAGCCTGTATCTGCTGGCTGCAACTGCAGGCAGCCCCTTTGGCATTCTAGCATTCTGCAGGCAATGGGCTATTTCATATAATCTAGCCCCAAATCATAAAATGCTTTAATAGCAATGCTAGTTTGAAGTATGCCTGGAAACAAATCAGTCGCTGGGGAAGCTGTTGTAACAAAGGAGTGGCATGTTTCATGTCAAAAGCTCTACTTGAAGTGTGGCCTCAATATAAGGGCCCACACAAAGTTTTTGAATACTTTTCACAGACAGACTTGCCTAAAGTACATTAGTTTCAAAGAGCATATGGTGTCCACCTATATGGTGTGGCTTTACCTAGTGTCTACTCAACTAGGATGCATTCCTGTCCACAGCCAAGACCCAGGCATCCAGGAACGGGACTGAATCCAAATTTGCACCAAACGGACGATCCCATTTTTTGTGCAGGCAGTGCAGGCTAGATTGCTGTCACCTGGTTGGCCTTTCACCTGAAAAGAGTCCCGTTGCCATGCCTAGGTTTAGCTCCACCATTGTTTCCTCTCATTCGGTCTGTTACTGACATTAGCCTCTGTAATGGAAGAATAGCTTCATGGGGATGGGCAGCCCACGGCAGGATGGTCATTTAAGTCCAGCCCTGCTTATAATATAGACTGCTTCGAGGTACAGTTCCCTTTGGAGTAGCCATTTGTATAACAGAAACCCTAATTAGCTGCCAACTGTCTTATTCTGAATCACCATATGGTCCTAGGCTTTGATTCCAGCTTCTTATTGTGGCAACTTGGATCTCTCTCAGTGCAACAGACGTGCTTGTGTGTGTGTGTATCTGCCTGTGCGTATAAGCATGCTGCAGGGAGCATCATGATATAGGGACGATATTCTGAAATGATGACTTTGAAAGCCTGAAGCAGTCCTTTCCTGTTGAAAAAGGCAGTTTCAGAAAAGGGTACAAGGAAGTATGCTAATTATTTTTCATACAGGGTGCGAGCGGATCAGCGTATAACTGAGTCCCGCCAGGTGGTAGAGCTTGCTGTTAAAGAACATAAAGCAGAGATCTTGGCTCTCCAGCAAGCATTAAAGGAGCAAAAACTCAAAGCTGAAAGTCTGTCAGATAAGGTTGGTAACTTAATAGTTTCACACTTTTGCAGTGATTTGAGTTTAATGGGGGGAGGTTTTTTTAAAAACAAACAAACAAACAAACCCATCAGTTGTCCTTGTTTTCTAAGATGATGCCCCTGGTCAATTTGGTCTTCTGCCAAACAGCAGAATCAAAGAGAGAGGTCCCTGTCTGTGTGCCACTTGCAGTCTAAATTTTGGTATTGAGATACACCTGAACGTATCGAAAGCGGGTATAGGTGTATGAAGCTAGGCGTACTCTGACCTTTTTAACTGAGATGGGGAATCGAGGAGGTCAGAGGACACCTTCCTTGAAAAGTCAGGAGAAGGGAAGAAACTTGAAAGTGGAACTAAGCAGGCATAAGGGGCTCAGCAAGGGGGAAGGATGGAAGCCTTTGAAAGAATAGGACTGTTTAGATCAGTGGTGTCCAGCCTTGGCCCTCCAGATGTTCTTAGACTACAGCTCCTAGAAGCCTTCATCACCACCTCTGCTGTCCAGGATTTCTGGGAGTTGAAGTCCAAGGTTGAACACCACTGGTTTAGATCACATGAGAGAGATAGTACTGGAAGAGTACTGGTGATGAGCAAAATACTGGTTAAGAGCATTTCATGCCTAATGTGTCTGTGCATCGGTGCTAAATATCTAGCTGAATGATTTGGAGAAGAAGCACGCCATGCTGGAGATGAATGCTCGCAGTCTGCAACAGAAGCTCGAGACAGAACGTGAACTCAAGCAGAGGCTTCTGGAAGAGGTAATATCCAGGCTACCACGAGATGCCATGTTCCTTTATAGAGAGGGTCTCACAGTTGTACCATGAATGTACCTGTTGTATAGTCATTCCGTCATCCCTGGAGTCTCCTAAACATTGTGATTCTGAGAATTCGGGATGCAGTTGGGTTAGCTACAGGAAGAAAAGGCCTGATTAGATAAGTTCTACCAACACATTCTGCTTAATATGTTGAACAGTTCTGTGATCAAGCCTGGTAGGGGCCTCTGTTTTCCAAAGAGCCAAACACCAACATAGGATATTCAGAAGTCATAGCAGTAGTGACAGAATGGTTATAAGAGAATATGGTTTGCAGTTAAAAGAGGTGTTGAATCATTTAAAAAATTTCTGGATTTTTAAAACCTTATTTTATTTTATTATTTTTGATCTTCTTATCCACAGCAAGCAAAGCTGCAGCAGCAAATGGATTTGCAGAAGAACCATATATTCCGCCTGACTCAAGGCCTGCAAGAGGCTTTAGATAGAGCAGATCTTTTGAAGAATGAGAGGAGTGACCTGGAGTATCAGTTAGAAAATATCCAGGTGAGCAGAAAGCAACTGCTCTTGCATTCTTGATTTTTTTAAAAAAAATTCTGCTCTATATTTTGTAGAATTTCTATTGACTTTTTTTGTTTCAATGGGCATCTGTCATAACACCTGATTTTTCGTTCCGTTTTTCTCATAATTCAAGGTTCTCTTTTCCCATGAAAAGGTGAAAATGGAAGGCACTATTTCACAGCAAACCAAGCTTATTGATTTTCTTCAATCGAAGATGGACCAGCCAGCCAAAAAGAAAAAAGTAAGCATAGCAGATAAATGGATTAACTACTGCCATTAAATATTTCCATATGGTGTAAAAATCTGTGTCTGTGGTTCAAAGAATTATCTGCTGCTAAGACCTCAAATCTCACTTGGTTTGGAGGTCCTTTGATGCTCCTGAAGTACCTTTTTTGCCTATCTCTTATGATTAATTTGTGATATTAAGCCATGCTAAATGACAAACATGCCCTAAAGTAAATGTTATAAAGACAGCATACAGTATTCAGCTGACTACTTGACCTCATAGCAGTCCTTCTCTGATCTAACCAGTACGGAGCCATTGGGAAAAGTGTGTAGAAGTGGTTGCTCAGGATTGTTCGGCCCATTTTGATTAGGATCCTGAGAGAGCCTGATTAGTGAGAGGAGGCAGAGTAGAGATAACAGAAATCACTATCTGTCGAGGAGGATGACAAGCATAAATACCTCGGGAGGGAGGAACGTAACTTTTCCGCATCCCCTTCCCGATATCTTTCTTTACTGAGATAAGGACTGTGATCAGACCCTCTGGTCTGCAATGAGTTGGACTTCACTTCCCCTAGTTTAAACCACCACTTACTAGGAGTTAGGAGCTGTCTGTGTGTTTCTGTTGCTAGGGCCTGTTTAGTCGACGGAAAGAGGACCCTTCTTTACCCACACAGGTTCCTCTGCAGTACAATGAGCTGAAGGTGGCCCTGGAGAAAGAGAAAGCCCGCTCGGCCGAGCTGGAGGAGGCCCTTCAGAAAACCCGCATTGAGCTCAGATCTGCGCGCGAGGAAGGTAGGGGCTGGCTGCTGAAAAGTTGCATCTGAAGAGGAGGGTCGTTTTTAGTCCAAACCCGTGTCTCATATTTTTGTGTCTTCTGTAGCGGTGCAGTGTTTCTTCTCCTTTTCCCCCTCCCCTTGTTTGCTGTTGAGGATCCAAAATAGCAACACCCCCTCGCTGCAGGCTGTAACTCTTAAGGTTACGGTAGAAACCGCGGCTGCTCCTCGTCCCAGGAGGAGTCGACTAACTATTTATGTGTATCTGTAGCTGCCCATAGGAAAATTACAGACCACCCTCACCCATCCACTCCTGCCACGGCCAGGCAGCAGATCATCATGTCTGCCATAGTCCGGTCACCAGAACACCAGCCCACGCCCATCAGTCTGCTTGCGCCTCCCTCAAGTCGCAGAAAGGAGTCTTCCACACCAGAGGGTAAGGCTTCGAGGGGTGGGGTGGGGGGGTGAAGGGTATCTTACACAGAGCAGCTCGCCCATCCCTGATTCTCACCCCATACCCAGTTTTCATGCAGGCCTATGGTAGCCAAGCATGGCAGGTGGGGTCTCATAGACTTTTTAAAGAAGGAATAAGAAAGAGAGAGAGAATAAACATGTAGAAGTAGGAATGTTTCCTGCTCAATGCATCCTTTTGGGTTGTGATCAAAGCCATAAACTGGCACTATTCTATTATTCCAATTTTCTGAAATTCTGATTCCGCTAGTAAGATTGTTTTGGCAACGGTGTGAAATCTGCCTTGAACTTTTTTTTAAAGTGAATCTGAACCACTTCATGCAATGGTTGTTGGATCAGTGATCCAGTGCTTTATTTCCTGATGGACAGATTGATGGATAGATTTGAAAAAGCTTAATTTCTCCTTGAAGATTTCCTGGCCTCCTTTGGCTTAGCCATGTGGAGGAGCATAGCCTGAGAGGATCTAGTGGTCTGGGAAGATGATCTTAGGGAAAGAAGCTCCAACAGATAATGTGGCCCCAAGGCATAGGTTAACATTAGTACCTTGAACCTGACCCAGGGTGCAACTGAAAACAAGTGTAAGTGAGCCAGGACTGGGGAGTTGTGATCAAATCTGGCTCACAACTGCCACCAGCCTGACTGCCACATTTTGGACTGCTGCAGGTTCAGGTTAATCTCAAAGGAAGCCCCACGTAGAGAGCATTGTTGTCAATGCCAATTACATTTCACCTTTCTAAATATTGAATATCTAATTTGCTCTAAATAAATGGAAAAATAACACTAACAAGGACCGCAATCTGTTCCTTCCCAGGTCTTCTCAGAATAAGGTAGTTTCTTTTTCTCCAACAAATTCGCTTTTGCGTAGTTTTATTTTCCAGTAGCAGATTGATACTAGCTCTGTTCACACATCTGCCTAAATTCATGGAAAGTCAGGCTTGAAATAACAAGAACTTTAACTGAGCTGTTCATAGTTTAGTTGCCTTTGATTCTAGTTGGAACAAAAATTGTATTCGTTTCTACTTGGGAAAGATAAAGAATATGAGGGAAGAGGGATTTTTTTGGTGACATCTGGTTTGGTTGGAACAGCTGTCACTAGGATACCTTTTAGACTTTGTTCGTTGAGGCACAGGATAAGCTGAGGAGTTAATAACAAGTCACTTATGCTTTGATTATCTTTACCCTGGAATGTGCAAGAAACATCATTTTACTGCCTTTTTGGAAATAAGCAAACAATCAAAAAGTAACTCCACTGGAGTATCTGATCTTTTTTTATTGTTGAAATCAGATTGGTGCAGGGCTAGAATCCTTAGGACTTTAGTAGTGATCTGATGGTTGCTGTAGGTTTTTCGGGCTGTCTGGCCTTGTTCTGGAGGTTTTCCTTCCTAACGTTTCGCCAGTCTCTGTGGCCGGCACCTTCAGGAGACAGGAGTCAGAATTCTGTCTGTGTTCTAACTCCTGTCCTTTGAAGATGCCGGCCACAGAGACTGGCGAAACGTTAAGAAGAAAAACCTCCAAAACACGGCCAAACAGCCCCCCCCAAAAAAACTTCAACAACCATTAGTAGTGATTCTCTGATACACCTGGGGGTGTATTTCCACATTCCTGATATTTTATGCAAAATGAGAATTCTCACATTTCCACTCGTTAGAACAAATCAAGTGCATGGAAGGGTTATTCCCATTTAAACATCAGAGCTCTGAGTCCCTTCTCCTCTTGCCTAGAATAGGCAGCTTCATCCGAGTGCCATCTTTTTCGTAGCTTTCAAGGAATCCATTCTGGGGCAGCCCTAAGCGCCCTCCATGGTCTCCCTTGATTGTCCATTCTGGGAACCAGAGAAAGGGACCAGTGTTAGACAAGCTGTCCCTCAACTTCAGATTTTCATTCGTACTAAAGAAGATAGTGCTCTGTAGCATCCTTCATCCCCTCCCCTTTCCGGTTGCCAACCAAAGGGTCAGACAAGAGGCCTTCCACACTTTGTCTGTTATTTCACAGCCGCTGATGTGCAGGGGGAAGGCACCCTCTGATCCTGGAGGTCACATCCAGCGGTGTGTTCTCTTTGGTTTCCCTAGAGCAGACCACATACGGCCCACGAGCCGCTCCTGTCCGGCCCGGGGACAGTTTTAAACATCACAACCATTTATAGCTTTTTGTCTAAAGTTGATCAGTTGCTTACCTTTAACATGCCACAAAAAAACCTCTTTAGTATTTGTGAAGATTAACAATTTAAAATAAAAACAGTCATGACATCACTGTTTCATTTTATTTTTAAGTAAAGTCAGTTCGGCCCCCGATCACAGTTTAGATTTTTCATGTGGCCCCCCCCCATAGAAATTAATTGCCCACCCCTGTCCTAGAGCCAGTTGGGCTAATCCCTGTGCCCATATAGAGTGCCACATTCAAGACCATTTCCTTTGGACAGCTATCAACTCTCCAGTGTGTTTGATTTCTCAGTGTTTTCTCTGTAGTGGTTGCTGTCATTTTATGAATGTTTGAAGTACAGCCTGTCCACTTTTAGTGTAGGTCTGTCCCTGTATTTGTCCATGCGAATTAAGTCATGTGGTCTAGAGCTGGTGTACAGTTGTGCTAAAGAGAATGAAATGGGAAAGTCTGCGGTTTTAAAATCTCTCTCCAGTTATGAGTTCTTTGTGTTGCTTTTCAAACAGTTCTGTCTCTTAGCCTCAGACCACCTGCTCCCTGCAGTACGGTGCTAATACTGGCTACCTCACAGGATTTATAAGGATTATTGGATAATTATATGGAATGCTTTGAACCTTTAAATCTTAACAGAAATGCTAATTATTATTTTATCTGAAACTGGCTGGCATGTAATGTTAATTCCAGTGTGCCACAACTAATTTTTTTTGCATATTAGCTTTCCCACCAAACTCTGTGGTGTGTGTGTGTTTGTGTAGATATTTTCTCTCTCTCTAGTGAACAGCGGAGCTGTTATGAGTCCTAATATTGTACAATCAGCACCTCTTTTTACTCTACATCGACTTACTTTTTTATTAACTGTAGAACCAGTGTACTGTACTCTCAACTTCCAGTCCAAACTATGATGGAAATGACTTTCAGTGCATAATTGGGCATCCCTGTTAAAATAACTGCTGTTATATTAAAAGTCATATTGGCTTAAAGATGGAACACATCTAGTTTAAATTCAGGTTAAGCGCCTTTGTTTGCAGTGGCCTTAACGGTCGTGGCCATGCATCCAGAAATAAAAGTGAAATGGGGAAGGCACATGGGTCGGGCGTAGGGACCTGGCTGAATCTCCAGCCCCTGCAGCTCATACTGTTCGGTAGACAGGGATGGGAAGGTCTTCTTTCTGAGTCCCTGAACTGCCAGTCAGAACAGGCAAGATTTAATTAGATGGACTAAGAGTCTGACCCGGTATGAAGCAACCTCATAGACGTACTAAATGCTGCTTATAACATGGGTAAGCCCCATTTGGTACCAAATCTCCATGTTGCTTCCACCACTAGTGTTGTACAGAGCTGCAATTAAGTAATATGGGTCCCTTGTTGGGAGAAATGTGAATAATAATAATAATAATAATAATAATAATAATAATAATAATAATAATAATAATAATAATAATAATAATAATAATAATAATAATAATAATAATAATAATAATAATAATAATAATAATAATAATAATAATAATAATAATAATAATAATAATGCATACCTGCATACCTACCTACCTACCTACGTACCTACCTACCTACCCTGGGCTTATATGGTCTCTGGCTGGGAATGTTTTTTAAAAGGCCACATATTACGTCTTGTTAGAATCTGGTAAGTTAGCACCACATCCTGTTCAAGTGGGCGCTGGACTTCCACTCTAATGGCTATGCTGGTATGCATTTACCATGAGGACTGTTTAAAGTTACCTCTTCGTGTACAGTCTTTTGGCTAGTGCCCATCTAGGCTTGTGGGAATAAAAGCTGATGGTTATCATGCTCTTTTTTTAAAAGGCTCCTACTCACTTCTTTCTGTAGAATTTAATCGGCGTATGAAGGAAAGGATGCACCATAATATTCCTCACCGGTTCAATGTGGGATTGAATATGAGAGCAACAAAATGTGCAGTTTGCTTGGATACGGTGCATTTTGGACGTCAAGCATCTAAATGTCTTGGTAAGAATAAAAGACAGAATAGAAGGAGTCAGAAGGGCTCTACCGGATGAGCAACAGCAGCTAACAGGGTGTCCCTAATCTAGCAATCAAGGAGAACAGGCACATGTCTGCCTTTTCCTTATGCTGTAAGGGAGGTCTGGATGAGTATAAATGAATTGCATTGCACTGCTGAAGAAAAGGACAGAAACTGTATTCCACAGATCATCTCTGCCAATAGGGGCTTCCAAAGATTTCACTTTACAATTATGTCAAAGAGATCCTTCTCTTTGTCAGATCTGTCTGATTTGCAGGCTGGAGCTGAATTACCTTATTTATTATTCTATATCCACAGTAAACACTTTCTCAATTACTGAGAAGTGCTTTAAACTTCATGAATAAAGCTAGTCATTCTTTATTCATGAAGGCATTGCTTTTCTTCTTATGTGGCCAGAATACAACTGAGTCATACAAATAGAAACTAGAAAACACGGCTTGTTCTTATTTTTCACCATGTTATGGTTACCTTCTTAGAAAGAGTGGGGCATCCTATACAGCTGGGAGTTCTAGAACTTGTGGATAATATCATAACGGCACCCCAATCTCAGATGTTATAGGTAAAATCTGTTGGAGTGAATGCAGAGGATTTTTATCGTGGATAATAAATTTGAAATAAGTTCTAGCTGTTGTTCCTTACAGAGGCATCTCACCCTCAATAATTACAGTACAGTGGTGCCCCGCATAGCAACGATAATCGGTGCAGCAAAAATCGCTGCAAAGCAATTTCGTCGCTATGCGGTTTTAAAAAGCCCATAGGAATGTATTGAAACCCCTTCAATGCGTTCCTATGGGCTTAAAACTCACCTTTAAGCGAAAATCCTCCATACGACGGCCATTTTCGCTGCCCGGTAAGCGAGGAATCCAGGCGAAAACACAGCAGGCGGCCATTTTTTTATCCGGTGGCCATTTTGGAAAATCATCACTATGCGATAATTGGTAAGTGAAACGGTATTGATCATTGCAAAGCGATTTTTTCCTATTTAAATCATCGCAATGCAATCACTTTTGCGATCGCAAAAACTTCATCGCTATGCGGATTCGTTGTTAAACGGGCCTCCCGTTAAGCGAGGCACCACTGTATTTCTTGAAATAGCTTTATGATGTTACCTGCTTCTTCAGTCTGATATTTTTAAATGTTTGAGGAGCACGGTTTGTCTTTGGTTATTACCAGATGGGCCACTTTGTTGTTCCTCTCAGGCATCCTCCTTTCCTCCTTTCAGAATGCCAGATGATGTGCCATCCAAAATGTTCAGCCTGCTTGCCAGCGACCTGTGGCTTACCTGCAGAGTACGCCACACATTTCTCGGAAGCCTTCTGCCGAGACAAACTGAACTCCCCGGGTCTGCAGCTGAAAGAACCAAGCAGCTCTCTGCGGCTGGAAGGCTGGATGAAGGTGCCAAGGTACACACGTGAGTCTCTGCCCTGGAACACACCCGCCCCGCAGCTGCAAGAGGGGAGCTGCTGCCTAGAATTTGGTTGACTGCGGAGGCCGTTTCTCATGTTGCTGGTGATATTCCTTAGGACTGGCTGACCATGAGATTCAGAACCTTGGACAGAGCCTCTAATACAATGTTGCCCTCTCTTTGTGTTTTCAGAAATAATAAGCGTGGGCAGCAAGGCTGGGACAGGAAGTACATTGTTCTAGAAGGAACTAAAGTGCTTGTTTATGACACAGAAGCAAGAGAAGGTAACCTTGACATCCGATTAACTTTTTGACGAGGCCTAACCTTTACTATTGATTACCTTTCTTGTCTTCTCTGACGTGGTCCTTCAGTCCATCCCCTTGTTAGAACAAGAGCACTGATCTTTTGTGAGCAGAGTCAGCTGCAGCAGAGTTAACAGACAAATTTGGCCGTCCAGATGACTAAATGGTTAGAAAAGCATGCCTCGCCCATGCAAAGAAATCACTTTCAGGCTTCCTCCTCTTATTGGAAAATAAGAAAGCTAGAATTTATCAGAGAAGGACATTGAGATAACAAAGATAAGAGGCATCCTAGTTTTAATTAACTCAAAGGGAGACACAGAGAGCCACGAGTGCCCTTTGCCTTTTGGGTACAAATACAAGATGCCTCCTCTGTCTTTAAGAGAGAAGTTGAGAGAAATAATAGGAGGAAAGGAAAGGAAAGGAAGCAACTTTTAATAGTCTTTGTAGCAGGAAGGTCAGCAGAGATCAGACGAAGGAAAAGACTATCAAGAGACCCCACCGAGGACCTTCCTACACATGCCAATGCGTGCCTCTTTCTTGCAAGCTCAATTGCACCTGTCACTCCCCACCAGCTTTGTGGAAGCTGGCTTCATATACTGATACACTCCTTTTCAAATATCTCGTTAGGCTCAGAGGCACTTGCACCTCCAACATATAACCCATTTAATAAAAGGATCTGAGAGCATTTGGCACGTATAAATATGGGTGCTGGGTGCTGTACCAGAGGGAAAGCTGGCAAGTTTATAACATGTTCTGTGCAACTGATCGCTCATGGGGAAGATCATTGGTTAGAAATAAGCTACTGTTTCGGAGAAACTTCTGTTCCATTACTGACTTTTTCACTGAGGAATCCTCAGAGTCCTCTCTTCCCCTGGCACCTGCCAGCACAGATTTAAGATTAAGTCTTAACACGTGAAGTGTTTTTTTCCCTACATTTCTTGTGTTTGCTCACAACCTTATTACTTGCCTGTACATTCATTTCCTCTCTATGTTTGTCTCCTGTTTTTTTTTTTTTTTTAATCTTTGCCCAAGCTGGACAGAGGCCTGTGGAAGAGTTTGAGCTGTGTCTTCCAGATGGGGATGTTACTGTCCATGGAGCTGTTGGAGCAACTGAACTTTTAAATACAGCTAAGACAGGTAGGAGAAGTTGCAGTTCTACTGATCTCTTAAGAAACTGTCTACAGACAAATGCTGGCTCTACAGCTTGGAGTCAGGGATGAGCACTGCGCCCTAGAGTCGGACACGACTGGAACCTTTACCTTTACCTATATATTATATCCCAGCATCCTTCAAGGCAGACACGACAAAGGAAAGGCCACTAATAGACAAAGAGATGAAAGTTAAAAGGTAACAGGGTTCATGGAAGGAAGAGACACAGCAGTAGTGATGACCTGCAACGTGTGCGCCATGTTTGTCTTCATGCTTAAGAACAAGGCAGCGTACAAAATGCATCACGAGCAAATTGGTAGCACTATTAGAAGAAAAAGTGAAAGGACTGGAGCACTGAGTGGACAGGTTTAAGGCTACAAGATGTAGAGTACAGAGACAGAACTCTTGAGCATCAGCAGCCAACAGAGGAACTGAAGGTGGAAGAACGGCAAGACAAAGCAGGGGAGGAGAATGCTTGAGGCATTCAAGAGAAAATTAGGCAACCATCGGACAGATTTACTTTGGTTAGGATTCCTGCATGGAGCAGGAGTTGGTGACCTTATGGGAGCACTGCAACTCCATTCTTCTATGGTTTTTTTAGTGGAAGAGGGAAAAAATGGCAAAATTTGCATTTTCATGCAGTAAATGTACAAGGGTCAATAGTCAATGTATGTATTTTGCAGAAACATATATAGCGTGTGCATGCAGTGGAGCAATGTCAGAAGAATAGCTGTGTTTGCCCTTAGTAGCCAGGGCAGTGAAGAAGTCTTGTGACACCTTAAAGACTAATAAGTATGTTGTGGTCAGACTTCCAGGCATCTCGTGAACTGGACTGTACAAAGAGCAGAGTCTGGTTCTTCCTTTTGCTTGCCTTTTGGCTTTTCCTTTGGGGGAGCTTAAAGAGTAGCATTCTTGAAGCAGGATGGACAAGGTTGGAGATGATTATAAGAAATTTTCATTGGTACAGGGTATCAAATCGGGGACCAGTTTTTATTCTGAATTGACCCAGATAACCTCCACAGGGAAAAAAAATGCTGATTCAGCCTGGATGCCCCCACCGCCAATTCCTGACCTTCCCTATTTTTCCTTTGCCCTAGTCTTCGTTTCACTTCGTTCTTGCCTTTCCCCTACTTTAAAATTGTATTAATTTTTATTGTAAATTGTCATTGTTGTAAGCCGCCTAGAGTGGTCCTATGTGATTCAGATAGGCGGGATATAAATAAATAAAATAAATATTCTATATAGCATCCAAGTGAATCAGCTTTGTCTTGGGTGTGACAAGAAAATGCATTTACTCATTCACAGCCTTCACTTCAATAAGGAGTGAGGGCTAGGGGAGAAGAAACAGGCTTCAAGCAACGTGTGAGTTTATGAGGAGCACATCTTGTGCAGCCCAAGAAGAAATGATTGCTCATTCCAGTGAGTGCCTTGTCTATCTTTTGGCAACTGTGCTTGTTTCTTGTTTTGGATCATAGGAGTCTTTGGGCCAGAGTACAAAAATAGCATCTTTTCTCCTCCTGTTAGGGAGTTCCTATTTATAAGGTTCTTTTGATCTGAATATATTTTCCTCTGATGTGTGTGCTCTCTTTTTGGTGCTAATTCTGCAGATGTTTTTTCTGTTGCATGACTTTGGAAGCATGTCGTTTGAGCTGGAGATAAAGTAGTCAAAGCTCGGAATAGTTTAACTGTTTGGGTTTACAATTCCCAGAATCCTCAGCTGCCATTGCCTTTGAGGAATTTGGTGAGTTGTGGTCCAGCACACGTGTGTGTGTATGTGTGCGCGCATGCATGCACACACACACACAGACACACACACAGAAAAAACAACCTTGCAATTTATTGCATAATCTGTTTACAAGTTGCAGTACAGCTTTGCTTGGTTTACAAGTTGCAGTACAGCTCTACAAATTGCAGTACTGGTTATACTATAGGGCCTAATTAGAGGCCCTATAGTATAATCAGTTTTGAGCATTTCAACAGCACATAGTCTAAAAGTGGAGAAATGGTTCCACAAAGAGCCTAGTATATTTCATAATCTTGTTTTTGTATTTTGTTTGGTAACGAACCAGATGTGCCATATATATTAAAGCTGGAGTCTCATCCTCACACCACCTGTTGGCCTGGCCGGACCCTCTATTTACTAGCACCCACTTTTCCTGATAAACAACGCTGGGTCAGTGCTCTAGAGTCCATTGTTGCTGGAGGACGAGTTTCCAGAGAAAAGGCCGAAGCTGATGCTGTAAGTATAAATGGAACAGGAGGTGGAGGGTTAGGGTGTGGCCCTTTTTATATCCTTGTTCAGTTTTCATTTAAAAAGAAGTGTTTGAGCCTTTTACTAAAATCACAAGAAGAAAGGTGAAATATAAACAGTCATGTGACAAACAAACTACACCCTTTTTGAATTCTGTGGTTTTTATGTATCAGGAAATAAAAATAATCTGGTCCTTAGCAGGTCTTAAAATTAGGTAAATACAACCTCAAATGAACAACAACACGTTACATATTACACTGTATTGTGATTTATTTAACAAACATAAAGCCAAAATGGAGATGTCTACAGTGAGAAAGATTATTCACAAGAGGAAAACATTCAAGACAGTTGCCAGTCTTCCCAGGGGTGGACGTCCAAGCGAACTCACTCTGAGGTCAGACCACAATAGTCATAAAAATTGCAAAAAATCCAAGAGTCACATCCAGACTGCAGGCCTCGGTTAGCATGTGAAACGTTAAAGTTCATGACAGTGCAATTAGAAAAAGACTGAACAAGTGTGGCTTGTTTGGAAGGGTTGCCAGGAGAAAGCCTCTTCTCTCTAAAAGGAACATGGCAGCATAGCCCAGGTTTGCCAAGTTGCATCCGGACAAGCCACAAGACTTCTGGAACAACATCCTTTGGACAGACGAGACAAAAATGGAGAGGTTTGGCCATAACGCACAGCGAAAACCAAACACAGCATATCAGCACAAACACCTCCTACCAACAGTCAAGCATGGTAGCGGAGGGGTGATAATTTGGGCTTGTTTTGCAGCCCCAGGACCTGGGCACCTTGCAGTCATTGATCATGAACTCCTCAGTATACCAAAGTATTCTAGAGTCAAAGGGGAGGCCATCTGTCCGACAGCTAAAGCTTGGCCAAAGCTGGGTCGTGCAACAGGACAAGGATCCCAAGCACACCAGCAAATTTACAACAAAATGGCAGAAAAAGAAAAGGATCAAGGTGTTGGCCATGGCCCAGTTCAAGTCCAGACCTCAACCTGATTGAAATGCTGTGACAGGAGCTTACGAGAGCTAAAGCATGCTGCTTATATACCGCCCTATAGTACTTAAAGGACTCGCTGGGCAGTTTACAAATTAATTATGCAGGCTACACATTGCCCGTCCCCTCCACAAGCTGGGTACTCATTTTACCAACCTCGGACGGATAGAAGGCTGAGTCAACCTTGAGCTGGCTACCTGGGATTTAACTCCAGGTCGTGAGCAAAGCACAATGGTTAATCCTATCCATTTGGTCAGGAGATTAGAAAAGATACTTTTTTGGATTTCAGCTCCCAGAACGCTTGCTGGCTAGGGGATTGTGGGAGTTGTAGTCATAAAAAGTGACTTTTCTGAGCTCTGCTTCCCTCTTTCCACATTCTAGATAATTGGTACAAGTCCTCGGGGGTGATTAAGACCACTTGAGTGCTGACAAATATAGTTAACATTTAATTAGAGTTGCCTTAATTAAAATACACAGTAGCTGGTTTCAGACATTCCCTGTTCCTTATTGATTTACAGTCTGCCTCCCAAGCATATGCATAAATGCTCTCTGCTTACACTCCACAAAATTCCTGACCAGGCTCTGAGTCTATAATAATGCTGTAGCTCTGGTCTCAAGGGACTAATATAGAACTATGTTATTAAAAGATTAACTTTGAGCTTTGCGATGTAATTTTATCAGTAAGAGGTGGAAGCCTACTCGCCATGTGTACATAGAATACACATACCAGCTCTTCCAGTCTTGTTCAGGGGTGAAGTGCTCTTTTGGCTTGCAGTAGAAGACATTCACCAGATCTTCTGTCCTTGTGTAAAGCTATGCCCCTGTCTCCCTTAGAGTGCAAATGAGATGCGGAAGGCTAGGGAAGCAGCTTGCATCATTCAGAGACAAAAAGAAAATTGACTTTTAATTTGAGGGCCTGCATGTGTGTCCCTTGGAGAGCAATAGTGGAGAGAAACTGATGTCACGTTGCAGCAGAAAACCCACCACCCGATCCCCAAAGCACTTCCCTCAACAACCTACTGATGCTAGTGATGCCTTTGAATTTTCCTTACAAAAACTCATTCCTCACAACTGCCCCCAGGTGACTGGGAAGGCAGATCTGTGCTCAGTGCTACTAAGCACTGGCTGGAAGGGCTGTGTTTGTGTTTTTTTACTTTTGCAGCCTACGGGAGTGGAGGCCCCCGGTGAGAGCCATCCTCTAGATTTCACTCCAGAAGCATTTTTATACTGCTGTTTTCAGGAGAAAGAGGACGAGCAGCCTTGACATTTTTGTCAGCTGTGCAGAGATTGAGTCACATTTTGGGATCATGGTGACGCAGGATAGAGATCATCTGTGGGATTACACAGGAGCTGACTAAGTTCCCACTGATCTAGTGGGTCTCTTATTTGGGAAGCAGGATGGGATTTCAGTCAAAGAGAACAGGGCACTTTTGTAGTTCTTAATACTGAATTATCTATATTCTTTGCCTTTTTTCAAGTGATGCTTTTGGCAAATATGCCTACTCACTTTAAGGCTAAAGCAGTTTGCATTGTTGTTGCGATTATCGTGTTGTTGCACTGCATTCATCCTTTCTCTCTGTGTGTGTCTCCCTCCTGCCCTTGTATGTACAGAAGTTACTTGGCAATTCTCTCCTGAAGCTTGAGGGAGAAGATCGTTTGGATATCAATTGCACCTTACCTTTCAGTGATCAGGTAAATGGGGTCGTGCTGCATCTTGCTTGGCCAAACCGAACATCAAGCTGTTGGATTTATTAAGGGGTATCTGATTGGCTTTTGGATTTCTCTGCAACATTTTCTTTTGCCGTTGCGTTGGCGATCTTCATGCATGTCTTAAGCACTCCTGTAGCCTCTTCCGTGTACATTTGACAAACGGATTTGTAAACCCCTTTTGTAGGTAGTGCTGGTGGGTGCCGAGGAAGGTCTTTATGCCCTGAATGTGCTGAAGAACTCTTTAACGCACGTCCCTGGAATTGGTGCAGTCTTCCAAGTGCATCTCATTAAGGATCTGGAGAAACTGCTCATGATAGCAGGTAGTTTTCAGGAAAGCATGCAGTGTGTCTTAAGAGAAGACGCATCATTTGCTGGTGGATTTTCCCCACCACCCTCTCACTGCTGGGACTCCTATTCTGGGCTTTTGAGGCTTCACCAGGCAATCCATTCCACATGTGGGCTGGAAGAGTGTTTTTTTTCTTCTTCCAAGAAATGGAAAGAAAGCTGAGATCATCCACCTGGTTTCCATGCATCAGTAAGCCTGGGTGCCAAACAGTACTGCTTGTCTCATTAACATGCAGTGCATTTAGGAATGCTGATCAATCTTTTGTTCAGCAGGTGTGAGTGTCTAAACAAATTATGGGCTTCAAGCTTTGAATGTATCTGGTTTGCTTACTGTGACACACAAGAATGTTGGCTTATCTGTCCTCTAGCAAACCAGAACCAGAACAAAACGAACAGGCCATGGCTTACAGTTCTGTGGCTTGTTAGGAGATAGGATAAGCAAGAACTTTCCATCTCCTACTTGCAAGAATCAAGATGCATAAACATGCCCTCTAATAATTCCTGTGGTCAGTACTGCATTCTGTCCATGTGACATTTCTGCACTCCAGTAAAATCAGAGTGTCTATAGCCCTCTTTCGAACTGCATATGGAATTTATTATCCTTCTGTTCAAAATAATCTACTTTTGCAATACTTTTCTGTACCTTCCCAGAAGGCATAAAAATAAAAGTGTTGAATTATCCATATCATCTTCAGATACGGTTCTTCCAGCCATCTAAATTTCTTCTGATTAATAACAAGTTCCAGGACAGTGTAGACATAAAGTGCTTTGTGGCACTAAATCATAATGATACAGTAGAATCAGTCTGTCTCTCTTGTATACGCTGGGGCTGGGGGAGGGGGAAGATTTGGTCTCTGTTATTTTGTTTTTCGTCTTGGGTTCCTGTTGAGAGATCTTCTGGTCTTCTGAGATGACAGGGTTATTCATTGTGTGTGTTCCTCAGGCGATGAGAGGGCCCTGTGTCTTGTTGACGTTAAGAAAGTGAAGCAGTCTCTAGCCCAATCCCACCTCCCTGCTCAGCCTGATGTCTCGCCAAATGTTTTTGAAGCTGTGAAGGGGTGCCACCTTTTTGCTGCTGGCAAGGTAAGACCTCCAGGCTCTCTCTTAGATGGTAAATGGAAGCTATCTCTGAAACATCAGGTGTGATTATCAAAGGAGTTTTCAAGCCCCACCTCAAGAGGTCATCCATCAGCTATTTAGTTAATACATTTTTTCTCACTGCCCTTTCAGAGCAATGTACAGCATAAAACCAACGTGAAAAGCAGGACAGGGAGGCAGTCCTCACATAAGGAATGTCCAGCAGAAATCGCTTAGCGACGGAGTTTTTGCGATTGCAAAAGCGATCGCTTTGCGATGGTCCCTATGGGTTTTTTCGCTTTGCAATGATCACAGGGAAGCGATCATGGCAAAGCGACCCTTTTTTAACAGCTGATCGGCGGTTTCAAATGGCCGTCGGGAAAACAAAATGGCCGCCTGCTGTTTTTTCTTGCTTAAGAGGCAGCGAAAATGGCAGCGCTATGGAGGATTTTCACTTAAAGGTGAGGTTTTAAGTCCATAGGAACGCATTAATCGCGTTTTAATGCGTTTCTATGAGCTTTTTAATTTCGCTTAGCGATGTTTTCACTTAGCAACGTTTTTTCCGGAACGGATTAACGTCACTAAGCGAGGCACCACTATATTCCTTTAAGATGTATGTAGAAGAAGCCTGGAGAGCTTGGATCATCTGTTTCTGACTGGTGTTGATGGCAGCAAAATATGAGTCATTGATAGCAAGTGGATTTTAAATGAGAAGTTTAATTTCAAACTGTCCCCTCTGAATTCCTTTATTTCTTTAAAACGTTTATAGCCTATCTTATATTGCAAGATTTAACAGCGGGTTACAGAGTCATATAAGAGAAGTTAAAAACAAAACTCTTTAATACAATTAGAAATTCAAACCTTAAAACCAGTGCACTAGAACTTATGCAGGCCAAGACTCTCAATTTCTGGAGGCTCTAACAGAGAAACATGTTTTGACTTGGTGCCAAAATGATGCCACTGTTAGTGCCAGTTGAACCACCAAGGGAAGGGCATTCTGCAGTCAGGATGTGACATTCAAGAAGGCCCTCCCTTGTACCTCCACAGAATGTACAGGTCTCAATAGTGGGAAGTAAAAGAGGACCTTCCCAGCAGCTTTTAGTGACTGAACAGGGTTATATGTAGGGGGAGGCGTTCCTTAAAATATCGAGGTCTCAAACTATTTTGGGCTTTGTAGGTCACGGTCCACTCCTTGAACTCAGAACAAAACCACTTTGGCAGCCAGTGCAAATCCTTCAGAACCCGTGTCCTGTGAACGCCAAAAACAGACACTCCTGTTAGCGGTCTGGCTGCTACCTATTGCACGTGCTGCAGCATCGGTGTCATCCTCAATGGTAGCCCCATGTAGAGTGCATTGCAGTAGTCTAACAGAGGTTACCAGGGCAGAGACTACTGGGGCCAGGTTGTTCCTCTCCAGGAATGGTCAAAGCTGGTGGACCAGTCAAGCCATCCCGAGGCACTCCGGGCCGGTGAACTCATGTGAGCCTCCAATGGCAAAGATGAACTTAGGAGTCCTTCCCCAACAATGCCCCTGCTCCTTCAGGGAGAGCGCGGCTCTTTCCAGGACACCTCACCTGCTCACCTCCTGGACCTGGGGAACTACTGAGCTTGTTGGGATTCGGCTTTGATTTATTGGCTCTCCTCCAGCCCATCACAGCCTCCAGGCTGTTCAGCACCTGCACAGCCTCAGCCAGTCCCAATGATAATGAGAAACAGAGCTGAGTGTTTTGACGGCACTCAAACCCGGTACTCTTTATGACCTCTCCCAGTGGCTTCATACAGATATTAAACAGCATGGGAGATAGAATGGAACCCTGTGGCTCCCCACAGCTTAATCGTCGTGGGGCTGAACAGAAGTGTCCCCCCCCCTCCCCACAAGCTGCCTTTTGAAACCAGTTCTGCAGATAAAATGGAACCCCTGCAATACAGGGCTTGCTGAAGAGGATTTTTATTTTATTTTATTTATTTATTGCATTTATACCCCACCCATCTAGTCAATTGACTACTCTGGGCGGCTTCCAACATATATAATAACAATATAAAATATAACAAAATTTTAGACATCAGTAGATGAGTTATTCAAGATGGAAAAAGATACAAAAGAAAAAAATCAAGTACTAACTGAAGGGAAAGCCTGCCTAAACATCCAAGTTTTCAATTGGTTTTTAAAGATGCTCAGCGAAGGGGCTGCACAAATCTCTGGAGGAAGATTATTCCAGAGGCGAGGCGCTACCACCAAGAAGGGCCAGTTTCTTGTTTTTTCCCTTCCGGGCCTCCCTCGGCGTCAGGCTCCTCAGCCTCACCTCCTGACTCGATCAGGTGATACGGGTAGATTTTGGTGGGAGCAGGCATTCCGCCAAGTATCGAGGCCTGCTTTGGCAGCCAGTATACTTTCTCACCCAAGTAAAGAAACAAACTTGGATACCGTGATCCAAGAGGATGCAGTGGTATGTAGGTCTGGAGTCAGGGCTGAAGAGTTTATTTTCTCCTTAGAGGGTACCACTTTATTCTCTCGCACAAACGTGAATGGTTGCCATTTACACAAGTTACCTTGCACAAGAATTTGCCCTCCAGAGGCCACCTCACTGTTCTTGAAGACCTACCTTCTCCACGGAACCTTTAACAGAACTTTCTAGTTCCTGTGCCAGTCTAAATGTTGCTAACTGAAACAAGCCTGTAGGTACAGCTTCCCTCCTTATTCCTATTGCCTCTTTTCTCTCTTCTTCCTTGATTTCCTTTTATTGAATCTCAGATTGTAAGCCCATCAGGGCAGTGACCCATCTTCTTGAACTGTGCAAAATCCCGTAAAAAATATAAACAACAATTCTAGAGGAGAATAAAAGTGAGCACAGGTTGCTGTCCTCTGAAGATGCCGGCCACAGAGACTGGCGAAACGTTAGGAAGAACAACCTTCAGAACACGGCCAAAGAGCCCGAAAAACCCAGAACAACCATGAGAATAAAAGTATTTATGTGGGTACCCCATCAGATCAGAATCTATCCTGTTCAGTTCCTGAGATAGACCTCCAGAGTTCCTACCGTTTGGAAATAATGTGTGTTATCTTTCTACATAGGTACATTCTGAATAGTGCAGAATTTGACCCTGGGCCCCTATAGACAAACAGGGTCCAATTTTCTTTTTCCAGGACCAGCTTCAGTCTCTACAATCTCCTGAAAATGAAATAGGAACTTGGCCCCGTGTGTGTGTGTGAAGGCCCCGAAGGCCACAGAAATATTGGAAGAGGCACATGCAGCCCCATGAGTTGTTGACCCCTCTTGCTGTAGCGTGACGAAGTTAAGAGCAAAAACAGAGGGCGAATCTTGTCTCTAATGTTGATAATACCCTACTTTGCTCTCCAGGAGAAATAGCCCAGGTGTTTTCCTGGCGTTTGGGAACTGTTGGGTAACCAGGTTCTCAAGCTTAGTTGAAAATTTTATCCATTTATGATGATTTCTCCACAGCCGTGGGAACAGCAAAGCCACGGTTCAGTCGCTGCCATCTCCCTTGTTTGACATGTTCTCTCTCACTGTATAAAACGGTACTAACGTTGTGTCCCCCCCTTCTCATGCAGATTGAGAATGGGCTGTGTATCTGCGCGGCCATGCCCAGCAAACTGGTCGTCCTCCGCTATAACGAGAGCCTCGGCAAGTTTTGCATCAGGAAGGTAATCTTGCTCTGTCCAGGAGTCAGAGACCATTTGTTGAGAGTCGGTCCCTGGGATGGAGAGTCTGGCCGGCCGGCCTCTTTCTCCGTCTCCATTTGCCCTGCTGTGCCAGAACTGCACAAGTGCCCTTGTAATTGCTCAGTGTAAGCTCCTGTCCTGTGTGAAAGTCTGCCTAAAAGAGGCTTGTATGCCTGTGCTTTGTTGTTGTTTATTTGTTATTCCTTTTGCTGTTGCAGGAGATAGAAACTTCAGAGCCCTGCAGCTGTATCCACTTCACTAATTACAGCATCATCGTTGGAACAAACAAGTTTTACGAAATTGAGATGAAGCAGTACACACTGGAAGGTACAGAGCCACTTCCTTCAGGCTCTCGTTCCAGGTGGGAAGGGGTGAGGAAGAGGAGAGCTGTCAGCTTCCTGCCTGTTCTACGTCCATCGGCTGAAGCAAGAGAGAAGCCCGTAGGGTTAGGGCAGGGGTAGTCCAAAGGTAGCAGCTGTCATGATGATGGGATATGTAGTCAGAGAAATGTAAGAGGGAGTCAGACAGGTTCTGTGTGAAGACGATTTGAGAGAACACCCAGTGAAAAATGTGTACTAGTGCTGGCTGAGATCCAACTTGCAAAGTGCAGCCAAGGCACGTTCTTCTTCCTTATCCTAGGTGGTATCTTCTGCAATTGCTCCTGTTAACACAGTGTGTGTGTGTGTCTGTAGCTTAGTGGCAGATCTGCAACTTCACATGCAGAAGGCCCCAGGTTGACTAACATCTCCAGGTAGGAATAGAAATGACTCCCACCTCAACCCCTGAAGGGGTGCTGATGGACTAGATCATTGGTTCCCAACTTTGGATCCCCAGATGTTCTTGGACTGCAGCTCCCAGAAGCCTTCACTACTTGCTGTGCTGGCCAGGGTTTCTGAGAGTTGCAGTCCAAGAACACCTGGGTTACTCAAGGTTTGGGACCACTGGACTAAATGAACAAATGGCCTGATGCAGAGTGAGGCTGCTTCCTAGCAAATCTTAATTTCAGACAAAAGAGCTGCAAAATGCAGCTGCCTCAATTATACACTTGCATTATACACGTGGGGGAAGGCTGACTGGATTGGATTGTGTTCTGTCCACTCCTGTTTTGATGAGGTTAGCCTTGTTGTTCTGTGAAGACAAAAGTGTGCCTGTTGGGAGTTCTGTGTGGATGAAATGATTATCTACTGGTTTTGGAGGTGACTGCACCATTCACTGAATCTAAAAGAAGTCTGTGAATATCTGCTACTTTGTTCTTGAAGGTTTTGGAAGATGGACAGAAATCTGTAGTGTTAGGGTGTTGTATTCACACACATTTACTTGTGGAGAGAGAGACAGCTGCTGGAAAGTATCTTGTTTTTACCTGCCAGAGCAGATGATGAAAGATAGAACAAGACCAAGAAGGCAGGAAAGGATTATAAGGAAATGACTGAATGGTTGCAAGTGGGGAATTCTTTGTTAGTGGCTGGTTGAATGAAATGGGGCTGATGAGAATGGTGTTTGTTCCCTCATCTTTAGAATTCCTGGACAAGAACGACCACACTTTAGCTTCTGCTGTTTTTGCATCATCCACCAACAGCTTTCCAATCAATATCATCCAAGTGAATCCTGCAGGCCAGAGAGAGGAATATCTGCTTTGCTTTCATGGTGAGTTGAGTGTAGAAATAATTCAAATTGTGACATCTGGGTCCCCCATGATAGAAACAGAAAGTCTGATTTTTCCTTATGAAAGGCATTTAGATGTTGACTGCCATTCTCCTTCGTGGTCTCCTTCACACTCGTCACACTGAAGGGTTGCTGTGCATGTACAGAGCTTGCCCAGAACACTCCCAAACTCATTTTTGGAGGTCACCTCGCCCACCCTTCATTGCACATATATAACTGCATCCCACGTGGAACCCTCAGTTCCTTTTTGTCCACCACCAAAGACTCAGAGCTTCTCTGTTTGTTCCATCCCGTGGCTTCTAGCCTGCTTTTCTGAAGATTTCATTGGGGAGACCTCTGAAACACAGGGAAAACAGAAGCTCCACTCCTTTCCCATGAACAGGGAAGATAGGAAGCTCAACCTTCCGGGCAGAAGACTTGACTCAGCAACCGCCTTGGCTGCCTGCATATGCAATGACCTGTTGGCAGTTTCTCTGGGAAAAGTTGGAACCTTTTCTCCAGAACCTCCAACACGATCCACATGCCTCTAGTCTTCTCTTTCATTTAGGACACTCACCACTTAGCAGGTCACCAAATTAACTCAGCATCTCATGTGGCAGATTGTGCCTTGAAGATCATTTTGGAAGCCGTGGCCATCCGCAGGCGCTCCTGGCTCCAGACAATGAGCGTTCCAGAGGACTCTCAGGCCTGTATTGAAGAGGGCCTGTTTAAAGCCAAGACAGATGAGCTTATGGAGCATCTTGTCAGAACACACACCACTGCTAAGTGGATGGGCATCTCAGAGCCATTGTCCATATACAAGTTACACAAGCCTACCTGGAAGAAGTTGCAATACCCGTACCAGAGGCCTTGATCTCCAGCTCCATCTGTCCAACCTTCATCTCATACTAGCTCACCCAAGTGTTCATTCAAACACTCTAAGCAGTTCCTCCTCTTCTGGAAGACAACCTTCATCTTCCACCAAGTTGCATTTGGGACTGTTTCCCCTCTCATCTGTAGACCCCTTTCATTTCGGTTCTCAGCCTCCCACCATTTTTGCACTCTTTAACAATTCGGCACTCCCATCACCTCTCATCACAGTTCTCTCCATTATCGAGGTTAATTGGCCATTGCATTGGCCATTCTACCATTTTTTGCATGACCAATCTGTCTACCCTATTCCATGAAGAAATCTCCCTTCTTCAAAAGGGAGCAATAAAACCCATTCCAAACAGGTGCAGGTTGACATGTTTCTTTTCCCAGTATGTCACAGTTCCAAAGCATGATGGAGGCCATCCCCTTGGCCGGACTGGCTTACAGAGTAGCCACGCGTTCCTCTGTCTCCATGCTGATGGTATGGAGAATGCTGGGCCCCGTGGCCTCCACCACTGCACTCACTCCATGGGCATGTCTCTATCTTCAGCAACATCAGCACTGGTTTCCCAAGATGTTCAATCCTTTAACCCAGCCCAGCTTCATTTGGTTGACATCTCCATCCCAAACGTGATGAAGTCTTCTGTGGTGGACATACATATCCAATCTACCAGCAGGCATGACCTTCCAACAACTATTCCCAATGGTCACAATTATTCGCAGCCAATGTAAGTGGTGCAAAACAGGTGTCAAAGTCTCAGCGAGAAACATCCATTGGAACCCAGCTACCACGTATTGTACCAGCTGCAGCTTCTAAAGTGTCTTATGAAGAGCCCTGCTGAAATATATTAACCCTTCCTCCTCCTCCCCCCCCTCTGTTTTTATACATTTGCATGTCTGCAGACATTGAAAAGCTTTACAGACTTAAAATTAAAGGAATGTTGTTGAAATGGATCCAAGCAAACAAATATAATAATTCTATGTCTAGTAATATAGTACGAGGAATTCTGTTGGGATTATTAGTCATTGTTATGAAAACCTGGCATCCCACCCAGACTGCCTCTGCATTCTGCCAGTGCTACGGGTGCCGCTGGATGGGTTAGGGAGGCAGCCAATTCCTCCAAGGAACAGGGGGGATTATGTATGGGATTCCCTGCAAAGAGTTGTGTCCTGACAGCACTTGGATGTTCTCAAGGACGAAGATGAAAGGGCATTTTCAGCTGATGCTCTGTTCTAGGCTGGTCTTTCCCAAACTGGTAACCTCCGGCTGTTTTGGACTTCCATGATCCTTCATCATTGGCCTCTTAGCTTGGGGCTGATGGGAAACAGCTGGAAGGCACCAAATTGGGGGAAGGCTTTTTCAAGAAGAATTGCTGCCACCTCCAGCAATTGCAGCTGCCTCTGTGTGATAGATAATGGAACTCTGGACTCCTTTCTCCCCTTATTTTTTCTTAAGAATAACAACTGAATTTGATGGGTGATTAATCTTCTTTCCCCCATGACAGAATTTGGTGTCTTTGTCGACTCCTACGGAAGGCGAAGTCGTTCAGATGACCTGAAGTGGAGTCGTCTGCCTTTAGCATTTGGTAAGCCCTGTGCAGTTTCTCCCTAGTTTTGTGGTTGTCGCTGCCTCTTGCCTCAAATGCAGAGGACTGTAGAAACACTAAAACGAATCATCTTTCCTCTTTAGAATCAGATTTTCAACAAGATAGCACTGATATTTGATAATATTATCTTTTAAAAGATAATATGGTGGCTTTGACAGACACCCTCCCCAAAAGATTGAACCAAAATAATTAGTCTTGCAACATGCCAGGAGGTCCAGCCACCTGAGCACTTGAATACTAAATAATAACTAATTTTGTATTGCACTTCCTTTTCTGGTTGTAGTGCATCTCTCTTGAGAGGTTTTGTTTCGTGTTCATAGTGTCGTAAAATGTGGCAGTACAGGGCACAAATGTTTTCAGACATCTTTTGCTCTGTGGATCTGCATAATTTCTGGGTCTACACAATTTATCTGCAATTATAGATTGTCGCTTTGTGTTTCTTCATTTTGGGGAAAGGGAAACGTCGGTTATATGGGTGAATGGGGACTCTAAAGGAACAGGAATACCAACAGAAACTCCCCCTGCCTATATATGAAAGCATTATGTGTACATTGCCATCACAAAGCTGTGAACCAAGAGGACAAGAAACTCTGTACGTGTTTATGTGTAAAAAAATAGAGGAGAGTTTTCAAGAATTTCAGTTCAGTGCTAGTTCCTATGTATTAGGTTCTTCCCTTAGTCAGGCTGTGAATTATGCCATTCTTTCTGCAGCTTTTAAAATCTCTGTTTATCTGAAGGGCAATAGTGTAGACTCTCTGCACGCAGCTTTTTTGGTCTGTGAGAAGGAGCTGTCCAGGACTGGCTTTAAGCCCTTTCAGTCCAGGCAAGAGGAGTGGACTTAGAAGAGCTTAACAGTTCTGCTCCACAAGTTCCTCCCAGTTTTCTTGTCCAGCCTTCGTCCAAACTAGACCTCCTCTTTGCTCTCTCCTCTTTTCTGACCTTTTACATCGCTCTTCCCTTTTCTAACCTTTTATAATATTCCTTTCTTCTCATTTTATCCTTTTTTTGAAAGTCTTCACTCCCCCTCACCCTCACTTTTCTGTCGACTTTGCACTCTTGGGAGATGCATCCTTGGGAGGATGCCAGCCCTATACCTTGTTTCTTTATTTGTTAGTTATGTTTAAATCCCACCTGTCCTCAGGTGGCCTACAGGGCTGTCCTCCTCCCTGCTTCATCTTCATCACCGCCCTCTGAGGAAACCTAGCTGAGAGAGTGATCCACTCCAGGTGACCAGGAGGCATGTCATGGCTTAAGGGACACTTGACCTCAGTCTTTCTAGTCCTCTTCCAGTCACGTACACTACATGGGACTAGCTAGGAACCCAGCCTGGGAAGACACTGGGTTTTGGTTTTTTTTAAGAAGGTAGAGGATAAAAGGACATTTCTTTATATTCTTCGTGGCTTCCCTGCCGCTGGTTCTTTCATGGAGTGGTTTTCTTCTTTCTCCTGCACACCCATGTAGGGGGCAGCAGATAAAACCTGTGGTCATCAGCTACAGTGTTGTCGTGTCTCTCGTTTTTGAGAGTTCAAGGTTTTTCAAGTTGCCTTCCCGTATGTGGCATCTGCTCCCTCTCTCCCCTTTCTAGACCAGCGATGGGGGCAGGTGGGTGGGAGGTATTTTAGTCTGGGAGGTCAGGCTCTCCCACACCCCTTGAGAGTGGAGCCATTCCTCACCATGCAAAGGATCAGGCTCTTCTGAAGGATTTAGCACACCTTTTAGAACAGAAATTTAGGGCAAGATGTTTTTCCTTCCTCCTTCTGAGCCTGTAGCTGAACAAAAGCATCTTCTTCCCTTACACATCCCCCGCCTGGCTCCTGCTAACGTGACATCTTTGTTCTTGGCCTTCTCTTCTAGCCTACAGGGAGCCATATTTGTTTGTGACACACTTCAACTCCCTCGAAGTGATAGAGATTCAAGTGCGAGGCTCTCTTGGGTAAGTCAGCAGGACTTGCTTTCCCTAATTGTGTGAGTCAGGTGGTTCTTCAAGGCTTGGTGTGACTTAAAGTACTCTCTCCTTCTCTTGTGCTCCCCAATCCCCACCCTCTCCCTTCCCCAATAGCACCCCAGCTCGAGCCCACTTGGATATCCCAAGCCCTCGCTACCTGGGCCCCGCAATTTCATCCGGAGCCATTTACCTGGCCTCCTCCTACCAGGACAAACTCCGAGTGATTTGCTGCAAGGGGAACTTGGTAAAGGAATCAAACAACGAACACCACCGAGGATCCTCGGCCACACGCAGGTGAGATGGCAGATTAAGACTCCGAAGGGTACCCGGCCTTTGTCTGAAGAGCTCCTGAAGTTTGAGGCAGGCAGGAGAGAAGCACGACAACAAACGACAGAGGCAAATCATTTCTTTCTTTCTTTCTTTCTTTCTTTCTTTCTTTCTTTCTTTCTTTCTTTCTTTCTTCTTCTTCTTCTTCTTCTTCTTTTTTTGTACTCACGTGTTGTTCTGATTGGGCATGATGATCGGGGCTAAAGTTTTCATCGCGGTTCCAGAATGAAAAATTTAAAAGATGTAAACAATGAACTGAACTAGGAATTTGAGGGACAGGGCTTTTTGTGATCTGAAGCATTCGAGAAGATGGTTTTCTCTTGGGAGAAACCAGGTGTCGTTAGAGGAGGTGGCATCAAAGTTAAAGTAGGTGATAAACAGTGGACACACTGTAGGTGAGGAGGAGACAATTGTGACCCTCTTGGTCGGGGGTCTCCAAAGTATGGCCCATGGGCCATATCTGGCCCGCCTTGCCTTTTATCCAGCCCAGGAAGGTGCACGTTTGGGCATGGGCATTCTTTTTGGCCCTTGAAAATGTGGGGAATATATTATGTGGCCCTCATGGTGAAAATTTGGAGACCCCCCTGCTCTAGGTGATGCTGGACTACAGCTCCCATTTGCCCTCGCCAATGACCTAGTGGTAAGGGATGCTAGGGGCTGTAAACCAGCATCCTCTGAAGGGCCATAGGCTATGCCTGTTACAGACTTTAATTCTAGCTGAAAAGCGAGATGCAAAGGGAGGAAGAGCCGCTTGTTATGATGAACAGGACTTGATAGCCGGTTGAATGTGGGGACCAAAGGAGTGGAAGGATAAAGCCAAGGCACTTTTGTGCTCAGCGGGGCAAGGGATTGTGGCGACCATCAGTAATAGAGAGCAGCTGAAAAAAGCGAAAGCAAAGGTCCAGATTAGGGCATAGTAAGATGGCAGCCCTAATCAGCCACTACTGACCTTCCCGTCTCCGTCCCCGGGGCGTTTGCTGACACGGAAGAGCCCACATGTGGGTGGCGACCTCTCTGCAGGCGTGTCATTCTCCAAAAAGGGGAGGAGCCACACACTTCCCTCTAAGCATGTTGGAACAAAGCAGCTAAAGAATAGCTGGATAAGGCTGAGGAACAAATGCCGAGGAAGGACTAAGGCAAAAACAGGATAGGAGTTGGGGACAGAAGGTTGCCGATTGCTGTCAACATAAAAATAACATTGTGGCCATTGATGAAAACACACCAAGTTTATTCAGATTCATTTATTGTGACTGTAGGTATAAGCGATACACGTATAACCAAAACAAGTAGGTGTATTCTCAAGCAAAAGACTGTTATGTGCAAGGACAGGTTTAAAATCCAGTAGGATTTATAGAGTGGTTTACCAGTTACCTTTTTGTAGCAGTAGCAAGAAAACCATGTTTGTGAGATAGTAAGGGAACATGAATGGTCCAACCCCAACAGAAGGGCGGAAGAGGATTATGAGGGAAGCTAATAAAAGAGGCTGCAGTCACTGGGTACGGACAGAACTACCTAAGAACAGTGGCAGAAATCTGGAGAGGTGCCGGGTGGCAAGCTGGAGGATGCACCTGCAGTTAGCGGCAGTGAAGCTGGCTGAGATGGCAGGGATGAAGGCAGAGTAGACCCCCTTCGAAGGAACAAGGGGACTGAGTTTCGTCTGTTGGTTTTTGGAAGCGAAGACCCGGCCACTAGAATACAGTGGATAACAACCAGATCATAGAGATCTAAGAGGAAGTTGGAGATGTGGGAATAGCTGTAGATCCAAAATTTTGAAGAGGAAGGGAGGTCGGTGTGTAGGTCAGAGGGGAGTATTTTTTAGAAATGGGGCATGCCCGCCCACTGGAAGCCAGCCTGGCCCCATCTTTGCTGTCCTTCTGCAGGCAGGCAAAGACGTTTATTTTGAGTCAGGCTTTTCCTTGGCGACAGATTGGATGGTTGTGCTCCTTTACTTTTTAATATATTTCTCGTATTGATTTTATTTCCCATTTTAATGCAATACTTGTTTAATTCTTTTGTAATATTTGTATACTTACTGTTTTTAAATGTTGTCCTTTTAATGTTGTAAGCCGCCATGGGTCCTTTCAAGGAGAAAGTCGGGGTAAAAATATTTTTAAAAAGTAAATAAATAAACCAGTGTTTGAATAAAGTAGACAAGGATTTGGCAAATTGGTAGCCAAAGGGCAGGACTGGTTAGGATCAGGATGACCCATATCAGGATAAGCCTTTTTGGTAAAATTTTCCCTGCCGTCTATAATGCTTGGGTATATGGTTGAGCAGTCTTCACTAACATGGTACACTCTGGGTTTGAGAGGGCTTTGGTTTCACACTGGCAAAGCTGCACATGAGCAACTTCTTTGCAAAGATTATTCGCCAAGTGTAGCTTTTTAGTCCCGATAACTCTGCCGAGGAGGAAAGACGGTGGGGGGGGGGGGGGAGGGACTGGAACTGTGGTTAATAAACATGTAACTTTAAGATTTTTGTCACTCAGCTGTCCACGTCCATTGTTTTTGAATGACAGCAGCCCGAATAAAAGAGGCCCCCCAACCTACAATGAGCACATAACCAAGCGGGTTGCGTCCAGCCCTGGGCCTCCGGAAGGTCCGAGCCACCCTCGAGAGCCAAGCACACCCCATCGCTATCGAGAGGGAAGGACGGAGCTCCGTAGGGACAAGTCTCCCGGACGGCCGCTCGAGAGGGAGAAATCGCCCGGCCGCGTTCTGAGCACCCGCCGGGAAAGATCTCCTGGGAGGCTGTTTGAGGAGAGCAGCAGGGGACGGATGCAGGTGGGAGGCGCGAGGACCCCCCTCTCCCAAGTCAACAAGGTGAGTAGTGACTGCAGGCTAGGCTGTGCGGGAGTCTCACCCTCTTGGCTGGTGGTGGTGGAGGGAGGGAGGGAGAGCTTGGTCTTCTAGGCCGTTGAGCCACTGGGCCAAAGCATTTCGAACCTGACCAACTCATGAGGACGAGGCTGTCTCATGCCCTGCCCCCACGGCCTTGGTGCTTTAGGAGCTGGAGGGATTTTGCTTGGTAAGCTTTTCAGTCAGCCGCAGAACCGCACAGCTTTGCAGCCACAGCTGCCTTTTAACCCTTGGGAAATCTGTGCTTGAACAAGTATGTTGTGAATCTCCGTCCCCTGGCACTGAAAATCTTCCTCGTTCTACAAATGCGGCAACGTAAGCGGCCGTCTTTCGCTGAGTCAGGCCTCTTTGGATCCTCTCTAGCCGAGCGTTCTCAGGGGCTCCCCGGGGGCTGAGGCAGGAGTTTTTCCTCATTTTGCTTAGAGATCGCTGGTAGTCCCTCTTGGTCTCCCATCCTGTTATTAACTACATCTGGCCCTGTTTAGAGTCCGAAATAGGACAACATGAGATGTATGCAGGCGGCAGGGGTTGCTGTTCTGGAATTCACATGCCCCTTTTTGTTCTGTCGCAGGTCTGGGACCAATCTTCAGTATAAGCTACACAAGCCTGCCCTGACCTTGAACTGCAGGAAGAACCAAGGAAATAGTACTGAGCAGGCCCTCCGCACTTCTTACCTAGTTGCCTAGCCAGCCACCGATCCATAGCGCTGGGCCCGAAATGGTTCTGGCAACAGGATCCAAATCCACCAGGACTCTCGTTGCTTCCAAGGAAACGTGTGCATCTCAGTTTATTTTCCTACCGCTTCCTGCAGTTGGGTTTTCTCTGCTCTCTTCCTCTTTCCCCTTTCCCCTTCCCACTCCCTCTTTTTGGGCACTTTGTACTACCGTTGCTCTTTCAAAGCAGTTCATAAACTTTTTATACTTCGCTTTTAGCCTTCTGCCAGCCCCACTGATGAAGCCCGATGGGATGGGGATCCTCACACCCAAGTCTGAAAAGTGTGGCTTATCAGCATTTGGGGAAAAGATGCTGTATTCTGGAAAGGCCTAGGAACAGTCAAGGCCACCGTGAGTGTGTCTCGGTACCCAGCATCATAAGCTTCTTCTGCAGAGATTGAGAAATAACCTGATCAGTTTATTCCAGCTTCTGCTTCCAAAACCCTTTGGGATTTAATATAGCAGTTAAATGCAGCTCTCTGGTCAGCCGGGTTACAGAGAAGGGAATGTCCTCTTTTAACTCTCCCCAAACATCTCCCGATCCCATAAAGTACGTGGTCACAACCCGCTCCCCTCTTTCTGCATTCAAGCAGTCGCGAGGTGTAAATCCCCCCCCTTGGCCCCTTACCCAGGTTTTCTGCATGGCAGTTCCCTGCATGCTTACTGCAACACCATCATCCTGGCTGCCGTCTTCTTTTCAGTTGCTTTGCTAGATATTGTATCTTGTACCTCCCGTGTTAACTGAGCTGAAGCCTTGATAGCTTATGCTGCAACAGTAAAACCATCCTTGTTTACTGGGGAAACTGGCACTGAAGGAGAACGAGCGATGGTTCTTGATTCCACGGCAACAGAGCTTTGACGAGGCATGATGGCATTCCCATCCTCAGACCGTATCAGATAGGATCCTGTTTTCAGATGCCCTCCCTGAAATGGACGGTGGCCAAGCTTAGGAGACACTCCCTTGCAGCTGGGGTGCAAGCCGCACTCAGCCACTCCTAATAAAGCACCACTATAATGAAAAGAACGAGGGGCGGAAAACCTCAAAAATAAAAGACCCGTGGAGTGGTCTGTTTTTTTGCACGTAGTGGTGGCAACCCACCTCTTGTGACAGTACAGGGAGAGGGCGATTCAACAGCTTTGGCGAATGCCAAACATTTCTCCATCCCTTTTTGAAACAACTGCAAGCCACCCTCTATTTGCTTCTCATTCTTGGGTGTTGCTGAGCGCCAAGGCAGATTTATTTCCAAGTTAGGCTTTGGCCGTTCCAGTTGCTTTAGCTGCATTTCTCTCCAAGCTGGCAAGAACAAACCCGCCCATCTCTCTTGCTTGTTCCTTTTGCCAGCTGGTGCTGCCATCCTGGAGAGATGCCTAAAAATCTCTCTCTAAGCATCAGTGCCCTTTTTGGAGGGTCTTGTGGATAACAGGGTCTGGTCTGTGGTGTCATCGGGCTGTTGTATATCAGATGGTTTGTCAGAAAACATGCTGAGATTTCTGCCTCTGGGCCTGGGTGTCCCGAAAGATACTTTAGGTCTTTGCATCTCATGGAAAAGTCCCCTATGACCTGAAAACTCGGCTTGTCGAGTCCTGAAAGTGTAAATCTTGTGTCTTGTTGTGAAATGCTTCCTGCTATAGAATAGCTCAAAGGACTGTACATATTTACAAGAAACTTTATATTCATAAAAAAACAAAACAAAAAGAAATCAGATCAGTTTCTACTTTTTTATTGTAAAGTGCATTTTTTTCCAACCACTAGCTCTTTATTTTAAGGGCGGTTGTGGAGCGGTTGCCTTCAGCCTCCCCATAACCCTTCAGGTACCCATGGAGAAAATATTGTAACATTAAATTTGCGAGCAGAAGCTTGTTAGCATAAATGAGGCATTATTACCAAATAGGATTTGCCTTCATTACCTTTTTATTCTTGCAGACAAGGGAAAGAAACAACAGAAATAAATTACACACCTGGAAAGTACTGAATTTGTTGTTGAACAATAACCAAATAATAAAAAAAAATTCACTCTTCTGACTGGCATGGTACAGTGACCTTTTCCTTCCTGCAGGAACAGCAGCATGCTAAGGACTTTCTCCATCAGTGTTCCCCCAGAACCATCAGAAGTCACCACTGCCTTTAAAAGGAAAACAAACAAAGAAAGAAAAACCAGGACCTTTTGCTCATTATGTACTAATTTTGTCTTATTCTCAACCATCGTGGGGAGGTGGGGATATAGATAGCTGTCTGGCCTTCTACATCATGGCACTGGTATGTGCTAAACTTCCAGCTCCCAACTCCAGTCCTCTAGTCTGTTAGTCCAGCCCCATTTGTTAAGCCACCTGTCCATTTTAAATGTCAAATAGAGCCTCGATCACACAGTCAGCCCCAACAAGGCAGGTGAATAGAGGTTAAAAGCTCAAGGTTGGAAAGGGAATTCAGTCCATATTTGCTTGAGCATAAATAGAATTTTCTGCGTGGTGGAGACCCTCCTTAATCAAGGCCCCCAGTCTCTTCAATTCTACATTTATTTATGTACGTATTTATTTCATTGATTACTCTGCCTTCCTACCACCAAGCAGTGCTTAAGGTGGTGTACAGTCGTAAAACTTAGTAAAAACAGATGCACCCATAACATAGTTGAGCCCAAATCCTGTTGTGACTCCATCAGTGGACATGTCAGCAGCAAATTGCTGCAAGTTAAGTTAGGATAAGCTTTTGCTGTTGTACACAACAGGTGCGAGGTGGCAAACGCTTCTGCTGACATCTCAACTTGCAGCAGTTTGCTGCTGAAATTAACGCCATGGGTGCTCCCAGCAAGATGCTGGCCAGGAAAGTCAAAGAAAAGAATATAAAAATAAACACAATCATTATTAAAAATTGCACAATAAATAAGTTCAACAGAGGTGAAGAGAATCCTTCCCCAGTTATGGCTGCTCCACATGCCCCTTAAATACGTCCAAGCAGGTCTGAAGTCCAGAGCGTTGGCAGGCACAGAAGAGCAGACTGGACAGTCCCCTTTGTTATTCAGGGACGCTGCTGCTAAGAGTCAATGGACTCTCCCTCCTTCTCCTACCTGGTGCTGGAACCAGGTGTCACTAAAAGGAAAAACCGCCACCATGTAACAATCCAGGCAGTATACTGCAAAACAAGCAACACTTAAGCAAGAGAATGCAAGTTCAGACTACCATGTAAATAAATACCTATATTTTTAAACTAAGCCAGTTTATACAGGGTCTGATGTATTCTTCTACAGGGAGAATGTGTTTCTATTACCAACTGTCAGCTCATAGGAACTGAAATGTTGGCTCCTTATTGAGTTGTGCACCTAACCTCCTCCTGGCCTGCTATGGGCAGGTAAGCAGCCCCCCTCTCCCCAGAGTTTACATATTGCTCATAGTGATGATGCTCTGCATTGAAAACCAAACTGCTTTGACTTCTGTTGTGCCTATTCTTGAATGTATAAATGAACTGCAAGCTTGTTTACAAATGTTCCTTTATTTTTCTTTTTTGTGTGCACAAAATATACTTATTTAAGACTCGCTGCTTCAGTCCTCTCCATGCTGAGAATGGTAAACTTATGATGCTTGGGGAACTGGTGGAGTAAATGCAGTAAGTAATTTTTGAAGAGGTAGGTGTGTTAGTTTTAGAGGTAGAAGACATGACATTGGTATTTGTGATACAGGCTGAAATCAACTAAAATCCAGTTCTGCAGACACACGGAGCGCAGTATTTAGCCACAGGTTACTAATGCATTGTATATGGTTTTGGAAGTGGGGACCAAGTGAAGAGGAATATAGGGCTGGGTCATGAACATTCAAAGGGGCAGTCACATTAACGCAGATGATGAGTGTAAAATAAACAGTCTCTCTTCCTCAACCGATTTGGTACATGAAGGCCACCGCCCCGCATTTTGCCCATTATCACCGCCGCCAGGAGACCGAATTAAACTGTGGAGTTGCTGGGGGAAAGACAGAATAATTATTAATTGTAAACTGCAGAGCACTGCAGACTTAAATAATTTCCTTAATTTTTCAATTTAATTGGCATGTTGCAATTGTGCTTTGGTCTAGGGCCAGTAATTCTTCAGAGGTTTGGGCTGGCAGCCCCTCTCTACTCTGCATTTACTTGACGAAATAAATGGCTAACGTATCTTGAGTCAGTAGTGTGTGCAACGCCAAACTCTTGACTCACTTCACTGGAATGGGTGAGATCCTGGGGTTGAACGTTAGACTAGCAGTCTAGTAGCCCCATGGCTTACTGGAGGTTTAGCACTGTGTTTCCTGCAGTGGGCAAATAAGAAAAGGGACTTGTGCCCCTAAAACTAGAAGGCAAAATGTGCTGCTTCCCAATGCTACAGGAAAGCTAGATAGCTATGGCCTCTACCTTTGCCTAATCCCATTTTTAATGCTACTCAGGCTGGTGGCCATCAGTCCATCTTGAGGGGGTCATCTTATGCTTCTGCTATGCACTGTGTAGTAGTTCTTTGTTTTCTCTTCTGTACATCAGTTTTGTGGGATAATCTCAGAAGAGTGCTGTCCAATTTCTTTCTCAGCTTTTTAAAAAAAAAAGCCCATCAGGATATCAGCCTTTCTTCAATAGGGGTGTTTTTTTTTCAACACTTTAATCATCTGAGAGGCCTCTCCCCAATGGGACCACAAAATACAAGAATGGTATGAACCAGGAATGGACAAGATCCTGCTTCTAGATGTGGTTGGACTGTATCACCCATCATCCCCTTCCAAAATGCTGGAAGTTAAGATTCCAACCACATCTGGAGGGTCACCTTTTACACCCTCAGGTTAGAGTGAGTGGAGACCTGCCAGCTGTGGCCTCTTCTCTGTTTGACTCCTCACACGAGATGCTCCTCAGAAAAGTGCCTATTGCCCAGGGCTAACTTGTGGAAATGAGAGGTGAGAGAGAGACGTCCGACCAGGTAACCATGTTCACCTTGTTTAGCATCCAAAACCAATACATGGTGGCACCTTGAAGACTAAACTAATTTCACTTTTAGTGGATGACAAAACACTTCCTTGCACACTTCTGAGGCAGTCGAAGGAAATGAACAGCAGCCCATGAAAACAAGCAAATAAATCTGTTTGCCATAAAAGTTGCGTGCACAGTACTTGGGGTCTTGGATTTTTTTGTTTGTTTGGTTTTTGCAAGGGAAAGCATGCTGCCGTCTTGACCGCCCCCTTCTTTCGCACGGGCCAATTAAGTTGGGTGGTTGTTTTCAAAAGAGGCTTATTGTGGATTTGCTGGAAAACTTTTTTTTAATCCAAAGACTGAAGAAGAGGGGGGAGGGGACAGATGGCTTTGCCCACTTCCTCCATTTGCCCACCACCATGCTGCAGCTGCAAGGAAATTCATCTCTTCAACAGGAAGGGGAAAAAATCCCTTGCCTAGTGTGTTTAGCACATATGTGAAAGCAGAAGTTTTGTCCCAATGTGTAATTTCTCTAAGGAAGAACTTTCAAAGTTGATACACAATGGGCAAATTCCTATTCCATAACTTTGTTCCTGGCATAACCCGGAACAGGTTAATGTGCACTGATTAAAGACTTCCTTTTCCCCCGGTTCTAGGTTTGGGGGCTGCTTTAAATGTGCTGCTTCCCAACACTACAGGAAAGCTAGACACCTTCCAAAAGAGTCCACCATGGATGTCCTTCATTTGGACCCTCCCACAAACACCTGAACCAATCAGGCACCAACAGAAGATGAAGGTGATGCAAGATAAGGTGGTTCTGAAGATGTACCATCAACCTTGAGGGTGCCTTCAGCCCCAAAGTCCATTTCTTCAAAGAGGACAGTGGCTTCGATGCTGAGAGCATCTCCAGTTTCAAAGAAAAAGAAGCCTGCCAGCTTGGATCTGGCCACTTTTAAGAAATCAAAGCAGAAGCATAAAGAACAGTCAAAAGCTTCAGAGGCTCCTCTGGAATCTCGGTCAGCCAACATCCATCCTTCCAGTAAAGAACAAGATCTTGGCTCAGCTTCAGAAGACAGGACAAAGTTCATGCATCGTCTCCTACTTTTAGTCAGTCTCCAGATTGAAGCCGTTCTGTTCAACACTGCATGCAGTTTCTCCACTGCAAGAGAGCCCACAGCAAAAACAACTCAGGCCAGGGGATGCTCACATGATTGTCCACACCACAGTCTGTTTCTGAAGTCCGAGACAGGAGCCCTCCTTATCACAAGAGTTCTTGCAAAACCTGTCACCAACAGGAGGACACTCTGTTGGAGATGGAAGGTCCCCCACTGGTCTACTATCATACAGTGGCCCCATTTTATCTAGATTCCAAATGGCGTCCCACACTAGAACATGCAGGGAAAATGGACCAACTCTTGTAGAAGTACGTGCCATGCTTCTCCCCTCTGCCTTATTGGTTTGGAAGCCCGGCGGTGAGATCTCCAGAGCGTGACTACAGCCTGGCAACAAAATTGCTAGAGCACGGATGTGGACAGCCCATACCAACAGCCGTGGAACAGGAGCGCTTGGGGTTGAGAACTCTGGGAGAGAGCCATAGGGGCCTCCTCTTCTAAAAGATATATTTCCCAACAAGAGCTGCTGCCTTGAACATTATCAGCCGATTTACTGCAAATCAACGATACACAAGCACAGCCGCTAGTACACGTCTGCCTCCATCATCTAAGCTGTCAACGCTGATGCTTGATTCCGACTCCACGTCAGGATGACTCCGTGCTGTCGGTATCAGAATTGAAGAGGGCAAGAAAGGCACCCAGGACCCCGCCCTCCTGCTGCTGCTTGGAATCGGGAGCACAAAAGTGATTCTCGTCATCAGAGGAGGTCACAACCATCTACAGCCCTTGAGAATCCAACTGAAGATGAGGTTCCCTCCAATCACAACCACAAACATTTGGCCAAACCCACTAAATCTGTGGAAAACGATGCACTTAAGCACAAATTCTTCCCCGTCTGGGAAACGTGTGAAGACCACAAGATGCTCCGCGTCCGCTACAGACTGGCGATTGTCAGGGCCAAGCTGGATGCTACATTTGGCATAGCAATGACCTCTTCTGTAATGGCAGGACGTCCCACCTGCCAGCAAGGGAGCTTGTTGGTCATCCATATGCGTGACTCACGGAGGAGGAGGGCAGGCTGCTTACCTGTAACTGTAATTAACCAAGTGGTCATCAGTGAATTCACACAACCTGCCCATCTTCCCCTCAACCTTCCATGCTACTTAAGACTGTTTCATATACTGCAGTGGCCATTCAGCACATGGACATGAATGGGGGGGGGTGTCACAGAAGCACCACTATGTGGGAATTCAGATGACCTTGCAAAAAAACTGCAGTTGCAAGAAGTAACCCCTCATTCCCAGCCATGACTGATATACCTGAGCCCCCCAAGCTGTTGCACCTGTGTCATTTCTAAAATTACTGACACTACACTATGAGTTCAATAGTTTGTGGAAGGATGAGCTCTTGAAACATTTAGTATGACTACAAGGCAGCTTAGAGGGATGAAGCACGCCTCAGAAAGGCCAGTTTTGCTTGTGCTGTCCAGCAGCAGCACATACGTGATGTCGGTTATAGCACTACCTTGACCACATGAAGTCAGCAGCTGCAAAAGAAATTCGTATCATTCACTTCATTTATTTTCAATAACAAAAAACAAGACCAGTGACATAACAGTCAAAGTGGACATGAAATACCCTTTTCGGCAGTGAGCTGGCAAGGGTGCAGCCACACCCCCTTTGGGCTCAAACGAAGGAGCTGCCTGAAGGATTCCGTGGACTTTTAAGGAAACAGAAAAGGTGCAAAACCATACAGGAAAAGAAAAGAGGGAAAGGCACAAGCTGGCTCCTTACATATTCAGTGCACTGACCTGTTCAATGGCCTCCCTCCCTATGGAATTCTGGATCGATCCCTTGGAGAGCCTGCTCCCAAAGGCTGGGTTGAAGCATCCAGCCCTTGGCGCTTGCAGTCTTTGGGAAAGGCAGCAAGAGGTTTGGGGAGATCCAGCTTTTCTGAAAAGGGTAACAACCATTGATGGGGCTGGTAGGAGCCCAGGGTTTTGGCTGCAGACCGTTCCAGCCTCGTTCATGTTCTGCTACGAATCAGTTAAACCCCACTGCCCTAAATCTAGCCACCCACTTACAATGAACTGCAAGATGGAAAGGCTGCTCCACAACTCTCTCCAGAAGGAGAGAAAACCTGGTTGACTTGGACAGGCTTCAAACTGTTGACTTAACACATGGCTTAAAAAGGCCACTGTTGCTGAGGAAGGCAGCAGCAATGAAAGCCACTGCATATTTGTTTACTCCTCTCCTTATGACCATCGGAATGCAGGAAATAATGTAACTAGTCAGAGGACAGAGCACCCGTTACCATCAGTTCTCAGGCCTCTTCTAGGTGACCCATCCAATTTGTGTATTTTGCTTGAACGGGAGACTCGCCAAGTGTAAAGGTCCTTTTTGGGTTGTTTTTTTCCCTTGTTAGCCCCAAGGAATTCCAGGGCAGTCTGAACGTCACACATTTCATTGCTACCAGAAGTATCTCTGCGTGATGGTCTCCAGAGATGTTCACGGGAGGACAGAAAGAGCAAGCGAGCGAGGCAACCGTTAAAAGAAACTTGGGCTCTTTTAAAGAAACTAAGGAATGATTTCACAGCAAATCTTCTATTGTTCCCCAGGGCAGACTTTGGCTTTGTTCTCTCCACTGCTCCATCAACACTGTCGGTGTCCCGTCACCGTTCATATGGGCTTATACAGCAAGGTGGTCACGTACTTCTTCTTGTAACGATGGGTAGCGCTGAGCACCATCACCCCATCCTGAGGAAGAGTGGGAAGATCGAGTTGGCAGAATGGAGGAGCGGGGAACTGCTATCCCTCTGGATGATTTGGATCACCAGCTCCAAACGTGCAGAGGGCCAAAGCCCCCCCCCCCCGCCGCCTGCCCCCGCTCCACGCAGGATCAAAGGCAGGGGCAAGAGCAGGCCCTTCTTACCTTGATGGAGAGTGCATAGAGGTGGTTCAGCATGACATGATTGGGTTCAGGAAGCAGAGCTGGATCGCACTAAAGACAAGGGGAATGGCAAAGAGACAGTTAAAGACAAGGAAGAGCCTCGTGGTGCAGTAGTTAAACTGCAGTACTGCAGTCAAAATTCTGCTCACAATCCAGGTTCAATCCCAGGTACTTGGCCAGAGGTTCATTCAGTCTTCCATCCTTCTGAGGTCGGTAAAGTGAGTGCCCAGTTTGCTGGGGGAGCAATATGTAAATTGTAAACTGCCCAGAGAGTGCTTTAAGTGTTATGGGGTGGGATATAAGCAACATGCTTTTTGCTTTTAAAGCTGGCCGTTATTTAGAGCAAGGGTGGCAAAGTATGACCCTCCCCACCTGGCTGGGCTGCCAAGACCCACCAACTCTAGGCAGCTTTGCTATAAGGACTGGGGATGATGGGAATTGCTGCACACCACCACCTGAACCGCAGACCCATAAGCCACTCCTTCTTGTGGGCCTGTCAGACGAACATGCAAAAATGATTCTGAGCAGCAATAGTTTCCCAGGTCAAATATTTTCATTTCTTCAAGATTACCTCTACAATACACACCCTGCAGAAAAAAGCTGGTGCATAAGGTCTTAAGAAAGCTAAAACATTTTGGTGTGCATCTAATAACCTTTCAAAGCCAAGTCAAGCATTTGTAGTTTCTGTGCCACTATGTTCCCAGGAAAGAGAGAGGACCACAGTTTTGGACAAACCTGCCATCTCTCACAGAGAGAAGAGGAAGCCGCAAATTTAAAACACAGCATGTCCTTTCAATCTGGAAAGTCTTGCTCTGAAGATTAAAAAAACGGCCTGTTTCCATGAGTGTACTGCTTGAATCTCGCCAGCTCGTCTGACTGGACCGTTTGCCTTCTTTTAAAGAACCCAATGCACTACTCACCGAAATCCCAGTGTCTTTGTTTAGGATCACCTGCAGCAGGTGTGGGGGGAGAATGGGGGGAGACTTGAACCGCTCCTCCGGCTTACAGATGTAGGGCTCCTGGTGGTAGGGCCCAGGCGGAGAACTAGACAGCTCTGCAGGGGGGAAAAGGAAGCAGTGTGGCAGCTGGAGCGTGAACTCCATTAACCTTTTTTTTTTAAAACAAACAAACATTATTTCCTATTTAGTAGTGTCTAGGGTTTGGTGTGTTTTGTTTAATCACAGATTTTAAGCCAGAATTCTATAACAGAGGAAAAGAATGAGGTTCTTTTTTTAAAAGAAAAAGGCCTGGCAATGATTTGGTGAGTTTTAAAACTGGTCCCGTAAGAACAGCGACAAATGCAGGATTGCTATGCATTGGTTTTGAACCCCATTTGCAAGCACAAAGTTTAGGTAGTGCTTAAAATATAGCATCTAACTTTATTTCTGTTATCAAAGCCCAGAACCAGAGAGTGGATATATGTTAACTGTTTTGGCTCAAACAGCCAAATGCAAAGCCATTCCTGATATTTGGAAAATACATTTTGGGATCAGAGCGACAAGTGGGAGCCGAGCTGTTTCACTCAAAGCAAAGAAATTAAGTTCTCCTTCCTTTGAAGTTTGGGCAAAGCCCAAGCCCCCCTCCTCCAGATGTTGAGTTGAAACTCCCAGCATTCACTACCATTGACTATACATTAATGGTTACACTGAAACTAGCGTACTTTGGACATATCAAGGGAAGATGAAGCTCAGCGCAAAAGTCAATAATGCTAGGAAAAGTTGGCAGTAACAGGAAGAGAGGAAGCTCTAACATGAGATGGAATGACTCGATAAAGGATACCACAGCCTTAAGTTGCAAGACTGAGCAGGGCCTATTGAGGACAGGACCTTTCTTATGGTCACTAATTCATGGGATCTCCATAAGTCATCAGAAGCTAGTTGACACGGTACTGGAGTAGGCACACTGTTGAGCGAAGCCAAAGAGAACCTGTATGTCTGGGTGGGTAATCTGCGACTCCTCAGAAGCTGAACTGCAGTTCCCATAATCCTTAACCTTTGGCCACACGCTGTGGCTGATGAGAGTTGCAGTCAACATGGGGAGGGCGCAGTTGCCTATCCTTGCCCTGGATTTGGGGGTGGATGGGTGAAGGAATGCTCTGAAGTTCAAAGAAGAGCTGGAAGCTGTGATCTGCTCGATTGGGCATATAACTGAACTCCAAACACAGGGGGAGTCGCCTTTCTCTTCCCTCACAAGTTATCCGTTAAGCTGCTCACGACAAAACAGGAAAGGCCCTCGGGCTCTGTTTCCGCACAAAGACTCCTGGGCATTCCCTGGGTTACAGACGGGCGACAGTTTTTCCTGTGTTCACCTGACAAGGGAGGACTGTATTCCGTGACGTCTCTTCTGCCAAAAGCAGGGATCCCCTCTAAACCATGAATCACAAGCTGCACCTCTCATCCTGCATGATGGAGATGAACGCGAGTACAGAACCGCATCAGGGACACTCACCCGACACGTCAGAGCACTTTTGGGAGTCCACCATCAACGCGTCAAAAACTTCAAAGTCTGTCTTTTTCACATTAATAATGTTGTTGACAGTCCCCATCTGGCTGGTCACAACAGGCTAAGAAGAAACAGATAAGCGGGTAGAACATGAGCAAGAACAGGAACTCGCATGCTTCTTCTCACTGCAGAGCTTGGCATGCCTAGCCCAGTTTCCATACCTGAGCTTTCCTGAAGCGTTAAGAGGCTGTGTTATCTAGGCCAGGTGTGAGCCCTCCAGATGTGGGACTGAAATTCCCATCAACCTTCACCACTGACTGTGCTACTAGGACTGATGGGAGTTGTAGTCCAACAACATCTGGAGGGCCCGATGTGGTCCGCTTCTGAAATAACAGGGCCTCATTACCCAAAGAGAAGTCAGTATCACTTGTTATTTAAAACCACTTCACACACACCTCAGTGCGACTTTCCAGGGCAGATGAGCCCTTGCAGAATTATTGCCATGGACCAGGGAGAGGGAATCAGCAATCCAGACATTACTGCACTCCATTTCTCATCACCCACAGCTAGCCAATACAGAGACAACAGGAGTTGTCATCAAAACATCTCTGGAAGGGCAGTTTCTTCACTACTGCTCAACGTTCATACCCAAGTATGCGACTTTTCAAGATGACAAAAATATTTGGAGAGTTAAAAAAAAACAGAGCATCCCATCTCTGGGAGTGAGGTATGGTTATCTATTTAAAGGCCTTACAGGAGCAGAAGTGCATCTTTTCCCAGTCATTAAATACACCTTTTTTTTCTAAACTAGAAATGACTTCCTGGTAACTTACTGATTTTATTTATTTATTTATTTAGAATGTTCTTACCCTGCCTTTCTCCTTAAAATGATGTTAGGCGGCTTATGTAATTGAAAGACAACATTTAGAGCGGAAAAGAATGAGTATACAATGGTGGTTTCCATCACTAAAAGACAATACTTAAAGAAAAATGAGTATAAAAAGGCAGTTTACATCATTAAGAGCAATATTAAAGCGCTAAAATGCAAATATTTAAAAGGAGTGCACACATACCACTCGGAGAAATGGTAAACACAAGTATTACTAAAAATGCATTTGAGGAAGTAAGGTTTAACAACCCCTTTTAAAATCCCTCTAAGGCAGCCAGTCACGGACGGACAGGCCCTTTCCTGATGATCTTACCACCTGAGCCGGCTCACAGTAGGAGAAGTAATCTTTGAGACAGCTTGGCCCCAAACAGTTTAGGGATTCATAAGTTAAATACGGGACGGAAGTGGCCCTTCGAGGGCAAAAGGGGCAATTAAACAGGGGGGTGGGGGCCTCCACAGCTATTTAGTCTAGGCATTCACCTGTCAAGCTATCAAGTCCAGAGAAATCAAAGCATGGCAGACCCGGCCCCTCACCGCGGCCATAGGATTGCCAAACGTTACCTCTGAAGGATCATGTGTCCACTGGCCATCCACGTAGAATTTGTACTGGTGTTCACCTTCAGGGAGATCAAGAATTGCTACAAAATTATTCTGGCTGTAAAAAGGAAAGAGAGAGAGACAGTTCTTCCATCATTCTTTCAAGAGGTTCAAAGTATGGCCAGAATTTGAGGAGGTGCCCAGCTGATTCTGCAAACTACCCTTTAAAAAAATTCTACAGAATTCCCATCTTGAAATATAGCCATGGAGAGGCCCAGGCCTCCTCCTGCAAGCAAGAGCAGAGCAATAGCACCGCGGCCCTCCTCCAGGCCGTCCGAAGCCTTTGGCAAAGGGCTGGGTGTATAATGGAAAAGGTAGCCACAGATCATCTCCTGCCCAGGCCCAGTTGCAGATGATAGCTGGGGGAAAAAAAACACCATTCATGTCAAAACAGGTACCCGACACAGGGAAGGTCTGCAGTTAACCCCACAGGCCATGCCTAGAGCAGCTCTTCGAAATGTCACTTTGCAGTCTGCAGTCCTGGGGACTCAAAAGACTGGATCCTCGGTATTGACTGGAATGCAGCTAAACCATGTGATGTGGCTGGTTACCTTTCAGAGAGACCGGCTCTCAATCCCCCAGAGAGGGACAGCTGCCCCCCCAGGAGGTAGCCCCCTCTCCAATGTGGGAGGCGGGAGAGTAACAATCCTCCTTAGGCAGGAATTCCTGCCTAGTCTTTATTCTTATTTATTTAAATGTTTGTCCTGTCCATCTAGTGGCCAGGCTGGTACTTCGGGTGGCTTACAATAAGATAACACAAACATATATTATAATAGTCTACAAGTCTAGAAAAGCCATTCTCAACCTGCTTTGCATGCTGGGTGGGGGGAACATCCCCAAAGTGTTCTTTCTGTTCAGCCTGGCTCAGCCCCTGCTGCTGACAGGCAGCCTCCCAACATAACTCCCAAATTGGAATTCAGCTCCTGGGCTAAAGAAAGGTTCCCCGTTCAGATATGTATCGTAACCCATCATCTACTCATTCCCTCACTCATAAAGAGGGGTGAATTTACATCCAATTAGATGCAACAGTTACATGGGCTCCTGCTAAGGCATATGCAATGTTTCAGTATCTTCCTCATGAGCTACATCCTGAAGATAAAAAATAAAACTGGATCTGTTAATATATCACACCTCATCGGGCATTCATTTTATTTCAGAATTAAAGTTCAATAACTTGAGTGTCATGTTTACACCAAAGTTTCTTTACTAATCCTCCCACTCACAGAAACACTTCAAGGACTTCCAGCTACTGAAAAAGCTTCTGAGATATTTACGTAGTGTACTTTTTAGAGCTTTGCTTACTAACTTTATATCAAACAAGCTGTATCAAATCCCAACTAAATCTAGGCGTGAGAAAAATAAATCAGAAATCCCACATCGCTTGGAGCTTTTCTTGCCTACCAGCTAAAATGGGCACTTAGTGCTGATATTTATTTGCACACCAGGTGTTTTCCAGCTGTCACTCTGTTGTCGATGGTAAGAAGCGTACCATTAAACATGGGGGAAGGCTATGACTCAAAAGCACAGCACCTACTAAGCCTCTGGAATACAGGTCGTCCAGTTCAGTGGGTCTGAGGCCAATCCCCCCTCAGATCTGGCAGATACAGCACCACTCCCAAAGTCAAAACTGTAAGCAGTAAAACATCCGAAAACCTTAATGTGGGGCCAAAATAACTGGGTGGGTGGGGGAGGACTCTATGCATCCCTAACTCCTTGGCAGGGTTTTTTTAAAACGATGGCCATCACTGTATTATAACCCTTAAAAGACAGAATTGGGGTTTTCTACGAAAGAGCTGAGCAAATATCCTTCAAAGCTGTTCGACGGCCGGCAGCGCTTCCTAGGCTCTTCCAACTGGGGTGAGCCTGCGGTTACGTAGACGGAGGATGGGCTGTGGCCCGAAGAGCGAGATCACGCACGAGGCATCACAGAACTGAGCCGTGAACTTACCTCCGTGTCAGAGGAAGTTTGCTCCAGTTATTGAAAGAGCCTGATAAATAGACTTCTTTGCCGCCTCCTGTCCAGCGAAAGACGGTTGGACGGGCCTGAGTGGGGGCTTTATCTTTCACTTCCTCATCGTGCTGCCAGGCCAAGAATTCATCTTTCTCCATGGAGGCCTGAAAACAAGCAACAAACCACCCTCAACCTTGGATGATCTTATTTACAGTATTTATGTACAGTATTTTTAGCCGCACCATTACCAGTGGCTTCTGGGCGTCACTGAAAATTATAAATGAGAGACTTGCAAGGCCCTGATAGGCTTCTTACCTTCCAAAAAGATGAAGCTGGTGGGGATTCAAGGTGGAGACCTGAAGGTAACAGCCCCCCCCCCCAAGCTCCCTCCCCAAGCAGGCCAGGCTGGCTCCCCACCACTGGCTTTCAGGGTCAGGTGTGGGCAAATTCAAGAGACCTGCACACCTGTTTCTGCTTTCAAAGCCATGTTTTCCCAATGATGTGGGCCAACGTCAAGACTCGTATACCTTCATTTCTTCAGAGTGAAACAAGTCCGCATCCTCAGGGCTGTCCATCAAGATCTTTGGCCGCTCTCCGTCTTTCGTTCCCCCAGAGCTGTCTCTCCTGGAAGTCTTGTGGCCTCCCTGGCGCTCCACGCCGGCCCGCTCGCTGCTTGTGTTCCCCATCTCTTTTCAGATTCTGGACGGAAAAAGGTTCAGTCTAAACCCTGCAAGTTACGTGTCAAAACAAACTGGTGTCACAAAATGGATGCAGAGTTGGGCAACAGGCCCTGGCCACAGATCTACAATGTTATTAAGCATGGGAAGAAAGGAAATGATTGGTGGTCTCTGTAAAAAAATGATTTGGTCATGTCACACTGAGCCTGGAAAAAGTGAAACGAGCCAGTGTCACTTTATGCTGGTAAGACGTGGATTCTATGTTTATTGCTAAAAAAATTCTGCTTACAACACTGCATAAAAAAATTACCCAGGTGAAAAAATATATGAAATGAAGTCTACTTTTTAAACACTTTGGAAGTGTAACTAATTACCTTTGCAGCATAAGCATTGATAATCTTTAAAATTAACAGCTAAGAATGTTTAAAATCTTTGATAAAATAATTTAATTAGTATAAAATCATTAATAAAAGAAATATAACCTGGTGGCTAGAGCAATGCTACGGCAGATAAAAATTTAATCACCTTCCAGTAACTGCACTTCTATATACAGCCAGTGGAACGATTTATCTGAACAGTAGGGGAGAATGTTGAAGGCTCTCTTTTTGAGCCTTTCTCTGTCGGAGAGAGCAGTAAGTTAAGTACAAGAGCCTGAACTCAACTAACTGCAACCAAAGATCAATTTCCGTTCTGTCAATGGCACTCCAGCAAGGAAGTCCATGAGGTTACCCTTGAAGCCAGTTGCGCTATCTATGCATAACCCACTTCACAAGGTCATTTTGAGGACAAGTGGAGGCAGGGGGATCATGGCTAGACCATCTTCAGCTGCTTGGTGGAAAAGCAGACTAAAAGGATAAACTCATAATATCAAATTGATTTAAAAATCAGGTGAGGCTGCAGCTGTGTAGCACAAAAGATTCCAGTTGCCACATCTGGCTGAAACGCTGGACAGTGGCTGCGAATCGTAACAGAAAAGGTAGCAATGACCCTTTGGGCACTGTGGAACTCAACCCTAGCCAACCCAATTAAATATGACCGGAGTAGCAGTTTATCAAGATCTGGAGGTTCCTCACCTCTGGGCCTAGATAGGCTTGATTTAACATGAGGCAGCTTCATCTCCATTCACCAAAGCAAAAAAGCAATGTTTACAATTGTGCAGGAAAGAGAGAAAAAGTTTCACAGCATTAGAAAACATATAGCCACGAGAAAAGAGAAAGTAGCCTTCAGATACCTTTTTTTTTAAAGAATGGAGAAACATAGGCAATGCTTGACAAAGACAAACACATCTCCTTTTCCACTAAACAGAACGAGGATGGTGCAGCAGCTAAAGAGGGCCAGATTAGGGCAAGAGAAGACATCCACCTAAAGCCCACTTAGCCAGAAAGCTCACTGTATGAGTTTCAGCTAATCGCTCTCTCTCCCAGAGCTTATTTTGCACTTGTCTTTCATTTTTGCAGAATTATTAGAGACTACTGCTCCGTATGCACTACGTATAGGATCTTTAGGAGGTCCAGTGTCCATCAGCTGGAAAACTGAAGGGCCACCAAGGATTAAAGGAGTGGTTTCTACATGCACTCCAGGGAAACACAGATTTCCCCTTTAAAACAAAGACACACAAAAAGAAGAGCCTAATGAAGGCAGAGCATATTCAAGACATGACCTCCGGGAACCACAAAATGTAGGAAGTTTCAGTTAGGGGAAAGCCAAAATAAAAATGTGGACAGGGGCCATGGACTGGTCTGCTTGAGTGCCTGCAACCTGCGTCAGTGGTGAGCACCTTATGCCCCTCCATACGCCGCTGGATTGCAAGTCCCATCATATTACGCCAGTGGTGGGCTGACGGCAGTTGCAGCCCGCAAACGTCTGGAAGGGCACCCACTTTCCTCCTCCAGGATGCTATATGCCGGAAATGGGCCCAGGTAATTGGCTGCAGCCATGAAGCACCTTTGCTCATGGTGGAGTCAGCTGCAGGTCCATCTTTGCAGAGAGGAAGGCCTGCAAGTCACACACACACACAGAGTTCCAAATCATGCCCTGGTTGTCACGAGGATTAAATGGTGATGGTGGTGGGGAATGACGGAGGCCACCTTGAGCCTCCTGGAGGAGTGAAACAGAATCAACGCCCCCCCCCCAAGCTTGCCGCCTCTGCTAGAGAAGAGCAACAAGGCATCCAGCTGACAAAGGGGTGTGTGTGTGTGTCCTTCTAATCTATAACAGCTTTGGTGACAATATACTGTAGCAGGATCAGGATTCCCTGATTCGTTTTATCTACGGTCTGAAAATATGAAACGTATTAAAAGAAAAATCCTAGAACGATGCATTTCCGAAGGTGAAGTTAACCGAACTGGCCGACAGAGGGAGCCAGAGACCATTAGACTCCTGTATCTATAATCCTTGCTGTATTTTAAAAAAGCGTTCGCTATCATCCGCGGTTTCAGCGGGAGGGTGGCTTGGAACTTACCCCCCTCCTCCCCGCCCGGATACGGGAAACACCCCCCCCCCCATTTACTGCAATGATACCGGAGTGCCGGAGTGCCCTTGGGATTACTCGCCGCCCGAGAGTCTGGAGAGGCCGCCCGGGGCTCCCCCTTCCCTTCTGCCTTTGGCCTTCGGTGACTTCGGCCCCACGCAGGAGGGCCCCCCCACCCGGGGGAACGCTTCAGGGAAAGCTCGCGGGGGCGCCGGTGGCCAAGAGAGGGACCCCCGGGGGAGGTTAAATTTAAAAAAACCCCACATATATTTCCTCCCACCCCACCCCCGCCGCTGTATTCCCGGGAGGAGAGAAACAATAACCGCAGGAATGGCGCGGGAGGGCGGAAGGGGCTGCGCTCTGCACATGCTCCGGAGAAGGTCTCGCTGCCTCGAAAAGATCGCCGCTCACCTTCGCCCAAGGTTACGGGAACGGGGCGGCTCCGAGCCCTCCTTCTCCTCCTCCTCCTCCCCCCCAAGGAAAGCCTCCCTTTCCCTTCCCTTTCCCTTCTCACCGGCCGCCGGGCTTCTTCCTTTCCCCTCCTTCGAGTCTCCCTGGACAACCTCCGCGACTCCCGCCTCCTTCACTCCACCGCCCCTCTGGAGCCACTTCCGTTTCCGGAAAAAGGCCGGAAGGGGCGGGGAGATTCATTGCGCGCATGCGCCTTTTTGCGCCGGCGGCGAGCCGAGGGGGGCGTGGCGGAGGAGGGCGCCGGTTTGCCGGAATTAAAGCGACCGCGACCCCTTTTTTTTAATTAAACCGTGCGCTCCTAGTCCTCGGAAGTTCCGCAGGCGGTTCGAGGCAGTCGAGCGGGAGGGAGAAGGAACTCTGCACATGCTCCGAGCCGAGGCTGGCTAACCTTCCTTTTGGGGGAACTACAACTCCCATAATCGCGGATTATGGGAGTTGGAGTCTAAAACACTCTCTCTCTCTCTCTCTCTCTCACACACACACACACACACACACACACACACACACACACACACACACACACACACACACAAAAGGAGGGAGGCGTTGTCCCCGGAGTCAGAACCTGTAGACCTCGTGGCTGTGCTCAGGATGATGGGCTTTACGATACTGCACGACAGGCAGGGATTCGACAGGGGAAGCTTCTCTCCCTGTGGCAGTCCAGTGGCATTTCTGCCAAAGGGACGGACCAAGGGAGTCACGGACCAAAAGCAGAAGACTTCATCCGTTGAACTTCTGCCTGTCGTGAAGCAAGGCGAGTCATAGCAGCCTTCTTTAAAAAATAATAGGTACTGAGATGACCTGTGAAGCTTTTCTTGTTTTCCGGGGCTCAGCATTTTAGTTTTGCTCAGCTGCCACAGTGGTCTCTCTTTTTGAAATAACTCGTGCAGCTACTCTTCGGTAGTTTTCCAACGTTGACCAGAGACTTTTAGTTATAGGGGCAGAGAAACTGCAAATACCAAAATACTCTAGTTATCATGGTATTCTGAGAGCCATAGTCCAAAAAGTACAGTTGAGCCTCCTTATCCGCGGGATCAGTATCCGCGGATGCACTTATCCGCCGCCCTTAAAATTCTAAATACCCTCCCTGGAAAGATAGATTTCCATGTATTTCTAGGATGTATTTATCAGAACTGGCCACTGGAGGGAGCCAGAGACTACGGAATATATCGCTTTTAATAATTCCACGTTTCCAGGCGTCTCGAAAACCGATCCCCCGCGGATACAACAGTCCTCCTGCCGCCACTCCCGTCTCTGACACTGACCAAAGCCGAACCACCTCCGAGAAGGCCAAGAGAAGGAAAGGAGAAGGTGGAGGTTTCTGTGATGCAGAGAAGAAGAGCCCCCGGGGGGGGGGAGGGTGATGAGGAAAGCAGATGCCAGGCTGGGCAGGAAAACAAACCACATGTTGTTGCACCTGTGCTGGAAACTGATCCCTTGGGAAGCCTCTGGAGGCTAAATCCGACCTGTTCCCCTTCTTCGAGTGACTCCATTTAACAACTTCCCTGGGTGATATTTCACCCTGGAGATGCCTCGGCTCCCACGAACAGCCTGGGAGCACCTATGCAGAGCAGGAAAAGGCGAGGCGGAGGACTGTTGTCTCCAGCGGAATCTCCTCCCCTCCCTGCGACTCGGGTGCTGGGCACCCAGACAGCCTCCGGAGAGAACCAGAGGCTTCAGCAGCCGCTGGCTAAGCAGGCCGAGAGATGATGATCCGCCAGTGGAAGCCCCAGGCATGCACGTGGAGGGGTGAGGGGCAAGGGGTGCAAGAAAAATAACGGAAATAAAAGTGTTCCCAGCCAGTGGGGAGCCTGGAGTGGAACAACCCGCTGTTAAAACAGGCTCTGTTGGGGCAGGAGGGCTGCGGAAGGTGTTGGCTGCTGTTTGCTCCTCAATCTGGCAAGGCAAAGCCCTTTCTGGTGGTGGGAGGGCTTCTGATCGCTGAAAACAAGGTATTTGGCCCACCGATTCCACCTGGCATTTCTCTTTCACCTATTTCTTCCCAGTCATGAGGACTGGAAACATGTTTGCTCTTTTTTGTTGGTCTAAAGACCATCAGCCGGCTCAGTCTGGCAACTAAAGACCACCTTCTGCATCTTTTCTCCCAATGATTTTTGGACGGGGTTTGACGGACGGAAGTTGTGATCTGGGATCCAGGATTGCTCTGGTGCATATTATGGGATGCTCTGGCCTCATGCCTCAACTGCCTTCGTTCTGTGTAGGCTTTATATGGAATGGATTATGGTTACGCTGGAGGCTGTCTCGCAGAAGATGTGTGTTAATTGTTAATGGTGATCGAGTTCAGCCCTCCAAATAGGGACGGCCCAGGCTGTGATTTCTTGCAGAAATCATGGGTTCAGGTGGGCTTTAACCCTGCTCCACAAGCTTCCTCTGCTTCCAAGATACTCTTGGATTTCAATCCGCCCTGGTCAAGAGACCTTGTCGGTGAAGGATGCTGGGCTCTGCCATCCGGCAAGGTACAAAAGGAAAAGGCCTTGTGGTTCAGGATTACACAAATGGAAGAGTAAGGCGATCATTTTATTGAACCCCTTTAAAGAATCATGCAGCTTGCAAGCTTTCGTGGATCGCCTCTTGTGGATCCAGTGGGATTTGATTCCCGAAAGCCTGCAATTTGTACGGTTTTTTTTCTAAAGGGATCCACCTTACTCCAGATCTGGAAAAATTGCCAAGCTCCCGTTCTACAGGATCTCAGGCGAGGAGAGATTGATTCCCACCCATTGCTCTGCTGCCTAGTCCTTTTTATTCACCGATGTCAAGGAATGAACCCAAAACTTTCTGGAATCAAGGCAAGTCCTCAGACCTCTTGCCTCTCCCCGGAAAGGCGTCCTTCTTGAGGTCTGCCCCTGGGGAGGCAGAAAGCCTTACGGTGGGGCTATGGCGTGAATTGTGCAAGGGCAGAGAAACCATAACCACAGGCAGGTTTAAATTCTCTGTCATTCATGCAGGCTTTACCTCCCGATCGATCTGAATCATTTAAGCAAATTCCCTTCTAGCCATGGGGGAGCGAGCCATCTCCCCACAGCGCCCACCCAATTGGGGTCTTATTCTGTCCATCCTAAAGCAGCCACGTACGACCTTCCATGTTACTAACATCTCTCGTCCCGTTGGCCCATTATTTAGATCAGAAAGGGTTTTTTTGTCGTGTTGAGGGTCCTCTGAAGCTCGGGAGGCGGAGGAAGTGCCCCACAGCCTTCTGCATAAATGTCCACCAGCCTCACTCCGTCTCTTATATTTAGCAGCTCTGCTCTAGGGTTACATATCAGGTTTACTCACCCCCCCGAGCTGTTTTGAAGGGCCCAGCTGTCCCAGAGACCCGAAGGAGGCGAATTCGATCCAAGAGCTGACCGCCGCAATTTCGGTGTCCATCTGCCTCTGCCTATAAAATGGAGGAGGAGGACTTGGCTTCGGAGCAGAAAGAGCTTCTGAGGGCTGCTCGGGGTGAAAACATGGAAGGAGGCTGGGAAATGATCTGCCCTTCCTCTCCCAAAACAGGCGTTCAGAGGTCGTGGTGGGATCCGAAGGCCTTTTCCTGCAAGACGCAGGCCAGCTGTTTGTTTGCTTCTGGAGATTTCTGCCCTGCCTTGCCTTCAAGAAGTCCAGAGCGGTGCAAAATTCTCCCCTCGAGCCAGTGTTATCCTCAAAACAGCCCTGCGAGGTAGATTGATCCAAAAGAGAGGCCACTGGCCCAAGGCGACCCGGGGCTCAGAGTGAGCCTGGACCTGCCTTCTTCCCAGTCTTCGTACCACAAAAATAGGCCTTTGTTGTTAGACCCCTAACTCCCCTCAGGGAGCACAGCAAAATGGTGAGGGATGATGGGGGTTGTAGTCCAACCACGGCTAAAAGGCGTTCCTTCCACATCTTTGGTTTCGGTCTTGCTCCATTGTTCTTGTGACAACCCCAGACCTACTGGGATATGCCACAGTTTCACTAAGCTGCCACCAACCATTCCCTATAAGAAGTCACACAGACCAGGGATGGATTTTTAACAAATAAAAGAACAAGGTTTATTAAATAACACACAGGGAAAAATAAAAGGGTCAAGTGAATAAGATACAGTAACGTGGCTTAGTCTCAATCATACACACACACAGTTTGGTTCACACAGAACACTTAACTTGAAGCACAGACCCTGAACCTATCAGTTCTGGCTAACCATACAGACACCTGAACCTATCAGGTTGGTACTGACTGACACACAGTAGTACCCTGTCTGACACACAGACTCCCACTCAAGCTTCTTCTCTCAGCTTTTCCTCCAGCTTCTCCCTAAACTTCTCCACACACGCTCCACATATATATACAGTACAGCCCCTCCTCCTGATGTCCCGCCTTCCACTCCCCATAGGATGGAACTTTCCCTCCAAACCCATGACAGACAGGTAACATCAGTGCTGTATGTAACACCTCCCCTCTTTATAAGTTGTTTTGTAGGGGGAAAGCTAAGGTGCTTTTCACCAAAAAACAACCTGGACCCAAAACAAACAAAAACAGTCATATAATAACATACAATACCATACTTACTTATACTTACACTCTATTAGGCATTTAAACATTTACCATTAACAATACATCAAGTTACCTTTATTTATACAAACCAACATGTTTAATAAACAGACACATTTGACTTTTTGTCATCAAAATATATACATAGTCCATGTTTCTTTCGCCGTCTTCATTCTTCAGGTCTTCTTGACAAGGCGTCAGCAACACAGTTCACTGACCCCCTGACCACCTTCACTTCAAAGTCATAGTCTTGCAGGTTTAAAGCCCACCTCATAAGTTTACTATTGTGGGTTTTCATTGTCTTTAACCATCGCAATGGTGAATGGTCAGTGCACAGAATAAAATGTCTTCCCCAGATGTAAGGCTTGGCCTTCTGGATCGCGTAGACTATGGCCAGGCACTCCTTCTCCACGGTTGCCAAATGTCTCTCACCTTTTTGAAGTTTCCTACTCAGGTAGGACACCGGATGTTGGTCACCATTCTCATCCTCCTGGCACAGAACTGCTCCTACCCCGCTGTTAGACGCATCGGTGTAGATGATGAACTCCCGGTCGAAGTCTGGAGCACGCAGCACTGGATAGTTGATGAGCGCCTCCTTCAACCTCCGGAACGCCTCCTCACAGTCGCTGGTCCACGGGATGCGGTCATCAGTCTTCTTCCTCGTCAGATCGGTCAGCGGAGCCGCAATCTCGCTAAACCTCGGGATGAACTTTCTGTAGTAGCCCACCAACCCAAGAAATGATTTGACTTTTTTCTTGGTGTTGGGTCTGGGCCAATCACGAACTGCTTCTATCTTGGCCTCGAGGGGTTTTATCACTCCTCCCCCTACTATGTGACCCAAGTCTTTTATTTCTGGGCTACCCAGCTGCAGTTTGTTCTCTTTGCAGGGCCTAGGCCAAAGCACTTCCTCCCCTGGGTCAAAGTGCCTCTCTCTAGCTTTGTGGTCATACCAGGCTTTCTTTCTGACCTTTGAGCTTGCAGGGTCTCTGCTGCTAGCTCTAGGTTTCTCTTTAGGTCATTCCTCAAGGTGTCTATGTATGTCACAACGTCTTGTGGGTCATCCTGGGTGATCTGCTCCCAATTTTGTTTGATCAAATCAAGGGGCCCTTTCACCCTTCTCCCAAATAAAAGTTCAAACGGACTGAACCCGGTACTGGCTTGTGGTACTGATCGATAAGCAAACAAAAGGGATTGCAACTTCTGGTCCCAATTGTTTGGATTCTCTGCCAAGTAAGCCCTAATCATGCGCATTAGAGTCCCATTGAACTTCTCAGTTAACCCATTACTTTCAGGGTGATAGGCAGTGGTTTCCTTGTGTTTAATTCCACAGATTTGCCATAACCGTTTCATGAGCTTCGATGTGAACGATGCGCCCAAATCTGTGATTATTTCTGAGGCAAATCCCATCCTGGACATATACCTCACCAAGGCATCTGCCACTGTGTTAGTTTCAATGTTAGTCAAGGGAATGGCTTCAGGGTACCTCGTGGCATGGTCCACAATGGTGAGAATGAACCTGTTCCCCCTCTTTGTGGCCTTGGGCAAAGGTCCCACAATATCCACCCCTATACATTTGAACGGAGTGTCAATCACAGGCAAAGGGCACAACTTTGCTTTGGTCCTGTCGCGGCTATTCCCCTGCCTTTGACACACATCACATTGTTTACAGAACTCCCTGATCTGCTTCCCTATGTCAGGCCAGTAAAAATTCTGTGTGATTCTCTGCTGTGTTTTGTTCACCCCTAAGTGCGCAGCAAACATGTCAGAGTGCCCCCTTTGTAAGATCATGGGGCGATACTTTTCAGGTACCACTAGCTGACTTCGGATCCCATCTCCCCCTTTTGAGATATTCCTCAGGGTCTCTCTATACAAAATCCCCTTTTTCTCTAGAAATCTCACTGGGGTTTCAGGTGTTAGCTGGGCGTCAGTCACCTGTTCAAAACACTTTTGGAGAGTGGCGTCTGCCTTTTGCTCTTGGCCAAATCGGCTGTCTGTGGTTAAGGTTTCCACCACAGCTTCTGAACTCCCCTCTGCTTCCGTCTCTGGCTCATCATTACCCCCCTGAACTGTCCCCGGGGTGGCTTGTGAACGTGTAATCACTAGCACCCGTTTCACATGTTCAGCCAGGTCATTTCCCACGAGCACGGCTGCTGGCAGAGTCGATGAAATCGCTAGCCGCCAAACTCCCCTCCAGCCTTGAAAGTTGACAGGTACCTTCGCTACTGGCAGTGAGATCACCTGCCCCTCAATCCCTGCCACCTTCATGCTCTCATTTGAGATTATATATTCCCTAGGAATAATATCTGGATGGCACAGGGTCACCTGGGAACAAGTGTCCCTCAGCCCCCGATACTGATGGTCAAGTATTCCTACGTCCACCCCTGCGGTTTCAAACAACTGAGAATCTGTTCTCACGAGCAAGCAGCGCTTGACCTCCACAAGAGGACCATTTTCCTCAGCCTGATCAGCAGATGTAACTGTTCCAGATTGAGTAGTCATGGCAACAGGCTCCCTCAGTGACAAGGGGCTTTGCTCTTTCTGGACACAGAACACAGCTTTTGGCTTGGTTCCACTCGAATCCTGAGGCACAATTCCTTTTAGCTGCTTTAATTTCTCACACTCTGAGATTAGATGGCCCTTTCCCTGACAGAAATAACATTTTCTGCTATATTTTGAGTCTTTCTCATCTTGTTTTGGTTTTCCCTCCAAAATCTGAGGTCTTGGTTTCATGTCTGAGGGCTTCCCTTCACCATGGGCCCCTCCCCCTTGCTGGCTTTTCCCTGGTCCCTGAGAGTACTTGCTGTAGGTTTCTTTGGGTTTTCCTACAGATTTCTCCTCACCTAAGGGCTTTCTTATCTGGTAAATAAAATCTGCAATCTCGGCTGCTTCTGCCACAGATTTCGGTTTCCTTTCCCTCACCTGGAATTTCAGTTCCCCATGCAGGACTGAATAGAACTGTTCCAGCGCTATCAAGTCTTTGAGCTGCTGAAAGGTCTCTGTCCCCTCCTGAGATAGCCATTTCTCTAGCAGCCTCACCAATTGGGCCCCCACTTGGGTAAAAGTCTGCTCTGGTTTCTTGGTGATTGACCTGAATCTTTGCCTCAGCTGTTCCGCATTTATCCCATGTCTGGCAAACACCAGTTTTTTAAACTCTGCAAAATCTTTCATCAGTTCCTCTGGCATCTCTGCATAGACTTCTGCAAGGCTGCCACTGATTAAAGATCGCATGATGGTCATCTTCTCAGTTTCCCTTACTGAGAAGTCCACAAACGCTCTTTCCACTAGGGAAAAGAACACCTCAGGACAATCTCCCTTGTGGTACACAGGGAATTTCTTCAGGTCAGCTTTAGACAATTGGCCTCCCTCAGAATCCCTATTGTTATTATTGTTCTGATTCATCAGTTCCAATTTTCTCAACTCAAACGCCATTTTCTCTCTCTCCAATCTTTCTGCTCTTTCCATTCTCTCTCTCTCTAACTCAAATTGCCTCTGTTTCTCTCTTTCCCTTTCCTCCATTTCCCTCACCCTTAGTTCATGCTGTTGGGCTATGAGCAATTTTTTGAGTTCTGGGTTCTGTTCTCCCGTGCTGTCACCCTGCACTGAGCCAAATTCATCCTCAGAACCTTGGTCTACCTGGGGGTCTTTCACTTCACCCATTTCTGCCATTTGGCTTCGAGTCAAGGGCATAATCCCCCCCCCCAGAACAGGCTGCTTTCAAAAGTCAAGCCTCAAAATAAAGCGACCACTTTTTTTTTCTTTTGCCTCAGAACCAGCTTTCTATAGATTACTGCTGTTCTTCAGCACTAACTTGCAACAGTTGCGAGCCAGAGTCTACCCCCCTCTGCTAGGCCTCTCAGCAGGCAGGCTAGATCACTGCTACTACACAGTTTTGCCTCAGCTTTTTTCCCGCCAAAACAGGTGGCCTCAGAGCTCCCTAATCTAGCCCCCAATCTGAGGTTACACGTTCTTCTACTAGCGCACCCCCCCCGTGAGGTACACCTAGAAGATTACCTACGTGCTCTCAGATTGTCCCTGACTAGACCCCCCTTGCTCTGGGCACACTTGCCAAGGCTTTGCTGTACCACTGGACAACTGGACCAGTCGTATCCCACACGCTGGACACCAATCAATGTGACAACCCCAGACCTACTGGGATATGCCACAGTTTCACTAAGCTGCCACCAACCATTCCCTATAAGAAGTCACACAGACCAGGGATGGATTTTTAACAAATAAAAGAACAAGGTTTATTAAATAACACACAGGGAAAAATAAAAGGATCAAGTGAATAAGATACAGTAACGTGGCTTAGTCTCAATCATACATACACACAGTTTGGTTCACACAGAACACTTAACTTGAAGCACAGACCCTGAACCTATCAGTTCTGGCTAACCATACAGACACCTGAACCTATCAGGTTGGTACTGACTGACACACAGTAGTACCCTGTCTGACACACAGACTCCCACTCAAGCTTCTTCTCTCAGCTTTTCCTCCAGCTTCTCCCTAAACTTCTCCACACACGCTCCACATATATATACAGTACAGCCCCTCCTCCTGATGTCCCGCCTTCCACTCCCCATAGGATGGAACTTTCCCTCCAAACCCATGACAGACAGGTAACATCAGTGCTGTATGTAACAGTTCTTAAGGTGGATCATGGTTAAAACTTGAAAGCAAACTCATCCGGGGGGGACTGTTGTGGCCATTTGTGCTTCTAAAGGTACCATGAAACCAGGGGTTGGACTTGAAGATCTGCATCACCTTTAGTCAGCATCACCAAACATCATGTTTCCATCACTCTCAGCTTCCATTCACTCAGTCATCGTAGCCAGCGGTCCTGTTAGCAGGAGGAGAGTCGTCGTTCAATGTGTTTGGAAGGCCATGCAGTTTAAATAAGCGACTGCAAAACTAGATGGTTGAACTAAGTGATGACTTTAGCTTCCATCATCCACCCTGGAGAGGCAACAGTTATAATCCAACCAATGCAGTAGGACTGGGACATCCGTGGATGCTGAAAATCGCGGATAAAGCAAACCCTATACACACACCTTGGAAACCCCTATTTCAGTGGTGGGCATTTAGTATTTTTCAGGCCGCAGGTAAGTGAAAGAGCAGGTGCCGATCCTGTGGATGCCACCGTCCGACTGTACAGCCATAGTAAATGGACAGCTTCGGGCACATTCTGACCTAATGGCTGCACTTACCAAAAGAGTTTAAAAAGCAGGAAGATGTGTTGAGCCATATCACAAAACAAGCTCTTGTGGGTTTTTTTATTTCCACAGGGGAGTCTTTTGTAAAGCTAATGGGTCCCAATGGCCTAAAGGAAACAAGTCACTGAAAAATACTCTGCATAATAGCAGGGTTTGTTCACAGTAATATATTGTTGCTGAAGGGGGGGAAATCATATGTTGTCTTCCATCCCACTACTGCTCTGGTAGGCACAGCAAGCAGGTCAATATTTCCATGCAATGGAAGAGTCTTTTGTGATGATGACTGCCATCCTTCCCTACCAGCTGAACCATCAGAGGGTGGCTGCGAAGTCCCATGCCCGCCTTTGATGGAGGTGTGACTTCATGGAAATGGTGATGCCTAGTGGGTCAGCAACCATTTTGGCCAACTATTTATGGGGAATTAAAACACGATAAAATAAAATACATGCAAGCAAATCCATTGACCCATTTCTGTCAGTCTGGCTCCTTTGGAGATCTTACCCAGTGATCTCCACGACTGTCAGCAGCACCTTTTACCTCTGGCTGGGGGGGAACCCAAAACGGTTGCCATTTGCCAGAGAATTATTTTTTTTTTATTTGGTTGAAATGTGGTGCTGGAGGAGAGCTTTGGAGATACTCTGGACTGCCAGAAAGACAAACCAGTGGGTGCTAGATTAAATCAAGCCTGGACGCTCTCTGGAAGCAAAAAAGTTGAAACGGAGTCTGTCTTACTTTGGGCATATCATGGGAAGGCAGGATTCTCTGGACGAAGCAATAATGCTGGGGTAAAGTGGAAGGCAACAGGAGAAGAGGAAGACCCAATACGAGACGGACTGATTCGCTAAAGGAAGCCACAGGTTTGAGTCTGCAGGAGCTGATCAGGGCAGCTGAGGACACAACATTCTGGAGATATCTCATTCATGAGATTGCCATAAGTCAAGGGTGCCTTGACAACACATAACGACTCAAGTCAGTTTGTGAACTCGATTACTGTTTGTTCACACTGTGTTCACTTTTTTTTTTCACGTCTGCATGCCAGCAGCACCGGAGATGACCCAAGGTTCATTTTAAGCATGCTGAAATCTGTGGCTCGCTCCGATGGTTGCCAAGTATCCCGTTATTTGCCCGTTTGTTCTGCAGGCCCCTCCAGCACGCAGCCTAGGGCCATGCGTGGTTTTTAAGGCACTCCTTTCGTATAACGTAGTGCTGCAGTTAATAAACCGGCGACTCCACAGATGCACCAAGAGTTCACTGGGTAGAGCAGGATGAAGTGGGAATGCAGACTGCACAGGGTGCCTTCAGAGCTAGGCTGCCCCCCCCCGGCGTACCCCTGTTGGAAAACCTGCAGGAAAACGGTAATCTTTCCACTCCTGACAGATTCAGGGGTGGTCATTTTGCAGCAAAAATGGGGTGAGGGCTCCTTAGTCCCCCTGCCCCGCTCACAACGCTCCCAAAATGAAAATCGAAGGAGGCTTCCAGTAACGTTGATTTTTGATTATTATTGTTTTCATTTTCATTTTTCTTACTCTTTTGGTTCATGGGGAGAGATGGAGTAGCCCCCCCCAACCCTGATAGGTCCTAGTGGTGGAAAACTCTCCTCGTACTTCCCCTTGACCAGCCCTGATGCAGAGAGAGTGCTCTCCTTTATCACTTTCTATGTTTCTTCTGTCTCCCCCTGTATCGTCAAATGGAATGGGGTTGAGAGCCCGCTTAGAACTTGGCTTTCTCAAGGCAAGACATTGAAAGTCATTGGATGGGGACTTCCAGCTTCCACATTGTTCAAATTCATTTAAAATCATGGTTTAAAGACAATAACTTTTAGTCTATTTTATTATAAAATTTAGCAGAAATAGTGCAGAATTTTTCTATCTCCCTCCCTTCAATTGGTAACTCCAGTTAAGAGTAGATCACTGAGATTTGTGGTGCGGCTATGGGAGAGGGCCTTCTCTGTGGCTGCTCCTAGACTTTGGAACTCCCTCCCACTGGACGCCAGCCGGGCCCCATCTTGGCTGTCCTTCCCCAAGCAGGTGAAGACCTTTCTCTTCAGGCAGGCTTTCCCTCAGTGACTGGCTATCTGGGAGGGGTTTTTTAATTGAGTGTTGTGCCTTATTCCTTTTAAATGTGTTTTTGGTGTTGGTTTTATTTACTGTTTTTAATATCATACGTAATTGTTTAATTCTTTTTAAATTTTGTATGCTTACTGCTTTTACTGCTGTCTTTTTAATGAAGTCGCCTTCAGTCCTTTTGAGGAGAAAGGCAGGGTGAAAATATTTTAAACAAATAAAAATAAACCAACCTCCTATCCAGCACCCCCTGTGCTAGTGAGAATCTCTGCGTTGCTGGCAAGCCTTGTGTACTGGATTTAGGCCTCGAGTTCGAGATCCAGAAGAGTCCAAACATTCTCCAAATGCCTTTCTACAAAATATGTACAGAACTGCATTGGGCAAATCAGGGAGCAACCAGAATATGGGAATAAAAGCCTTCCTGCATCATCCTCTGGTTTGATCCTCTCGGCGACCCCATTTCTGCCTCTCCCCCACTTTATCATGGGCTGCCAACCTGGATAGAATCAGTAAAAAAACAACACTAAATTTGACCAATGAAATACCAATGAAATACAAACCAAGTTTATTTAGTGTGTATGTGTTGTTGTTTTTCCTTTGCAAACCCATTTAATTCGGTAACATTCACAATTAGACACAAATCAGGCTGTGATGATTGTCTTCCATTCTATTGGGAGAGTTTGTCGAGGCAGTAAGTAAGATTGTTGTCAGTCTCTCCCCCCCCCCCCCCAAAGCTGCTTCTGCTCATCACTTCCTCTCTGACCCACAAGAGAAGCTGCCGTCCAATAGGTAACACATGCCATCTTAGCCATTCATAATAGGACAAGCACAGATATGCAGCAAAGGCACGCTGAGACAGACAGAGGCATTAGGGATGCTGTAGAAAGAGATCAGAAAGCATTCGTACGAAAAACGAGAAACGGTAACGATGGGGAGTCTGTTTTTAGGGGGCGAGGGCAGTCAAGATGGTGTGGAGGTCATGGCAGGAAGAGAGACGGGCAACTCGTTCACGTGAACAAAAGCGGCCGTCTTGGGTGAACCCCAGATTTCGGCAGGCAACAACATTGGCCCACGCCACTCCTTTCTTGAGAGTGAGGACCCCCCCCAGTGGAAACCCATCAGGAGGGAGTGAGAGAGCGAAGGGACCGCAGCGAGTGGAAGATGCCCCTGTTGCGTGGAGATACGTTCCTTGCATGTTTGGAGAGGTACCGTTGTTATGTGAGAAGGCGGCCCCAAGATGTTTTGATGCCTAACGCAAAGGACGAGACTTCTCTCCCTCCCCTTCTGTGTAGAAATGCAGCTTGGCCCGAATCTGTCTTCAGCACTTGATGATGAGACATCATCCTCCCCCAACCCTCAAGGGCAGCAGGCTAGCTCGGGAAGAGGGAGCAAAACTGTCCCCATGGTTTACATCTCTCTCCTCCAGTGCTTGGCTACCACCTCCCGGCAGCCTTGCCTCCCTCTGCCTAACGGAAGGGCCGGCCGACAGGGATGAGGCCAACCAACATGTCCAGCAGTATTTCAGCTCGGCTCTCGCACTCATCGCCAGTCCAGAAAGTTCTGCCAGCTAGCAACTCTGACCTGGGAGACATCGTCCTTCAGAATGGGGGGGGGGGCAATGTGGACGATACAGGGTGAGTGTTGCAGACACAATGTTCAAAATGGCGCCATGAGATGGAAGGGGAAGAAGACACCTTGCTTCTCTATAATGGCATTCCTTTAGACATACGTTTCCAAGGGTGCTCATCCCTCGTCCACTGCACCCCAGCCAAGGATCGTGAGCCGTCTTGTTCTCCCATGGCTCGCTCTGAGCAAAACTCGTCGGATTAAAATTAAACCATCTGGATCGGGATCTTTTTGTTTTCGCTGCCAGGGATCTCCTGCGCCATTCTCTGAGGCTCGAGGATGGTACGCCTTCTTGTTCAAGTCTTGGCCATCAAATGGCATGCTGCATTTGTGTAAAAAATAATGGTTTTTCAAGAGGAGGTGAAGGGAACAGGGTGGGGTGGGGGATAAAACGAATGAGAGAAAGAGAGAGAGAGAGAATTTGATTGCAAATGCTTTAATTATTCATCCTGAAATCTTAATAGGCACATTATTTAATGGTTCTTGTCTCCATTAAATAAACAACCCACTGCATTAGTGTCTGGATGTACTTTTGAATCTGAGAGCATTAAGTTCCCACGGACAGCTATCTCCGCTCTGCCAATGGCATTCTGAATTATACATCAAGGCAATCTCAACAAATCAATAGATCCTCGATTGTCAGGAAACAGCTTGATGTTTACTAATGGCTTTTTAAAAAAAGAGTTTTCATAAAATCTTTCTTTAACCGGGAAAATGCCTTCGGGCACACCCTGGGCTATTACTGGAGTTACAATGATTTGATTTTTGGAACAGGCCATATGTTGACCCGTTCTTCTTGGTGCCTCTCCCTGTATGCAGTGCATGGTTGTTGAAAATGGAGAAGGCGGTAAGGCATGGTGGTAGTGGCAGAAGTGGGGGGGCGTCATGATGGGTGGGGGAAGCACCCAATGAAAGCAATTGCAGCTGGGGGCTCCAGTTTTGGCAGGGATGGGAGACCATTTGGGGTTTCAATCTATGAGAACTATCCAAGGTACTGAAACTCAGACCCCTAAACCACCAAACCCCCCCCACACACACACAAATAACAGAACAGGTTCAGAGCACACCCACCCACACCAGAATTGGAGCCACTGATGGCCACTGGACCAAGGTTGCCAACTGATGAGGAAGTTGGCAACCTCCCCCTTCATCGGGGGAAGGTTGCCAACTGCTCTTGTGCCTTCAGCGGCTCAAACTACCGAAACCAGCCACTGACACCTGCGCTTCAAGCCAAAAGCAGAGCTGCAGAAGAAAACAAAAAAGTGAGTATCATACTATCTTTGTCTGCCAATGACGTTTCTCAGCTCCTTCCGAAACAAACACAGATAATTCCAGGATGGATTTGAAAAGGATGGGAGGATTGGTAGATATAACGTTCCCTTTCTAGTCCTCGAAGGTGGGCGAAGGTGACGCGTGTATGTATTTTTGCTTTCGATGGGTTTCCGCCCCTCTCCCGTTCCATGAACTGGCCATCCCTCGTTGCTAGCATGCCTTCGAGTATATATGCAAAGGGGAACCGGAGGAGGTCCTTCCCAAAGCAGCCAGGTGTCCTCTTTTACAGGGGATGGACCTCTAGCTGGAAGGACTGCCAGAAGATAGTCCTCTTTCTGGAAGTCTCCTGTGTCTGAAGATGTCTGTAACCCAAGTCAAATTTAAAGAGGAAGAACCAGAAAAAGGAAGACGAGGGAGCCCAGGTTTGCTGCGGATGGTCAGCAGACTGAGGTATAAACAGATACAGTGGTGCCTCGCATTACGATGTTAATTCGTTCCAGCGAAATCGCTGTAGAATGAAAACATTGTAAAGCAAAATTAAAAAGCCCATAGAAACACATTAAAACCTGTTTAATGTGTTCCGATGGGCTTAAAACTCACAGCCCAGCGAAGATCCTCCATAGGGTGGTCATTTTCGCTGCCTGTCTTGCAAGAAATCTGTCCCTAAACACAGCGGGGAGCCATTTTATTTACCCGGCGGCCATTTTGAAACCGCCAATCAGCTGTTGGAAAATCATCGTTTTGCGAAGAATCAGTTCCCAAAGCAGGGAACCGATCATCGCAAAGCGAAATTCCCCCATAGGGAACATCGTTTTGCGATCGCAAAAGCAATAGCAAAAAGTTCATCATAATGCGATTTCATCGTTAAACGAAGCTATCGTAATGCGAGGCACCACTGTAGTTTTTCTGGTCTCCATCTTCCCCACTTGGGAGAGAGAGTTTCAGGGATCACTCTCCCCACACCCCCAACCCCATCCTAGTAGCTCCACTGGCTGCCAATCCAGCTCTGGGCAAAATCCAAAGGGATGGTTCTAATCTCTAAAGTCCTAAATACTGTTGATTGAGTCCAAGCTATCTCAAAGATCATGTCTCCCGCTATGAACCAGCTCAGGGGTTAAGATCCTCAGGGGAGGCCTTTCTCTCGGTCCCGCCACCCTCACAGGTGCATCTGGTGGGGACACCGGAGAGAGGTCGTTTTCTGTGGCTGCTCCTTTAGACTCTGGAACTCCCTCCCACTGGAGGCCAGGCTGGCCCCAACTTGGCTTTCCTTCCAGAAGCAGGCAAAGACCGTTCTCTTCAGGCAGGCTTTCCCTTAATTAACCGACTATCTGTGAAAGGTTTTTAAATGAGGTGGTTTGCATTTTGTTGCTTCTAAATCTCTTTTCTAATAACATATAATAATCTTGGAACTGCAGAGCTGGATTGGAACTCACTTGCCAAGGAGGCACAAGTGGGGAATTGAACTCCCAACCACTGGCTCTGCAGCCGGAGACCAAAACCACCTGAGCCATAAGTAATGTTTTGCCCGACATTTTTAATGTAATGTTATTAATGTCATGTTATTATTATTCAGGTGGGGGACCAGCAATTCTGAGGCCGAGCCATTTTTATCTTTTAAAATTAGTTGGTAATTTGAGTGTGCAATGAGACTTGTTCAGGGGAAAATATATATATATATATTTGACAAGAAAAAAAATTGAGAGAAGGGGATCATAGTATCAGATGGACCCATGCAAATAGCAGGAACGGCCTTGTGCAGCCTCAGGTTTTTGAATGGATTTCTTGTGCTCTGTTGCTTTTAAATGGGTGGTGTGGTGTTTTCTTTCACCATTTTTAATATAATACTTGTTTAATCATTTTTTATATTTGTATTCTTACTGTTTTTAGCTTTTAAATATTGTCTTTTTAATTACATATATTGCCTTGGGTCCTTTTCGGGAGAAAGGCGGGGTAAAATATTTGAAATAAATAATTTGAGGCTACCTGCCCCTGCTCTAGATTTATAGTTGAGCTATAAGCTCAGTTGCCCTCAGCTTCCCATGAACACTGGAAACACACAGATTCTTGTTAGGTGTGATTATTAAGAACTTACATACTGCTGAGTAGCTAGAAATAGTCGGCTGTGTGCTGTTTTTATTTCTCCAATGGCCTTAATTCAACTTTAGAAAGAAAACGAAAAGCTTATAGAAGGGGTAGCTGTGTGAGTCTATGCAAGCCTTATAGATGACAACAAAGTAAAAAATAAAAAACAAAAATAAAAAAATTGGTGGCACCTTAAAGACTACCTTTTATAATTTTTAATGGGCACTTTCGTAGACAACTCTGCTTCATCAGACAAAAGTAAAGCGGGATTCTTAGGAAGCCAGATCTAGAACCAATTACAGTGGTGCCTCGCTTAACAGTGATAATCCGTTCCAGGAAAATCGCTGTTAAGCGAAAACATCGTAAAGCGAAAATAAAAAGCCCATTGAAACGCATTGAAAACCGTTCAGTGAGTTCCAGTGGGCTAAAAAACTCACCATCCAGCGAAGATCCTCCATATGGCAGCCATTTTCGGTGCCTGTATAGTGAGGAATCCATCCCTAAACAAAGCAGGTAGCCATTTTAATTACCCGGCTGCCATTTTGAAACCGCGGATTAGCTGTTAAAAAACCATCGTTTTGCGAAGAATCAGTTCCCGAAGCAGGGAACTGATCATCGCAAAGTGGAAAACTCTATTTAGACCATCGTTTTGCGATAGCAAAAGCAATCGCAAAAACATCGTCATGAAGCGGATTCGTCGTAATGCAGGGCAATTGTTAAGCGAGGCACTACTGTATATGATTTTCAGAACCATGGCTTCCAAATTTGTCTGATTAACATCTCCCACAATCTCTGAGGAGCCACGCTGGCTGGAGGATTCTGGGAATTACTGTATAGTTTAAAAAAAAACATATACACACACAGAAAACCCTCCAAGCTTCACCCTATCTACACCTGCTTATCTTCTTGCTTCATCATCTCCCTCTGTTAGTAACCCTCATAAGTGCTTCAGGCTTCCAACGGAACTGATTTTCCACTCCGATTTCTAATACAAACTGAGGTTTCCCACAGATGGACTGAAGTCCAGAATGGCATGTGCTAAGTGCTATTAAATTGCATCTGACTCACAGCAATCATAACAGGATTTTCCGAGTAAGTATTTGAGAAGTGGTTTTAACAGTTCCGCACACCCTCATCACCATCATCATCAACAACAATCTTAATTTTATGGTCACAGGCCTAATAAAACGCATTAAAACCCATTTGAAACAGCATGGACATAAAGCAATAAATATTATAAGACAGAACGGAGGCAAGAATTGTCTTACGTATTCTTTGTCCAAAGACAACAAACTCGGCCGCTAGTTCTGTGTTGGATTTTTTGTGTGTGTCTGCTAAAAAAATATTTCAGATAGCCAACCATGCACTAGGAAATCTCTCATAACAGGGTTAAGGAGTCTGGTACGGTCGTCTCTGTAAAAAGTGCACATGGAAAAAAAAAGGACACGCTCCAGTGTTTCCATTTCTCTGTCACAAGAGGGGCACAATCGATTTGCATTAGGGTACATCGGAACAACATCCCTCTAAAACTGCTCTTGAAAAGACCTGTCAGTATTTTGGGATGAACACCGTTTTCCAGATATTTAGCACTTTGGAAGGATTCAAAGTTTAGACCAAAACACAAAAGTCTTTGAGATGGAATATTGAAAATCAATATCCCTAATCTGCTTTTCTAAGACAGATTTGACTTTCTTGAGCTCAGAGCCATGGAGAAAATCTGCAGATAAACCTAACAGATGCAGTTTAGAAGGAAAGATTTCTAACCAGGAACCAGAGTAGAACGCTTTCTGCAGAAGGTGTAAATATCCCGCAGAACTGTCAGCGTATAAGACTTTAATCCTGTACCGGAAGACGTGCAGCTATGCAGTGCATTCTAGTGATAGGATACCTGTCTCCGGTCACAAACTGGCTTCAGGGACACCTCTTGCCATGCCAAGGATAGAGCTTAAGAATGTTGTAAGAACATTCTCAATATTGGGGTGAAAACCTAGGATCTAGCCTGGAATTCCATGTAGCAGTCGAGATAAGATCTTAAGACTTAAATGGCTGAATGAGTGCAGGTGTAAACTGCCCTTCACTTGGTACAGAAGAAATGAGAAACTGCCTTTCTGATATTCTGAGCTGCCTGTCCAGTTGTGCCTTGCTTGACGATGTTGATTTGTTCCAGAGAAATCGGTGTAGAGCGAAAACATTGTCAAACGAAATTTTAAAAACCCATTGAAACGCATTGAAAACTGTTCAATGCATTCCAATGGGCTGAATACCTGCTCGTCCAGCGAAGATCCTCCATAAGGCGGCCATTTTCGGTGCCTGTAAAGCAAGGAATCCATCCTAAGAAACAGCGGGGGGGGGCATTTTCTTCAGCCGGTGGCCATTTTGAAACCCGATGATCAGCTGTTTGCTGATCGTCGTAAAGCAAAAATAGGTTCCCTTAAACCATCGTTTTGTGATCGCAAAAACCTAATCATATAGCGATTTCCTCGTTAAGCGAGGCAATCATTAAGTGAGGCACCACTGTATTGCAAACCGTCTATGGGGAGCCCCAGAGAGACTGTGGTGGAACCAAATGCCCAGATATTTAAACTGTTTAACTTGATAAATGCATTGACCACCAACTTTCCACTTTTTAAAATACTATGTGCCTTGTTAAAGGCCATACTCTGGTTTGTCTCCAGATTGTATCAACCCACAACACCCTGCAGGAAACGTTTCTCGGGTCCACTCTGGCTTGGATGCTGTTAGTTGACACAGGAAATGTGAATGTAACTATCAGCCCTGCTTGCTCTAATGGGTGAGTTTCAGTTTTTGCAGTGTGACAATGTGGACAGAACGCCGGAAGAGGGTGTACTTACTGTTCTTAGCTTTAAATATTCTCTGAATGATGTGATTTGCCTTGGGTTCTTCTTAAGGAGAAAGGCGGGATTAAAAAAATGTTTTAAATAAATAAATAAATATTTTTAAAACAACAAAAACACTACACTGGGTACATAGGCCAGAGTGACATACCCATATAGCATAATTTTCAGTGGCGATGTTCCACTTTTACCAGAGATACAAGCCACATGTAAATTCATGCAGCTTTCTGTCTCTCTGAATTTCGCATACTCTGGGCTTTGCTCTCATTTCTTGCTCTGTCTTTTACTACTAAAGGTGCAAGACTCCCCCCCCCATCACCTTTTTCTTGTGGCTGCACTAATAGCTTCTGTATATGGCGCATTCACTTTCCTTGATGTCAAACGTGGGACTCTTTGGGTGCCAAGGAAAATCGAGCTTGCAAACTACCCCCCCGGCTGCAAAAAGCAGTTGAGCAGAGAGTGGAAATCGATCCTCTCACTTCCAGTAGCCGTGACCTCATTTCACCGTCCGTACGACAGAATATTCTTATGACTCATGAGCGGGTAGATCTGTTTCCCCGCCTCGAATGTGCTTTTCGAACCAGAGGATGTGCTAGGAAAAGTGCTGCTGGGGTCAGTCAGATGATACTGCTGTAAACCTGGCTGACCTGTTATGGGAGATGAAAACCTGGTTGACCTTCTTAGGCACTTAGGCCTATCCCAACATACTTGGGTTAAGATTATCTGCTGTTTTTCTTGCAGAACGCTATGGCCTAGTGCAGAGCTTGTGGCCAGGAACAGGGAAGTTACTTGTCCACATAGTACAGTTGTGCCCCGCTGGACGATTACCCCGCTCTACGACGAATCCACATTACGTTGATGTTTTTGTGATCGCCTTTACGATCGCAAAACGATGTTTTAAATGGGGGAATTCTGCTTAGCGATGATCGGTTCCCTGCTTCGGGAACCGATTTTTGCTTTACGAAGCTCAAGAAGAAAGTCGTTGCCGTCTTGGCCCCAACGTCTGTAACGGCAACTCAGCACAGAAATCTCGGGCATGGAACTGCGGAGTTGTCACGTCAGGGTGAAAATGGCAGCTGGGCCGTGGAGCTGCTTGTCATTATTTTCATGGGAAAAAAGTTTAAAAGTTAGCACTCTGCTCCGTGTGAGTATTTCACGCACGGTAATTCAATCTGGCAGGATGAGAAGCTGCTGATGTCAATGCACTCACTGGCTAAGAACAGCCAGGATGGGGCTGGGCAGCAACATAGGAACTGACCAGGCTGAGAGGGAGCCGAGGCAAGAGTTATCTTGCGCATAAAATCTCTTAGGGTTGAGAGAGACCCCAGCACAGCACTGGCCTGTGTTCGCTTGTTTGTCAAAGGGGGTCAGAGAATAAGCAGAATGTGATACCAAGGTAATTCACAATCCTGAGCCAAGGAATGCTTGATTCAATACCGTAAATAGATTTTGCATTATTTATCCTTCTAGTAATGGTGAGCAAAGAACTGTTCAGGCGTCAATAGTTTAATCCGCTTGAGTTACGGCAATTCTGGAAAAGTTTCTCCCCCAGATTCTGCGATTTCATTAGAAATCTTTCCTAAGCTTTCACGCTTCCATGACAATCTTCTCAGCCTTAACAGCCTTAAGGAGTTTGCTTTCCCTTTTAAATGAAAATTGAGTGGCGTTCACACTGTGCTCGGGGAGTTCTTATTTATTTATTGAACCGTAAATTGCCATGAGAAAAATGTAACATACTTTCCAGACAATCTTTGTAACTTTAGGGACTAGAAACTTGTTTTTTCGTCTTTTATGAATGTCAGCACTGTGCATTTTGCGAAGACCAAAATGCACAGTACCCATGGGTAGCGTAGATTTACATACCCGTCTGTGACAGGATTAATTAATTAAAATCTTTCAGCTGAATGGACGAAACACCTTAACTGAAAAAAGGATGGAATGGTTTTACATCAGACAAGTATGATGCACCAATTTGGCTGGTTCTTAAAAGGTCCTTTTCTACACAGCTATCTATTTCAACTCAAGCACCTGTCTGGGAAGGCAGACCAAAGAGCTGTTTTGCCTCTCAATGAATCATACCAAAAAGATTGCACGCCCCAGCCCTGTGCCAGAAAGATACGGGACAGCTCTTAAAGGGGAAGGATGGCCCCCTAGGTGGATGCAGTCTTTTTTTTTCTCCATGCCAAACAGTGCTATCAGAGAGCCACACCCCATAACTACATGGCACCGTGGACTGGCTCTTAGGCCAGTTCTCTGTTACAGCGAGCTGCTTCTCGCTTCACCCTGCCTGAATGGAAAGGGTGATCCTTTCCCATCAACATTCTAAATCCGTGAGCACGGTCTCTAGTTCGCCTTAATCTTCTTCTGGCTAAATATACCAACTTCCTTCCCATCTTCCCGGCAGGATTTCCCTTTCAGGCCCTGCATCATCAGAACAACAGCCATGATGAGCTGCGAGTGGCATGACCGGAAACTTTGTGGATGATGCTGCCTCCTCAGGACTTCTCGCCCCGGCTGTGCCAAGAGATGGGAGGGTGGGAAAGAGTTTAGACGTTAAGCTAATCCTGAATAAGTGTAAATACCTAATTTACCTATATTTGGGTTGGGAGGGAAACAATGACATTAATTTTAATTGATGGTTTCAATTTGCATTACACAACACGTAGTTTGGAAATCTTCTGTTTTTGGACTGCAGCTCCCAGAGTCAGGCTGTAGACCAAAAAGTTAAGATTTCCCACCTTCTTGCCCTTTGGTCTCTTGTTTTCTTAGTCTGTACACCGGAGGGTGGGGGGTTGTCTTTATCTTCTTGATAAGAAGACCACTTGGGTTGCCTTCTCGGGGCAGGGTGGACGAGGGATAGAAGGCCCCTTGCTCTTTCTGCAAGGTTTTCATAACTTACCATGGCTAATCATCATCATCATCATCATCATCATCATCATCATCATCATCATCATCATCATCATCATCATCATCATCATCATCATCATCATCATCATCATCATCATCATGTGCTGTCAAGTCAATTCTGGCTCAGGGTGACCCTTTCCAGGGTTTTCTAGGTAATGAGAAATCGAACTCCCAACCTCTGGCTCCACAGAACTCTCACTGAACTATTCAACTGTGGCTAATTGCAGCTAATTGTCAGGATGCACGGGCCTGACTGTGCAGCTGTGATACACCCTCTGCACCTTGGCAATTAGCAGAAACCAGCCATGACAAATTATGTAGAGCCTATGCCAACATCAACTTGGCCAAGAAGATGTTACTAAAGTCAAAGACCAGAACAATCAGGGGATCGACTGGGGTTGGTAACATGCACCCTATGGATGAAATCCAGCCTCTTTGGGATTCAAATGTGCCACCCAGCATTCCCTATTTAAAAAAACTGGAAGAACCCAACATTGGCCCAACATTCTGCCCTCAAGGGGTATTTTGCCATATTTTAAGGGTCTCCGGAACACAGCACCCATGATCTCTCACATCTATCTTGTCCCACAGGACAAGATACAGCCCTCTGTGGTCCAGGTTATTTTTTTCCCCTATTGCTACTAAATCCGGAGATGCTCTATGCTGGTGTAAGGACCAACACCATCATCAAAACAGTATAGCCAGCTCTGTGAAATAATCACAAGAATCCCACGAGGAGAAGATATGAAAATACTGCCAGGCAGATATGTACTGGGGTACTTCTTCTTCTCCATCATCATCATCATCATCATCATCATCATCATCATCATCATCATCATCATCATCATCAGCAGCAGCAGCAGCAGCAGCAGCAGCAGCAGCAGCAGCAGCAGCAGCAGCAGCAGCAGCAGCATGGCACAGTAGCTAGAAGACGTGCCATGAATCAGCCTATGCCATGTTCAAATAATTTTTCCCCACTAGGCACTTATCAGGCACCCTCAAACAAATTTTCCCCTCTTAGCCTCACTGGGTATATGGGGTTAATTATACTCTGCTTTAAAAGCCTGTTGTAAGAACCAATAACAAACCTATCTTTTAACACTCTGATTTCTTGTAAGTTTGGGGGTGGGCCCCCGGAGACTCGCTAGGAACAGATGTAGCTGAAAAGCGGAGCATATCTGGAATGCAGAAATTTTCAATGAAGTGCTCACATGCCAGTTCCAACCTATGGAGACCCTTCCTAGGGGTTTTCAAGGTATAAACATTGGGTTATGCTCTGGGACCACTTGCAGCTTGTCCAGGGCCATACAGGTGGCCGGGCAGGTGACCCCATCAGCGACAACTACCCAGGTACTCTCAGCTGGCCCCTCAGGATTCGAACTCGAGACGGCTCTGTGGCCTGGTGCTGTAATCCAGTGGACCCCAACCTAGGGCCTCCAGATGTTCTTGGACTTCAACTCCAGCCAGTTGTAGTCCAAGAACATCTGGGGACCCAAGGTTGGAAACCACTGTCCTAGAAAGTACTGTATTTTTCAGTGTATAAGACTATACGTTTGTCTAAATCTTTAGACTAAAAATTGAGGGTCGTCTTATACACGGAAGTAAGCTGAGGAGAGAAAAAACCAAGTGGAGGGGAAAGCAGGGATCAAAGCGATCCTGCAGTGCTTTGATCCCTTTCCCCCTACACTTGCTAAGCCCCACTTAGATTTCTTAATTTAGGATTAGAAAAGTGGTGGGCGTCTTATACATGGGGGCATCTTATACATGGAAAAATATGGTAATATTTCTAAACTCTGTCCACTTGATGGACTGAGAGTCAGTCTTAGACTGCAACCCATAACCACCACCTGAAATGACCCGCACGCACTTACCGTGGTGAAGTGGACTACGCAAAGAATCACAATCATCACAAGCCCGATCAGAATAGAGGCAATGGCAACCATTAAGGCAATGTGCCCCAGTCTTTCTGACCCTTCTATGTCTCCATCAGTATAGCTGTTTAATGCCTACAGGAGAAAAAGAAACTGATCAGAAATGCCATTCAGCTTGGGAAGCTGGTATGCCTGTGCTGAAATATCCCCCTCGCGCTGCGTCAGGCGCACCATTTAACTGGCACCACCCTCTCTTGACTGACCTGCATCTCTGCTAGGTTTGGGGTGCGTTTTGATGAAATTCGGACAAAACCACACCCATTTTCCGGCGCACTTGGATGAAGAGGAGCACCAGAGAAAAATGCAGGGGTCGGGAAAATATATACCAGGGAAGTGTACCTTTTTTGATGTACACAAACGTCCATGCAGGAAGTGAAAAAGAAACCCAGGAGGGAACTGGGAGAGACAAAGAATGCTGGAGGGAGGCTCAAAAGCCCGAGGGAAATTCTATTAAACTGCATGACATCCCCCAGCCTTGCTCGTTCCAAGAAGAAGCTCACAAGATTTTTATCTTTGTCTAAAGTTACTTACAAAGGCAGCACTGGAGAGCAATGGGATGGAATGAATGAGTGAGTGCTGGGAATAGATCAATCATTCCACAGCAGACTTAAATGAGCAGTACCTCCTGGACTATAGTCAACGTGAAGCCACTGAGAGATACTTTACTGCGGGAATCCTCAGGCTTGCATACATGGGAGAATGATAAGGTTCACAGAAATACAAAAATACAGTGGTGCCTCGTTTAATGATTGTCTCGCTTAACGAGGAAATCGCTGTACGATGAGGTTTTCGCAATCGCAAAATGATGGTTTAAACGGGTTTTTTCGTTTAACAATGATCAGTTCCCTGCTTCAGGACCCTATTTTCGTTTTACGACGATCAGCAAACAGCAGATTGTTGGGTTTCAAAATGGCCACCGGCTGAAGAAAATGCCCCTCCCGCTGTTTTCTAGGACGGATTCCTTACTTTACAGGCACCAAAAATGGCTGCCGTATGGAGGATCTTCGCTGGATGAGCAGGTATTCAGCCCATTGGAACGCATTGAACGGTTTTCAATGCGTTTCAATGGGTTTTTTATTTCGTTTGACAATGTTTTTGCTCTACAGCGATTTCGCTGGAACGAATTAACATCGTCAAGCGAGGCACCACTGTAGTCCTTAAAAAGACAATTTGGAAGGAAAAACAAAACAAAACAGAGGTGGGGTGGAGCCAGCAATAAAAGATAGCCCAAAGTGTAAGTAACATGCTCAGAAGGTGAGGTACATTGGCTGACAACTGGAAAAGCAAAGCTTTGTTGACGTAGATGCATATCCCCAGCACAACAAAAACCAGCCTGAGAAGACAGAAATTATTTTGACGGATGTCTACGTATCACTCCCCAGGTTGGACCTTGTTTCCATGAAAATTTTTATATTAATTTTGGCTCCAAAAAAGGCACGAGGGCTTATTTTCAGGAGACGTTTTATTTTACAGTCCTGTCATCTTCTTCTGGTTGCTGCACAAGGGTGGAGAGCAGGGTTTCACTTAACTGGGGCTTATTTTCGGAGTAAGGCTTATATGACGAGCATCCTGAAAAATCATACGAGGGCTTATTTTCAGGTTAGGGCTTATTTTCAGGGAAATAGGGTACTAGTTAACACAGTCTTGAGATTGTTTCCTTTCGTTGTGCACACAATCATCTATCATCCAATCTAGTATCTATTTCCATCGCTAAACAGACAAATATATATCAGTCCCTGGAAAAGTTACTTTTTCCAGTACAATTCGCAGCCTCCTTCAGGTGTACAGTAGGGCTGCACGAGAAATGAAGCAGATGAAATCTTAACTTAAAAACGAAGATGGCAAACCTCATTCATTTGAGGCTTTTGACATTTATTTTTTAAAAGATTTACAGGGTGTGAGCCAAACAACACACAAACTTTCCTTTTGCTGTGCTTCTCTAAAGATTGGTTTGCTTATAAAATACAGTGGGGTCTCGATTTACGAACGGTTCGACATACGAACGTTCCGACTTACGAACCTCACTATTGAGAGGGTCCTGTTGTAATCTAATTAGTAAAGAGAAAAACAGAAAAGAGGATGCAGTTCTAAGTGAGCATTAACCTGGGGCTACACAGCTAACCCACCCAGCTGTTAAATTTTTGGTGTTACAAAAGGGCAGTGGGTTGCTGTTTTTTTTTTCCTTATTGGGCCTGGGGTTGGGGAAAGTGGCTTGGGTGTCTGCGGTGCCTGAGGTTGGGGGTTCGATTCCCCTCAGTGCCTCCTGCGAGTAGAGCCAACCTAGGTGGCCATGGGCAAGCTGCACAGTCCTAAGGTGTCCCTTCGGAATGAGGGAACAGTAAACCACTTCTGAGTATTCCTTATATAGAAAACCCTGATATGTCAGAATTGACTGGACAGCACAGGCTTGATTAGATCAATGTGAATCTAATCCTGATTGTGACGGGTGTATATTATCTTACACAGTTATAGAGGTTTGATTCTGATTTCCTTCCATCCTACGGAATCCTGGAATTTACACTCAAGGAAGGCACTTCTAGCTCTAGGGGCTGGATCATTCCCCTGACCTACAGCATAGACATTTAAATAACAGAGTAGATGGCAAACTCAAGGATGCTGTAAAACGCAGGTAAAAGTAGTTTCAAGCCTTGGGAACTATTATTTGTGGAGGTACAATCCAAGACCTTCCCAAGCATGACTAACTCCGGATTTAACCAAAACTGCAATGTATGGTCACAGATGGAGAGATGGCTTGCAAAATATTCTGTGTTTGGCACCCAAATAACTCTGTTGGCCTGGAGCTCTGCACATCTTCACTGGGAAGAGGTCCCCATTTTAATCCTTCCCCCTCAGGGAGCAAAATATTTCTGTCAGCCCTGTTACTGCCCTCCTGTCTTGCTCCTAAACTTCCTGTCAGAACCTGGTCAGCCTCTGTGGGAAAACAGGACGCCATCATACATGGGCCACATCCAGCCGGGCTCTTCTTGGGTCCTGGGGGCTGGCCCAGGAAATGCTGCTGCCTGAGGCAAAGAGCCAGATGCCTGATGCCCCCTTTGTCTCATGCCCAAGGGTGGGAGCCGAGCCCGACAGGCTGTGGGAGAGGCTCCTCCTGCACCAAGAGAAGGGGCCGAGAGGGGTATGCAAGAAAAGAACTAGGCCTCTTTATGGGCAGAGAATCCTTATTAAATTCACAGATGACACAAAATTGGGTGGAATAGCTAATAACGTCTAAGGCAGGAACAGGTATCCCCTGTCTTGAATCAAAAAGATTTCAATAGGCTTGAGCACCGGAAACAACAGCATGAAATTTAACAGGGATAAGTGCAAAGTTCTACACCGAGGGAGGAGGGAACAAAAAGACACTCACAAGATGGGAGATACCTGGCTCAGCAATACTATGAGCATGAAGGATCTTGGAGTTGTTGTAGATCTCAAGCTGAAGATGAGCCAGCAGGTGATTTTGCTCCCAAAAAAAGCCCATGCTATTTTAGGATGTACTAACAGAAGAATAGTCTCCAAATCCCGTGAGGCAGTAGTTCCCCTCTCTTTGGCACTCCTTAGGCTGATCAAGAGCCCTTTGTCCAGTTCTGGACACCATACATTAAGAAGGATGCCCACAAATTGGAACAAGTTAAGAGGAGGGCAACCAGGAGGATCAGGGGACTGGAAACCAAGCCTTTAGCCTTGAGAAAAGAAGAAGACTGGGGGGAGACAGGATAGCACCCTCCAAATCCTTGAAAGGTAGCCCTAGAGAGAAGGGGCAAGATCCGTTCTCCATCATCGCAGAGTGCAGGATGTGTCATAATGGGCTCTAGGTACAGGAGGCTGGATTTGGCTGAGTATCTTCTTAACTGTTAGAGCAGTACGACAATGGAACTGATTGGAGATGATGAGTGCTCCAACGCTGGAGCCATTTAAGAGAAAACTGGACAACCCTCTGTCAGGACTGCCAGGGGGTGTGGGTAAGAAAACCAGCTGCTGCCGGGGCTGGAGCTGTTCCATCTCCTGTAGGATCGGACCCCGGGGGCAATGGTCTCCCTGTCTAATGGCAGAGCCGGCGCTGTGCCTTTTCCTCTTAAGCTCCTCAAGGAAGCTCAGCTAGACAAATTGGAACCTTCTAATCGACTACAGAATCTGAACTCAATCACCCCACCCTGAAGCAAATGAGAGCATCATCCCCCACTCCCATCATCTGCAAGGTGTCTGCCAAAGGAGGGAAATGGGCAGGTCTTTGCACCCAAACTCTCCCAGAGGGAAAGACATTACACCCGGGGCCAGTTTTAAATTAAAAAGCAGGAGGGAGATACCTTCAGTGCTGTGCAGAGAGAATCAGGGGAACCTTTTTAAGTGCTTCCTGGATCCTTTAACAACCTTTGCAGTCTGAAAGCTTTTGCTCTCTAGAGGGATGTGTGGTGAGGAAAAACAACACCACTTTTCCAATCCCCAAACCTGTCAGGATGTGCTGCGGCTGGGAAGGCTCTCTCCATTTCTCCCACCACCAAAGTGATGCACGACAGTTGACTAAATGGACTTTCCTGGGACAGCAGTGGGACTCTCTGATTCTCCAGACACGGACGTGTGCATGCGCACAGGGGCCTGCAGGCAAACCCCCTTCTGCGCTTTCGACACTTATGATCACTCATCAGAAAGCCTCGTGTTTGCTGCAGGGCATGCTGAACCCAGAAAACAAGGAAGCGATCTCTTCTTCTTTTTCATGATGTTTCCCCACATTTATATTTATTTATTTAATTTATATGCCACCCACACTACGCTTACAACATATAAAACACAATAAAAATTCAGAACAATTAAAATGCAATGGCTGGTGGTTACGCCGGCTGGGGACATTTCAGAACGATGGTCCAAAAAGCAAGCCTCTATTAA